>NC_133103.1:35300373-35967040 GCF_022965805.1 Primulina eburnea | reverse complement strand
AACCTACTGTCCAAGACCCCAAAATAGCCCCGAACCATGACCAAGACCCAAAAAAAGCATGAGCAACAGCCTATCCACGAAACAGCCCCCTTTAGGTGCGCTATGACACTTATACACTTCTCATGACTTCACGATTAAACCAACACGAACCATACCCTAGACTCGACCCTTACACATCCCATGAGACCTTGGTCCAGCCCTTTCCAGCCCAGACCCGCAGCCCAAGCCTCCAACGAGCCAAAACCATGACAGCTCCCTCACACGCCCAAACTGTGCACAGCTGTACGTTTTTGGTTCCAGCCTTGTAGGCAGCCAACCAACCCATGAACCAGCCTATCTAGGCTCACCCTAGGACCCTAAGACACGTCCCAAACCATAGCCATGAGCCCCTAAGCAGCCCATGCACTGAACCGCACCAGCAACCACCTACAGCCCCTTACACGCGTCCCCATCCTGCATAGCTGTGTTTTTTCTTGTTCCAGCGCTTTCCCTAGCCAACCAAACGGTGAACCACCTTAATTAGGGTCATCCTAGGACCCATGGAGACTGCCTAAACCATATCCAAGAGCGCCTTGCCAACCCATGCACTGAACCCAAAGCCTGAACCACCTACAGCCCAACATACGTGCATAGAACAACTTCTTCACTCCTATACCCCTCACGCGCGGCCAGCCTAGAACCCGACCAAACCAGCCCCTCACATGCACCCTAGGACTCAACCATAAACCTAGCCAGCAGCCCCAGCCCGTCCCAGGGAGTCCAGCCGAAGTACATGTACACCATAATTTTTGGAGGAAACGTGAGTTCCATGCAGAGACGGATTTACGCTAGGGCTGTACTGGGCTGTAGCCCAGCCCATTTTTTTTATTTAGCGACGGTTTTAGCGACGGTTTTTTGATAACCGTCGCTACTTTTGCGACGGTTTTAGTAAACCCGTCGCCGATGGGATCGGCGACAGTTTTATCAAAAACCGTCGCACATATTAGCGACGGTTATTGCTAAAACCGTCGCTAAATTATTAAAAAATTCTTTGATATTTTTGATGCAACAATAGATTTCATTTTAATGGAGTTAAATACTCGGTTCAATGAGTTAATCGGTGAAACTTCTTTATCTTAGTATAGCTTTAGATCCTAAAAATTCATTTGACTCATTTAACAGTGATGATATTTGCAAGCTTGCGAAGAAGTTTTATCCTGGAGATTTCACAGATCAAGAAATTGTTGTTTTGAAGTATGCATTGATACATTTATAAACTCGATGTGATGCAGAATTTAAAGGTTTCTACACTTGTTGAGTTGTGTTAGCAATTGACCGAGAGTGGACGGTCAAGTGTTTATGTTATGTTGACTAGATTGATTCATCTTGTTTTGACATTGTCTGTGTCTACTGCCACTATTGAACGGGCTTTTTCAGCAATGAAGCATGTGAAGACGGCACTTCGCAATAAAATGGAGGTTGACTTTCTTGCCGATTGTTTGACACTCTATATTGAACGAGATTTAGCTAAACATATTGATGTAAATTCTATTATTGATGAATTTTATGTTTTAAAATCCCGTAAGGCACAACTTCGTTGAACGATATAATGTATTTTTTTTAATAATATATAATTTATCATATTGAGTTCAAGCCCACCCCAACTCTTATTCCTGGATCCGTCCCTGGTTCCATGCTTCAAATTTTCGGAAATGTTTACGAACTGTTTTGAAGCAAATTTTGCATATAACCAATGAATTTTCATGCATGATTTACATCAAAATATATAATATAACAAGATCGATTCCTAAAAAAAGGATTAAGACATGTCTTTGCATTAAAACGCGAGAATTATCGAATATCGATGCGGGGAAGAACGAAGGAGGGACGGAGGGTGCTGTGCTGCGTTTTTCTTGCTTGAAAGTGGCTAAATTAATCAAGGAATATTTTGGGAGTGATCGGTTGGGCTGTTGGTGGAAAGGAAATAATAATTTCCAAGCCTTTCCCTTGCAAGAAAGTGGCCGAGAGCTTTGAGCCGTGCGTGTGTGTTTTGGTGTTCAATGTGTGTGTGCGTGTGATGTGAATTGAATAGAGGTAGGGTTAGGTCTCTTTTATGGATTGATTAGGATGTTTACTAGGTGTTTTAGTTTAATTAAAACACTTATTAAATTTACTAACTAAGTCCTTACAATTTAAATTACTAATTTAACCTTCTAACTTTTAAATTTAGAATCCTAAAAATTTAAATTCTACCCTTGGTTAAATACTATCTATTTTAATTAATTAAGTCATAACAAATTTGTTAAAATACTTTATTACGAGTGGACGTATATAAATCCCTTAATTTTAGAATTTTACTAATTAAAAAAACTTAGCGTTTCTATTTCACTTGATTTCTTAAATTTAGTTCTTAAATGCTAAAATTTCACAAATTCTTTAAAATATTTAATTTCTTGACTTAAAATGAAATTATAACTTAAATTTTTAACATCTTAATCGTCTCCAGTCTCCTTTCATTTTGAAAAACTAAAACTCATGAAAACATCTTAAATATAATAAAATTGCATAGTAAAATAAATATATGTACATTTAAAATAATTTAACACATAACATGCATTACTTATATTATTGAATTAATTAATCATGAATGAAGTTTACGTGTTCTAGTTTTTAGGCACTACATATATTATTTAAGACCAGATAATTCATAAACAAATCAACAAAAAATTGTATAGTTCAACAAATATTCTAAAATATCCAAAGTTGATAAATTCTTACAAATTAACAAATATAGATTTAAACTTATCAAATATTTCACATTAGCTCGAATAATTCAACTAGTATTTCCAAGTCTTCAAATTTGAATTATTTACCAAAATCCAACTCGATGAATTTATATCGAAACTTTGTTCTAAAATTTGCAAAATAAATATTTTTAGTTCAAATATCGCAAAACTAGGATTTATACAATTACATATCCGAGAATTCCTAATTTACCACTTTCAGCTTCTATCTAGGCTCATTTTTAAGGCCATAACTCATTCTATACTTATTGAAAATGTACATACCATGCATGGATGAAATCCCAACTCAAAATTTCGCATATTTTATCAAAACATCGAAGTTAGATTCAATTATTTATTTAGGCTAATACTGACCACAACAGAAACCAAGTGCAGCCAGTTCAGAGACATATTCCTAATTCGCGTTCTTTCGATCCTGGGTGTAAGGACAGTGCCCACACCCCATATGAATGGTTGGGATTCCACTTCATGGGAAAAAGATAATTAAAAAAAATGGACCAGAAAAAATTCCAGCCCTTGTATGTACCCCTACAGACAGTGCCTACAGAGGTAGGGTCGAATCTATTCCAAATTCGTCGCTTGATAGCAAAAAATTCATATCTAATTCCTTTTTGCTCAAATCGAGTTATGCCAATTGGAAATATAAATAACTTGATTTTTTTTTTAATGTTTTTCTAGTTGGGGCCAGGTTCAAAATATCAGTCATTTGCTCCTATAATTTAATGGAACACACTGTGTTTGGTCTACTAGTGACCAAAATCCAGCAACTATGCAGTTTCATTAAAATATGCACAACTCTCTCGATTCTCAATCCAATAAAAAAGTTTTGGTATTATTTCAAAGATAAAACAAAACTCGTTAAATTTCATTTGAAAACCAACTCAAGATTTCAGGTCAACATTTCTATAACTCAATTAAACAGAAGACTAAAATTTGAAAAATCTCAAACTTGAGTATGTTGAAACTTCGAACATTGCCAACGATTGACGAAGCTAACATACAATATTTATAACGCATCAAGACATCCAAAATTCAATTTATCCAATTCATAAAACCGAATTCAATATATCTATCTAAGCTGAAATTAAAAAATAATGCCAATAAATTCTGAAAATTTAATAGCTGCATCTAATCAGCTCAATGAATCACCTACAACCAACAAACAATACAACATATAATTCAAAAGTGAACCAAAATCGAACTCATTGTATAAATTCCAAACTCTATATGTAAAAATGCCAAAATTACTAGATAATAAATTTTATAGGATTCACTGGTTTTCTTATGATAATTCATCTGCCAAAGTTGCATATACTTTTTAAATCATATATTACTTCACTCATATAATAGTGGGCTGTTTCTTGGAACAAATATTGAGAAATAAATAAAAAATTAAAGCAGCTGCTGAAATTGAGGCAGACTTCACACATTATATTAGAGACAGAGAAGGCGAGCATAAACCTCCAGCAGGAAACTAAGCGATGGACGAGGTCACTTGTCCATCCCAAAAACATTTAGTCGGTGTAACATCATCCTGACACAAAGTGCCACCACGAAAACAAGCAGACATTATTGTGTGTGCGCATGCATTCATATAAGTATGTATTCAGGCATGCACATACGTATGTGTGTGTGACTACGAATGCTTTTTCGTCTTCTCATAGAAAAGGATAATTTTGTGCTTCAGTGTTCAGTTGAGTTTTTGACAAGCTCATGTAGCTGCAACTGATAACCCACTCTGGATTCAGCAGAATGGACTACGATCTAGTTATTTCTACTCACAAACTAGAGTTCCCCATTTTCTTATTCTTCTCAAATGTGAGCATATGACACCCCAGTGATAAATATTCTCCATCCATATATGGAAAAACTGATGTTTCTTACAGAATGTTACACAAAATCTTGAATACATACAAGGACTGTTAGAAACCTCATGTCAAACAGAACCAACAGATGGCAATCCAACTTTCTGCCAGCGTAAACAATTAATAATAGCATCTGTTAAACCATCAAGAACAAGTACTGCAGTGACCCTTTACTGAAACATTCGGACAATTTAATGGAACAAAAAATTGTGTACACGGTGGAAAAGAGCGTTCTGATATAGATTTCTGGAATCAGAAAAGCAAACTGAATTAACCTAGCACCTCTCTTAGTTCATCAATCAATTTATCTTTGATTGATGGATCCACCTGCATCATGTATCATTAAAATTTCAACATCGTAATCGTAACAAGAAAAAATAAGGTAAAAAGATATTATGGACACAGTAAACAAACAATAACCCACTTTTTTCAGGAATGCAGCAAGACCTTGAGGCAGTGCGCGTAAATCCATTGGGGAGTTTTCCATGTTCGACAACTGTATCAACATCTTTTGAACCCGCAAGTCCTGTAGTTCTTTTTCATAGTTTCTTGAATCATCCTTCCATGAAAAGAAAGCTTCATCGTCCATCCACAAACTTTCTTTCCCTCCTGAAATCTGTGATCTTGAGAACCAATTCTTAATCATGTCCATTGCTGATTTATAATCGAGCTGTTGGCCAGCAGCATCTCTCAGAGACTTGACCAATTCAAACTCGACAATTCTCCGGCGCAATCTTCTATAGAAGAAATATCGTGATTTTTTCCATTCTACAACTTCTTTGATAACACCTTTTGCAGCCATTCTAAGGGAAGTATCATGCAGCTCCGCAAATTTTGTAGCTATCTGAGTGTACAGTGGCAAAAGCTGTTTTTCGCGTGCTTTTATTCGTTTATGTAAATCTTCAAGAGTTTCATGTGTGGCAGTGGTTCTGGATTCTAGAAGTTTTGTCTTTAGAGCCACTAGCTCAGGGTCGATTCTACCCATGCATTCCAGCAATTCTCTATTTCGAAATTTGATCTCGATCAAACCTTCTGGCTCAAGGACATTTCCTCTGGCCGTTTGTTCTGCATACATTTCGACATGGTCTGGATTGATCTTGCCATCCACAACCACCCAAGCACCGCCACGGAGCTCACCCATCATGGGTATGTATATGAAAACGGGTTGTTTGTATGTTCTAAGATTCTCAACAATTGTCGATCCAGCTTGTAATATACCTTCAAATAGGTCCCTCTGTCCACCAGAAAATCCTCTCCAGTTTGCAAGAATAAAGAGAGGCAGCTCTTCTCTGTTAAAATCCATCAAGGCTTGAGCAGTCTTAGACGCAGAATCGGGAAACCAAACCTGCCCTGCTTGGGGAACAACTCTTTCATGTGAATCAAGCTGTCCAGGATCTGCAGGAATCACTTGCATCATAGTTTGAGTCTCAACAGCAACAATTCCCACAGGAATTCCTCCAAGTTTTGCACGGCCAATGACAACCGTTCTTGCCCAGCCTTCCAGAGTCTCAATAAAGCTTTCCCTATCAAACATGCCTCCGAGCCACTTCCCAGAACCATCGATAACACCACAAATAGCTGCTCTGGGATCACAGGATGTCTCTGGTACATATTCAACTGGCCTATCAGGAGGATCCAGTGGATTCAAAATTGGAAGTGGCCCACCAGCGTATGGAGGAACAAAGCTTAACCACTTTAAAATGGACGATATCCCCTCAAGATCATCCGAGACAGTGAGATGAACGACCCCATTAGTCGCCATAATTTTGGGTCCACCGAGTTGCATGTGGGAGCTGTACACCTCCCGGCCTAGAAGCTTATTCAAAGCAGAAAAACCAGTGAGAATAATGGGTTGATCGAGTCTTTGTATGCACCTCATACCAAGACGTGCAAGATAAGCACCGATCCCTACAGTTCTACCTGTGACATAGGTCAGAGTAAATGTTTCCTTGTATGCCCTTGAATATGCACTGGCAATGGCACCACTACCAGTTAAGTTTTCGACCCCTAAACCATCTTCTTTACCTGCAATAGTATCAATTACCCATCGGCTTTCACCACTTGAGAGCTTTAACTCATGTGCTATGACAGAAGATTCAGTGCGAGCATAATCCTCGGGAGTTAGGTAAATATATTGGAAACCACGCTCAGGACTTGTTTCATCAGACCAACCAACTTTAAAGCAAGATTTAACTTCCTCTGCTACACCAATACGAGCCCCTGAATTTGCTGCCAGATAAATTATAGGTACTTTCTGAGTACAAGCTATATCAGTTACCGCCTGAAAAAACGCATCTTCTCTGGGGCCAAATGAACCATTTTTGAAGGTTACATCATTTGATACGACAAAAATTGTTCTTCCAGAAGGAAATTCAGGTGTGGACATGTCCATACGCCAGGCTACCATGCCAACATCATTTACTCCCGGTTGTTGCTCAACAGAAACTAGAGGAGTACCCCATGCACCTTCCGGATCAGTAAAAATAAACTCTGTGACACGGAGGATGTCTTTATCTTTTGGCTTGCCAACACCAGGATTTTGGGTCCAGGATTTGCTCAAACATGCCTCAAATGCCTGTCACAGATACTCTTCTCAAAACAAAATGTATTGATTCAATCTCTGAAAATGATTAAATGATTAATGTTTACCAGAGGAAAGTCGTAGCAATAAGTCGTGTTGCTTCTCCTAGCTAAAAGACGTTTCTGGTCAATAGTGCCCAAAGGTTTATATTGTGCGTTAACAGGGCATCCGTGCAAAGGACCCTGCCCAGAGGTTGACTTATAGACTACTCTTTCTTTGCTGGAATTTTCGACTTCTCTGTATATCTGAAAGACAAAATGAGAAGATTACATCATTAACAGAAGTTTAAGTTCAAAACTAAACATCCAATATGGTCCATAAATCAACTAGCATTTAATGACCACAAAAAGAACTTGAGCATCATTCGACACTATAAAACGGTCCCCAAGAATTAGAGATTTATTTTTGCAATGTGGCATCAAATTTACTAAATCTCTGTAGCAACCGTTCAGAATCCAAGAACCCACAAATTTAAAATTGAATTTTTTGATTTATAAAGTTTCAGGACTCGTCATCTTTCCAAATGACCAGTAAATCCTGATTCCTGATAATCCAGTCACATCAACGGGCAGGTCAGAACACCACTTACATGCACAATACAAGTGTGACCAGTGACAATTGTCACCACAACTCTCCAAGCACCATTAGCTCCTCCTTCAGATGATATCCAAAGCTTAACTTCCCACACACAAACACCTAAACGGTGCATTTTCACACCAATTGATGCATTGATTTCATGTGCCAGATCCTCTAAAATTTTATCAACTGCAGCTTCTTCATGTCCATCAGGCATGTGGATCTTTCTGAAAATGATTTTTTAACAAAGGCAATCATAGAGTTGATATGTAAATAAACCTTTGCACATTAAGAACGGAAGGATAAATAATTGACATAATTTTACTTGTGGAATGGCAAAAGATCATCTATCTGTTGATCGCGCAAGATATACAGGTACATGTGAGCATGGTCAGCCCTGATGGTAGAATTATGAGAATTAAGTTCAAGCTCTTCGATTGCAGACATTAAGGACCTCAAAATGCTCCTTGAAGTAAAGGAAATGGTCCAAAGAGATTGAGTCGCTTTTTGATCCAGTCCCTGATGAAAAGGCAGACCTTCGTCTGATAGAGGTTGCCTTACAAGTGTTCTGAGAAACATCCTCTGGATAGACAATGGCCTCTCTGGAACAGTATAAAGGTGCCACTGTCGATCCCTGGAAGGAGTATACCGTATATTATCATAACCTGTTAGTTTGTCCTGTTAACAGACATTTTGGATTTTAGATAATTCCAAAAGTAAAAAATATTATCTACGTAACCACAAACAATTATTCACATACCAACTCGAGGTACATGGATAGAGGAGGTTCCAGGTGGCGCAATAGTGGTTCTTCCTCATAGTAGAGTTTTTCTACTGACCAATGAAAGGAGTGCCTCATAGGACCCCTGCCTTCATCTCTCTGAATGATGCAACTAATTACACTCACTCCTGTATTTCTCAGGCTGGAGCTTACCTCTTTGTCTTTCAATATTTTGGCTAACTTGTTGATTCTCTCTTGAGCCTGATCCTCGTCACCACTGCAGATAGTCAAAGCAGGACAAGGGCCAGAAAGAAAAAATAAGAAATGAAAAGAAAAGGCACAGTAATCACATCATAATTTATTGTGAAGTTAAAAATCCAAGGTAATGAAGATACATGCAATATCACATCATGAGTGCAGTCAAAAGAAACAAAGCAATCTTCGAGAACGGTCAAAACATGTAGGGTATAACTTCCATCCCAAGATTTTAGTTTAATCTTTTTCACAAACTGAATTTTTTTCCAGTTTTGAATACGACGACTTAGAAAGATGCAACATCCAAAGGACACAGTGCGAAGTTCAATACTGAGGAGTGAAACAAAAGATGCTGAAAGGTCTAGAGCGAGAGCAAATTGATCCTGGTGCAGGTGACCTGGAGGAAATAAACAGCAGATATTGCGAGGTTTCTCAAATAAGGGAGTTAAACCCCGCAGATATTTTTTCTGATCAACTTTTTAAAATATGACAGAAGTAAGCAAATATGATCAACGGGAAGGTAGTGTCAAAAAAGATCCCGGGATTCAAAAGCAAATAATGTTTGTAAGCTGTTTTCATGCAAGGATTGTCTGGGTTAAATTTAAATGATGATTGAGACGAACAAGCTTGGTGAACAAGATACCTATCCTGAAGTAAGCTCATTTGGTTGTTAATGCCTGCCAATGCAATGTGCATCATATTACCAGAAGTAGCTGGATGAACAGATCCATTAAAAAGAACAGCTTGCAAGTCATGTGTTGCTTCCCTTAATGTAGCACTAATGACTGTAGGCAAGAATTGTAGAGATTTAATAACAACCATTGCTCCCCACTTCCTCTCGCTGTGCTTTTGAAGTGATGGTTCATCTCCCAGCCCATCCTTTCTGTCAACATGCTCATCCAAGAACTCCCACGAAGCTATAAGTCCAGATCTGTGCCACTGCATCCTGACGCTACCTTTTACAAGGTATGGCTTATAATGGATGTTGAAAATTAGGTAAGAATGATAGACAGGTTGGCTAGCATTCAACTTTCAAGACCTTTTTGACGAAATAGTACCTGGTATAATCTCCGCACATAAGTCTCAACAACCCGTCTCTGAAGTGTGTGATCACTATGGTCGAAAAGACCAACAAGTGCATCTTCAACTGCCAATGGAGCGTTCACAAGAGCTTCCATGCGTTCATCTATGGCACTTTTTCTTTTAGGAGTATCCATGTTTTCACCCTCTTCAGTAAACATTTCTAATTCAGAGAGAATTCTAGCTATACTGGAACGAAGCTCACTTAGTTTTGTCTGCTCCAGCAACTGGCTGGCCTTTAATGCTAACTGTGCATGAATACAGCGGTTTTGCGTCAAAAACTTGAAGAGAGCAAACATCCAGAAAATAATAAAACAAAAAAAGCATTTGAGCCAGAAGAACACTAAATAAGCAACCTCTGAGTAGTTCGTGTGATTGAGTGCAGAAAAGCGGATCAGTTGATCGCGGTATGCAGCAGGATTAGGATACACGAGTTGTTCCAGGAGGCGTAGTATCAGTTTGTTCTTACTCCTGATGCCCTTAAATATACCAACAGATGAAATGAGGTCGTTGTTGCAAACTTGACCATGTCAGAGCAAACCAGGTGGCAAGAAATGTGGCTATACCTGATGTGAAAGTACAATATCCACAATCTTCAGGAGATCTTTCTTATATTGAAGCCTTAATCGTTCAATCACATCGGCCTGAAAAAAAATAAAGCATTTCAACTGTATATAGTAAAGAATGTAAGATTAGACAAACTTCTTCCAAAAGTTATAAGATGAGAAATTCTTTAAAATTGTCAAACCACAAGATGAGCTAGTACGCAGGAATACTAAGAGAATGTGGTCAGAGGGAAACTAGGAGACCATACACCACAAAGCGTACTGGTTTACTTTAGAGCCAACAGAGAAATGCGTACAAAGTAATACAATTATTTAAGTTGATTTAAAATCTGGCAAGAACATAAACAACTTTCCTGTAATGAAAACAACATTTGGTTGGTTCGAATTTCAAACCTGAATTTCTTCTTGTCCACAAATTCTTTTATGGGGAGATAGTTTGGGAAGATGTGACTTGAACGTAAAACTGTAAAACAATGTATGAAAAGTTACCTGTATATTATCACTAAATAATTCTTCAACCAATAAATATTCTTCAAAAAGTCCTTGAACTATGACACGAGCGTGGCTTTCTCTTCCACCCTCATAAGATTTTACAAGGCTCATTAGAGGCTCTACTACTCGCTCTTGGGTTGCTTTTTCTTTATCAGGATAGGAGTTCAAATGGGCCTGGCAATAAAAAAGAAACAAAAAAGCTAGAAAAATGACTCCCGCTGTTAATAAAAAAACATATAGCCACATGTTTAACAAAGATAAACAACTAACCTCAAGAACACCACGTAAATATTTTGCAGGGAAGTCGAGATTTTGCATATTTGGGACTTTTTCATACTCCTTATATTTTGTTTCCAACTGAATGTTAAAACAATAAAGCTAGATATATATTTGACGTGAACAAAAGAGAGAAAAAAATTGTTTGAAGAGTAATAAATTAGCATCTATGTTTGTTCAACCTCATATCTAAGATTTTTAGGCAATCTGTTAGCAAGCACAGCAAAGCACTCTTGCCACTGAAGGAAAGGGAGCTCGGGATTGTCCAAGCAACTGAGTAAGTTTTGAACAACCTGAAAAACAGAGGTAGTTTTAACAAATACAATTCGTTTCAAGCACTCATGTGTAAAGCTAAACTTCACGAAAACAACACATTCATTCATAAGTCATTCAATATATTACTTAGATATTCAATAGACAAGAAAATCTACTTCATCATTGTTATGCTCGTATCCAGCAAGAATCATGCAAGCTGCATTCAAACTTGCAGCACACCGTTGATGAACTTTTCCAGATATGGCAGTTGGAGGTCCCAGAAGGGGAAAACTACCATGAAATGGTTCTGCTTTCCTTACAGCCGAAGGGTCATCCAAGTCAAGTCTTGCTATAAGTTCACCAGCCTACAAAATTTTTCATTGGTTTATTAGCGAAACAACAACGCAATATCTTCGAGTAAACACGCTTACCTGCATTGCTTGACCTTCAGACATTTTAAAATGAATATTTCCTGAAGCAGGTGAAAGAAGGGGCATGCACATCTTCATGACCTCAACCTCAGCATAAGGTGTGTCGGCTTCAACATGGCTGCTATCTATAACCAGGTATCTTAGTAGTTTGCATGGTGTCTCTGCCACCAATTTGGATGGATCATGGTCATTCTGTATAATAGAAAGAACGAGATAAGACAATAATCAATTTATACATCCATTTGTAAGAACAAGTGGCACCTGAAGCAAACAAGTCCTTCCATCAATAAGAAGACGTGTTCCAGCTGCCTCTTCCTCTGCATATATTACATGACTGTTTCCATTCAGCTGCAACAATCACATTAACAAATCTTTAGTGTAATTTTGCGCTGAATGTATATAGTAATAGATGGTATATAAATTTGTTGCCAATCAGAACAAATAGCTTACAAATTTTAATCAATCTTACAAAGGAGTTGCTATGTCAAAAAAAGTATCATCATGCCTGCATTAGTAGACCTCCATCACGAAGTGTATGTATTTCTGCTTCAATTTCCGACTCGTTCATCCTCAATCTGTAGCTTCCAGGACCTCCCCTTACCATATTAATCTGCATGGGCCAAAGAAACAGAAATTCATTGAATAGGACACCTTTATTTAGGCCACTAAAACATAGGTGGGAAAAAATACGAGGTTGTGTAGCAATAGTGTTTTCAATAGTTAATTTAAAATGTGAGATGAGACTTGATTGAAAATTAAGTAGGACTATGGTCTTCCATATCTATTTTTGCTAAAAAAAAAACTATCGATTTGAGAATTAGTACATCCTAAGTTGTTGTGAGGCAGAACTGCTTGCAGTCACGTGGTTTTATATATTTACACTTACCGTGTATTTGCTGCCTTCAATATTCAGGGAAACTTGAGAATTGACCAATGATATATGCTGCAAGTGGAATAGCACCAGCTCATAAAGATGTAAGGAAAACAAGAAAGAACTCAAAACACTATTACAAGACCAAGTACCTTAGGAGGAATCTGTCCTTTTTCAAGATAACCAACATACTCTGAAACCATGGCTGCACTACTAGCAGATGCTTTCTGAGTTGATATTTCAGAAACAAGACATTAATTTGCATCAAAAAATACAATCCAAAAGTGTTTGTATGTGATATCACAATCGCATACTCACATAAAGAGCACCGCCGACGACCGAGAGATACCAAGGGGGTCTTTCTGCTCTGACCCTCATTGCTATTCTGCTATCAAGCCATCCTGTATGTATTTTATTTTCCTTGTAATCTAATGCCTGAAAATATGCTCTTAAATATTATCTTTTATTCATACGGAAGTAGATTAATATTAGTCATATGAAGATTCTCACATGTAAGAGATCAATAGTGTAATCAACATTTGTGCGTATTTCTCCTCTAATCTGAATTTCTTTAAGCCCGAGAACCATATTTGCAATGGCCAATGTTCTAGATTCCCCAAAGGCAAAAACATGCCCTGAGTTAAGAAATGAAATTATCCATTATATTCCGACTTACTAAATAAGAGATGCTATGCATGCTTAAAAAAACCTATATCACAAGTAGGGGCGTAAGTGAGTTGGCAGACTCAAATTATTGTTCATGAGCTTGCGAACCCAAACACAAACCCAAAACTAGTTCTGAATTTGACCTGAAGCCCCTTTATTTTGAGCTCAATGATCTCGAGCTCATTTTTTATAGTTGAGATTGATCATTTACACCCCTAATCACAAGAACCACATTAGAATTATCATAAGCGGGCCTCAACCAAAACTCATACATAGACTTGAGGAGAATAATAAGATTAGGGATGTTGAAAACATTCAAATAATGTCTCGCCTGGTCATTGAGTGATCTACCACCATAGCATATTCAACTGATTTCCCTATGCATTTCAAAATCCGATATTTACTGACCGATATCTTTCAATCAGAAACTGAAAATTTCACTGAGAAAAGAAAACCCAAATGAAGAACCTACGCCCACAAAATGAAGAGAACTTCAACTTAATCAAGATCACATGCAAATGAACATTTAGAAGTTTTATGCAGAACTAATTCCTTGGGCATGTATTTTGAGCATATTTTTACTAGGTAACAATAGCTCAGAGTTCCTAATCAGTCATTAAAAGGACTTGAATAGTTCCATCAATAATACTAAGTCTAAAAGGGCATATTCTGACAACAAAGTACCACACCACGGCAGCTTTTTAGGCATATAAAGTGTTTGACAAAAGCAACATGATATTTTGCATTTCCTCTTGCAATTTACTTACCAAATTGTGAGTCTGAAAATTCATGAATACCTCCCCCAGACTGCGCATATTTTAGATAATAGTCAGAAGCAGCTTTAAATTTAAAAATGTCCTAATGATAAGATTTATAGATATGTACCTTGACAGAAAAATACGCCCACACATTTGGTTTGCTTTTGAAACTCAACTCCTGTTTGTAGTCGCGGAATGATGCAGTGATCATCATGAGATTGTGTATTTAGACAGAAATAGAGCTGCTCAATCAGACAAATTCTGACCTGTACTCTTCCACTTGTTGGCTTAAAGCCATCATCAGGGTCCTCACTTGTCACACGAACGGCCACACAATGACCTTTTGGCCTTATAGACTCTGCTTTGTCAAAGTCAAATGGAATAGCAACAATGGATGTCGTCCTCCAAGCATCATAACCTCCACCATGTTCCATACCGTAAAATCGTCGTATCTCTAATTTATTAAGCACAATGAAAACCATCATCAAAGCTAGAAAAAAATTAAAAATTCAGTAAGTGAGAAATCTGAAGAAAAAACCTGGAATTTGCCAGAGAGGGACACCCATCCCAACCGCAACTTGCGCAGCAGGAAGATTTATTTCAGCTATCCACTCAGTGACAGGGTGCTCCACCTAAATTATGACAAGAAGATAAATCCTACCATAAATAGTTCAGTGACAAGCAATTCACAGTCATCTTCACAGGAGAAAATTAGTTCCAAAAACTTAGCGACCCAATCTTCCTATTGACAAAAAATCCATACTTGTACATTTACTTAGAACTAAAGTGAGGTAGTGTGAGTTGAATCTATGTTCATTTGATAGTATCAATAAATAATATCAGTCATACCATGGATGAAAATGTAGCAAACCTGTAACCGTGGGTTTAACTCCAAAAAATAATATTCGCCAGTGTCCATACTGTACAAATACTCCACAGTTGCAGCTCCAACATAATTAACACTTTTGGCCAGCCTTCTAGCAGCTTGCTCAAGTTTCCTTACCGTTTCCAAGGGCGCGACTGTTATTGGGCCCTCTTCAATGATCTAAAATAGCATTATGTGTTGAAACAATGCTTAACACAGTTGTTCTATGGAAGAAGGAAATTTTTCTTAACAGAAGAACGCAGATATGCTTACTATTATAATATGCAAAATAACATATGGGGACCAGAAAATAGCAAATTATTGCTCATACACCATGTCTCTTTCCCTTAATATTATAATCAGAAGTATCATAGAAACTAACCTTTTGGTGTCTCCTTTGAATGCTGCAATCACGGCTATGCAAAGCAGCAACATTTCCATATTGATCACAGAGCAGTTGGACTTCAAGATGTCGGCTCTGAGAAAGAAAACCATATTGATATTAAAATAAAATCTCCATGATGCACTCCTTAGACTTTAAAGTAGAAGAAAAGAGTGTTCTAACCTGAGAAGCAACCTTCATTATGAATATGGGGGAACCAGGAACTTCACCTTGAACTTGTTTGAATAAAGCCCGGACTTCATCATCATTATGGACCTATAGTTAGATATGATGATCAATGATGTTTTTCTTACAGAAACTATGGTACAAAGAAAATCAAACTTGAAACTCAAAAAAATCAAGTTCAAAATTCTTGCTCCTAGTCAAAAGGATACAGTTCACTTGGAACTTAACTAAAAATATGGCGATAATTATACCTTTCTAATGCCTTTACCACCTCCACCCCAAGATGCTTTTATCATTGCAGGGTAACCCACAACATGGCAACTAGATATTGCTTCTTCTGTGGTATGAACACACGCTTCCCTATATGCAGTATCTGGGATAGAGACCAAACAACAATTGGGAGAAATTTTCACCTAAAACAATGGCAAATGCGTGAAATGATATGAAAAAGAGAAAGCAAAGAGGTGTGGCTTCAGAAACAGATACGTACATGAGAACCACTCCAAGGCAGAGTTGGCACTTCTGCAGCTTGTGCCATCAACGATGACCCAATTTTATCTCCCAATGCAGCCATCGATGCAGATGGTGGCCCCAAAAATATGATGCCTTTTGCACTCAAAGCATCAGGCAGCTCTGGATTTTCAGATGCATGACCCCAACCAGGCCACACAGCATCAACATGTGTTATCTCGGCCATCTGGAAATAAAAATACAAATGCTAGTTTAACTTTTTTGTTCTAAATTAATCATCCAAACAATTTGTTCTCAGTTCAATTTGTGACAACACCAGATAGTCGTCATACATTTTCCCTATCTCTTTTGTGTGCAAGAAGCCAAGAACGAGCCTAGTTATGCAGAAAGCATATAGATGGAAAGCTATTGCAGCTATAGATTCTTAGAGAGGAAAATGAAGATAGGGATCATGCAAAGTTTATTATTTAAATTCCTAGATTAGCACCAAATTGCCCTTAAAATCTACCTTTGCACAGTTTCAAACAACTCTAAAATGACATTATCCAATAATAGAAACTAGAGTACAAAAGAAAAACAATAAGTAGACAGACAAAACTATGTCCACAAACCTCAACAATGAGTTGAACATTAGCATAGTTATTGTTGTTAGTGCCTCCAGGCACTTCAACAAATTGATCGGCTATCCTAATATGCTCTGCATTTATTCTCATATCCTCCGGAGTAGCCATTGCCACCAACAAAATTGCCTTCTCCGTGCCAAATGTTTCATAAGCCCATGTTCTAGTGCTACGTATAAACTTGACAGCTGCCATTCCATTGTTAGCAATCAAGATACTGTGAATCGGCCTCTTTCCTCCAAGGGCTTGACAAAACTCATTCACTTCAAGTACTGAGCTTGTAGACCTTGATGGAGCAGGTCCACTTACATATGCATTAGCATGCCTACCACTGGTTGACACTTGCCTTCTTTGAGCTTCTGACATATTGAAGTAGCTGAAGAAAACAACATTCATTAAGAACACAATAATATCGGGTTTTATATATGTTTTGTCTTATCCCATGTTGAACTGAAGTATCTGATAATTAAGACAAATGATTCTAATACTAGCTTTTGGCCCTTTTGGACAACTCTGTAACCAAAACCTAAGGTGGTTTGGCAAATGAAATCACCTAGATCAAAACGAACCATGTGATCATTTCAGAAACCAACGTTAGGGGACCAAAACAAAATCTAGCTGATCATTTGTAATGCAATATTTGCCTAAAAAAATTGAACTAATAAATTCGAAGTCTATCATCTGATATACCAGTACAAAAAGAGTTCCTCTTACAACAGTAAACGTATTCAACCTAAAAGTACTAAACAGCTGAATAAAGAATTAGAGACTCCTATACAACAAAGATCACTCCCAAGAAATACCATAGCAAGAATTGGTTGCAGAAAAAAATGAAAGTCAATCATAATAGTTAACGGAGAACGTTTTAGTAAATATTGAGTCCAACACTTGAAAATCCTGTCATGACATTCAGCCCATATTGAAAAAAAAAACCCACCAAAACCCAAAATCAAGAAAATGGAAATATATCCAATTCCCATGAGAAACACAGACAGAGTAGAAAGAGTGACGACTCACCATCAATCAAATAAAGCCCAGCAATGGAGAAAGGCTGCAAGCAAAGAAATTCTCAACCAGGTTAGCTCTTTTTCTCGAGCACTACCCGATTCAAGGAAAGAAATGCAAGCAAGGAATTCAATATGATGGATAAAAAGCTGTTAAGTACACCAAATTCTTGGGTGGAGAAGAAGTAAGTGTATTGATCATTGATGAATGCAACGTATTTAGTATTTTTGGTTGGGAGTTTGGTTTAGATTGGTTGGGCTCTTAAATATGAGCGGCCATTTTTAATGATGCAACCATGTGCTTCTCCCTTCATCTAACCTTCATATCTCATACACTGAATTTTTCAACTTTTCTAATTTGTATGTTAATTAAAATTTAAAAATAAAAAATTTAATTTTTTTTATTTTGGAGAGATTTTAAAATCATCCCAAAACACCACCACTAATGACGGATGCTACATAAATATTGCTGCATCCGCCAATATTTGGAGTGAACGATGCAGCAGCTGTGGTGTCTACTCTCTTTGGTAGCGGACGTTGCTACGCGCAATACGATTTTAATTAAAATTATTTCACGCGTTAAAAGTTCGATGCATTTTTGACTTGTTTATATTTAATTTAGTTTCATCCGTATGATATGATACATGGACGTAAAATATATACAGTTGCACAAGTTTTAATTTTCATTTTCAAGATTTGAATGAGCTACTATTATTTTTGACAAAAAAATTTGAAAGAGTTTGGTTGGTCATTTTATGTTCATCAAATATTTGCACATGTTTTTTCATCATATTACAATTATTAATTTTATTATTATGTTTAGTAAAATAATTAGTAAAATTTATAATATTTATTTATTTTTCATAAATATCAATATTTTTTTAATACTAATTTATGATTAGTGATACCTCATGGATGGTACACATTACCACTGGCACATCCCTAGCCCAAATAGAGGACAGGCTCATCAAGGGCCAGATATTCTCTTATAAATATCAGGTTTGGGTATTCAGTTGATTGATTCAGATTATTATTTTCAGCAGCACCCTTAGCTGCTCTCACCTTATATCCTCAGTCTCTGACTTGAGCGTCGGAGGGCCTACGCCGAGACATCCTCCCGACCCTCTTCTAACGATCTTATTCGTGATTTCAGGCTCAGGGCAATTTCAAAACCTGCGTCTGGATTAGTGACACTTGCTGGAATCGGATCACAAAATTTCCCGTGAGTATCAATTAGTTTTATTTGTTATATTTGTCATAGAATGGTGGAGGCCCAAGGGATCCCAATTTTATACATTTGCAAAATGTTGATGATATTGTAAGATTTAAGCATTCAGATAAACGATCGACTGAGATACTATAATTATATGAGTGTTTATAATTATAAGGATTATTTTGATCATATGAATAATGATGATGCACTTCAAAAATTATTAATTAAAATTTTTAAAATTTGTATTATTTTTAATTTTTTAAACTTTATTTTTTTTTTCCTTTTTTGTAGTTTAATCGGATTGTTTACAACAAAAATGATATTGATATAAAAACAAATATTAATTCATACGATATGTGTTTGCCCCTTGATTTTCTTTGAGATTGTATCGTCCTAATCTTTTGATACGACAGTTCAGAATGAGATAATATATTTCATCTTCTCTCGAAAACGATGACCTACACAATATCACAATAGAAGGCCATCGCAATACAGATTGGGACTCATATCATAAAAATTCAATTCTTGTGTGGAATCGAAAGTCTAGGTATGTTGTGCAAGATGAACGACAAAGAAGATCAAGGCAAGCTGATAATGATTATATGAAGTGGTATGAACGAATAAGTGTATGCATTATATCGTCTACAGTGCATGGGTTTGGTTTCCGTCCAAGTTCACATGATATGTTTGTTTCCGGACAACATCATCCTCAACAAATTTTAAGTACACATGTTCTGATTCGTATCAGTCATCCGGTGGATTTGATATTGTAGGGTTAAGATATTGTGGGGTCATCTGATGGGTCCGATACTATAAGGCCATATAGTAGATTCGATATTGTAGGGTCATCGGATGGGTTTCGATATTGTAGGATCATCCGGTGGTTTTTATACAATCGGAGTATCAGCTGTACCGACATATGTTTCTCATGATTCATCTGTTGACCAGGATTACCAAAATCTATTTTTCTCGAATTTTCCAAGCTTTACGGAGCTTCTGAATTATGACCGCCAACAAGTGGCGCATGAAATGAACTCCAAGAGAAATGTTGTAACACATGTCTCTTTTCTAGGATATTCAGATAACAATAATGATGATGATGTTTCCATAAGACAAAAAATTAATCTTCGTAATATTGAAGTTTGTATAGAGGAGTCACAATGTCGACCGCCTGATTGTGGAATCGAAGGCCATATATTTTAATAAATAAATATTTTTTATGTAATATCTACTTTTGTGAATAAGGATTTTTATATATATTGTTACGTACTTTTTGTGAAATTTTTAATTATTTTATTATACTCTGTTTTTTGAAGCTGCCAGTTTTGTTAACATTTTCATTAAAACAGGTAGTTCTACTATCTTCACTTAGTTAGCGATTAAGCTAAATTTGGAATCTACTCATAAACTCTTTTATAAGCAATCTTTTGATCTCGGTCAAACTATTGTCGCCAGATTCAACTCTTTGAATTCGATCATCTTAACAAGAACACATAATCCAATACTTACGTGATCATCAATGGTTCAGGAATACATCTAATAGTGGGTTCACAACTTCTTGTTATTCAGAACAACATTTGTTCCTATTCGAGCTTACCCTAATTAAACTCATTCTTTTCATTAACACATTGGTCAAGAACGTTAGAACTCAAGTTTGATTACACCTGTGGGATCATGGTAAGAGTGTTTAGTAACATCGCTTCATGATCCCCTATGTATCACTCATAGTGCATGCAAGAACCAGTAAGTTATGGTTAGCATACAATATAGTATCTTCAACTCATATATCTCGATCGAATCTGCAACCATTGGTACGTCGAGAGTTGCAAATGAATTCGATGACGACATGATGTATCCTTGAGTAATAATAGTGATATCATATATGCATCTAAGAAAAAAAATTTTTAAAGCACGTGTCTTGCTCTGGCCATACTCCTTGTCTATTAACTCATCAGATCACATAGAATATCTTCACATATATGAGAGTGATGAATCCCCGATTACAATACATCATCTCCTACGTATTTGGACACTACACCTAACATCGCCAACTAGTGACCTTAATAGAGTCGTTAAATGAAATGAAGTGCAAGCTAGTAAGCCAAGCTGCCATGTTATCCCTCGTCAAAGTACTAATGGTATACAACCATAATCACAGACTATTTTACTCGATAAGTGATAACCACTTGGACAGTCTGAGGGAATGTTACTTATAGTATATTCAAGTACTTTATCTATGCAGTTTTCATGAGTATACAGATAAAGTAAATATCATGATAGGATAAAATTATAAAATATTATTAAAATAAAAATTGTTTTTACATAAGAGTCAATAAAGCTCAGCCACAATTTTGCTCGCAGGGCACTTACTCTAACAACTAAAATAGAGTAACTGATAAATAAATGACACAAGTTTATTTCTAGATGTTCGTAGACTTCAATACTCATATGTCGCTTTCTATTCCTTGCGAAAGGATTTCATTAAAATATGTTGAGGATCGAAGTTGAGTTTAGAGGGGGTGAATAAACTCTACTCGTTTTTTGTTCTGATGAGGTACTAAAATCCTGTTAAGGATAGTAGTTGATCTTGTGCGAATACTTTCACCTGATTACAATAAAACGTACGGAAACAATCTGATGAAGTAGTTGAAAAACAATAAAACAGTAGGCAGCAGTTGTTTATGGAAGTTCGAAGATAAACTCTTCTACGTCTCCCCTTCTTCTGTTTCCAGAAGGTATAACTAAAAGACTTTGGATATTACAGTACAACTCTTGTACACACCCACTTCAGAAGGACTTACACCTCAGCCTACTGAAACTCTTAGTTTCTCAACTCACAAAAATGCGAAACACAAAGTTCTGAAAAGACTCTTTTCAGATTACAGACTCTTCTGACAAAGTATAAATAATGTAAAGATCGTGAAGAGTGTAAGAATTAGTAGCACAAGATGATCTTCAAAAGATCAGATATAAGCTATGAAGCGTGTGCTACTTTTCTTTGTGTTGAACTTCTAAATGCTCAAGGAATTTTGATATTCGTCTGATAAGAGAAAAGCTTTGTTCCTTGAAGAATGATAATAAGCGAAGTGTCGTGTCGAACAAGGATTTGATCCAAGTATATATAATCGACTGAGTTCAACGTTCACAATCAGAGTATGTCTTCAGATAACTGATACAATCAGCTTTATTACCGAAAGAAGTTCCTGCAGAAAAGCTATAAAACAATCAGTCTTGTTTTATACTTAATTGGGTAAAGTGCATTAAATGACTCCGTATAGTATTTAATGCTGTAATTAATACTAGTACTAGGAACTCTTTAACGGCAACAATTAAGATAGAAACGTTAGTAAACGTTCTCTACTAGTTTTGTATTGTTATCCTTTTCTACTGGTTTTGTATTGTTATCCTTTTCTACTGGTTTAGTTATAGCAGATCAGCAGCTACTGATAAGATATTCTATTGTTCTGGTCTGCTGGTCTACTGGTCTTAGTTATCATCGCCACAATAAAATTCATGTCTAACAATTTCTCCCTTTGTGGTGATGCCAAAACCTAAACAGTAGAAAGTTGTTAAATAAAACAGATAATCATTTAAACAAACGGATAATGTCAATAAAGTAATAAGAAAGAAAAAAAAATCAATCGGTTCCAATATCCCTGTAAATGATTTTTCATTCTGAGGTTCTTGATCTCTTCTGTTAGAAGGTTCAGCCTCATCTTCTGTTTGCCTAGCTCCTGCTTGATCTCCTCTATCTTCCCCATTTTTGGCATCAGCGGCAACCACATGGGCAAAGAGGTCATTCAGTCTGCCGGAAATATTTTGAATGACATCGGTTAGCATCTCCAAATACGGGGTCTCAGAAGAGATGCGATTATCCAATGCAGTGATAAATTGATTTTGAGAGTCAATCTTGGCATCCAAAAGTTCCACAGAAGTAGACAGTGATCGAAAGAGATCATCATGATCAGTGATTCGAGTGAGTATATCATTTTGAGCAAGCATGATGGTGCCGTGAGTTCTCGAGATAGCTTGTCTGAAAACGACGGTTTCAGCATACATCTTGTCCATGGTCTCCTTAGTGTTATAGATGTGTTTGCCCATTCGTTCTCTGAAAGATTGAGCACCACTGAATTCCGAAATGTTTTCACAAGATATACGTTTCACTAAAGCAGAGATGTTGTTGAGTTCGGTTTGTAGAGACTCAATCTGATGTTCCAGGTTAAATGCATCTGATTCCGGTGAGGGAGTTCGCGCAAGAATGCATTGTTTAATCTCAGAAAGACGAGAGTTCGTCTCAGTCAAAACAATAAGAGAAACAGTCAACGCAGTAGAAACAAGATTAGCATCCATCAAGGCAGTAGAAGGAGCAGGGTCTGATGTGCTTTCTGCTGGAATTGCAGAAACAGTAGGTTCATCAGAAATCATGGGAAGAGTGATTTCTTCAGTAGGAACGGCCAAGTCAGAGGCCAAAGCTTCTTCCGTTGGTGCAATAACAGCCTGTGAATCTGAAGGTACTTCAGTAGAAGGTGCAGAAGGTTGTTCCTGAAGAATGTTCATTTCTGCTTGATGAGCAGCAGAAAACATCTCTAAATTCGGCAGTAAAGAAGTAGCATCTGGTTCTGCTATATGTTGCCCTGGGTTAGGAGAAACAGAAGGGGGCAATGAAATAGCCGGTGCTGCTTCCAGAGTAGTGGAGACTGAAGGGACAATCGATTCAATGACTTCCTCAACCGAAGCCAGTTCATGCACGGACAATAGTGATGATGACGGAATGGGCCTAGTCGGAGATGCAGGAGTACTAAGAGAAGCAGCCTTTGGGGAGGCTGTAGTCCTTTCCTCAACTGTCTGATTCTGTTGAAAGATTGGGACAAGGCCAACATGATAGACAATAGGCTCTCCAAAGCCTTGTTCTTGAGCAAGAAGTTGCTCACTCATCTGCTTTAATCTGTCAGAAAGAATCATAATAACATTTTGATCCTGAACAGCAGTAGGAACAGCAGGATCAAAATTTGATTGAAGAACTTTCAGAACCGATTCTAATTTCTGACATTTCAGCTGATCGAAGATAAAATTCCTTCTTCGCAAGGCCTTGATGACATTTTCTGTTTTTGCCAGCTGAAAAATCTTCTTTTCTGCATTCATCATCTTGCCATAATTCCCTTTTGTTTTGAAGTAAGCAAAAGAGTGGAATAGTCGGACAGTATGCCATTCATCAAAAAAACGCATGTCATCGTTTGCAGAGGTCTCAATCTCGGCTAGATGAAGATCAACGCCGGTGGTGACAGTAGTCTTGTGACCAAAAATAGGTGGTTCTTCAACCATTTTTCCTTTGCCTTTGACAGAAGATGAATTAGGCATGATGGGTCGAAAAGCAAAAGACCCGCTTGCTGGTTCTCGAATAACTATTCCAGATGTTGGCTTGAAAACAGTAGCAGTAGAAGGTGCTGAAACAGACGCAGTAGCGTGTGCAGTCGAAGAAGCAGTTGATCGAGCAGAAGGAACCGCTTCTGGAAAGACCTGTCGAATAGGTAGTTTCTCAATTTCAGACAGTGCTGCTGTCTTCTTAATCATAAGAATGGTGCGCGGTTTCTTCTTGGCTGGGGTTGGCACTGCTGGTTGAACAGCAGCAGCAGACTCTTCTGATGCTGTTTTGTCTGAATCCGTCGAAATAACCACTCGTTTCTTTGAAATTTTCTTTTGAGGTTTTGAAGCCTCAGAAGCAGTTTCCCCAATTTCCTTCTTCAACGCAACAAACTCCGTCACGGTTAGCTTAGGCCTTAAAGCCAGTACATTTGCAGCATCAATCATGGTAACTGAAGTAGCATCTAGATCACTGGTAGAGGCAAAACCAGCATCCTTGAGCAAAGCGCTGATCTGAACAGCAAAACCAGAACTCCTCCTGACAACCATATCCTTCATAATTCTGAAAATAAAATGACTCCAGTCCACCTTAATCCCCTTAGTGATGGCAGTCATTACTTGAACCTTCTCCTTCGTCAATTTGTCGAAGGTGCCAGCTTTGATCAAAATAGCTTTAGCCACAATATCGGCCAGAATCTGATATTCTATTTTGAGCAATTTCTTGTGACAAGAAGGAGACACTTCTTCTCCAGATGCTGAGAAAGAGCTGAGTGCAACAGACATATCTGTCTTTGAAATATCAGAGAGTTCAGACGTACCAGAAAGTGGAAGGAGGAAGGTTGCTCCTAAGTGTGCGGCATCAATAGAGATAGATGCATCTCCTTGAGTATGAACAATCCTTCCTTCATGCAATGTTGCTTTAGCGTAAAATCCCAGAAGAGCATTTTTGTAAATAACTGCTGGTGCTTCCAGGAATTTCCGGAGTCCCGATTTTTCAATATCCTGAAACATTTTCAGGAGATTCTCATCCTTGATGTTGAGAACCGAAGCAAAGTTAACTTTATAAGCGTTAAGAGTGTATGCTCCAGCCATTTCTGTATGTAGATAAAATTGGATAAACTTTGCAGTAGTTAGAGATGATATGAGAGAAAGCAGTAGCTGAATAGCGATAGATATGAAACAGTAAAGGTGAAAAGGTGAAATTTGAAATAGATATACAGCCGTCAAATAAACATAAGGACACCTGTCAGTATGTTCTTGGTTGAGTGTTTGAAAAGTTTTGCAGAAACTGTCAGAAATACGAATGATTTGAAAATTTTGAAAAAGGGCGGGCTGTCCAGATGGTTACTAAAAAAAATCAGAAGAGAATTTGTCATTTTATGATAACGTCTGCTGGAAGTTTTAGGGTGCTGAAATATTTAAGCACTTTGACAAAAACCAGCAGACTTGAAGTTTTATCGAAAAGACAAACATTCTCTCTGTTTTCTGAAAAAGTGTCAAACTCTTAGCCTGACTAAAATACTGTTCCCCCTCGGTAAATGCAATTAATAAGTGGTCATAATTGCGACAAGTGACTCTTGGCCATATCTCAATCTGAGCCGTTGAAAATGAACAGTCGCAATCTTGCGATTCGCAAGAGTCTTTGTTCCCTCTATAAATACATGCATATCTTGAGCGAAGTTAAACAGATGAACTTCAAAAAAAATGAAAACTCAAGTAAAAAGAGAGTTAGAATTTGATTCAGGAGTCGAAGCAAAATTGTCCAGAGAGAAGTTTGAGGGTATCATTATTTTCGTAATGATCCTTGAAATACACTCCTGGAGTTGTAGTTTCCACAGTCAAGCAGATCTGTTGCTTCGATTGAGTTTGAAATGTAGTATCGATTTCTTCCAGAAGCATGCTAATGTAATGAGAGAGTGCTGGTGGATTGATGATGCTGAAATCCTCTATGATGCCCTGTAAGGCATCTAAAAAATACATTAGTGCTGACAAGACCCAAGCTTGCTAGACTCTTTCTAGGCCTTGAGCTTGCTGGATTCTCTTGTTCCTGTTGAAGTACTTTGCAAGCAAATAATAGAGAACTTCTATTACTGAAGACAAAAGCTAAAAGTAACGCTACTGGTTAAATAGCATTGAAGATCTACTGTTTTTACTTTTGCATCGTGTAATGTACTGAAATGGTTTCTAATAAAGTTTCAGTTTACGTATCTGACTTTCCTTCTGCTTTTCTGCAAATATCTTACTGTTAGTTCAATACAATAAATAAGCGAGTAAGAATAAAAGTTAACTAAGTTAACAGAAAATAATCAAGTTAAATCTATCAAACCAAGAGAATTACGAAAGTAAGAAAACTTACTTTCTGGTAAGGGTTTCGTGAAGATATCTGCTGTTTGTTGATCAGTAGAAACATATTCCAGACGAATGTTCTTCTTCTGCACATGATCTCTAATAAAGTGATGTCTGATGTCTATTTGCTTCGTTCTGGAATGAAGTACTGGATTTTGTGTGATTGTAATTGCACTGGTATTGTCACAGAATATAGGTGATTCGGAGGCTTGAATCCCATAGTCTATTAACTGTTGTTGAATCCACAGTATCTGAGAGCAGCAGCTTCCAGCAGCCAGATATTCTGCTTCTGCAGTAGATGTGGCTATGGAAGTCTGTTTCTTGCTAAACCAGGATATCAGACTATCACCAAGAAATTGACAAAACTCACTTGTGCTTTTTCGGTCTAGTTTGCAACCTGCATAATCAGCATCTGAATATCCAATAAGATTTAACGATGAATCATTGGGATACCATAAGCCGACATTTTGAGTTCCTTTCAAGTACTTCAAAATACGTTTAGCAGCAATATAATGAGATTGTTTGGGGTTAGATTGAAATCTAGCACAAATGCAAACAGCATACATGATATCTGGTCTACTAGCAGTTAAATATAATAATGAACCAATAAGACCTCGATACTGAGTTACCTCTACTGGAATACCACTTTCATTTTTATCAAGCTTAATAGATGAGCTCATTGGAGTAGAAGCAGCATAGCATGCTTCCATTCCAAACTTTTTCAGAAGCTCCTTGGTGTACTTGGCTTGATTTATAAAGATTCCAGTCTCTGATTGCTTAATCTGTAATCCTAGAAAGAATGTTAATTCTCCCATCATACTCATTTCAAATTTATCCTGCATCAATTTTCCAAACTTTGCACATAATTTGGGGTTAGTTGACCCAAAAATAATATCATCAACATAGATCTGTACTAAAAGAATGTGCTTATTCTTGACTAAAGTAAATAAATTTTTATCTACTGCTCCAATGGTAAAATCATGATCAATAAGAAATTGTGATAGAGTGTCATACCCAGCTCTAGGTGCCTGTTTTAGACCATATAATGCTTTGTGTAATTTAAATACATGATGCGGAGAGAAATGATCGATAAAACCTGGAGGTTGTTCGACGTATACTTCTTCTTGTAAAAGACCATTTAGAAAAGCACTTTTCACATCCATTTGATATACTTTGAAATTCTTGAAAGCAGCAAAGGCTAAGAATATTCTGATTGCTTCGAGCCTTGCTACTGGTGCATAAGTCTCATCAAAGTCTATGTCTTCTTCTTGTCTGAAGCCTTGAGCGACCAATCTAGCTTTATTTCTCACCACTGTGCCTTCTTCATTGAGTTTGTTTCTGAATACCCACCGAGTTCCAATGACAGCTTGGTGAGATGGTCTAGGTACTAGAAACCAAACTTCATTACGTTTGAATTGATTCAGCTCTTCTTGCATGGCTTCAATCCAACTAGGATCCAGAAGAGCTTCTTCAATTTTCTTTGGTTCATCCTGAGATATAAAAGCAGCATGCATGTATTTATTAAGCATTTGCCTTCTGGTTCTCAAAGGCGCTGCTGGATTACCAATAACCAATGATGGAGGATGAGATTTTCTCCAGATAAACGGATTTGAATGGACATCTTCCTGATTTGATATGTTAAGATTGTCTTCTACAGAACCAGTAGTAGGTTCTTGAACATCTTCTGCTGGTATTGGTAGATCTAGGTTCTGTACTTCTGGTTCCACTATTGGTGTGTCTGGTTCTGGATTTTGAAGATCCTTGGTATTTGCTTCTACATCATCTTCACTGTCAATTTCCAAGTGAATCCTGTCTAACCTGTTACTTAAATCAGATATGTTAGAAATTTCAGCACTGCTGTCTTCATCGAAGACAACATGAATCGATTCTTCAACATTAAGAGTTCTATTGTTGAAGATTCGAAAAGCTCTGCTTACAGCAAAGTAACCAAGAAATATTCCAGCATCTGATTTAGAATCAAATGCAGTCAAATGATTTTTGCCATTATTTAGTACAAAACATTTGCAACCAAACACATGAAAATAAGATACATTGGACTTCTTCCCTTTCCATATTTCATAAGGAGTCTGGTTGTGTCTTTTGTTGACCATAGATCTGTTTTGCGTGTAACGAGCAGTATTGATTGCTTCAGCCCAGAAGCGCTGAGAAATGTCTGCATCTGCTAGCATTGTTCTAGCTGCTTCTTTTAGAGTTCTATTTCTCCTCTCAGCTACTCCGTTTTGTTGAGGTGTTCTGGCAGCTGAATATTCATGATGAATCCCCTGCTCATTCAAATATAACTCAAGATACTTGTTAGTGAACTCAGTACCCCGATCACTTCTGATTTTGATGATGGTAGTAGATTTTTCATTTTGAATCCTTTTCAGAAGCTTGATCAAGAGACTACTGGTTTGATCTTTTCCTGCGAGAAATATTACCCAAGTGAATCTAGAGAAATCATCAATAACAACAAGAGTATATTTCATTCCCCCTAAGCTCATGATGGGGATAGGACCAAATAGATCCATATGCAGTAGTTCCAGATATCTTGAAGTTGATTTGCTATCTTTGGTCTTGAAACTGGATCTTATCTGTTTCCCAAGCTGACAAGCAGAACAAACATGATTTTTAACGAAATTAATATCTGGTAATCCATCAAATATATTCTGCTTCTTGAGATAATTGATTGACTTGAAATTCAGATGATTCAATTTCTTGTGCCATAGCCAGTGTTTATTGCTAAGAGAAGCAACTAAGCATGTAGGAGTATTGACAAGATTTGAGTTCCAAGAGACTCTGTAAGTATTGTCTTCTCTCTTTCCGGTTAACACAGTAGTTTCAGCAGAATCTCTAACTATACACGAATGCTTCTGAAAAGCTACAGAATAACCATTATCACATAGTTGACTAATGCTGATTAAATTATAACAAAGATTGTCAACTAGTAATACGTCATTAATAGTGATGTTACCATGGATAATATTACCCTTACCCATGGTTCTACCTTTTGAGTTGTCTCCAAAAGTTATCTTTGGTCCAGTACAACTCACTATCTCAGAAAGTAGGTTTTTCTGTCCAGTCATGTGTCTGGAACATCCACTGTCCAGATACCATGTAGAGTTACTGATTTCTTCTTCCTTCTGCTGTTCCTGCAAACACAAATTTTAGTATCTGGTACCCAAATCTATTTGGGTCCAAGCCTTATCAGTCCTTTGGGAACCCACATTTGTATAATTCTTGGTGACTTTGTACTTCGGGTATCCAAAGATGTGTGTGCAACAGAAGGTCTGTTATTTCTAACAGTATGCATACCAAAATGTTGTTCTTCCCTTCTGTTTCTGTTTTCCAGTCTGTATCTCTTCTGAACAGGTTTAGAGTTGTAGTACTGGTAGTTTTTAACCTTCATAGGATGTTGTCTTCCAGAGTTGAATTCTTTTCTGAATCTAGAACTCTGGTCAACTTTTTCCTTAGGTTTAACGTAACCCAGACCATAGTGCATTCTTCTGTTCGTCAGATTTACATTCCTTTCAACTGAAGCAGTAGGTACTTCTGGTTCCTGTACCACGCTGGATTTCACAAAGTGAATGTATTTCCCTTTCCATGTTTCCAGTGTTGGCTTAATATTCGTTTTAGAAGTGCCTTCATTATTACAAAAACCGAGACCACTCCTATCTCCTGACTGTTTTTGTAATTCTTGCATCTTTTCCAATGAAACAGAAGACTTGTTCCAAGCATTCACCAGTAGCGACAACTTCAGGTTTTCAGAAAGCACCTTCTGGTAATCTGCTTTGGCTCTTTTCATTCTCAGTTATTAATTTACTCATCTTAACTTGTAAATCATTGCAGCTGTCTACTTGCAAGCAAGTTAACTTACTGTTCTGATTCTTTAAGTTCTGATTTTCAATCTTAACTTCTTCAAATGATTGAGAAAGTCTGGAATACTCTTTTATCATTTCATGTAGTGCATCAATCAAATCAGTTCGTGTAAATTCATTAGAGTCAAAATCAAATACCTCTCCAGATGTCGAGGTTGAGTCATTGTCCGTCATTAGACATTTGACTTCTTCTGCATCACTATCACTGGAATGGCTTTCTGAGTCAGATGACTCAGAACTAGAGTCCGCCCACTTAGATTTGCTTTCTTCGGCAATCATCGCTTTTCGATCTCTTCTGGACTTTTTGTCATTCCTCTTGTGATCCTTTCTCTTTTGGTCATCCTTCTTTGGTTTAGGACAATCAGCAATGAAGTGACCTATCTTTCCACAGTTAAAGCATCCCATATCACCAGATGGTGAATCTTTCTTGAAGTTGCGATTGGGACCCTGATAGGTTCGATGGTTCTTCTTCATGAACCTGGAGAATTTCTTTACAAATAAGAACATAGCATCACTACTGATTTGTTCAGCAGTCTTCTCCATTGTATTGTCAATGATCACAGCAGGTAATGCCTGAGGTACAACTGCAGCAGTAGTAGAAGAGGTAGTGGCAGTAGCAGTAAAAGCAGTAGCAGTAGCAGCAAGAGCCTTGGTGGGTAGGCTTGAAGGCTCTTCTCCACTTCTCACTTCCAATTCGAACTCGTAGGCTTTCAGATCTGCAAATAAGTCGTGCAGTTCCAATTTGTTCAAGTCTTTGGATACTCTCATAGCCATTGTTTTAACATCTCATTCTCTGGGTAAGGCTCTCATCACCTTGAGGGCTATTTCTCTGTTGCTATGCTCTTTACCCAGAGCAGCTAGCTCATTGACCAGGCTACTGAATCTTTCATCAAACTCATTTAGAGTTTCACCAGCTCTCATTTTCAGGTTTTCAAACTTCTGCATTGCTACAGACAGTTTGTTTTCTTTCGTTTGCTCATTTCCTTCACATATCTGGATGAGCTTTTCCCAAATATCCTTTGCAGTAGAACACATTTTAATCTTGCTGAAAGTGTTCTTGTCGAGAGTTTTATACAATATATCCTTCGCCACATTGTCAAGATTGGCCTTTTTCTTATCTTCACAGGTCCATTCACTTCTTGATTTTTCGACCATCTGTGGTGCACCGTCAGTAACAGCAATAGCTGTGTTAGGCTTTAAGATTTTCAGTGGACCATCTGTGATGACATACCACATGTCATCATCTTGTGCTGCAAGATGAGCTTGCATCCTTATCTTCCAGTCGTCAAAATCTTCTTTAGAGAACATAGGGATCTTGCTGAAGTGTGCCATTTGTTGTAGTTTTTCACAAACAAAAATAACCCGCTCTGATACCAATTGTTGAGGATCGAAGTTGAGTTTAGAGGGGGGGGGGTGAATAAACTCTACTCGTTTTTCGTTCTGATGAGGTACTAAAATCCTGTTAAGGATAGTAGTTGATCTTGTGCGAATACTTTCACCTGATTACAATAAAACGTGCGGAAACAATCTGATGAAGTAGTTGAAAAATAATAAAACAGTAGGCAGCAGTTGTTTATGGAAGTTCGAAGATAAACTCTTCTACGTCTCCCCTTCTTCTGTTTCCAGAAGGTATAACTAAAAGACTTTGGATATTACAGTACAACTCTTGTACACATCCACTTCAGAAGGACTTACACCTCAGCCTACTGAAACTCTTAGTTTCTCAACTCACAAAAATGCGAAACACAAAGTTTTGAAAAGACTCTTTTCAGATTACAGACTCTTCTGACAAAGTATAAATAATGTACAGATCGTGAAGAGTGTAAGAATCAGTAGCACAAGATGATCTTCAAAAGATCAGATATAAGCTATGAAGTGTGTGCTACTTTTCTTTGTGTTGAACTTCTAAATGCTCAAGGAATTTTGATATTCGTCTGATAAGAGAAAAGCTTTGTTCCTTGAAGAATGATAATAAGCGAAGTGTCGTGTCGAACATGGATTTGATCCAAGTATATATAATCGACTGAGCTCAACGTTCACAATCAGAGTATGTCTTCAGATAACTGATACAATCAGCTTTATTACCGAAAGAAGTTCCTGCAGAAAAGCTATAAAACAATCAGTCTTGTTTTATACTTAATTGGGTAAAGTGCATTAAATGACTCCGTATAATATTTAATGCTGCAATTAATACTAGTACTAGGAACTCTTTAACGGTAACAATTAAGATAGCAACGTTAGAAAACGTTCTCTACTGGTTTTGTATTGTTATCCCTTTCTACTGGTTTAGTTATAGCAGATCAGCAGCTACTGATAAGATATTCTATGGTTCTGGTCTGCTGGTCTACTGGTCTTAGTTATCATCGCCACAATAAAATTCATGTCTAACTAAATACTTTGACAATTACAAAACTTTAAAATTGTCTACTTTATCAGGACTTACCATACTGCTTACTGAAACTTTTAGTATCTCAAACTTGACAAAACAAGCAATAAGCCTTTTACTCTCAATTACAAAGATTTCTCAAAAGAAATTTTAAGCACAAATTGATCATTAATGATTGAATTATAAAATATGAGCATGTGCTTGTTATGATCAGTTAGGCTCTCGAAAATTGCTTTGAACTCGAATAACCTTTTTTTAAAACAGATAGAAATGTTGAGCGAGAAGGACAAAATTCTTAAGCAAGGAAAATCTTATTGTGTAGTGACTTGACTTCATACATTTTTGTCAGAGTATCTCATATAAATTTTGCAGTCTTTATCTCATAGATACTTGATAGTATTTCTTCTGCTACAATCAAGTGTCAATTGACAACAATATTATCATTCATCTCATTCGAATTTCCATCATCCGTCATTTTCCTCGTTCTATCCCCAATAGCTGCCAAGTAATTTTCCTTTCTTAAAACTACTTATTTCTTTATTTTCCATAGCATACATTTACTCTCATTGAACTTTGCAATCTCGTAATTTTCGTCATTTTTTCTACAATAATTTAGTGGACTGAACAAGATAATCTCCACTTAATAAAAAATCTCAAAATAAAATATTTTCTGACGTAGAAGATCAGTCTAAGCTGCAACCACATACCACACTCACAATTTTAAGAAATTTTAAGTAAAGTCTGTGATACCACTTATTGGAACCAGGTGTGACAACTTGATATAATATTATGAAAATAAAGTATAAAACTAGACACCGAGATTTACGTGAAAAACTCCTTAAAATTATTAAGGTAAAAACCACAAACAAAATAAAAAAAATTTACTATAATATTTGATGGTGTACGACCATTCATTATGTTTCTAAAGAGAATAGAATTTCTCTTAATACAAGAAAATAAAACATTTATCAAATATATTATAACAATACACTCAAACAAGAATATATTGAGATCAGAGAAGAACTCGAGAATAAAATGATTTCTGAATGAGGGAAGAAACTCTATTTATAGAGCTACTCGCCTGTGTGAAAACTTGCCTTCCGTATGAACATTTCATTTATCAAATTATTTGGATGAATATGGCCTTTTGCCGACTTTATTAATTGCTGATAGTCAGTTGGTCAAAATTGAAAATAAATAATAAAGTAAATGTATTAAAGTAAAATGAAACAAATAATTAACAAAAGAATATTGTATAGTGGTTCAACGACAAACCATCCACATTTCCTCTTTTGAAATATAACTTCTTTAATCAATGGAGTCATAAGGAAAAAATGTTCTTGGACTTGATCTAGCTTTATTATATATACATTTTTCTTGAGTTTTATTAATCGGTCTTTATATGTTTCGAGGACAAACCACATACAATTGCAATAGCTTCATTTGCTAATGATGTTTTCAGCTTGCATGGATATTCAAAGATCTTTGTGATACTTGTCGATTGATCAATAAATTATAATATCTAGTTTATACAAATTTAGACCAAGACAAGAATGAATTGAACTTGGGAAATGAGCCTCAAATTCTCATAAGCAGAACACAAGAAAGCGAAAACTGAAGAGCAAGAATGACTTGAGTTTGATAGTGACATATATGTGTGTGTACTTGCAGATGGTTCTCTTGTATTCTCTAGCTCAAATTTTTAAATATTTTAGTCACCAAAATGTTAATCTAAAGCAACCAAAGTGTCTCCAAATTCATATAACAATTTATTTATTTTTACTAATTGGCTCACAAAAGGTCTAAACGATATTTAGTCGCAGGAGTTGTTTTTAGTTTGGGTCTCGAGCCTCAGACCTCGTCTTAAACTTGAGATTTTGATGTCAAGTGAGATACAAAGCATCGTGTATGAGTGAATTTGAACAGTGGCTAGAAAAGAATTCAGTCACCTCACTTTCTCCACGAATTCCATCATAGCTATATGCATGGAAAGGTTGGCTCTTTAGAACTTTGATTATTAATGTCACAATTATCTGGCTGATGGAAAGGATGGTTTTTCAACAAGTTTTTGTTGATTTTTTTAAAAAATTGAAATTATTAATTTATGGTATTTATGTAGTTGGAGACAGATTTGGAGCGGGTGGGCAGTTTCTAGGTGGTCCCTCTACCATGTTATAGGAAAAATAAATAAGTCTTTTTTTTAATATTTGATTTAATATTACTTTGACTCATATATCTATTCGATTTTTTTTTTTAAAAAAAAGGTATACAACTTTATTTGGGAATAAAAAAAATATGTTTAAACCCGATTTGGATAATCTTTATTATTTTTAATAATAATATATGAACCTTCTAGAAAAAGGTAAACATTACAATAAATCTCTATCTTCATTCTCAATTTTCTTTTTACTTCTTATCCCCTTAAATCTTTGTTTTAACTCCCTAATTTTTTTTAAAATATTCTAAAAATATCCTTAATCTTCATCTTATGGTACGTGATATTGTTTTACCTATCGAGCATGTTCTTAAAGACATATAGCCTAAAGACGTGCAGCTATGCATGGCTTCCAGCATATATATCATGTTTAAATGATCGATTTTTTTAATATAAATAGCCATCATGCTTACATATAATAAACTGAACAGTTTACCTCTTTGATAGGAGTGTCGTCGGGTTATATCCACTGGTTTTACAGATTGCCCCTCACAGCCTAACCACGCAGTCGCAACAGATTGTTCCTATCGTGAATTCCTTCAACAACACCTAACACAACCCTGTTTCGTTTCCTACCTCATGGTGTATAGTGAAATTGTTAAACTTGTCTAGCTACTTATAGTAGCCAAAATTACAATACACATAAACTAAGAAAGAGAAAATATTACAATCTATTTGAAAAAAAAAATGAAGAGGTTGAATGATGTATTCATTTTCTTTCTATCTTGGTATTTATAGTAGTCCTTTGCAGATTTGAATTCCATACTTCAAATTCTTGCCTTAGCTTTTCTTTATTGTCTTCCAGCTGTGGTTGGCATTATCTCTTAAATGGGTCGAGTGGGTGGCTGAGTGGTCCCTCCTTTTTTCTTGAGTTGTCTTTTTCTAGATCATTAATCTAGAAACAGTTTGTTCTTCCATCTTTAGCTCCTTGAATAACCAGTAGATACGTGTATGTATCATCTGTCCAGATCTGTATCATATTTCCTGAGATCTCATTCACTTCCTCTTTTAATTGTATATAAAGATCTTTAAAAATCTTCAGCTGATTTCTTATTACCTTGATACTTCATTTGGAAACCTTAAAATATATATAATACATTTTATTTGGTTCCAAACTTCATTTTAATCTTGTGTGGTTTTCTTGTTCCCATTTACGCTTTATTTATAGGTGTATTTGGGTACAAGTCTTTTTTGATAGTGGACAAATCACATGCCTACTTTCATTTGTCGGGGAATTTCTATCTTTTGGTATCCCCGAGGAAAAATTAATGTGGTCACATTTCCATTTATTTTTGTAGGGGGATCTTAAACTTTTGGTGTCCCCGAGGAAAACGTGATTGTGGTCATTCACCACTTGGTCATGTCTCTGCAAGATGCTTTGTATCTGACCTAGGTCTGAATCCCTTGCCAAATTCTGGCTCCTTTTGATTTGAGCATTTTGGGCAGACTTGTTCTGACCATTTTCCCACATGAGCCATGTTACAAAATTTCCGATTGGTTTCTTTACTCTTCGTCAGCTTGTTATTCCACAAAAGATTTCTTTTCTTTTCAAATAAATTTCCTGCAAAACTTGTTGTTTTGCCTGTCATAGTGTTTAATAAGAATTATCAATTTACCGAATTTTGATAAAACTTAAATTGAAACTTGACTTTGTCAATCTCGGTTAGATAAACCCATAGACCACATGCTCTTTTGGTGGAAATTTCATATTCAATTATTAAAGCAACAAGTGGTGTTTCTTTTGTTGAAGGATCTTTGATAAATTCTTGAACATTTATGTCTGGCCTCGTTAACTTGATAAAATGAAAGGCTTCGTGAGAGATTTTTCCTACTAGTTCTGGTGTTGTACTGAAAAATTAAAGCTCCAGAATGTCTCCTCAGAACAAATATTCGTTATTTTCCCATGTTTCATGAACCGCTTCCTGAATCCATTTAGGTAATCTTGAAATTTCTCGGAAGCTAGGTGATATATTATAAACCGAGGCAAAAGTCCTTTATTCATACCATGCCTTTACTCATTTTGATATGAATTTTGTTTCATCCATAACCTATGATATTTTCCTGAAACATCAACCCTGATTATGGCTGGGTTAATGCCTATTCTTGTTTTTAATTTCTTTCAGTTTTGTTGATACACCTGTAATGGGGAACTTGTAGCTTTATTAGGACCACCTTATATTTACCATTGTCTGTATTTGGTCTAAGGTTGATCTTTTCCTATTCAATCCCCGAGGTGAAGGGTTGACTTGAAGACTCGAGATAGGGATCTGGAGTTTCAATTTTTGTTTCAGCCGACTCATCTGGAGATGATCTCGACTTAACACTTGTGCTAGGGGTATTTAAATCCTCTGCTCCAGGTGTAGAGTCATGTACTCGAAAACTCTCTATTTGGGAAACCAGTGTCTTCTCAATGCCTTGAAGGATAGGCCGTTGCATTACATACCATAACTGAGTATAAGCCTGTAAATATCCTGTAAATCAATTAGAGACAATTCTATTATCGGTTTGTTGTAACCTACCATCGACTTCTTCATTTAGAGCAAGCTTGTTGAACTCGTTTTGAAGCATTTTAAGTTGTTCTCTCAAATGTCTCTGCATTTTTATGATGGAATCGATATCAACGTTGTCCATCTTCTGTTAAAAAATATGAAAAATATTTTCATTAAATTTAATAATTGCAATATCAAAAAAATAATTTTGACATAGAGCTTACCACCTTAGTAATCTAGCCTTCTCAGGTTTAGATTCTATTTTATTTTTCAAGAAAGATCTTACTTGTGGGTTATAATCTTTCAAGGTAAATTTCTTTGCTAGTAAAAATAATGGTCATTTTTCGCTCATTTTACTGCATAAAATTCTTTTTCGTTGATATGTCATCTTATGGCTTCTGTATCTGAGAAAAGTCCACTGCAATATCTGAATGGTTGTTTTCCTTCTGGTGTGAGCTTAGTTAAAACTGTCGTCCACCAATGATCATTGGCATCTTATATAATACCAGATATCTTCATATTAAGGAATAACAATTTCTGGAAGATTTTTACAAATCTCTTTTATTTGGCTAAGTCCCTCTATGTGTTCTTTTGTCCATATAAATCTTGCATCTTTTTCCAGTAATGGACTAAACACTTTTCGTTGCTTTACTAGGTTCTTAATGGAAATTCCAGCAAGATTAACAACTCGTAAAAAACTTCGAAGTTGTTTTTTTTCCTTTCAGTTCGTTTGGAAAATTTGCACATTTTCTACTATGTGATCTTGCAGAATTATTCCCGACTCATCGATTTATATTCCGAGGAATTCAATCTTTTTTGTGGCAATGACTACTTTCTTTTCGGATAAAACCAGTCCTTCTATTTGACAAACTTTAGAGAAAATCTCTAAATGCTTGATATGTTATTACATATTAATAAATGCTATTAAAACATCATCAATATAGAAGAACATAAATTTGAAATAATCTTTAAATAGATTATCCATTTTTGTAGGACCAAGCGCTTACCGCTTTACCAAAAGCTATAGCTAGTAATAATGGTGCAACTCAAATATTTTAAACTGCACAGCAGTTCAAGCATCACGGTTTGATCGCTCTTCCAGCAGGGACAATTGTTGCACCCAATTGTAGGATCGAGTGCTTACCGCTTTGCCAAAAGCTATAACTGGTGGTACTTGTGCAACTCAAATCTTTTAAACTGCACAATAGCTCAAGCATCACGGTTCGATCGCTCTGCCAAGCAAGGACAATTAATGCACCCAACAATTTTCCTTTGAAATATTTGGGGTGAATTATCCAATCACAATTGTAAAACTTCCCAAATATAATGCCCTTGTGGTGTGGAGAAATCTTGAATTTCTTGCTTTATTCGTGCATCTGAATCTGATAAAATCCAGACTTAGAATCAAATTTAGAGAAAATCTTAGCGTTGCGCATGCAACTAATTAGATTTTTTTGCTAGGTATTAAATACCCATCAAATTCTAAGATCTTATTAATTTCTTGATAATTAATAACTAACCTTGGTTTATTCTTTTTTATCTCACCATGATTTCTTACAAGAAAACATGGACTGTTGTATGGTGAAATTCCTGCTTTGATCAAACCAAGGTCGAGATGTTCCTTGATTATAATCGGCATATCATTTTGATCAGCTATGTCCATCAGGATAGGCTTGTATCAGACAAATGCATACTATTTTCTTTCCTTGATTTTAAAGCAAGTTTTGAGTTGATTTTTATCTTACCATGCCAAAGGATCTTCATTGTAATTTTCTTTGATCCTCTTCTTGACATCTTATAATGAAACCTTTAATTCAAAATCTACATCATTCTGTTGCAGAGCTATCTTGAGGAATTCTATTTTTCAGGTTGGAGCTCCTTATATGCTCTTAGTTGGAGTATTGTTTCTCCAAACCGTCTAAAATCCTTCATTTTTGGGTTCAGAAGTTTTCCTTCATCACCATGTTTGCTGTGAAAGTGAATTGGCAATTTTCTGTAAAATGCGTCTCTTAATCTCTGCACTATAACTTTGTGATCACATGGTGTTGTGAAAACTAATCTTTTAATCTCGTTTTCTTTTGTGTGGGACTTAAAACATTTGTAGGAAATTATTTCCTAACAGAATGTCAGCTCCTATATCATTAAAATAAATCGGTGGTGTTTTCACCTTCTACCATGGTGTTTGTCAAGTACCTCCGATTGATATTTTTGTCATCTTAATCCCTTTTACATAAGATTAAGATTCTTTTAGAGAAATCCCTTCCAGCAATTTTAGGTAATTCTTCTTCCAAATATTTTGAAAAACTCGTCCTTTTTTCTGTACAGATTTCAGCGCCTGAGTCAATATAAGGAGCAAAATATTTTGTCTTATATTGTTCGTGACAAAAACATGATCAAGCAAAACTTGCACTTTACAATGCTCGGTAAAACGTCAATTAAATTAAAGCTCGATATAATCGCAAGTGCACGATGTCAAGTAACAATATATTGTACAAGAGTGAGAGTATCGTTCCTCCAGATACTGTATTTCATGATTATTATTCCCATTACTAAATTTATTGCAACGATGATTTGAATGACTACTTTCTATTAAGATGATTAAACAAACAATTATTAAATTTTTTCAGGATTAAATGATGAATTGAACAAACTAAAATTATTAATCAAATATTCAATGAGAAATGAACTTGTTGGAAATCTCGGTTCACCTACCCCTCGTTTATTTACTTAATTCGTTCGGCAATGATCCATGCATTCGACATGATTTCCTAAACAGTTGAGCATGCTCTCTCGAGCTATTCCAAACTAATTCAACTCAGTGAAGTAATTAATTTTTTTTAATTATTTATCAAAGGTGAATTGCATGTCGTTCTATGAAATTCTCTAGCTTTCGACCTACTGGACTATGACTATAGACGTGTATCCAACTTCATATCTCTATGCAAATTTTAAATCCACGGACTATGATACTCGTTCTTATCACAAGCTATTATCTCGAACTCATTCACAATATGAGATTGCTATTAAAGTTAGCTACGCTTTAATAATGCAATGAAAATAATAGCACAATCAAGAATAAATCAAAAGTCAAGAAATAAATTAACTAAACATGGTTTCGGGATAGAATCCCCTTAAATCCCAACAAATATGAAAGTTAACTACTAGAATTCGTGATAAAAATAAGTAAAACAATGTTTAAACAAGAAGTTTCAAGCTAAAAATACTAGACGTGACGAAAAAGAGAAGAACGATGTTCGGAAATCTTGAATTCTTCAACTTCAAGCCTTTTTCTCCTCTCTCCAAACTTTGTGGCTGCTAATAAGTGTGTGTTTTTTGTGTCCCCCTCTGTCCCATATGCCAACTTCCAGCCAACTTAGGTTAACCTCTAGCAGAAGGAAAGAAATCACGCACACAATTTTTTCCAAATTTGAGTCCCACTCGGGTGGTAAGATTCTACCGCCCGAGCACCGACTCCTCTGTCTTGACTCTTCCTTTCTCGTGGCACAGAACTCTCTATCTTCAACTCTTCAAAGGACACAACTCGCGCCCGAGCTGTAAGATTATACTGCCCGAGTGCTAGCCTTCCTGTCAATTTCTCTCCATTTTCTTGTGGCTTGTATCCTTCTCCCCCGATTTCAACCGTTGTCTTTTAATTTTTAAGAACGATTTTAGTGAAAACCGTTGTCGCATAGCGTTTTTTTAAGCAAAAGACAACGGTTTCACTAAAAACCGTTGTCTTTTAGCGTTTATTTAGGGTAAAAAACAACTGTTCTATAAACCGTTGTCTATTAACGTGTTTTTTGGACAATAGACAACGGTTTTAGAAAATCATCGTCAATAGCATGTTTTTTGGACAAAAAACAACGGTTCTTTTAAACTGTTGCTATATTTAGTGACGGTTTAAGCAAAATCTATGATCATATGCATATGCTAATTCTAAAACTAACAAAATATGGATGAAATGCACACACACATACAATGCAAACACACACAAAATTAATGCAACAAAACACGTAAAAACGACACCTATCAGTATAACATCCTTACTAGAATGTATATTGAGAATGAGCTTGTGGCCATTGGATTTTCCAAATTCTATCCTTAGGCATAAACTTCATTCCATGCTATAGACGTTTCCAAGGTTTATATTCCTCGAGAAACTCTATCCCAAGTACCAATAGATCTGGTTTTTTCTTGGAATTACTTTGATATGAACTTCCAATTTTCCGATATGAATCCAGGATATTGTTCGTGCTACTTCTACCTTGAATTTTTGTAATTACTCCTTAATTTCTTCGGAAGGAATTAACTGCATATTCATTTCTCCTGTAGAGAATCTTTGATGTCTCTGAAGACTAGGATTTTCTCTCATGATCTTTTGGACCATGTTATGTGACATTGTTGCCTGACTAAAGAAACCAGACAAATCTTCATGTGTTTCGTGTCGAAACACCTCATCTTCAGTCAGATTCCGATTATGTTCCATTATATTCTTCCTGACTTAAGACTTCTTCTTCATATATACTTTTTTCTGAGGCAATATCCTCAAACCGGTGTACTTGAATTAGATCCTGATAATAAATTGTTTCTTCAATATGTGTGGTTGTATCGAAGCATTTAATTCCTATTTTTTCATTTGCTGGACAGTTTGTTGAGATATGACCTCTTGCTCTACATGTCCAGCAATTACAATCCTTAAAACTGTTATTAGCTCTAGTGTGAGCTCTTCTGAAAGTTTTTTTTCGTATGTGTTCTTCCCTTGCTTCGAAATGTACTCGATGCTTGGGATGATGTCCTATTTCTTGATGGTCTGCTCCTTTGTACAGATTTGTAAGATCTGACCTTTTTTCTGGACCATGTTCTTGGTTTCCAAGAACTTTTTCACTTCTAGCATAATGATGAGTTCTAAAACTTTTCTTCTTATGCCTTTGTGGTTTACTTCCAATAATTGTGGGAAGATCATTTTTTTTACAACACAAAAGAGTATGTTTGTTAATACCCCTAAATTGTTTTTAATTATTTTATAATGCTGTCATATGACACTATTCGGCCAATTTTCTTTTGAGAAAAGAGGCTCTTCGTGCCAACGTATCTGGATTTCCAAGGAAATATTCCCTTATTAGAATTTCTCTCCAGAGACATGGTATTTTGACGAAGAAAAATTCATAGCTATATTTTCTTCGACCCCTGAATTCCATCTATATTTAGTGAATAACATCATATATTCATCCATTAAACATATATCATGTAATTCAAAACTATACAGAGCTTGAGTGTATTTCTTTTTCTTCTCTGTATATTGACTATTAAAATAGTCTACCCCAATAAATTGTGCTTTAAAAAGGATAGTCGTTCTTCTGGCTATCTAGCTAAGAGATTCTTCGGCTAGGACTGACTCTTTGGTTTGTACCGAAGTCATGTCCCAAACAAAACTCATTTTTTCTAAAAGTTCAATGAATCTCTCTGTTGATATCAAATGTTCCTGTTGCGATTCTCGTAGCGATGTCCAATCATCTATGAGATCTTTTTTTTTGAAGTCTAAGACATATAGGTTAAGCATAATCCCATAAGGATGTAGAGGTTCTAAAACAGATTTCTCCTAAGGTGTTTGGTGTAAAAGAATTTGACTTCTCCTTGACCTTGTTCCCGCTGGGTGTGATTCTCCGCCGGTATGAAAGTCTATTTGGGGTTCTCTCATATTTATATTTTGAGATCTCACACTTTCTCTTGGTGGTTCCTGAATAGATGACCATGTTATGGTGGTTGGTTCACTCCTAGTTGTGTTCATCTTTATATCTAAAACCTTGAAATTTGCAAAAGATTTTGCAAGGTCTTGGAGATCCTCGAGACTAATCCTTTCTAAAGTTGTCATCAGATTAGTTTCTTTTATGAGACTGTTTTGATCAGATTGATCATTTTTTTCTTCTTCAGTTAAAGGATTTGGCATCACTTTGGTCTTCCATCTTTGGTGTAATAAATGTTCAGTACCAAAGGATGATGGTAACCTTCCTTCTAAAGTCCTTTTACTAGAAGTTGGTTGATGTTCTAGGTTTTGAATTCTTGTTTGAATATCCTTTAATATTTCAAAAATTTCTTCCTGATTTTCAAGGATGTTTCCACATTTTGTTGTACATAATATAACATATTGTCATAATTATGTATCATCTTTTGAATTTCTCTAAGATCTCCGGAATGTTTAGATGAACCCAATACTATTTCTAAGAACTTCTCATCCTGAATCATAAGTTTACCTTAAAACTCTGATAAGTTCCCATGTTTTCTTGATATCTAACATTTGTTAGATTTTCTTGTTTCAAATATTCCAAATTTTGAAATAAATCATGCAAATAATTAATCTCGAACCTGGGTTCGGATTCATGTTATTTTAGAAAATTCTCCTCCTTATTATTTGATTACATAATAATAATAAATTTGTATGTTTGAAATAATTTTACTTAAGCTCTGATACCATTTTCACTCAAATAAAATCAATCATTTTAATTAACATATATAAGGGTATTTTTGTCTTTTTAATATTTTAGGGAGTGGAAACAAAGTTATGTGCAAAGGAGTTGGAATAAAGTTAGATTTAGATTTGTGGATTTATTTCCAATTTATCCTTTAGAAAAATCATTTCGATTATTTTAGCGAGTTGACTTAATTACCTTCCATTTTAATTATTGAAAAAACTAGAGAAGAACATTAATGTAATATTAACTTTCCCAACAATATTCAATTTTCCTTCTCCCATATATTTTATATAATATTTCATAAATATATTTTTATTTACAAAATTTCATGTAAATAAAAACTGAATTTGAATATTAACTTTCTACATAAATATTTGTCATTATATACATATTAGCCGTCATTATATACATATTAGCTGTCGAGGGTTAAGCGTTATAAGTTGGCAGGTAGTAGCTAAGTTTAGGGTAAAACTAGCAAATCGGACATGTGCATGTACATTAATTAATAGAATCTAAAATCAATTGAAAAAAAAAATAAAATTTATCCTTCATGTTTTGGAATGAAATTTACACTCCATTTTTTTTAGAAAACTATATCTTTAATAAAATTTATAATAATAATAATATTAAATAGATATTTTTTTCTCAGTAATATTAAATACATATTTTTTGTTTGTTTTTTTCTCAGCTATATTATCTATATATATCGATTATCTATCTATTCTATTACTGCTATAAATATATGACTTTGAATTGTGAATTTACAGGTATGCTCTTATCTTCATTAAATAGTAAGCATTAATACATGTCTCTTTGTTTATTTGTTATTCATCTATTAATTAATGGAATCTAAAATAAATTGAAGAAAAATGAAATTTATAGTTCATTTTTTAAAAAAAATGAACTATATCCTTATTTTAAAAATAATTATTTTTGTTTGATTTATCTCTTTTTTCTTTTGTTTGATTTATTAACTCTAGCTTAATTTTTTTTTTGGATGTCCATTTGTTTGATTCCATTTTTCATTAATTAATAATTTTGCAATAAATTGAATGAAAATGAAGTTTATGATATTAATCAAAAGATGTCATCTTTATTGATCCAACTCGAGTGTACGTATTAGTGATGAACTCATGAAAGGGTGACTTAAAACATGTATGGTGTGGCATTGAGTGGATTGGGAGGGTGTTGACCTAACTTTAGTCTACTCCACATCTACTCACTTGTGTGATGAAAGGGTGACTAAAAACAATTGTAGTATATGAGTAAGTATATTGTACGACAGTATTCGTGAGACGGGTCAACTATGTCCATATATAAAATAAAAAGTAATATTTTTGGCAAAAAAATAATAATTTTGCATAGGTGACTCAAATAGAATATATGTTTCACAAAACTGACCGTGAGATCGTCTTACAAGAGTTTTTGTGGTGATCTATGTAGCATTAAAATTTCATTTGAGACAAGATTTTGAATTCAAGATTGAATTGAGACGAGATCTCTTCCCTAATTCAAATAAATAAAAAAATCCTATTGTTTAGTCATTTCCAATGAACAAAACATATTTCCAAAATTTGAAATATATCAGTCACTATAAAATATTATATTTCTGAGACTTGTAACTAGTGGTGTCAAAATCCGACAACCCGACACGGTTCAACCCCAAAAAAATAAGATTTAGGTTCGGGGTTTTCGGGTTTTCAATAATGTTTGACACCCCTGCTTGTAACTAATTGAAAATGCTGAAAAAAATAAATAAAAAGTAAACTTGAATAAAACTTGAAATCTCTAGGTCCAACCAAAGACAAAAATGGATTAAATATTAATAAATAAACTACATCTCCATGGTAAGGCAAAAATAACAACCTTAGAAAGGGCCAAAAACTAAGAAAATCAAGAAACCTAGGACTAAATATTGGTGGACAAAAATATTAGATTTGACATCACTATTATTTTTGGGACCATGCATCAACTTCGATTCCTCAAGCCAACGCAATAAATATTGAGAAATAAACTAGTTGAGTAAAAGTGACTGAAAAGGTTGCAGAAATCGAGTGAGCGCCAGACTTCGGCTTGGAAGGTGTCGGAGAAGGACCTGGACTGGCGGAGGGGACTTCTGCCGGTGGCTGAGCCGTGGGGGGGAGATTCGGAGGATTAGCTGTGTTACATCAACGATAAGTAAAATGTTTGAAGAAGATCAAAGAGAGAATGGATCAAATAAAAAAAAATCTTCAAGTTTCTTATTTGAAAATAAATAAATTTGTATTTTATATGTATATTTCTAGATCGTAGATTTCATAGATGGCCAAAAATTATTCGGTCTTCATTTATGTTAAAGAACTCGTCTATTAGTATTTCTTGAAATATCAACAGAATAAAAATTGTGGTTTGAAAAATATCACAATTTTATGAGATGTAGCAGCTGGTTCCAGTCGTGGGTTGCCATTTCTTTGGTATAAATTTTTTTAATATAATCATTTTAGAATAAATAAAAAAATTCTCCACGAATAATGACATAAATGTATGGATGCATGATTTTTCTTTTTGCATGGAGCGTATGCCACTGACATTTTTATATGGGAATTTTTTTAGAAAATAATAATTTTATCAATTTGTCAAATCGATTAATTTCTTATAATCACGAGGCACAATGAAAGAGATCAAGTTACATAAATCAGAGATTATAAATAAAGAAATACCTGGTGATAGCCCGGGAGTGGGAGTGGGAGTGGGAGTGGCTGCATGAAAATGAACCAATTAGACAAAATTATATAATTTTGATGAAAAAAGATAAGAATATACATACACTAAAAAGTATATATCCAAATAACACACCAGTGCAGTTGCTAACGGGAGGAGCATTGTCGATGCCACAATCAGAAGGCATCGCGGCGGCCCTGGTCATGTTAAGATCGAGTCCGAAACTGGGAGCATTTTTTATGGCATAACATAGACAGTCGGGATTTGCTTTTAGTACAGTCTTCAAACCCGAACAACAGCTATCATCCGGCTTCGTTTCGGTCCCGGTTTTGCTGAGAAACTGCATGCAGCTTATCATGTTGTCCATGACCAAGGTGGAGCAATCCGTTGGCGGGGAGGGAGCCACCGCAGTATGGCGGTGGCGCTGGGTGGCGCTACTCGCATCGATCGCGGTCCATGTAGTCCACATGCATGCGAGGATCAAGAAAGTCAGTTTCATTTTCTTGAAATATGTGTGATTTAGAAGGGAATGATTTTTGTTATTTTAGGAGTACGGGAGCTTTGTTGCGATGATGTATGAAGATTTAACTAAGGGATTATATTGTTAGGAATTTGTTAGGCGTATCCCTGTAATATCGATGAATCTGTTCTTGGGGTTTGATTATGTGGATCTGGTCGTGCTTAATTATGGAACATTTTTTATTTAATTGATTCAAGAAAAAAACTTGTGTGAGACGGTCTCACGGGTCGTATTTTGTGAGATGGATCTTTTATTTGGGTCATCCATGAAAAAATATTATTTTTAATGTTAAGAGTATTACTTTTTATTAAGTGAATATTGTTAGAGTTGACTCGTCTCACAGATAAAGATATTAGTAAAATCGTTTTCACAATAGACCTACTCTTGATTCAAATCATGTTTGATGGGAAATTTTTGCCAATTATAACTAGGAAATAGGATCTTGGCACGTGAAGCAAGTACATTATACTTCAATAGAAACTAGATAATTTGTTTTATATTGAAGTGTGAGGATAATGGAATTGTTTTCTTCTTAAAATTTAGACACAGTCTTTTTATTCTATTTATAATATGACAAAAACTTATGTGAGACGGTTTCACGGGTCGTATTTGTGAGACGGACCTCTTATTTGGGTAATCCATAAAAAAATATTACTTTTTATGCTAAGGCTGCGTTTGGTTGGAAGGATAGGATAAACTAATGATTAGTACGTAAATGATAAAGAAAATGATTGTGGTAGGATTGTAATATATGGTGTAAAATAATATTATGTTTGGTAAGATTTTTAAGTGTAGGATAATTTTGAATTTATTGATGAAAAGACGAAATTGCCCTTCCTCTTCGCGACGGCGACAGTGGTGGCGGCGGCCGGCGGCCGGGCGGAAATGGTATGCCGGAAAAGGTCGGCGGGTGAGATGGCCGGAAACGATTGCCAGGAAAATTACCGACGGATTACGAAAACCCGTCGCTAATAGCGACGGTTTTTGAAAAACAGTCGCCGATCTTGTTTAGATCGGCGACGGTTTGTCTCAAACCGTCGCTATTAGCGACGGTTTTTTACAAACCGTTGCTAATTGGCTGTCGTCAGGTGTTCGACCGGCGGTCGGCAGTTCGTCGCCTGTCGGTCGGTGGTCGGCCGCGGGCGACGGTCCGTCGGTGGTCGGCCGGCGGCGGTCGTGGAGGCGGCGGTGGTGGCGGGAAGTGGTGGTGAGTTTGAATTTAGGAGAAGGGTAAAATTGAAAAATAGGAGGTATTAAGAGTGGGATAAATAATCCTAGGGGGTGAGGAGGTATTATTTTAACCTTCCTAATATAACTTAATCATATCTAGGAGGGATAAGGTAGGTTTATTTAAAAATGAACCAAACGCTTGATTGGGCTGGATAATTTAGTCTATCCCAGCTAATCCATCAAACCAAACGGGGCGTAAAAGTATTACTTTTTATTGTGAATATCCATACAGTTGATCCGTCTCACAGATTAAGATCCGTGAGACGGTCTCACATGAGACCTACTCTTATAATATAATGAACGAGAGATATTTGATACAATTGAATCTAAAATCTAGATCTCGTCTCATACTTGAACATTATTGTCACAATACAAAGAAACCATCGACAAGAGAGAGAGGTATTGGCTTAGCACGAGAGAAAGGTACTTTAGGAAAGTGTCTTGCTTGATCTTATGACTTAAAATGATTAACATTTTTTTAAGAGGATAGATAAATAAGTTTTTATATACATTAAATTATTGTGTTCAAGATTAGATGTAAAACAATTTTCATTGTGCGATAAATCCAATGAAATTCATCTACTCTAATTCGCAATTGGTTGCAGTCCTCCATTTTGCTAAATACTATTCCATATATTCCACAGTCATATATCATACAGAGTTTAAATCTTTATCGTGTCAGAAAATTAATTTCTTCCATATATTTTTATTTCCTAAATTTATTTATTTTTTATGATAATGTTATATAAGTTAAAACATAAGATCTTTATTAGCAAAATTGGTTTAATAGTATTACCCATAGGAAAAACTAATACCCTTCACCAGATTCTGACCATCATTTTTTCAGCCTGGAAAGATTTAATACCTACTTTGTGTGATTTTTGGGTAGGAGTCGTGATGTTCTATTGGGACTCCCGGGTTTGAACTTTGTACACAGGGGGATGGGATTTACCAAGAGGTCTTTTCTCCGACTGGAAATTTTAGGATTACATATGTTGCATAGTGCAAGAACATAAGAAACACTACCCGAGACTTGTTTGCAATTTTGTTTAAAATCGCAAATTTCGTACGTGATTGCGGGTGCTGAGTTGATCCGTAATCCGCCATAGCAGAGAGAGTAGTAGAAAAAGCTTTACCATTGTTGATGTCTGAAATCAAAGTAAATTGCACTCCTAGAATGATAGGAACAATCAGAACTAAACTACAGAGGTGTCTGTGCAAATTCTGAGAGCACAATTAAAAATAAATAAAGATTACTTTCTGCCCAAAAACTAAAATACATATCTACCAGATTTCCTGTAGCACTAAGTTCTGTACATCTATCTAGACCAGAGAACTTTCATATATATGACATTAAATAAAGATTCAAAATATGTAAATATAAACTATCAATCAAACCACCAAGATGTCTGTCTTCTTTCCTGATTAAATGAATAATAGCTATTCTTCCTCCTGCTTCGGGGAACATTTCACACAAAAAGGATCACAAATTTCCACATTTCAATTACCGTTTCCACCAGTTGATTACCATGGTAATGCATCGCCCCAGGAGAGAATGTTGTACCCTTATCTTCAGATCACCACAGGAAGCGATACAGAGTGCCAAAAATCATTGGACAAGGAAAATTCGACTTTCCAAACTGCAATCCACCTCAAGAAACTGATGAGTCGAGAATCATTATGGTGTAGTTGAGATTCCAACTTATGAACCAACAGAGATACTTGCAAAGTTGACTAGACACCTAGCACTTGCAGAGTGAAAAATAAACCTTACCACTATCTCCCATGACAATATGGCACAACCGGCCCAAGAATGGCAACATCTTGAGGCATTTAAAGTCTATCACCGCCTTACCACGATGCAATTGCTGGGGCCGAATTTGAGGCCATTGTTCAAAAAAGGGATTCCTTTCATGGTGTTGTTGAACTCAGCAGGACACCTTATGTGCTGTTTGAGTATCCTTGAAAACAAGCTGAATATTGAAGAGCTTCCATGATAAAATCAGAGCCCTGCAAACCAAACAGCGCATTGCATCGTGCCAGTAACTACAAGTCTCGCCTTCCCAAGACACCAGCAGCATTTTGCTTCTTTAGTAATCCTTGTTGCCAAGCATCTTGAGGTTTATCGCTGGATTGATCGAAATCATCGAAGGAATTATCAGTTCCTGGCTTTAAGAGCCGATGATAACTCCCATTCCTGGTAATTGAAGAGGTATTTGACTTCTCATCATCTTCTGATGGCATGCCAGAAGTTGACTCCAGGTGTGAATCATGTGATCTATACCTCTGTCCAGACCTCAAGCCTCTAGCACTAGGTAATTTGGAAGGCAATGAGCCATAAGAACTCGAGTCGGTTGGGAAGAAATTTTTTGGCAGAGAATCCATGTCTAAGTAACAATTTCTTTTTCTGGCATCAGCGATTAATGCAGCCCAATCTTCAGACTGCAACAGTGCATTAGCATTTCCCATGACCTGCCATAATTACAAGATAAACAATAAACCGTTTTGCTTCAAAACAGTTAATTTGTGTAGTAGGTCAATAAAAATGGAGTTAAAATCATACCCAAAGAGCTCTTCTTGCCCGAGTAAGAGCAACATTCATTCTACGAATATCTGCAACAAACCCAACACCATGACTGGATGCACGAACACAAGAAATTATAATGATGTCGCGCTCTTGGCCTTGGAAAGCATCCACTGTATTTATATATATGTCTTTTCCTTCCTCTGAATTCAAAATATCCTTGAACTCCCGTTGAAGACATTTTAACTGCAGCTTGTACGGAGTAATTATGCCAACAGATACTTTACCAACCCCTGAGGGTTTTAGAGTTTTCTGAAGGTGCTCATATAGACGAACGCAGAACTGTGCTTCTTGTGAATTTTGATATGACACAGAACCCCCACGATGAGATTCACGGCCATGTGAGATATCATAAAAGACAAAAGGCCTCAACAACATATCCTTGTAATACAACTCCTCTGGAAGATTTACAACACTATCACTGTCCGTAAGACGCCCTTGATAGAAATACCTAGAAGGAAAATCCCTAATTTGTGGATGCATCCTATACTGCACAGATAACAACATTGTTGGGCAGCCAGCCAGCTGGAACCTCTCAAACAGGCTCCTACTGTATAACAAGGTTCCAGCAGCCTTACTGATGACAGTAGCAGGAAGCTGTTGGGGATCCCCCACAAGCACACAACGAGCTGCACCAAGAGATAGCGGAGGTAGAACTGCTACTTCACTAGCCTGTGCTGCTTCATCAATCACAACCATGTCAAAGCCATGAGTTAGACGAGAGAATAACTTGCGCCCACTGCTTGAAACAGTAGTAAAAACTATCTCTGCCTCATTTGCAAAACTTGCCTCCAGACTAGCACGAGCTTTCTCCAAGTCAAAGTTGTTACCAGGACGAAACCTTCCTTCCAAAATATGTAGCCGGGACATCTCGACCAATATTTTGTCTCTGTTCTCTACTACTGCAGCAAGGTTTTGAAGCAAAGAATCTCGATTCTGGTCTCGGGCCACAAGAACATCAGGGTCAACACCAACAGACCCTTGTGAGCGACCAGTGGCTGCAGCAGTATTAAGTTCTCTTTGAAGGCAGGTTATCTGCTGAGCTAAATGAGTTTCACGGACTTTCAAACTGTGCATCCATCCATAAACTTCATCACGGCTCTTCAGCAATAGTTGTTCAGTTCTGCGCTCCACAGAAACTGCCTGGGCAGCCCTAGTCTGGGAATCTACCCCAACTCGAGCCACATCAGGATGATAAATTTTCATTTCACCATCAATAAAACCACGATCAAGAACACGTGAGAGCAGTTCATCAGTTGCAGCATTTGAAGGTGCACACACAAGCATCCTAGGTTTCGGACATAGTTTTGGAAGAATTCGAAACAGATTCTGATCCATGCTTTGCAGAACTTCATCAATGGATCCAACGGCAACACTATCTGAGTTGTTCTCATTAGCCTGCTTATAGCTTTCAGGTGACAGTTTCTTTAGCAATGCAGCATAGTAATGCTGATACTGAACAAGATGGATCACATTAAGCATGCCCCAGACTGTATGAGTCTTACCAGTCCCAGGAGGTCCCTGGACTAAAGTAAAAGGCCATGGATCCTGCCTCTTTGCCATACCATTGGATGTTCCAGCAGCTGTATGCATCGCAGCCCACTGAATTGCTGCTAACTGGGGTCCATTAAAATTTTTGCGTAGGTAATCCACAAAATTCGGAGTAAAGCATTCAGGCATGGCAGGTGGTTGCTCTTCATACTTCGGAAACTGGTCAGGATTAGGCTGAAGAATTGCATTTTGCATCTGAAAAGAACGCATTACTTGAGCTATCAATCTTGAAAACTCCACCGCTAACGCGTATGATTAGTGTATAAAGGGAAAGGATAAAAACCTGCAGATTAAGACGGCGAAATGCATGCAGTGCAACATACTCTCTCTGTGTGGTTGCAAGAGAACCAAGCACAGTCAGGTACCAGACACTCCCTGGTTGGAGCTTCCCCAGAATATGATCGTCGTTTTTGCTATATTAATGTTAATTAATAATCAGTCCATGAAAAAAACTGCAAAGTAGCCAATAAACGCATGAATACCATCCCCTATAAGGTCCTATCAGATCAAAGTTACTCACGAGGCCAGTGATTAACAATTGCCCTTGACAAGTAACCAATCATAACACAGGTGAAATTGCATCACATTCATCATTTTCAAATCTAGTATATCATCACAAACCAAGAAACAAACGGCAACAAAATGAATTAAGCCAAACTGTAAAGGGATGATTAAAAAACTGACTAACCCAGTGGAATCAAATGAGTCCCCAACATAAAAATGAAGGATTGCTCCGGTATGCTCACGGGGATCAATTGGCATATGTCGTCTAACAGTACCACAGACACGCCCAGTAACTGTCTCCTCATCTTCGAGTACTGATGAGTTATTCTTCTTGTAATTGACTGCATTTCAGATAACAAAGATTAAAAATTGAATCTTTCCAATTAATAAACAGGGTAAGATCTAAAAGAGACAACTTAACATCATACACAAACCAGATGCAGGTTTAGGGTTGGAAAGAACTGCGACATCCCCTTCCTTGAATACCCATTTGTGTTCATGTGGTGGATGCAGTATTACATCAAACCATCCTGCAAAAAGTATAAGGATTGAAAATATTATTATGATAATGGTGTTATAAAGGATAAAGTTCCGTAAGGATATTTAAAGGAAAATTGACCACGAAACTAGCAAAAATGAATAAAAAATGACTTTTGTTAGAACATGTATGGACCGATGAAAAGGAGAACAACTGAAGAAGAATGTGAAGAGCAAAGCCCACTTTTCAGGACAAGAAACTCGAGAAGAGAACAAGAAGAGGAAAATCAGCAACCTAGTATCACCATTTTCGGGATGCCAAAAGAGTAGCAGCTAACAGCAGACTGCTGAGTGCTGACTGCTGTAGCTTAAATAGCATATCCATTAGTGTCAAGAACCAACACCTCGGACCAACTGGAATGCAAAACTTCTGCATTCTTATTGATTACTGAAATACTAAGTTAGTTAGGCAGAAAGTAAAGGGAAATAGGTCAATACCCCTTTCTCTCCTTTCTATGCGTTTCACGAGAACCCTAACGTGACTTCCTGCTACTTCTGATGACTCCTCCCATGTACTGTAAAGTTGTGCCCGGCATTCTTCAAAGAGCAAAGGTTCAAAAACTCTGATATATTCCTCAACAGATTCAAAACAATCAGGAACACACTGAAGCTCCTCGTCTCCTGTTTCAAAGATACAATAGCCATGAGCAAACTAAAACACCAAAAATTCGGTTTTTAACACTATAAACTTAGAAAACTTCCTCACTTAAGCACAATCATTCACGTAATAAGATAAGAGACTATCACCTTATCTCGATTGGTGGGTCTTCATTACATTTTAATGATTATATCTGGTTGCAAAATTGTGGAGAGAATATTTTATTTCCAGTTACAACAAGTACAAGAAAAGAATTCACACTCATTGATTATTGTTCCTGAAAATTCTGGATTCACAAAGCATTTTGGGAAGCTTTCATGATCCATAATGCTTTATGTCATTTTGGGAAGCTTTCAAGATCCATAATGCTTTATGCTCTATGAAGAACTATAAGTCCCAAAAAAAGAAACATCTGCCGGATTATCATTATAAAAATTAATTAATTAACATTGAATTCGACCACATTATCCCCAAGAAATTAAGTGCTCAATTATCTTAGTTATCCATACTAGTGCCTGTCCATTTGGATTCAATACTGATAGTCCAGGAATCCACATGAACCACGCAACCGCAAATACCTGAACTATTATAATTGTAAAGGCGTGTGTCATCAAGTTGAATAAGCATGTGTCATTAAGTTGAATAAACTAACAAGTAAATTAACACCTGAAATTTTTAATAGAATCTCTCTATTCGAGTGCAAAATGCTTTAGTACCTGGATGATGCCAAAACTTCTCATTTGTCACCTCGCGTAAAAGGCGTTCCACTGAAGTATCTTGATATTGGGTGTTCAATACAGGTACCTTCTTGGAAGGTACTTTTTTTGCTGCTAATTTAGAGCCAGTAAAACTCTGCCCACTTATAGCTGGCTTCCTACCAGGGATTAATGAACTTTTAACAATCCTTGTATCAGTGGACAACTTCCACGCACCATGTCTAGAAACTGAAGCTACTTGTCCCTCGGAGATAAGATCTGTTGAACTATTCGAGCTCCTAGAACGTCCTAAAGGCATAGAATTATTTTCTCCATTAGCTTCATTTTTCAAGTCATTTGACTCGATCAGACTGTTTCCTCCATCGCTTGATACATCAGACTGTTTTGCGTCCCTGTTTATAGACTGAAATTGTTTATCCCCCTGTTCAGAAGATGGCATTGTGGCACGACCTTCTTTTAATGTCCGAATTATTGTTGGTGCAGGAATATGCCTTCTAGGAGTTGAAGTTTTTAAAGCACCAGCTTGCTTAACATCTTCAAGATTGAGAAACATGGTTTGTCTGCTGCGCTTCTTTCCTAGCATTGCTTCCTTTTGTTGATCAAGCTTAGGACGCTTTCCAAGATTATTTGCATACCTCAAGGCTTGATTTGCCTCAACTCCTCTAATTTCTTTTTGTTTTGTCTCTAGAGCAGATCCTTCCTGAGCATCCACAGGTACGTCGCTTCTTTTGTTATTTGTTTCATGATCCGATCCAACTGAAGAACTGATATTTTCATTCTTAGCATCATGAGAATTCAGAGATATGTTTCCCTCACCCACCAGGTCATTACTTCCAGTTATCTCAGGCATACCCTTCTCCTGAAAATGCTTACAACTTCCAATACTTGATTCCTCAGGGGTTAAAAAAAATTTGTCAGTACCAACAGCACCCTCCGCATCGGACCATTCCCCCTCTTCCTTTTCAGCTTGTGCTTCAGCAGAACTTGATTGCAGGTTTAGAACAGCATTTACATCCTGTCCATTATTTGGTTCGGGCAACTGGCGCGAAATTGTGGGGTGCATTCCCAGAACTCCTTTCTTCAACAGCGTGATTGCTGCCTTTCACAATCTGATGCCGGACAAAAGGTTGAAAACCAGATACAGAAGATGCATGGGAGAAGGCATGGTTATTTACTATTCCCTGGGGAGCAGTTGAGACAGAAAACAAGTCAGATGTAGTACTACTTGAAGAAGGAATAGCCCTTTGTGGCTGGGAGCAGAAAATAGCATCATTATTCCCATCCTCATCATCGGTAGGGGGTTCATTGAGATCAAATAAAAGCCTTCCTTTGGAGCCCATTTCACATCAGGAGCGCACAAGCAAGCAGATATTCCAACCAATTCTGGCGTTAATTATTGTGTGATAAGTTTTAGAAGAAAATGGATATGACATGCCAATCACAGAGACAATCGGCATAAATCTTCAGATCCCAGTAAAGTTGAAACTAGAAATACACGAAAATTCTGCATTGAAATTGGAAAACACGTATAAGAACCAAAAATATAATCATAGTACATAAACATCCCTCAAAGGGGTAACAACAACATCAGAAGATATAAAGGGTGTAGGCTGTAGCTTGTTCAAAACACAAACAATCATAAAATGAAGGTTCTGCCCATAAAATAGAACAAGTGTATAGCACTGTGCATAAGAAGCAAAACTATATAAACTTTAGAGACTCGTTAATTAATTAAGAGAATGGCCAATTTACTTAAATAAATATTAAAATAAAATATGAAGCCCCAGTATTCGTCTTCTCAATTATTACAATCAATCAGACCAATGGAGGAAAGAACACAGATAAAGGATGCTCATCACCATGAAAAACGAGTAGCTGTCCTTGGTCATATGCTCACGCTCCAAAAAAGGAAAAAAGGACACTATTAGAGACCACTCAATAACTCTGTAACAGTTTCATACATCAAAAAATTTAGTAATTTGAGGAAGATAAAATTTTAATTGCTACTTATGCCTTTGAATGTTTAAAATTTAAATTTAAGCTCCAGATATTAACACTGATATTGCCATAAGCATGCAGTGCCGGTGTAACTTGACAAGTGAATGTTTTTCTGTCAATAAGGATCATGGAGAAAAAATCAGAATCCACAAAATTCCATGGAGGCATCTATTGGAAAGTGAAACATCAAACTGACGCACATGAGACAGCAACACGAGCGAATCCAAATACCTAAGTTGGGCAATCAGGAGTGGCAACTGCACCTGCTCAAGATTGTACTTCTACACATCCAATTCAACAGTCATAGTCAACAACCCAGCCACAGACAATTAGCTCACTCAGGGTCGCAAAACCCCTCTTTTTCATTCTCATTCATGGGACAAGCCAATATGCACGCATCGGAGCAACAAAAATAGAAAACTAATTATTCCTAGATTTTATTTCAACTCTACTCTAAAATTAATACTTTTAACGGGTAGCACAAAGGCCATGCTGGCAAACCCTAGTCCCCAGCCCCATAAACCAAACCCGCTCCACGACCCATAATCAAATTAAATCACAAAATAACACAAACCATAAACAACCACCGACTTCCAAAATATTCATCACCCCCAAACACACAACTCACAGGAAAACACCCTCGGGTTTCAATAATTGAATTCACGTCTTAATCAACAACAGCATTAATAAACAATTAACTCCAAATCAGTCAACAACATTAGACGAACACTCCAGAAATCTGAGTCGGGTCGAGAACAAGTCCCAGCAAAAGATCAGCCAATCTCAATAGTCAAATGCATCGCCCCTCGGATCATTTTCGATCTATTTCCACATGAAACTGTTGCCAATCAAAGTTCCCCCTAATCAAAACTGATTAATTATATAAAAATCTTTCGCCATGAGAGAAAAAGGAGAGAGTATTTTACCTCAAAAGTGATGCCAAATCTGGAGAGAGAAACAGTTTTTTAGACAAAACAAATTGGAAATTAATATAAAAAAAATTACGATTTGGTATTTTTTTTGTATCTATAGGCTGATCGATAGAGACAGCGTGGAGAGAGAGAGGGAGAAGTCGCGCACACATCAGAAAGGGTTCGAGGGGTATTTATAGGCCATGGGGGGAGGAACTTGGGCATAGTCACCGGCTAACGGGATGTCCGGTTAACCCTGCTTAAATAGTCACCTAATTTTAACCGGAAGGGTGCCTTGGTAAATTCGAGTTTTGTGACCCCAAAATGCCCTTGGAGATTAAGCAGGACTGAGGGTGAATATGAAGTTTCGCCTAGCTTGGATGGTGCCGATCTAGTTGGAGATCATTGGACATTGACTTTGATTAATCTTCCGATTTCGGATGACATATTTAAGTATTTTTATTTATTTTTTATTAATTCTACATGTTTTTCATGTATTAGTATAAGATATAGATAAATAATATATATTTGTTGGGTAGGTTTCTTGTGAGACGATATCACGAATTTTTATATGTGATATGGGTCAACCCTACCGATATTCAAAATAAAAATTAATATTCTTAGCATAAAAAGTAATATTTTTTCATGAATGACCCAAATATGATATTTGTCTCATAAAATACGATCCGTGAGACCGTCTCACACAAGTTTTTGTCATATTTGTTTGAGCTAAAATTGTGTAAGCTCAATTAATTAAGTCAAGTCCAAATGGAAAGAGGTATATCAGTAACCCATCAAGAATTTAATCATTTTAAATTGATTCAAGAAGCGTTAGGAGATCACGGAGAATAAACCAAAAGATCGTAGGTCATGGAGAGAGTGGGAAACTAAAGTGTAGAGAAGAAAAAGATGGCATCGGCCAGAGAGGACACGCAGACATCTCTCGCGCAAATGCTAAAAAACTCTTTGCATAAATTTCATATCTTTAGTCAAGTGTTTTTCATAGTTTTCATTCCAGATTTCAGTAGATCAATTATTTTCTATTTCGTTATGTGTTAATATTTTTTAAATTCTTACATTTTATTGAAAATATAAATCATGTTATGAGTTTATATCTCAATTTTCAGTAGCTTTTCTTTATATTTTTGTTTGTAGCGTTGAATTTGTTTAAGAGATCATAACAGAATGTCTACAATCATTGTGTTTTTAGAAGTTAGATTTTTATCACTTATACACAAATTGGTACATTTTTACACATGACACACCCACATCATAGAAATATTGTGCAAACAATATTATTTCAATATTATTCATCAATTATTTGAAAAATTAGTTATAACTTAAGTATGTTTAATTTGATGATATAATTATTGATAAGTTGAGTTTAAGATTTTTTATTGATAGGTATACTTGGTCTTGTTTATCTTACTGACATTTAAACCATTTGTATAAAAAAATTTAAACAATTTATTTTCTTAATTATATTTTTACAAGTAATAATCCATATATAACAGTTGGTTTGAAATGATAACAAGGAAATAACAGTTAATTTTTTAAAAAGAAAAAATTTATGTTTGCACATATGCATATCCATATATTTATTTTTAATACAGAATAACATATAAATGTATTCAAAAGATCATCAACTTGATGGAAAAAAATTATGTTTGATCTCATAAATTGTATATTTTTATTTTTAATCATATTATTCATCAATTCATAATTTTAGTATCGTAACTTGTATATTTTCTAAAACTTTAGTTCTTTTCACCGGAAAGCTGTCATAACGCCCGAAAAATGATGACGAGACACTGACATTGCTGACGGTCCAAGTAGGGGTGGGCATAAAACCCGAAAACCGAAAAAACCGATCGAATCGAATAATTCGGATTAAATGGTTCAGTTTTATCGATTTTTTGGTCGGTTATTGTTTTAAAATTTATGAAATTCGATTTTTCTGTTCGGTTTTCGGTTTTAATCTCCCAAAAACCGAATAATCGAACCGACCATATTATTGTTAAGTATAGGGTTTTTATGTATAATGGGGTATAAGACTTTTTATTTATATGGGCCTATTAAGATTTAGGAACTTAGTATCATTAACCCTCAATTTTTAATCTGATCGTTTTCTCTTTTTTTTCACCACTCACCAGTCGAAGTTTTCTTTTCTACAAAAATTTCTTTAATTTTTTCGTAAGATGATTGGTGTTCCATTCGCGCTGTACATATATATATTATATATATATATATATATGTATATACAAATTAAATGTTTGAAAAATATTATGATTTAGATTTTAAAGGCATAAAGTGACGTATAATTTTATTTCTTAACAAATTTTAGCTGACCGTATATAACCGGCCGTATAAATCGAATCGAACCGTAATAAAATGATTTGGTTTTGGACTAGAGATATTCAAAACCGAAAATCAAAAAATCAAATCGTTGTAGAGAAAAACGACCAAACCGACTGTTGCCCACCCCTAGTTCCAGGTGATACGTTAGCACTTGGGTGAAAAAATTCTGAAATTGAAAGTAAAAAGTGTACGTTACAAGACTAAAATCATGAACTGATTGATAATATGACCAAAAAAATTATAAGTTACAAAATTAAAAATATAATTTTCCCATCAATTTAAAAGATGATAAGCTCGTAATAGTTTGTATTTGTGTTGTCATATTTCTCATTGTTGCCACTTCCGACGTTCTTAATTGATACACTTTTGTGTTATTTTGTTGTAGGAAGAAATTTTATGGTATTAGAGCAAATTTGAGTTAAAGAAGTGATTTTTATCACATTTGAAGTTATCAAGACAAAGCTGTGAAAAAAGACAAAAACAAAAGAAGTCTTGGAACAAGTTGTGATCTATGCGAAACTGGAGGTGGCAGAATTTCAAGGAGTGGATTTCAAAATTTGTGAATATTATGCCAAAATTTATAATCATAAATTATGTTATTTGACTTAAAAATAATTATTGGAGAGAGAAATAGTTTTTGGGAGAAATAATATTAGATAGAGTTTTATTCCATAAAAAACTTTATATTTCCTTTTTGAGATATTTTATGCATTAGATTTTCCTTAATTTTAGTGTGATTGTCTCCTTGACCCTATAAGCACTACACGTATAGAAGAAGAAAAGGAGACACACACAATTGAATGAATATATAATTCTCTCTTCTTTATCTACCTCTTCAACATGAAGAACAAGAAGAAGGTGCAAGAATTTTTCATCTTCTCTGCACAACTTTAGGCTAAGTTTTATTTCTGATTCAAAAGATATTTTTACTATTTCAATTTAATACTCTGAGGTTTTTTGTACTTCAATTTAATATTCTTGTTTGTTCAAGTATTTGTTGATTTATGATTTATTTATATGAATGTTATATGTTGATTAATCTGATAATTTAATTTGATATATAATTTTCTACTGCTTTCCATGAATTCAGTAATCCGTAATTGTCATGAATGGTTGGTACCTAAGTAGCACTAGATTAGGCGTGTTGTGCTATCATAACATATTTAGTCTAAATAAATCGACGAAATTAGATCTATCAATTGCAACTATCTATGTTGTTAGATTTTAGGATTAACTATTTTCACAAAACAAAAATGTTATTTTTAATTAATATGGAACACTATCGTGTCCAGTTAGTTATTAATAAGTCTTGACTAGATGCTGAGTTTAGTCAATTAAATTAGAAAAACACAAGGATTTTAGCGGTCATATCTATAATTCTAAGATTAATTATTTGTAAATGCATGAATAAATAATATATTAGCCGATTAACAGTGATACATTTAAATAGTGAAAACACCCTTGAATCGAAGCTTGGTAATATTAAATTTTACACTTTATTAGTTATTCCTTTTGATTAGTTATTCATTTCATTAGTTATTTCTTTTGATTAGTTATTTCTTCTTGCATGTTAAATTACTTCTAGTATTTTATTTAGTTCTATCAAACAAATCCCCCTTTTAATTCTCTTTCTATGAAAGAAATAAATCTCATGTTCCCTGTGGATTCGATCCTACTTAGTGTTTATTCGACGTCTCGCTAATTTGAATCTTGAATGCTTCTACTGCGAGTCTAAAAAAAAAAAAATGATTTTTCTTTGCTTGCAACTGACTTTACATTCTTATTATTACATTTATGGTAATTGCTCTTGATGATGGGTCGAAATAACAAGTGTTTGGGGTACAACACACATACCATTTTTCTTTGGTGAGCTTTGAGTGTATGAACAATCGTTATATAGCACTATGTTTATTTGATTATGTGTTGGTCATGTATTAATTTTTCTAGAACTTGCATTGCTATACATGTCTTTGTTACATCTTGTGGTGGATTAGAGGCATAAACAAATAATAAGTGCATTAGGTTCAAACCATTTTTTTTCGCATCATCAGTACCGTTCATTAAGCCTACTTGGATTCATAGACCCATAGCGAGCCAAGTTCAAGCATGAGTCTTTTCCTTGGAAAATAACAATATTACAAGCCATGATAAATCTTTTTGTTGGTTATTCCTATTTTTGAACCTTGAATTGGAGAATCATATAAGCTTTTCGCAGTTAGCATCAATTTGGGCCAAGAATGTGCAAATTTTTGAGATTGAGTGATTCAAGCTCGAAGTCGCTACCTCAAAAACATCTTATGCATCGAAAAAAAAAGAAAAAGAATAAAGAAAAAATTTTGAGTAAAGAAAAAAAGTTGGTATTACTGCATTCTATGATGTTATAATAAGCTTGAAGAGGCCGCTGTTACCTAGATGCAATTGTTTTTGTGAAAAGTGTGTATGATTTCTTCAATTCCATAAACTCGTTACCATTTTCCTACCTTACCTCTAGTCACGCCACAACCCATTTACGACCCTTGTTTGTGTATTTTAATTCATTCATTTAATGGAACGATGTGAAATATTTGCAAGCTTATAGTAAAATTCTTCAGTGTTTTGACATGAGAGTTTCTTTTATATATAGCAAGATGCTTATGAGTGAAACGAGCGAAGCTTGTGATGAGTGTTTGGACCCCATGCATTTTAATTTCTATACATTCTGATAGAACCGATTGTTCATGATGTTGGTATGTTAGATGCTAAATAATTATATTGTTTTGATGCATGAAATTTTTACGGATAAGTAGAGGAAGCGGAAGGAGGATAAAGAGTTGAGATAATGAATTGAACTCTTTTATGCTTGAGGACAAGCAAGGTTTAGGTGTGAGAAATTTTGATAAGATCGTAATAATTTGTATTTTTGTTGTCATATTTATCATTGTTTTCATTTCCGACGTTCTTAATTGATACATTTTTTTTGTTATTTTGTTGTAAGAAGTAATTTTATGGTATTGGAACAAATTTGATTTATCACATTTGAAGTTGTCAAGATAAAGCTTTGAAAAAATACAAAAAAACGGAATAAGTCTTGGAACAAGGCGTGATCACGCCTTGTGACTGTTCTTCTGCTATATGTAGGTGGCAGAATTCAAGCAGTGGATTTCGAAATTTGTGAAGATTACGTCAAAATTTAGAGTTATAATTATGGTACTTGACTTAAAAATAATTATTGGAGAGAGAAATAGTTTTTGGGAGAAATAATATTGGATATAGTTTTATTCCATAAAACTCTATATTTCTTTTTCGAGATATCTTATGCATTAGTTTTTCCTTAATTTTAGTGGGCTTTTCTTTTTGACCTAATAAGCACTACGCGTATAGAAGAAGAGAAGGAGACGCACATAATTGAAAGAAGATATAATTATCTCTTCTCTCCCTACCTCTTCCGAAACATCTACTACTTAAAAATACTACTAAAGATTTTTTTTTTGTAAACTTAATTTCGAAATTTAAAATCTTGCATGCATTAACTACTGCTGAAAAATACACCTTTAACAAAATAATCTTGGTCAATCAACAGATAAAACACTGCAGTTTAAAATTTTCCAACTCGGACCTCAACCATGCATTAACAAAATAAAACGAGTAAAAATCCTGAAAATCAACATCATATCATAATAACGTATACAACTGATCATGCTTACTCGAAGCTCATAAAAACGTGATGTGCGGAAAAGTGTGGTCCTCGGGTCGAAACAAACAATTCCCAATCATGGTCCTTGCGGATGGGATCATCCATATAATATACAAAAATAAACTCCAGATATTTGATATCTTTCTCTTTGGCCTACTCAGAGTTTGGCACCTCCAGTCTCCCCCTCAAAATGCTCACATGCATCACACATGCCTAGTGAGTCTAAGGACTCAACACACCTGTACTGTTAATAGCAAATACATATACATAACATGCAACAGTGAAAAATACTGTAATAAGATGTGTTTCATGAAAGAAACTTAAACATGTCACGAGAAATAATATCGCGTCAAAACAGCTCATCGTATCATCATATACTTATACAATTACTTTAATTGAATTTCGTTCATTAGTTGTGACTTTCGTATCAGCTCTATTTGATAGATCCATCTACGTATAACCGTGGTACCCAGCGGCTGTCGGACCTCAGCGACAGTATTACCCATCTATTTGGCCTAGGCCTCATCATCATTATATGCATATATCGTCAGTAACAGCCAAATCTCATCCTTCAAACAATATCATTTTCATCACTTAATAAAAATCATTCATATACATAATTTTCCTTAAAACCAAGCATGCAACGTATTTTGTTCATAATTTCATAAAAATCATATATGTGATACATAACATTTAAAAACATGATAAATTTGTGCTTGGGCACTGCCAGGACAAAAATCTTGACTCGGGTGCAAAATGACCATTTTGCCCCTGGACCTCTACATTTCGACCCGAAGCTTACCAAACTCCTTAAAAAATCTAAAACATAATTAAAATTATTTATTAGACGTAAACTCGAGCTCGTTTCAAAACTTAAATGATTCGTTGCAAAACTTGGACCGGGGTCCCGGTTTTAATCCGAATCCATTTGAAACTTAACCAAATATTTCCCGACTCAAATCAAGTCTTAAATTTACCCAACCAGCCCTTAAACCATACGTTCTAGCCCACTATAACCCACAAAAACAAGTCCACAAGCTGCTGGAATTTCGGCCCCCTTGCTAAACTCAAACCCTAATGCACCAAGCCGCGTGTTTATCGACCCTAGTCAAAATCCGACGTGTCCAGCACCTAACCAGCTATTCTGGAACCAAGAACAAACTCAAGAGACCCTCCTTGAACCATCTTAGCTAACCTATTTCCCAAACAACTAACCCCACGTGTTACACTCGAAACCCCTCAACAAACCAACCAAGCCACCCCTCAACCTACCCCTTCGATCAACTTCTGAACCAAGACCAGCATCTCACGACTCTCTCCTAGCCCCTTCACGGGCCCAAGAGGGTCAGCTCCTTGTCCAGGATCGAACCATGCATGGCTGCACAACCCATAGCCTTCGAACTCGCCAAAACCGAGCCAAAAACGTTAAGCATTGATCGGCCCTCAATGCTTTCGACACCAAGCCAATTCCAGCCCCTTGCTACCTTAGTTCATGATGTTATCAGACCCTCAACAACCCTCTCGGCAGTCAAAGATCACAAAATCCGTGAGTTACCAACATTTAAATGCAATTTTCCTCATGTAAACCGTGCAAAGAAGGAAGCTACGAAATCAACCAACGTTTTCATCATGCAATACATATATAATAGCATAATAGGGCGTGAATGAAGAGGAAAAGGAGATACATGCGTGCCTTAGCTATTAAACAATCAAAAGCTTGAATATCTTTGCGCGGGACGTGAATCGGAGAGGCGGGGGAGACGTTTTCTTGAAAATATTGAGAGGCCGAAGCTTGCTGCTACGAAGGGGAGGGAATGCTGCTGAAATTTTTTTAAATATATAAATTACAAATTTTAATTTAAACTATTAACAAAAAAATTAGAAACAATAAAAAGCATGCAAATATTGCTTCTAGATTTTTGTTAAAAATTATTGAAATTGAGGCAGGGCATTCACAAATATCTCCCTAGTTTTCAACTCCAACAATGGCTCAGAACTTCAGTTTCTCGCAGATGTTGTTAGATATGTTGGAAACCGACATGTAGCGATTCGTGTTTGAGGTTTCATGGTTTGCTTGAGTAGTTGATATCAACCGATGATTCAAATGGATGGTGTTTGGAGTATCAGGCATGAAGTTATAGGAGTAGGCTGTGTAGCTGAGAGACCGTACCCGAACTCAAAAACTTTTGGTCCCTGATAGAAACGATACGTCCGTCCTGCATATCCTAAGGATAGATCAGACCACCCTTTCTCACATATATCATTGTTGTGCTTATGAAATCCTTTGGTTAATATGTCACAGGTAATTTCCCTCCTGCATAACATGAATAGGGCATTATAAACAAAAAAAATCAACTTCTATTTAAATTTGCTTCAGATCATTTCCAACTTACCTAGATTGTGGTCACCAAATATGGTTTCTGCCACAACTCCTCCAGTTTTTCCAGGATACCAATCCCACAATATACTTCCGATCTTCGGGTATTTTTTCGCGAAAGAAACATCGACATGAACTCTACACAGTAGCACCAAAACCATGGGCATCAGCAAAACCACAAGTCACATAATCACAATCCTTGTGGTACACGATATTTGGGACATATTCATGAAGTACCTTGAGAATTTCCAAGGTTTTACATGGAGGGCCATCATAATTTACATGAAGCGCATAGCCTGCATTAGCATTGGGGCCGATCACAACGAGGGACAATGCTTTGGAAGTGGGAGGAGCTTGGTGTTGTTCTTTAAGAGGACGGTGTCATTTCTTACGGCTTCAAGGACTGGTAGATGGTGCTCTTGGGTGCACAATGTTGTGTACCGTTTTCTTGCACCCAAGGCACAACAGAAATTTTAAATTTTGTTTAGACGTTCGAAACTGTCTTTGGGCGTATATTTATTTAACATCCATATTTTGTTTCAGTTTTTATACTTGTGCATATAATATGCTGGACTCCAAATGAATTCGGGATTAGCGGAGATGACCCTTTTTGTATTTCTCTTTGAACAGATCTCCGCATTTTTATCGTTAATTTAGGTCTATGATTAGAGCCTGTTTTCCTTGTTTGGATTGCACTAGTAATCACAAATAAATTTGCATTTAGACTGTTACGTCCGAATTTCCAAAATCCAGAGTCAGTGAAACAGCGTAGGGCCCGGTCGTAGAAGAAAGCTGATGGCCGAATTTTTCCGACAATTTCTTGGAGATGGCCGAGAGGTATTATGGAAGTGGGGAGGGATTTGGTGAACTTTTGTGCTTGTATTATGTGCAAAAATTCTCTTCTGTTTTATGCCCCATCATGTTATATTTATAAAGTGTGATTTCCAATCCCATCAGGAATCTCTCTCTCATCAGGATTCTTAATCCTTGTCTCACCATGATTCTTAATTTTCATTAAATAAAATTTTCGTATTATTATTATTATTATATCATGTAATTATCAACTTTTAATAATGCATTATATATTAATATAATAAATATACACATATTTTGTATCTCAATATAAAGTGTATATATAAACATTAATATATTTACACATGCACATGTAATATATGCATATACATAGTACATAAATTACATAAACATTATTTAATTTATATAATTAACTTATCAGTTAATTAATTCTAGATCCCTCTAGAACATTTTATGAGAGGTTATACATATTAGTAGTCGTCACCACTAGTACCATTATTTAATCAGTAAATTCTAAATTCACCAAATAAATGTTTCTGAAATCATTATAACCTGAATCGACGATCTGACAGCGCCGATGTATCAATGATACAAGTCTTGTTCATATAATGAAAATTGAAAATTTCGAAAATCAAAATTTCACTTACCATATTGAGCAGCTGCCAGTTTAGTGAACTTCTTCACGAAAACGAGCAGTTCTACTCTCCCTCCTTAAATAGAAATTAAGTCAACTTCCATGTATTCCAGCTTATGGAATCAACTTATAAACTCGTTAATAAGCATTATGTTTGATCTCCATCAAATTATAGTTGACAAATTTAACACCTTGAACTTTGACTTTCTCAATGGGAACACAAAGTCCGATACTTGTGCGACCCTCAAGAGTTCAGAGATATAGCTAGCTGTGGGTTCACATCTCCATGTGATTCAGAATAAAATTTATTCTTATTCGGGCTTAACCTAATTAGCCACATTGTTTTCATCAACTCCTTGATCAAGAATGTCAGAGTTCATTTCTGATTGCACCCATTGGATCATGGTAAGAGCGTCTAGTAGCATCGCCCCATGATCCCCTAGGTATCGCTGATAGTGCCTGCAAGAACCTTATGCTATGGTTAGTATACAGTACGGTCCCTTTTCAACACATATATCCTAATCGAATTTGCAACCATTGATATATCGAGAGTTTTATATGAATTTGATAACGATGTGATATTTTGAGTACTACTAGTGGCTTGGTATATGCAACTAGGAAAACACCTTTTTCTAAAGCACGTTTCTTGCTCTGACCAGAGGCTCCTTGCAATATTAACTCATCACATCACATATGATATCTTCACCTGTAGGCAAATGATGAATACCGAATACCATGCATTTGCTCTTATGTATTTTGAAACTACACCCAACATCGCCACATGATGATCCTCAATGGAGTCGGTAAAAGGATCAAAGTGCACGTTAGTACGCAGAGCCCCTACATTGTCCCGAGTCAAAGGACTAATGGTATAAAACCATATTCATGGACTATTCCACTCGATAGGTGAGAACCACTTGGACAGTCTGAGGGAGGGTTGTTCAGTGCATCATCATATGATCATTCATCTGTATGAATGGATATCTTCATGCCCTTACCAATAAAACATGATATTTATATCACAGATTCTAGTCTCAAACTCAAGAGACATTTATCCTTATTGATACCCTATGAATCGGTCCATCTAGATCAGACTCAAACTAGATTTTGGACTACCTCATGAATAGGCCCATCAAGATTAGACCCAAACCAGACTTTGGACCCTCAACCCATTCTTAACCAAGGTAGGTGGCTCATGATGGATCCTATATACTCCTTGGAAATACCAGGTTTGAGAGCCTAATTTATTCATTCACTATATTGAATTTCAGCAATATTCTTAGCTGTTCTCTCGTTTTTGTCCTCAGTAACTGACTTGAGTGTCAAAGAGGCAATGACGGGACACCCTCTTGGCCCTCTTCTAACGGTCTCCTTTGTGATTTCAGGTCAAGAGTAGGTCCGAGGTCTGAATTTGGTCTAGTCTCTCCTACTTGAATCGAACCATATATTTCTAGTGTGTATCACTTGGCATCGTCCGTAGGAACACTTTAGACAAGACGTAAAGATAGTAGGCCGGATAGAAACCAGAAGAACTAACTCAGTGTCATCACATCCTCAGACGAGACCTGAACAACCTCATCCCAATGAGAACGTGATCAGGAACTTGACCTTGGTATAGTTAGGCAAATTTATTACCAAAACAGTGGAGGAAGACATGAAAAAGAACTAAGAATCCATGTTTGCCGAAGATTACGATCTTCTCCAGGAACGAGAGGGGAATGCAAAGGGCCATCAGAGCAAGGTTGAAGGCACGCATGCCCTCCCAAATGGGAAAAATCTCGAGATGGAGAAGATGTGGAAGGAGAACCTCCCAAAAGTCGAGCCCTAGTTTCCCTAAACTCCATAATTCGTACAGCCATCTCCTAGCTTTTGTCCAGTCCCTACAACGCCCATCTAGGACCATCCTCCAGCGCCTTTAATTCTCCTAGACATGCTCCAACAATAGCTAGAAACTGTATCCAACAAGGACTCCTATCCGAAGACCCTTATACACTAGGACTCTTATTTTCGTGCAATTCCTTATCCCTAATGTCCAGCCCTTACGCAACCTCACTCAAGCCTTCTAAGCCCTCAGAAATTCATCTCTTTTGGTGTCCCTACCATGGGAGCCCCTTCATGCATCAATAGCAAGAGTTTTAAATCATAAAACTTTAGTTTCTGGCATAATATGGCATAAAAATGAAAATAATACAAGGTTTCATATTTTTTCATGCAAACATGCATCAAACATATAATATGGTGTGATGGATGAGAAAAAAGAATTTTAAGGCGTGCCTTTGTGTGTATTACGCTCGAAAACAATTTGGCGATGCGAGGAACGTTGGCGGAGAGGCGACCCTTGTTGAGTTTGTTCTTCAAAATTCGTGACTTTCCTTCTCAAATTCTCGTGTGTGCGTGTCTCCTGGGGGAGGGGAGAGTCATAGTAATTATCTAGGCGAGGGGGCGTATGGATTATGGGGTTTGGGGTAGGGTTTTAGGCTTTATTTATTAATTAAAACTCATTGTATAAGCTTAGACTCATTAACCAAGTATAATAGGCCCATTAAGACCATTAGTTGTCATTTAAAATATTTTGTTTAGGAAATTTTGTGAAAATACTGGTCGAGTTCTCGAAAGGTTCATATTTCTGTCGAAAATCGAATATCGTTTAAAAATACGAGTCGACGTATAAAAACATCTCAAAACTCCTAATTTTCAAAAATTCCATTTTAAACACACCACACTTAAACAATTAAAAATAATTATTAAATCAAAAAATTTCTCTCATATGGTCCCCGGTCTTCGTTCCTCGATCACGTCTCGAATAACTTTAAAAACTCAGTGTTATGCATTCTAACAGTAAACCATATTTTTAAACGTGTAATCATGCATATCATAATTAATTCATGCTATTAAAAACATTTAATTAGTCATTTTTTATTTTCCATAAATCTACATGCAGTTGGATTATGTCATCGTATTTTGGACCTTACAGTATGGGCAGGAACAGACTGGACCAGAGCCTTACGTGGTGTCTAAGGGTGGAGTCTAGGGCTTGTTTTGGGTTTGTTTTGAGTTAGAATCGTTTAGAATTCGTACGGAACACATAAGTGCCATAGTGTTACTCTTTGGGCAGCTTGTGTCTAGATTGTTCGTTGTGCATGGTACGGGGTTCGAGCATGGTTTGGGGCTAGTCTAGGGCCTTGGGCATTAGGTTAGGATGTGTTTTATGTATGGGTCGATTACCGAGTCGATTTGTACGTCCTAAGTGGTTCTATTTAAACTGGGAGTCGTATGTGTCAAAATGCACCTTAGGGATATTCTGGGTATAAATTTTAATATGTTAGGGCATCAAGTCCAAGGATGATCTAACGAGGTTCACAATGTTCGTAAGTATGTATGTGTGAAAATAATTATTTTTGAGGCACGCTTTTTATCTTGTGAGCCAAATTATGTTACAGGTTTGGAAGCCGTAGAACATGTCTGGGGACCTCTTCAAACTCTTCGGAGGAATTATGTTATGTTAGAGAGCGCTCATCCAGTCCATGGGCTATGGTGATCTCTGCCAAACTAGTACTGTGGTCTAGTTTGATCAAACGATTTATGTTATGGGCCACTTGTAGAACCCGTAACTTAGACTACGTATAAGCCATGCATAATTCTAGTATTTAAATTTAAAATGATTTTATTTCATGAGTATTTAAATTTAATTATTTTATTATTTCATGCAGCAGTTTGATTTTATCATTTCAGTTATTTCAGTGAGGCCGGACTGGAGTTGGAGTTTAGAGATAAAAATTTAGATTTAGAAAACACTTCCTGAATTTATTTTAGCTAGCAAGTAAGTTCATTTAAGTTGAAAAGGAAGTTTAAGGAATTATTTAAGTTACTTGAGGTGAGTAGAAAATAAGTTCATTTAAGTTCCATTAATTAAAGGATTAATTCACTAAATTAATTAAAGGATTAGTGAGGTTTTAAGGGTTATTAATTTACTAGATAATCAACATTCCTCCCTTCATTTTTATTGAGGAATTCGGCCACCCTCTTAGTATCTAGACAATTCCTTGCCAACTCATCACCCTTTGACCCATTCTTTGTTAAAGTTTAGCATGCAAGCCTTTTTAATTATTAACCATCCTTAATTAATTAATTCATAACCATTATCCTAGTCTAGATAGCATGAGGGTTCGGTCACTACATTCTAGAATCACCCAACAAATCATTTGATGTCCAACAAGAATTCAAATTCAAAATGGGGGAGACTTGGTCTTGATTTGTCCCTTATATTTTGCACCATTCTCCTCACTCTTTTAACCACTATCATCCCTCACTATGATCGAAAATTAGAGAGAATTTCAGTGATAAAATCGTGGGCTTCATAGCTAGGAAGAGGAGAGAAAAAAATCGAGAGCTAGCTAGGTAGACAAGAAAGCGCTCCACCTCCTCCGCGCCGGATCGTCTCGTTCTTTCGTTTTCTTTCAAAACGAAATCAGGCATGCATATATTCTTCCTTGACTCTCCAATCAAGTCCTATTATCATTATTTTTACATTTCATGATCATCACTTTCATGCTAAAACCGAAATGTACCAACAATTTTCAGAAAATTAAACATGCAGAATTTTCGGTTCCATGACAAGCTTCACGTTTTCTTTGGTTTCCATGGTTTCAGGTATTGGTTCGGTTCCAAGCTCACAAAGCTGATCCTAGGCATGTACTAGGAAATGTTAAGAACACATTTGTCCAGTGGTTTGAGCCCCATGTCAGCCGAGACCAAGAAAATGACAGCAACTCCATTTGTGTCCATATGTGTGTCTCGAAAATTCAGTTTCTGTCAAAGGGTAAGGATCTGATCATGGCTGCCCTAGGGGCCTATATCTATGGTTAGATCACTTCCCTAGCATGTCTAAGACGTGACTAAGTTGCCCTTTTGGTGGCTTGGTCCATGGTGCATCGGTTTTTAAATCAAACGCAAGAACAGCCCCTCCCCTTTCTCGGCCCCTTTGATTTTCCAGCAAGTGTAGTTGAGTCATATGGTGTTAGTGTGGATCTTGGTTGGCTCTTTAGCCATTAGCCACGGTTCACACCATGCCCCATGAAGTCTAGATCGTGCCATGGTCAATCAAATGACCACTGGGACGATCCATGACAGTAAATGAAGCAAAAACACCTCACGCATACAAAGGTATTCTCGGTTGGATCCTTCGGTTGAGTTATGGTGTGATGCAAATTGTGGCTGGCCTAGGGCCCTTAGCCATGGTTCAAATCATTCTTTGGGATGTTGGTAAGAGCCTCTGGTCGGTGGTTCAAGCCCCAATGGCCGGTAGTCTCGAAAACGACATAAGGAAACCAACGCATGCTGCTGTATTTTGTGGACAGCAACTTGCTGTGACGGTTCGGAGGCTTGTTTGATTTCTTGGTTAGATTTTAGCCCATGGCCTTGGACTGGACAGTGCCTCATTGAGTTGGGAAGGTCATGTTTTTGTCCGTTTGTCATTCGGATCATTTTTGAGGTCGTACGAGAATTTACGGTGCGAGGTGCCAAATTGACTCTCGAAAGAGCGTTTCATGTTTTGGCCTCCATTCACCTAAAATTCGACTTGTATCATTTTAGGAGCATTATTTTATCATTTTAGGCATATTTTAATCATGACTACATGATGGTTCAGTGTTGGTTCGGGTTGGTTCGGAGTCATGATTATATACGAAGTCGGTAGGCGTAATTGTCACATTTTTTAAGGTTATTGCATAGTTTGGTCCCATAAATCTATTGCATATTTTTCATGGCATATTTAGGTTGCAGCTAGAGATGTAAACGATCCAAACCAAACCAAACAGTATCAGGCTTGAGCTTGGTTTGTTTAAAACTGTTTGAGGCTCGAGCTCGAGCTCGAACTCGATTCGAGCTTCTATTATCAGGCTCGAGCTTGGTTTGTATTGAAATTACTGAGCTCGTTAAAAGCTCGAGCTCGGCTCGTTAAAAGCTCGTTTAGCATTTAATCAAGCCAGGCTCGAGCTTGATTGATTAATAGGTCATTTAATATGTTTAACAAGCCTGGCTTGAGCTCGTCTCGTTTTCGAGCTCGATAAGCATATAATTGAGCTCGAGTTTGAGTTTGAATCGAGCTTGTTAAAAATTAAATATATCTGTAAACTAATTTTAAATCAGACATAAAAATGTAAATTCATTCATAAATAACCAAAACGACACAAATAAAAGCAAAAAAAAACATAAATAAGTATATTATTGAACATTCCAAAATCATGTTTGCGAGCCACATAAACGAGCCGAGCTCGAGCTCGCGAGCCTATTATCAAACATGTTTGCGAGCTCACGAGCCGAATATCCTTAGGCTTGAGCTTGGTTTGATTAAATTTTCGAGCTCAAAATCGAGCTTGAGCTTGGTTTGATATGATTAACAAACAAACTCAAACGAGCTGAGCTTCGAATAGCTCGCAAACCGTTTGGTTCATTTACATCCCTAGTTGCAGCGAGCTTGGGAGCGATCCAATCCAATCAGTAAAATGGGTACATGATATTTAATTCAGTTATTTAATTATATTACGTGCAAAAATACAAATTTTGAGATTTATGCGATATTGCTTGTGGTCACTTTACTATCAGTATTAAATCCGGTCCCCAGTATCGGTCCGGTCACCAGTTACCGGTTAGTTCAGTTGTTTCACCCAGTACTGTGGCAGTAGTCTGATCAGACGTAAATTCGATCCCCAGTATCGGTCTGGTCCCCAGTATCGGTCAGCTCAGTTCAGTTCAGTTCAGAGACCACTTGCGTAGACCATAATCTCACCAGAAAATTATTACAAGCTATTTCAGTACAGGGCTCTAAGGAGCAAACAGTTTCACTATGATTTTCAATTCAGCTATGCACGTATTATAATTAATCTTGACACGATACTTTACATTATGTCTCATGACATGATATTTTTACTCCCATGAAATTTTACTATATTTACTTGTTATTTACGATATATGCATGTTGAGTCTTTAGACTCACTAGACTTGATTGTTGTAGGTACTGATGATGTCGGGATCGAGGGCGGGGACCAGTGAGCTAGCTTGGGTCGGCAGTAGTGGCACCCGAGGACCTCAGTTTCAGCACTCGCCATTTTTTTTATGCTCAAACATTTTATCAGTTGTTGAACATTTTAACTTGTTATTTTTGGCAAGTATTAATTTCTTCCGCTGCTATTTTAAACGTTAAACATTTTATCAGTTTTTTGTATGAATGAGGCACTCCATTTATTTTAAAAGAAAAATTTTAAATTTCCAGCAAATTTTCAAAGGATTTTTAGGTCTTTATACCACTTACATTGAACATAATTCTACGCAAAACGATTTATGATTACGATGATGACCACAAAATATGATTTTATGAAATTTTTTATGCAGGAAAGTCACGTTATATATATTTATGCTTATATTATGATATGTATGAGTTATGTTTAAATTTTATGAATTGTTATTATGTATTACTTATTATTTACGGTTTATGCATGGTGAGTCATTAGCTCACTAGACTTGATCGATGTAGATGATATAGTTAAGGAGACGGGAGGCGGTAGTCAGTGAGCAGACTTGGGCTAGTTACTTTTCAAAGCCGAAGATCTTGTAGTTTATGGGATGTTATTAAGCAAAATTTAAAACTATTTACTCTGATTTTATTGCACTGATTTTTTTTGACTATTATGCTGAACTTTTTATATTATGTTGGATTTCTCAAAGTATGATGAATGTTTTTAATTTGGATTTTTGGTTGTGGTTTCAAATGATGGAGGTTTAATATTAACTTTATTTTAGTACGAGTGGTGGCCGTGATTTATTTTACGAGTTATATTTATAACAAATTATTTAATAAGAAAATTTCAAGTTTTTATACAAATATTAAAGTAGTAGTATTTTAAGACATGGTTCGTCACAAGTAAACTCCCAAGTTTTATGCATGATGAAACATATTTCTTTTTTTTCTTTCCAAAACATGCTTCTATTGGATAGAGTTTCTTGAATAGTTCTTGCTTCATTATTTAAAATATACATTAGAAAATCAAGACCAAATCATTTATCAACTCTTGCTCTTTTACTACATCTTATTTCCTCTTTACTTTGAGTGTGAAATCAATTTTAGTCTCATGAGGTTTTTTGTTTAAATTTGTTTCCTTCCTTTCTTTACAAGGAAAATTATTTTCAAAGATTAAATCATTCATCGATTCAATAATTGTGCCTTCATTTATTTCAAGAATTGTTAACTTGTGCACATTCACTACTATTATATGCATATCTAATAAAAAAAGTAGGTCAAATGTTTTAGAATTTGTTTTGGCTTAGGTAATTCTACTTTAGCCAAACACCCGCACACTTTGATATATCTATATGATGGTTTACGACCTTTCCATAGTTCATATGGAGTTTCATCTTTTCCTTTGTCTGATATCTTATTAGGAATGTGATTTGCAGATAAAATAGCTACCTCCCCCCCGCCCCCAAAAGGTTTTGAGTTAAGCCATAATTTATTAACAACGAATTCATCATTTCTTTAAGAGTACGATTTTTGCGTTCTGCAACCATTGGATTGAGGTGAGTATGTGGTTGTAGTTTGATTAATTATACCAGAATTTGAGTAGAATTCTTCAAATGGAGCGACATATTCTCCACCTCGAGCAACAAATTGAACGAATTTTAGTCATGAGCAGGAGCAGTAACCAAAGATGTAAATGATATAGTTGACATATCTAGAAAGAAAGAAAAAAATTTCGTCTTTCGGTTGTTATTTTTCTGGATCTCTTTCACTGGGAAAATCTGCAGCAACACAAAAAAAAAAATTGAGGCAAGGATGAATCATTTATCCGCAAGAAGAAATTGTCTGTATAACAGTGCCTTATGTTGATGATAATCGACTCTAAGATACAAATACTTCGAATCGAGAGAATGAATTACTACAAACTCTTTATAATAGTGAACAAAAATATGCAGAAACTTTCAAGCAGGAAATAAATGAAAAAGAAATGCAATATAAATGTCAAAGTTCTGATCAATGTAGATGGAGAGATTATTTGTAGCCTATTCACCGGTTGCAAAGAAGGAACACAATCTTCTGTGATAAGCCAAGGGAAATAATGTTTGGTTCGAAAGCAGCCAACCTTCTGTGATAATTCAAGGGACGCAGTGTTTGGTCCGAAAGCAGCCAAACTTCTGTGATTGGTCAGTGGGCACAAAGTATTCTGAATGTGTGCGATCTTTTATATAATATTCGAAAATTAAAATTATTTTCCAAGTAAATTTCGTCGAAAAAGATTAATACTGTCAAGAGGCTTCACTTCATCTCACCACACCACATCACGCCGAGCTTCACCGACACCCCGCCTATTAGAGTCTCCCCCTTTCAAAAATTTACGCCGGCCATGTCTCGTTTCATTCAATATTCCAACATCAATAAAAATACTTTTTTGGAAAATCCGTACTCCAGAGGGTTGAAGCTTTACTGATATTAAGAAAAGATATTTTTTATAGAGAGGGTAAGGTATTCGAGCTGCTCCTATTCTCGGAGCCAAGGAATCTCTTTAAAGTGGCTAACAATATATATCAGATAAACTAATGTATCATCATTAATACCAAGGCAAAAACTTGTGTGAGACGGTTTCACGGGTCATATTTGTGAGACGGATCTCTTATTTGGGTCATCCATGAAAAAGTATTACTTTTTATGCTAATAGTATTACTTTTTGTTGTGAATATGGGTAGGGTTGACCCGTCTCACAGATTAAGATTCGTGAGACGGTCTCACATGAGATCTACTCTAATACCAAACGGTACCTGGAGTATGAGTACAAGGATAATGATAAAGCAAGTTATCCTCCTTATCCACATGAAGGGATTTTCATAAATTGCACATAAATGGGTATGCTGACACAAGATTATTTATTTATTTATTTTTTTATTTCAAGCAGTTTCCTAGCAAAACATGAATGTGATTCTATCCTCAACCATATGTGCTTCACCCGGTGGATCTTCACCATTCATAAATGCGTGGTCCCATACCAAACGAATTATGGATGCTACACTCTATTATGAAACACATCTGGTGTAATATAGAATCCATTTTCTATCTACCTTATTTTTTTAAAAAAAAATCATATATAAAGCATAATCATATGCTAAAGTATATATATAATCATATAAAGCATAATCATATGCTAAATATATATATATATATATATATATATATATATATATATATATTTGATTTGTTTGGATTCTAAATTCAATTATTTATGGTTTTTTTTTCGTTAAAGTTTATGATTTCATATACTAATTAAAACATAGGACTATCTGATAATATGGTCTTGAGGAATGGGGATTTCTTCCTCAATAATTTTTCATATTTCTGAATCGATAAAAATTTTGATCATTAAAAAGTATGCTCGTGATTTCGAGCTCATTAAGGTCAAAATATCGAAGCACAAGTTCTAACTGGCTCACGTGCTCAGATTGAGATGACAATCCACCCATTAGTAGTAAAATGACATCTGGATCATAACCTACTAACTTTTAAGTCCAAAGTGTATTTTTAAAAATATTTTCTTAAATCATAATATAAATTCATATTTTTTTTAGACTCAGTAACAATATTTTTGAATTATATTAAAGATAATATAAAATTTAAACAATACATAATAATCAATATATATTATTATTGAATAATAAGATCAAACATGTACAAAATAATCATTAAAACACTATGTCTTAGAGTTTTAAAACTAAAAAAAATAATCAAATTTTTTAGTAATTGCTTTGTCAATTCATAATATAATCAATTCATTCAATATTTTCTTGTAGTACGATTGAATGGGAAGAAAAATTTTTAACTTTAACTTTGAGAAATTTTCTTTTACACTTAGCACTGTAACCAAAAGACCCAAAGATAACCAACAAAAAGTTATAACCAATGTGAAGATTTGGAAAATATCAGTTCTAAATACCGTCGTAGACAACTGTTTAAGTGTTAGGTGCCGGTTGATTGCTCTGTAAAGGAGCTAGTCGGCCGACCGCACCAAAAAGGCGTTGGCGCCGGAATAAAATCTTGATCATTTAAGAACTGGATTGATTAATTTGTGGACACTCACTCATTCATAAAAGCATTGAATTTTCTTGGCTCGTTTCCAACTCATATATGTGACATTTGAAATCCGGTATTTCAAAAAAATTTTAAAGAAAAAATTTATATATGTTTTTCAATTAAAAAAATACCGAAGTAATTTACCCTTTTTTTTACTAATAATAATTATCGACCATAAAAAAATAAAGGCAAAAACTTGTTTGAGACGGTCTCACGGATCGAATTTGTGAGACGGATCTCTTATTTGGGTTATCCATGAAAAAGTATAATTTTTTATGCTAAGAGTATTACTTTTTATTTTGAATATGGGTAGGGTTGACCCGTCTCACAGATTAGTATCCGTGAGACGGTCTCACATGAGACCCACTCAAAAATAAAATAAAAAATGTTAGTTACAATCGTATGAAGCCGAAGCGTCAAATCCCCTTCCAGCTATCGAGATCGTAGGGGTGAAGTGCTTGCAGCCATGGTTCGCCGGAACGGTTGCGGTGCTTGGAATGGCAACTACCGTTCCAGTTCCAATGTTATGTTGCGGAACGGTTGTATAAAAAAATTAATAAATTCAAAAAATTGGTAAAAAAATTCAAATATAAATTACATCATACTAAAAAATAAAATATATGAAGTTATTACAAATTAATATATCAATACAAAACTATTTTACAATAATAGCACAATAAGAAATACACACTAAAAATTATAACATACCAAAGCTAATATTATGAAGAGTGACGTGGATGAGCGAAATTATTGTTATATATTCTTCATCACTATCTCGTAGATTAAATTTATTTCGAACATTTGGATATTGACGTGATTGTCCATAGAGATATTGATTAGATTAAGATGACGAAATATCATTAGAATGGGATGACTGATTTTTTAATTGTGTTTCGTCACGACGATTATAGTATCCGAATCCACGATACACATTAGAACTATCAGCTGTGCTTGAAGATCTATACTCGGGACCATGACGTCCAACACCCCACCATATAGATGATGAAGATTCATTGTATCTATCACCAATATATTGAGACGACCCATAATCAAATCCACGATGTCTAATTCTATGTGTACCAGATGTTGAAAAACAAATGATCTATCAAAACATGAAAGTTATAGCCTTATATCTTATCTTTCTAATGGAAGTGGCCTCACAACAATTAGATCAATATACAAGACAATATACTAAAAACCACAACTACTGCCATATTTTTCATGCCGTTTCTGCACTTCTATTTCCTATTTGGCTCAAGATCAACTTTTTATTCCACACATTCATTTCCATAATCATCAACAACTATGAAATATAATATCAATAACATAACCATTCTATTACCATTCCAATAAACATAACCATAAACAATAACCATCTACAATAACCATTATCATACCTTACCGTAACAAACCATGAATATCTCATAACCATATTTTTTAAACACCAAACCGTTCCGTTCCGCCCGTTCCGTTCCGCTTCGCCATTAAATCGCCGATAAAACGTTGAATAACAGCGCTACAAAACATTCACCGATTTGCCCTGGAACTTTGGAACGGCGATCACCGTTCCCGTTCCGACCGTTTAACGGCCGTTCCGGCGAACCATGCTTGCAGCAGGCGGATGGCCCGGAGGCGGCCGTTTGGGAGCTTTCCACCTTGGAAGTGTCGCCATAAATCCTCCGGACATAGGAAACTGCGTACTGCGCCGCCACCTATGGGTCTTCCCCAGGCGTCTCCTGCCCTCTCCGCCACCTCGGATCCCTGAATATGTTCATGTTTGGCGCCCAAAATGTCATCCCTTTCGCCTGCCCTTCGTTGTAAATCGTTCGAGCCTCTTTTCCCACCACGTGACCAATGCGGTACAAAAGATGAGAATCAAACATGGCCGCGGCGGAGAGGACGTGACCTGCAGGAAGCTGGTGGCGGAGCTGATTCTGCCATTGAACATTATACCATAACCGTAGCCGGAAATGCCGTGCAACGCCTCCGACCACAACCCGTTAGCCGGAATTCCGAGCCTGAGAATGGCGGGAGCCGAGTTAACCAGCTGGGCTATCTTCTCGTCCAGATCTCAGCCGCGACACCAGGTCCCGAACTCTTTGACAGATGGGGAGAGTCGTCTGGCAACGACTCTCTTTGTTGATTCGAGCTTCCGCACGACAATGGCGGCTGAGAGGATTCCCTGAGCATTGCCTCGAGGCAGATGATGGCGAAGATTGTTGCTGCAACTCCATGAAAGAGTTAACTGCATTTTTTGGAAGTGGGGGAAGTATAGATAAATTGGCGGGTAAGTCATAATATAATATATATATATATATATATATATATATATATATATATATATATATATATATATATATATAGAGAAGTGTTACACTGCTCACCCAAAGGTTGAGCAACCATGAGCGACGCGCTATGTGGCCAAATATGTGGATTTTTTAAATACATGTGGACTTTTTCTTTTTTCTTTTTTTTATCATTTCTTTTAATTTGTAGGGGAACTTGTCGCTCAGCTCATTTTTCCCCCAAAAAGCTACTGCACTCATCGTTGTTCCTTCTTCCAACCGCCACCACAGATCTTCCTACCGCACCACCGTACCGCCTGCACAGTAGTACGAGCGCGACCACAGTTAGTCCTCGCCATCACCATACCGCGTAACCACCGCGCCACAACCGTCCGGAGACTAAAATTACCGGAGGATTCACTCACCGACGACATTTTATTTTGGTATTCCCGCATAAACTCGTCTTCGATTGTTGTAGTCTATTCCGGAAATTTTCTATGTTATCAAATGTTACTACTACTTCCGCAGGTTATTATCCATCTTTTCTGGCGTTGCTTAAAACTGAAGAAAATTAATAACTTTCATATCTCCAGAAATTTTTGATAAAATATGAGCAACAGACTGTATTTTTAAAAAATAATTCGTTTATTTTTTTGTAATTTGAGACATGACTTATTTTGGGTTATCAAAAAAACATAGACACGACCCTAAAGTTTTTAATTAGTACCAAAATTGTTGTAGAACGAGACACTTAAAATAGTTCTTTCTGATAGATATTTATTTTGTCAATTTTTTTTTACAGAAATGGATCATTTTAGTGAAGATGAGCAATCATACATCCCCCAAGTGGGAGATGATCAGAAGCCAAGTATTGGTATGAGATTTGATTCTTTAGAGGATGCATTCTCGTTCTACAATCAATATGCACGAGAATCTGGTTTTAGCGCAAGAATGAGTAATAGCAAGAAAAGTAAGAAAACGAACGAAGTTGTCTGGAAAAAATTTGTATGCTTTAAAGAAGGACATACAGATGATATTCGATGGAACAAACAGGGCAAAAATGTGGAATCAAGAAAAGAAAGAGCGCGTGGCGAGACTAGAACCGGATGTTTGTCAAAGATTTCAGTTGTGAAGGAACAAACAGGTCCAGGTTGGGTTGTTAGTAACTTCATTGAAAGTCATAATCATCTATTATCGACTCCGTCAAAGGTGCATTTGTTACGCTCACATCGTAATATTTCTGCATCAAAAAAAGTGTTGAGTCAACAATTTGCAGAAGCCAATGTGCCTACTTGTCAACAAATGAGATTATTTGAGATAGAGTCGGGAGGGCCTGAGCATGTAGGTTTCCTAGAAAGAGATATAAGAAACTATGAGAAAAGTATCAGGGATGAGCATAAGGGTATTGATGCAGAGACATTGGTTGATTTCTTCGAATCTGAGAAAGAGAAGAGTTCATTGTTCTTTTTTGATTATGAAACTGACTCGGACAACAGATTTACCCGGTGTTTTTGGGCTGATCTTGTGTCAAGAAGGGATTACACTGCCTTTGGTGACGTAGTTGTGTTTGATACGACGTACAACACCAACAAATATGAGATGGTTTTCGCACCATTTGTAGGAGTTAATCACCATCATCAGACCATTCTTTTTGGTTGTGGATTGTTGAGTGACGAAAAAACAGATTCTTTTGTTTGGTTGCTTAATAAGTTCTTAGAAACCATGTGTACAGGTGCCCCAAACATTATCATCACTGACCAGGATCCTGCTATGACGAAAGCCATAGCACAAGTTTTTCCTCAAACGACACACCGATATTGTTTGTGGCATATACTGAACAAATTCTCAGAGAAATTAAACCCAGTGTCTTTCCGTGACCACTATCAAAGCATAAAGAATGTCATTGTGCATTCCTCAACATGCGATGAATTTGAGAGTTCCTGGGAAGCTGTTATGCATAGTGCTAATTTGGAACAACATAATTGGTTGTCACTGATGTTTGAGTTACGACATAAATGGGTGCCAGCGTATTTTAATCACGTATTTTCTGCGGGTATGTCAAGTAGCCAGCGATCTGAAAGTTCACATGCCTTTTTCAAGAGGTATATATCTAGCAAGAACTCATTGATGGATTTTATCATTCGTTTCAATAAGGCACTTCGGCACCAAAGACACAATGAGTTAGTTGCAGATCATATTGATATGAATGAACGTCCCAAACTTCAGTCAAAATGGCCAATGGAATCTCAGATGGTGAATGTGTACACGAAGAAGAAATGGTTGGAGTTTCGAAACGAAATGAGCCAGAGTCATGGTTACTACGTGCAACCAGAATCTGTGGGAAATGAGTTTGGGGTTTACAAGGTCATGAATTTTCAAGGTTCTTCTTCTTCGAAACCAAGAGTGCTTACACATGTCATACAGAGGGATGATATATCGTGCAGTTGTATGAAATTTCAGTATGAGGGCATTCCATGCAGGCATATGTTAGCATTTTTTCGTATAAACCAAGTCTTTCATTTGCCTGATAAATATATACTGAAACGTTGGACGCAAGGTGCAAAGAATGTAGAATTTTATCCTATAGATGAGCAAAATGTGACTGGAGCTTCAGAAAGGTGTTTGATGTCAAGACATTTGAGGTTATCCTATAAAGCTTCAGCTTTAGTTGATATTGCATCTTTGACTGTCGAGGGAACAAATTTCTTGGCTGCACAATTTGATTGTATTGACAGCAAAATGAAAGATTTGAATGTCAATACAACATTAAGCGGTGGAAGTCAAAGTAGAAGAGCAACAGATAGGGCCATTGGTATCATTGATCCTCAAAATATCCGAACAAAAGGATGTGGGAAGAGATTAAAATCATCAAAGGAGAAGTCAACCTCACAGGGAAGAAAATGTCGTGGATGTGGACGTCGAGGTGTGCAGCATGACAAGCGCAATTGTCCAAATTTGCAAGACGGGTATGTTTTTATCACCAATGTGTATGTTTCGTCTGTTTAAAAAAATATATATATATTTGTCAGCATATTCATCGTTGTTCAGGTCAACAATTAATAATCAAAACAACGAAGGAAGCTCAGATGACGAAGATTTTGGATCGATAGATGGTACTTTAAATAAATCTTTAAATATATGTGATTAATCATCAATTTTTTTTATTAATAATTGCTTTTATTTTTTAGGTTCTAACAACTGGATTTAGTAGTTTCCTCACGAATGGGTAACCATTTTATAGTGCATTGTATCCTGCCTTTGGTTTATTCTGGTTGTAGAGTGCTAAGATTGTTGTTTCATATATTTGAGTTTTTCAATTTCTTGAAAGGTTTATGGTGATGAGGAATGGCCAATTGTGTTTAGCTGTCCACCAAGAAAAGAATCCTATGTTGCTTATGAGGATGGGATTTGGTTTATTCTGTATTTCATATGTTGCTTATGAGGATGGGATTTGGTTCTTTCTGTATTTCATATGTTGCTTATGAGGATGGGATTTGGTTCTTTTTGTTTAGCTATCCATCAAGAAAGACTCTGTTGCTTACAGAAACTTGGCAATCTTTGGGGAGACTCTGTTGCTTACAGAAACATGAAGAGATTATGTTGTCTACGGGGCTTATGAGGACTGGTACATGCTCAAAGTTACAAACTGATACACAAGCATCAACACTAATTGAATAATTCATATTAACTTTTTGAATAACAATACAACCATTCATCACATATTACAAACTGCACCATAAAGTTGTTGAATTACAATACAATCATCCGTCAAATATTATTTTTACCATTACAAACATATTGGTTGCAGCTACTGTCAATAACTTACAATAATACATCTATTAATCTTTACTAATGTTTAGTGCTTTCAAATTTTCTTGTATCACCTCCAAGCTCTTCAGTATTTCATCCAACTTATCGGCCTGCGATACTTTGACTCTAGAACTTGAAGCTGCATTTGAACTTTCGTTTACCGTATTTTGGGAGGACGTCGAGGCAGATTGTTTCACCAATGAGGCATTGTAAGCTTTCTCGGCCTCCTCTCTAGTTCTATAAGATTGGTGGACAGCACCCTTATACCCATTAACGTTAGAACTTGCTTCTGCCCACGTGTCGTAAATACCAGGATTACGCCCAACAAACACAACATATGTTTTTCCCTACGTTGTAACGAAAATTGTTTCAACATCAAGATCTGAATAAAGAATATCAATAAAGATTCAATGCGGCATTGTGCTGAATCTGATGCATGAGAGTTCTTCCACGAAGGCTATCTGTGAATCAATTAAATGATGAGAAGCAAAGGTTAAACCACTCTGATGCATCCGCCTTCTCCAAGTGAGTACTATTCAGTAATTTCCATTTCTTATAATTCATAATATTCTCCAAGTGAGTACTATTCTTATAATTTCCATTGGGAGACGATGCTAGCTTAATTTATGGCCAAACAACCTTCAATACTTAATATTTTTTTAATAATATTAATTTATTTCATTACTGTTTTTCCGATGTTGATGCAATGCAAACCTCATCAAATAGTTAACAGATCCAAAGATTCCAAAAAAAATTGAAAAAGTATGAATACCATTGAATTTTGAGAGACCGAAAGATTTCCCTGGGTTCCCTCTTTTCTGGCGTCGACAGGTGGTGGGAGGGGAGATTTCTTTGGTTGCTGTAAGCTGTAAATCCTCGCCTACAGATTTTCAAAACCAAATAATAAAATAGGCCCACTAAATACACATTTAAATAAAAGAAATGATAAAAAAAGAAAAAGAAAAACGATGAACTTGGAAGATCTATGGTAGCGGTAGGAAGATCTGTGGTGGCGGTTGGAAGAAGGAACAACGATGAGTGCAGTAGCTTTTTGGGGGAAAAATGAGCTGAGCGACAAGTTCCCCTACAAATTAAAAGAAATGATAAAAAAAAGAAAAAAGAAAAAGTCCACATGTATTTAAAAAATCCACATATTTGGCCACATAGCGCGTCGCTCATGGTTGCTCACCCTTTGGGTGAGCAGTGTAACACTTCTCTATATATATATATATATATATATATATATATATATATATATATATATATATATATATACTTACATATTTATCTCTTACTATTTATTAAGGCTAAGTATGTTAGAGTAACTTTCTTGGTCTGTTTCTTAAAATACCTAAAATACCCTTCACCCCCAATCTCTACATTACTAATTATATATATTAATAAAGTGTTAAAAAATAAAAACAAGTCACATGTAGTTTATTGGATAAAGCCTATGTTTCTTATTCATGAGGTTGTAGGTTCAATTTTTGCTTGGGTCTTTTTTATTCTTTTTTAATTTATTTTTTAGTTCATATATCAAAATTATAATGTAGTCACTCATTATTTCTCATAAATATATTTTGATCCTCATTTAAATATAAATCAAATAAATTATAAAAACATATCGTACAAGCACGCAACGCGTGCGTGGTTGTACTAGTTAAATATAAATCTTCCACCCATTTACTCTAGCAATTCCAACGGCCTCTTCCCCAAGCTTGTCCATCGTCTCATCCACCGTATTCTTTTTTGACATCAAAAAATACAATTCAATGTCAAGCTCAGCTTGTCTACGATGGTTGACATCCTTTTTTTTCTTGATTTCAAAAGACACAACTCAAAAATCAAATATACTTGGATGATTTTTGACGTGAAATTGTTGAAATATGAAGTTTCTTTTTTGAGTTTATAAATATAGTCTGAATGTGTTCTTCACGGATCATGTCTTTTATATGTTTGATTATTTTGAATTGATGCTTCAAGTTTAACTATTTTTTTGCAAATGGCATGCTTTTCAAATGTTTGATGATTTTCTTTAATTGTCATAAGAAAATCTCATTATGTTTTTTTATTTTTATTTTTTGCTTCTCAACTTGATTTAAGTTATTCACAATTTTTTTGGTGGATTCTCTCATTGTGGGACTTGTGATAGTACTTCATCGCGGGGTGTTATTGTAGCTGCAAATGATATTTTTTTTTCATGTTCTCACCTTTTGAATTTGAAAAACTTGGTTATTCAAGTGCCTCTATTTTCTTGCCAAAAGATGCAAATCTGGCTTGGAGATCATGTCATCTTTTAAGGTGTACGTACCTCCAGTAGATGTGAGAGATTGAATTTTGTTTGATGGTTCAATTGTGTCTATAATGTCTCAATTTTGAGCATTTTCGGCTAGTGAGTCGAGATACTCTATTGACTCAGTTGGATTTTTATCTTCAAATGTTCCATTATACATAAATTCAACCATTTGTATATTTTTATGTGTCAAACTTTTATAAAACTGATAAATAACTCTCCAAGTTTCAAAATTATGATGTAGACAAATATTAAGTAATTATTTATATTTATCTCAATACTAATAAATAGTTCCCCCTTTTTTTTTTTAGTGAAAGTAGTGATTTGCTTTTCGAAAGAATTTGTTATATGAGATGGAAAAAAATTTCAAAAACTGTTGTTGCAATTCATCCCAAGTTCTAATGGATCCTGATCTAAGATTTTATAGGCAAGTTTTAGCTTTATATTGTTTAAAAAAGGAAAAAAGCTTAAGTCGAATGTTGTTCATACTATAATTTAGATCATTAAACGAGTTGAACACTTCTTCAAACTCTTGTAAATGCATGTATGGATTTTCAGAATCTTATCATGAAATTCGGTAAAAGTTGAATAATGTCAAACTTAAAATTAAAATGAGATGAATCAAAGGGAAAAACTAGACATGAAAATTATTAGTTCGTGTAAGATTCATGTGATTTCTAAATGTTCTTCGTCTATCAAGATCATGTTGAGATTAAATTTCATCATTATTTTCTTCATGTTCCAATTGGTCGGTTTGTTCCTCCATTTTTTGTAATAATAGATGGTTGTCTCTAATGAGTTTACCACTAGGTGAACGTGACCAAATACTCATGTAAATACAAAATAAAAAACATACAGAAACAATAAAAATTCAAATAAAGAAAAATAAAATTTAAAACAAAATTAATTAGGTTTGAAATTAAAATATTATGAGCCCAATAACTCATTTGGGTCCAGACTCCAGCCCATTTCATTTTATTATTTAACCCAACTCTTGTAATGTATTCTGAATACAACAACAGAGAGAAAAGTTTCTTCCCGCCTTGCACCTCGTCGCTTTTCTCTCCTCTTTCTGCAGCAGTAGCGTAGCGCCGCCAGCGGCCGGGGAATTGGGGCTGCAACTAGCAATCTTCTTCCTCCAGTCTATTAGCCTCTTTCCTGCCATGAATCGGAAGGTTACGAGCTCGATCGGCTTGTTTTCCATCACCTGCGTGTGAGCTTTGATCCATTTTTAGGTAAGGTTTTGTCTTCGATTCTTGGTTGTACTTGGTGGATTAGTTTATATAAATGAAGTATTAAGCTTTTCCCTGTTATCTAGCTTGTTTCCTGTCGTGAATAGTATTTCCGGCGAGCCACCTCTACGAGATCACCGTTGTGCATTTAAGCCTCGATTTTTGAGGTATTAAGCTTGAAATTCCAGATTCTGAATGGGTTTATAGGCTGCCGAGAATTCGATTTTTAACCGATCCGATTTGAATTGTTTTACTCAGTTGAAATGCAGTATATAATAAATTTATATTGTAGGTTATATCGTTGGACGAGTTCATCTGAAAGTCCTTAAGAATTACTGTGGTATTGTAAGTTGTATTTTAGGTACGCTCAAACCTATATTATTATGATGCTTATATTGGCATGTCAGAATATCCAGTGGATGTTGTTTACTACTATGTTCCTTGAATGTTTATTCTGATGCATTCATGCATTAATTGTATTGGCATAACATATTGAGCATTGACTCATTTGACGGCGATTTATGTTGATTCTGTTGAGATATATACTGAGTCATCAGATGGATGAGTGAGTTAGGATTAGCTACATTCCGAGATGACAGCTAAGGACGAGCAACTTAACTACTCACATTCTCGATGCTACGTGCATGGACGAGCGACGATTTGATGCTGCATTCTTGGCACGGGTGGCCACTGTTACTGTTGATGATGTTATTCGTTTGGACTCCGTTTGGTATCCGTTATTCCATGTTACCATTCATGTATCGCATATCATTGCATTTACTATGTATTATTACATGTCTTTTATATACGTCGTAATTTTACGGGGTTGTCGTACTGGGGTCCGACCCTTGTTTTCTTTTACGTTGTGATTGTTTTTTATGGCATATCAGGTAATTCCAGGGATTTGACATGTCTGGTGGAGCCTCAACGAGTGGTACCTAGTAGTCAGTCTGTTTGTGTTAGAGTTCCCAGATATCTATACATTATACTGGTTTGATACTTTTGCCTGGGAGATGTCATGTGTAGCTGTATTGTGACGTTTTTATGTTATTTTGGATTTTGTTTGTGTTTTGTTGTGTCTAATCCTGGCCATTGCGGCTATAGGATATTAGTTTTTGTTTGATTGTGAACTTGATGTTATTTTCGAGCGTATATTGTTGTTATTGTGTTTTGAAATTTTTGGGATGTCATACTTACAGGGGGGTAGGGGTGGGAAAAAATACCGAAATTCCGAAAAACCATACCAAAAAAAATACCGAACTTACTGAAAAATCGGTATACCGAAAATTTCGGTACGGTATCATACTGTACCGAAATTTTCGGTATCGGTATCGGTACAGAATATTTTTTTTTCAGTATTTCGGTATATACCGGAAATAATTTTTTTTATTATTTTTTTAAAAATTTAAGTTCACTATACCGAAAAAATAAAATTTTCGGTGTCGGTATGGTACCGATATGAACTTTTTTCATACCGAAATTTCGGTATACCGAATGTGCGGTATACCGAATTTCCGGTATCGGTATGGAAAAATTCCATACCGATATTTTCAGTACGGTATATGGTACTGTAGTTCGATACTGTATACCGTACTGTACTCACCCCTATAGGGAGGTCATGTCGAAATTTTTGTAGGCCCAAATGAACATTTTAAACTCGTTTTCGCTGTTTACACTAATTAATCCTTATTGTTTGGTAATTAAGTGTTAGTTAAGAGCACGTGCCCTAACAAATATACTTCCCGACAACGGAGCAAAAAACTTGCCACAACTTTGATTGTTGCACTCCCAATAACAGGTTATCTTCAAGTAGTATAATTCAGTAAGTCTGAATGTCATATACACGGAGAAGTTAAGGTAATTACAAATCCACTATAATATTTTTTATCATTTAATTATTTTAACCTTAGATGATAAATTTTATATGTTTAAAATTTTAAATTAAATAGTCGAAATTAGAATATTCACTCTTCATATTTAAATAAAGTTATAATAAATAAACATAATTGATATCCACTTGATAAAATGATTCCAACATATTAAATAATAATAATAATAATAATAATTATTATTATTATTAGTATACTCTTATTCATATATTATATACACAAAAATATTATAAATGTTGTCAAATATTTACTTAACTATATATTTGTAAAGACTAAATCAATATAACTATTTTAAATGGTTGGTAATATCAAACTAACATTTAAATGGTAACAAGAACTCAATATTATGATAATATTAATATATAATAAATCAAGATAACCATTTTAAATTGTTGGTAATATCAAAATAATATTTAAGTGGTATCGAGAATTTGGTGTAACATATAACATCAATAAATCATAAGTCTCACTTATAAGTAGGGTATAAAAATGTGTAATAAAAGAAAATATATGACATAAATAATAAGTAAAGATTAAATAAGTTAACTGGATATTATTACCTTATTATCATATCAAGAGTGATTAAATAAGTTAACCGAATATTATTACCTTATTATCATATCAAGAGCTTCACATTTTCATCTCGACTTTAGAAGATTAGCTAGTAATGGTGGAAATGAAGCTTTGAAATATATACTTAGCATGATAATTTTATCAAGTAAAAAAATAAAAAGAGAAAATTATGAAATCAAAGTTTATTCCATTGAATAAGGGATGATTTCTTTCATCACAATACACTCTTATTTATTGGCCAATTTATGGAGACGAGAGAAAATAAAATATTATTTTGTACATATAATTGGTGTAATTTTTTTCATGAATGACCCAAACATTTATTGCATTTTGCACTCTATTTTTGACAATCTTTCCAATGAATTTGATTCTTCCACTTAAAACAAATGTTGTTAATAATTGAATTTTCTGAATTTTGGTAAATTTTCATATTAGTTTACCAAGTATTTGACACATATACTCAAGCATGATAAAACTGTAATTTCATTGACACCACTTTCATTTGTTACTCAATTTGACCTTAATTGTGAGAATAATTTTATCTTATTCTTTTCTCAAATATTGTAGACATTGAAATCTACTTTATACAGGTTCAAGAATCATTTCATTCTCATTTTTCTAGCCAACTTTATTCTTGTTACCAAACCTGTAAAAATAACAAAAATAATACAATTATACAATACATATTTTTTTTTATAAAAATTATAATAAAATTTAAATATTTATTCAATTTAAACTATAAAATATTATACAAAACATTTAATAAATATACATTTTTTATATTAATGAAGATGCAGTAGGAATTTGATGACAATAGGCCAGGAAAGTCTGATACCTTGGGCTCCGACTCCAACTCCGACTCCGACTCCGACTCTTCAGACCATACTGTAGAAAGTGATGATGCTGAGGTAAGTGAAGACTTGGAGAATGATAATGATGAAAATGCTAATGAGGGTAGCAATGGTGTTGAAGATGATGATGGCATCACTCAGACAACATTGACACTGAAGAGCTTGACTTGAGTAAGTCATTCTATAACAAATTTTACTCTGAATTCAATGTTTCCCTTGGCCTCTCTATATCAATCGTAGGATGATTGACAAGAAGAATGTAGATATTGGTGTCTATGGTAGGCAAAACTTGTCCAGTTTCTTCGTATTCGGGGCCTTCTTGCGATTGTTATTGATGTCACAACTTTCTGCCCCAAACCCAATCTCGATTTTTTTTTTTGTGAACTTGACCACTAGTGTTGGAGATGAGAGGTCAGCAAAATATGGAAGGGTGTTTGTGTGTGACTGAATGTGTACTTTTACCCCTTCTGTGATTAATGAGTTGTACCACACCCCTACTACTGATGAAAAAGGACTGCCACTAGACATTCATGAAATCACTGCCACTCCCATTGGAGGTTGGATTCAAACCTTTCCCGACAATCCCAAGAGATTATCTGCAACAAACTTGACCTCCTTCGACTATATTCTGCACAAGACTGCCACTTGAAATTGGACTCATTCAATGAATACAACAGTGGTTACAAGGCCACATGCCTATGTTTTGTTCTCCATTGGTACCAGAAGTACCTTTAATTTTGGGAAGTTAGTGCTCAAGACCGTGAGGCAGTTCGCAGATGGTGGATTGAAATTGTAGATTCCTCGCATTGTATTAGCATAAATCGTATTTTGATTCTCGCTAATTCATGATATTTGTCATATTATTGAGTGTGTGAAGTATATAATTGATAATGAAAGTGAAAAATATATTGCGATGATAAAAGATTGTTTTAGTAATTGATTTATGTTTTAAAACTATTACTGAACCGCAATGGATAAGTGACACATGTTACGGTTTCTAGCATAATAATCTGAGTATTATTTCCAATGAAACGAAACCAATTTCATTACAAATCTAATACATAGCACTAAAACCTTTATTTTTTGAGTTTTGTCTAAATCTATTTGGAAAAAAAGGGTAAAATCACCCTGAAGTGTGTCGTGTGTATTGAAGTTATTGTAGTGACACATTTTAGGAGAATGGACATAACTTTCACATCCAGTGTTTAAACTGAGTCTGGTCAACAAAAAAAACCAAGACATAGATCTACAACTTTCATGTTGATGACTTTTGCTAATTCGAAGAGCAAAATAGAGTTTTGGACAGGAAAATGTGTGTGTGTACGCCAAACTCTACCAAACTCCTTCTAGATAGGAACATGCATGTGACCATGCTTTTTTTTCTCTCCAACTACCAAGGAAAACAAGGAATTCATGTTATTTCGTCTGAATCTACAAATGATTATAAAAACAAATTATTAGGATTAATGATGGTATAAAAACAAGTTATTAGGATTATTAATGCAATATAATTATCCTAATAATGTAAATGTTTAACTGTATAGCGTAGAACAAATTGATACATTCAAATACGACATATATTTGTGTTATATGATATATTATTGATTTGATTTGACTGAAAGTACACGTGTCCTTATTTGTTGAGTTGATGTGACATATATGATATTTATGTTTGGTAGATCAATGTCTAAAATAAATATTTTGTTAACACACGTCATTTTATACATACATTGTTACAAGACATGCACGTTGAGCTATGATCTTTGGATACCTTGATATTATTGGATTTGATTATGGGGTTTTGAGCACGATACTATGTTTGGCCTTTTGTGGCCTAATGTATAGTAGAGAGAGTACTTCTGGAGGGAGTCACATATGAGTTTAGGTTGAGTAGTCTATCCCAGTGTGTGTGTGTACTTGTTTTCTGTTGTAATTAATTATTTCTAATCAAATTGTATTATAATAACGATTAAGAGTTAAGGGACTCACACCATATGGTATTAGAGCATAACTGGGAAAGCTCGATTTATTCTTGTGTACACTTAAATAGGCACAAATTAATTGTACGTTTGTGCTTGACTTATTTGTATTACTTGTTCTTACTTGATTTAGTTTGAGTAAATTGTTGATGAGATTAACGATCTGATATGATGAGTATGTATAGTTGATATTTATTTGTGATATTCATTTTATACTTTTGTAGATAGATTCCACAAATCTTGAAACTACTATGAGTAGTGGTACGGAGAGGATGGTCGGACAATTCGAAAGAATGTCCATGGATATGGTTATGGTTATGGTTCGATTCCAGGATCTGAAGCCACCAAGGTTCTTTGACACTAAGAGTGAAAAAAGAGCATAGGCATGGCTGAAGAATATCGAGCAATTGTTTAATATTGTTGAATATTCAAAGCCTCAGAGAATGAACTTGTCATCTACTATATACACGAGGAACCCCTCTGCTCCATGTTGCAATAATCGAGTCATAGACAAACTGATACCAAGGGAATCCGAGCTCTAGAACCCTTACCGTAAAATTTCCATTCATCAGCCATATCAGGTCTGAATCTTACAATTTTCTGAAAACAATCTACGGTAGCTCTGTACGTGGTTAGCCTATGTTTCATGGATACGGGTACGAGTATCGTATCGAATACGATACGGGTAAGGCGACACGTCAAATTTTTAAAATATAAGACACGATACGGCTAGGATACGATAATCATTAAAATATATATAAATATTATATATTTATATTTTATATAAATTTTGTATTGAAAAGTAAAAATCATAGAGATAGATGTAATATTTCATTAATCATGATATCTTAGGTACAAAATATTAAACGCAAAATACATCTTAAACAAGTAAAAAAAATCAAACATCCATATCGGTTTCATCACCAACACTGCCTTCATCAGTAAATAAGACTGACTCCAATTCAAGTCGTCAAGAGACAAATTGGCAATTTCAAGGATAGCAGCACCCTCCATGTCCATGGAATCGAATGCATCCGCTCCAACATCCCACATGTTACTTTCTCCTTCATTATAATGTGGACTCCTCCTTGATAAAAGACGAAGATTGTAGTGAACATACACCAAATCTTCTGCTCTTTGTGGTGTTATTTTGTTTCTCTTCAATGAGTGTATGAAATTGTAGGTGCTCCAATTTCTCTCACAACAAGAAGAAGAAGGCTGCCCGAGTAGCTTTAAAGCTAAACTTTGAAGAGTTGGTGTGGAAGCACCATGTATAACCCACCACTTAGTTGGAGACATCAAACCTCGATCATGCATTGCATCATTATCAGAAAATTCGTCAATGGCGGCTGAAAAAGAGGCAAACTCCTCGTTGACACTTCTTCGTTCTGATGAACAAGAATAATATCTTTCAATGCACTTTTTTCTTTCCCTTGAAACTTCGATATCCCAATGAGGAGGAAGACGATTGGGAGATTCTTGGAGCCACTCATCACTGTAGTATCTATATAAAAAGATTGATAATTAGATATGAACTCATATGTATAATTTGCTAAAACTTAGTTAAATTTTTTAGAGTTTTATCTCGGATTCAAAGAATGCGCCAAACAATGTAAAGGTGTATTGCTTTTATTCCATCGCTGCACTAGATTATCATGAACAATCTCATAAAACTTTGAATCTCCACTGTGAGGCCCTTTCGAGATAGCGACCCTAATCTTCTCTATCATTTCATCCCACCACTCATATACTAAATGAAGACAAGGATGATCACTGTCTGCTTTCCTTAGCATCTCAAAAATTGGACTTGTGGAAGAAAGTATATAATCAATGTTTTCCCAGAATTGATCATCTAATATCTTGTACTTCACTGCTCTAGCCTTCAGTAAGTCATCCTCCTTGTACAGATCCCATCTTTCACTAATCACCATGTTTTCAAGACATTTCTTGATTTGCCTGAACCTTTTAAGCATAATGATTGTGGAAGCAAATCGAGTCTCTACAAGTGAGAGCATCTTCAAGTTCGAGTTATCGTTGAACATTGATAATCTCATATTGTGATTCATTATAAAATTCTTGATCATCAAAGCATTATCTGATATTTCTGCTATCCACATGCACTCTTCAAAGACTTCTTTGTTTTGTACGGAGTCAATCGGTGCACAAATATTCTTCAAAGCAAGATTCAAAGTGTGCACAACACAAGGTGTCCAAAATATATGTGGATACTTTGCCTCAACAAGTAAACCAGCGGCCTTGCATATAGAAGCATTATCTGTGACCACTTGGACAACATTCTGATGTCCCACTTCGTTTATGGCATCGATGAACAACTTAGAGATGAAACTTTATCCTTGTACTCACCTTCACAATTTATTGCTTTTAGAAACATAGGACCACTTTCACACACTGCCATGATATTAATAAGTGGTCTTCTTTGTACATCTGACCACCCATCACTACAAATACTAACACCTTTTTGTTTCCAAGTTTCTTTTGTTGGCTCCAACAACTTTTCAATATGAGCTTTTTCTCTTTGAAGAAGTGTAGTTCTCAATAAATTGTATCCCGGTGGAAGATAACCTGGAATCATTCATTGAGTATCCATACTGAAAGCACGAATATAATGAGGATTTCTAGCAATATTGAAAGACAATCCCCATGTGTAAAACAACCTCGCAATTTCAGAATGCAGCTCATCTCTCGCATTCAAATTAAAAGCTTTTTCAAGAGGGCCAATTGTTCATTTCCTCTTCTTTGTTGGATCGTCACTTTGCAAAGAGAAAAGACTACTGCATGAGGATTTTGAAGCCATGTTTGATGCAGATGATGAAGGCAATTGTACTTCTTTCGGTTTAGCATTTTTCTTTCTCGATTCTGCGTCATCCAGGAGTTGTTGCATATGTTTTATTTGATCTATTGAAACAGCCACACAACCAGCAATTCCCAATCCTTTGAGTTTTAATAGGTGTGCTTTCACCCTCGAGTACGATCCCTTGCAAACTTTAGTACATATGTTACACGACCAAGTAACATTTCCTCCACCAGCTCCCTTTTCAATCTTTGTTACAAATTTCCACAATGGAGAAAAATCATCTACATCCTCTTGTATACTCTCCTTTTGAAAAATTTCCATTGAAAATAGATTGTTAGAAGTTTTGAAAAGCAAGAAACATAAATTCAGCCATGGCACATAGAATACGCTGTCATCCAAATTGACCAAATTCTAATTTACAACAAATAGTTCACTATATACTGTATACTGTATAGTCAATAGTTCACTGTAAGCCTCTTTCTTACAAATAATTTTATAACATTAAACTCTTTTCTGATGCTTGAAAATTATTTTCCTATAGTAAAACAAGAGATAGAGAACTCACTGTATAACCAAGAGATTTAAAAAAAAAATAATTAAAGTTAATTTATTTATGATAAGAGAGATGCAGAAAATATTACTATCCTCTTGGTTGTAGGAGGGGGCAGCGGCGGCGACGGCAACGGTAGCGGCGGCGGTGGCGGCAGCAGTAGCAGCGGCAGAAATAGAGAAGAAGGGCGACGCGATGAGTTGAGAACAGCTTCAGCAGAAAGAGAAAGAAAGAGACGACAAATGTATATTGGAATTTAAAAGCCCAGCCCAATATATGTTAAAGTATTTTCCTTTTAGTCCTTAGCAATTTTAATTTTTTTAATTAACCTCTAAAACTTTTAAAAAATTTCAATTTTGCCCAAACGTATCTGAAAAACGTATCCACGCCGTATCCATGGCGTGTCCTCGCCGTGTCCAAAACGTATCCGACTGGTCAACCCTAAACAAAGTCAACGACACGGATTTTGGGGTATCCGACACGCGTATCCGCGTATCGTGTCCGTATCCGTGTCGTATCCGTATCCGATACTTCAAAAAAAAACATTTCAAGGTATCCGTGCTACATAGTGGTTAGTATATCAATACCGATAATGCAATCAAAATCAGACAAATCGAGTACAATACAATCTAGCAGCTCTATCTCATTACCTTCATACTGTAGCATACAATATCTAACAGAATTCACTGATATTAGACCTCTCCCTAGAGGTGAAGAGACAGATGCTACAACATATAAAGACTCAACAGACAAAGCATGCACCAATGCAAATCGCTCAGAAATAAAAGTATGGGTTGCACCAGTATCTATCAACACATAAGCAGGATAACCACAAAGAGAACAGTTACCTGCAATCACATCATCAGCTGCTTCCTGGGCCTGTTTCTCGGTCAAGGCAAACACTCTGGCCTGCTGTCTCGGAGGTTGGCTAACAGTCTGGCTTCCTTCTAGCCTTGGTTGTGACTGTGCAGGTGGTGGCTGGAAAGAGTGAACAGAAGATGATTTTCTATCAGCATGAGCCACTGATCCAAATGATCCTGCACCCTGAGATCGTTGAGAACCTCGCTGTGGACAGAATTTGGCAAAATGTCCCGGCTGTCGACAGATGTTGAAACTACCAAACACTCCTTGGCATTGCTCTGTTGGATGTCTTCCTCCACGTGTTCTGCAATAAACCCCTGTATAATTGGAACTCTGGCCAGAACCAGTCTGTCGTGAGCCAATGGAACTAGATGAACTACTTCCAGATTTCTTAAACAGTTTTCCTTGAGCTTTCAGGATATCCTTCTTCCCACTGCTGCTACCACCACGATCAAATCTGGGAGGTGGTTGGTGGAATTGGGCTGAGGTTTGTTGTTGTTTCTGTGTCTGAGCGACATACGAAGCTCTTCGCTGCTTGATCAATCCCGCTTCAGCTCCCTTTACTCTGTTCAAAGCATCAGCAAAATTATTTGGTCGCCCTGTATTTAACAATGTAAAAATATCAGGATTCAATCCATTGATAAATTGATCAATCATTGCCTCATCATTATCAGCCACATGTGGAGCAAATCGTAGCAAAGTAGAGAATTTGGCCATGTATTCTTCAATGTTCAGATGACCCTGTTTCAAGTTGGCAAACTCTGAACCCTTGTACTTTCGGTACGATACTGGGAAAAATCGTTGATAAAATTCGGCTTTAAAGATCCTCCAAGTAATAATCATACCTCTATGCTCCAAAGCTCTCTTGGTTGTGAGCCACCAACTCTTCGCAACCTCATGTAACTGGTGCCCAATCAGTCTGACTCTACGCTCATCTGTATAGTCAAGTGAATCAAATAACATTTCAATATCATCAAGCCATCTCTCACAGTCGACAGAGTTCTCAGTGCCTTTCAAAGTCGGCGATTTGAATGACTGAAATCTCTTTAACAGTGTTTCCATGGGTGTCGCTGTCACATCCATCAGATTATTCGGAGCACGACCCTGTTCTGGTAGAGGAACTGCGGCTGGTTGGGGTACAGCTGGTAATCTTCGAGGAGGCATATCTGGTTATCAAAATGGTTAGTAATCAAATATATTAAATTTGTCACAGTCCTCCTCTGATTATCATACCTCTGATCAAGAATGGGTTCTGATTCATTTTCTAATAATACATGCTTCCAATCAAATCGATAATCAGGTAAACATGTACTTTCTAAAGCAATAAAACATGCTTTCATACTAGCATATAAATTATGCAAATCAACATTACAATAAATCACATGCTAGTATCACAGAAGCAAGAAAGAAAACTCAATGTACTCCGCTCATTCGCTTCTATTTTAGTCTAAGGAACATACAGCTCTGATACCATCTGTTGTGAGGACTCGGGTGCTAATCTCATTTTCTTAAATCATCATTGGGATTAAATGGATCAATTAAATCAAATAGGTCGACTTTTTTTTAAAAAAAATAGAACGCCTCATAATAAAATGCACATGATACTACATTATGATGTGCTCCCTCTTATTCCAATTTACATGATCAAGTTCAAATATCTACACAATGATCAACTCCAAGGATACACACCTTGTTCAAAATACAGTCATAACAAACAAGTGTTTCTCAACTACATTTCAAGTGTTGAACAACCAGATCTATGTCTAAGCTCGAATCACCACTCTAATCTTGATCTGTCATCCTCTTCTCGACCTTGATCATGTCCCACCTGTTGTCATGCACACATACAAACACAACAATAGCCGGATAACTCCGGTGAGAAATATATTTCCCAGTATAAACAACATATACATGCGCCTCATATAAGCGTATACAAAAACATAAAGCATTTGTCCAACAACATGTATCATATTCTTGGAAAACATAAATTGATACAAAGCTTTAAATCAAACTCTTTAATTATTAATCTCATCTCGACTCCTATCTAGGGATCCCGATTTGAATAAGAACGTAACAAGTCTCCCACCTACTCTCCCATTTGAGGTGGCGGTACGTTCCTATTCCCGGACTTCGGCATACTATATCGAGTGTCTACATTAGGAGTCGATCTTTCTCCTAAGCTCATCGATATAAACCAAACGTCCAAGGACTTGGCACTTCTGCCAAAGACTCTTCCAAGATATCTATCTCATATTTCATTCTTTTCTATAATAAGCACATAAATCTAAGGAGTTCGAATATATCAAAACAATATCAATTAAGTATGTGGTTTTGGGAACTCAAGTCATATCTTACTCGAGTTATCTATCCCAGATTAACGTCGATTTATATCTTTCTTTTTGTGGTTCTTGGTTGTGTCAAACTGATCTAAGTCTTGTTCAACAACCTCTCACTCTTCAAGGTACAAAAGCTTGGAAACTTTGATCTTTCTTCTACCGGTTTCGAAGTTGAATTCTCGAGTTCGAAGCCTTCAATACCAAATCTGGAAATGACATTTCGAGAAGAACAATATCAACATACAACTCAAAGCAATATTTGGTTTGATCAAGACTCAATCTAGTTAAATTTTGACGGCATAACGACGCAATCTCGAGATACCCGACAAATCAGACATCCATAGATTAATACCAACAACTCATAATCATCAACAATTTCCAAACCACAATTCAAAATCTGCACAACCCCCATTTTCGAACATAAGCTGGGAAATTAAAACAATTGCATACGTTGTCCGTTCTTCGATCCGTTTTCGATTATATGCTCACCATAAACTCAAGAACATATAACATCAATCAAATTATGATTTCTCAAACACCTAAATTTCGAACCATGCAGAAAATAAGAATAATTACATCACTTCGAAGCTCTTGAAGAGAAAAACACGGAACTAAGCTCGGATTGAAAATCGGACGGCCGGATCTTGCAACATAAAATTTTTAAGATGCATGGAAGCTTGAGAATTCTAACCATGGAGTTTGTCTCAGTTCTTAATGCTCAAAATCTGAATTGGATGGAGGGTTTACATGTTCAAATGCATGGCAAGACATGTGTCCCACTCAAATTCCAATATTAGCACTTTAGCTCCTGAATTCTTCACTATTTGCAATTCAGCCTTCAATAACTCTTTTTAATTCAATTTCAATCCTAATTAATTACAAAATCGTGGAATCTAATTCATCATTCCAAAAGTCGTCAATTAAATAATCTCGGATTAAAATGATATAATCTCGGGCCTTACATAACATGTTTATGAATGGTTTACATCATGCTATATATAATTTTGTTACTTCTGGTTTGCATACTATCTATACAGAGCGGTTGAACGAGCCAAGACAGCTGAAGCTGTATTAAGGCGAGGAGGTTCTCACTAATTTTCTCCACCTCAAGTGCCAGCTCAGCAGACTACTTTGCTTCCGAAAGGTAAAAAGATTAAAAAGGCTGGTTCTACTACTTTTTCATCTTCTTCTAGTTCTAGTAGATCTAAGACCGCTATTGCTCCCTATTGTGGCTACTATGGAGGGAATCATATTATCGAGCAATGTTGGGATATGTTTGGTGCATGTTATCGATGTGGGCAGGAAGGTCGTTTTCACGTGTATGTCCGAACATGAGTATGACTTCTTTCCAACCCCGGATAGGATTTCGAGGTGGCACTAGTACGATGACACCTGCTACTCCTATTCCTTCTTTCCAGCAATCGAACTTTCCACAATATCAAAGACCCAATGGTCAGACTGTCCAAGGCCCTCCCCAAGCTAGAGTGCATGCCATGACTGAAGATCGGGAAATATAAGCTCTTGGTGGTGTTATTACAGGTATCTGCATGCTTTGCGATAGCTTACACATGTTTTATTTGATACAAGAGCATCTCACTCATTCATATCTCATCCATTTGTTGCATTTAATGATATTGTGTACTCCACTGTATGATACTTTATCAATAGCTACGCCGGGAGGAAATATTATTATGTCTAAATAAGTTGTACATAGTTGTATATTGATCTATGTAATGTGATATTTCTAAATCTGATTGTCCATCCTTGTATTGTTGGCATGGACATCCTGACAACCAATCGAGCTACTGTTGATTGTTTTCATGGGGTGGTTCGATTTCAATCTATTCATGGACCGAAGTGGAATTTTTATGACAAAATTTTCCTAGCTAAAATTCCTTTGGCATCTTATCTAAAATCGGCCCGACCTTTATTTAGCGAGGATAAAGGTTTTCTTATTTTATGTTGTTGATGTCTATAAATAAGAGCCATCTTTATATGATATCCATGTTGCTAAAGAGTTCCTGGAGGTATTTCTCGAGGAGATTCTTGATTTTCCTCCTCATTGAGAAGTCGAATTTAGTATTGATCTTTTACCGGGGACTGCGCCTATTTCTAAATCTCCTTATCTCATGGAACTTTTGGAACTGAAAGAAGAAGAATTGCAGGATATCTCGATAAGGGATATATTCGACCGAGTATATCACCTTGGGAAGCTCCAATTTTATTTGTTCGAAAGAAAGATTGTACTATGCGAATGAGTATTGATTATATGTAACTGAATCAGGCTACCGTGAAAAATAAGCGTCCACTTCCTAATATTGATGACTTATTTGATCAGCTTCAGGGCACTTCTATCTACTCTAAGATGGATCTTCGTTTAGGTTATCATCAAGTAATAATTCGATAAGAATATGTGCCTAAAACTACTTTTCTTACGAGGTATGACCACTATGAGTTTTTGGCTATGCCTTTCGGTCTCACTAATGATCATGTTGTCTTTATGAACCTAATGAATAGTATATTCCGGATTTTCTTGACCTATTTGTTGTCGTCTTTATTGATGATATTTTTGTATATTCGAAATCGAAAGAGAAGCATACTGAACATTTGAGACTGGTACTTCAAACTCTTCGCATTGGCCATTTATATGCAAAATTGTTCAAATGTGAATTGTGGATTGATAAGGTAGTATTTTTGGGCCACATCATTTCGAGACATGGCATATCTTTTGATCATGTTAAGGTTGAAGTTGTGTTGAATTGGCCGAGACCTACGAATGTCCCTAAAATCCGTAGCTTCATGGGTTTAGTTGGTTATTATCGTCGTTTTATTGAAGGATTTTTGAAAATAGCTAAACCTATTACTCAACTGATACAGAAGAATCATAAATTTATTTGGTCAGAAGAATGTGAAACTAGATTTCTTGAATTGAAGACGAGATTGAGCACAACAACTGTACTTACTATTTCCTCAGGTACTAGAGGATTTTTAGTGTATAGAGATGCATCTGTTAAATTTTTGGGCTTTGTTGTGATGCAACATAACAAGTTGGTCACTTATGCTTCTCATCGATTAAAATCTCATGAAACTCGTTACCTTGTTCATGATCTTGAATTGGTTGCCATTGTGTGTACTTTGAAGATTTGGCGACATTATTTATATGGAGAAAAGTTTGTTATATGTTCAGACTATAAGAATCTGAAATATCATTTTTCTCAGTCTAATTTAAATATGAGGCAACACATGTGAATGGATCTCCTGAAGGACTTTGATTGTGAGATTCAGTATCACCTTGGATCGGTGAACGTTACTATGGATTCCCTTAGTTGAAAGTTCATGACTCTATTTTAACTTATGTTAATGTCACCAAAGTACACGAGGATATATGTACTTCCGGCTGGATTTTCACTCAAATTCAAATTTTTTCACCATCTCAGCATTGCAAATTGAGCCTAACTTGATATCTAAAATACGAAAGGCCCAACAAAGCAATGTTCAGATTCAAAATTCTAAAGAACTTGTATTTGCAGGACATCTTTCTAGCTTTCATAATTCTTCATATGGTTTTTACGACTTAATGGTTGGCTGGTAGTCCCTGATAATTCTGATTTGAAATCTGCCCTTCTTCGTGAAACACATTGTAGCAAATATAGTATTCACCCAGGTGTCGGAAAACGTATTTCTCATTGAGACCTCATTTCTGGTAGAGACATATGAAAAATGATATTGTTGAATTTATTTCTAAAAATTGTTTGTCAGCAAGATAAAGCAGAGATAATGAAACATGGAGGATTTCTCCATAGTCTTGAAATTCACAAATGGAATTGGGAACATATTGCTATGAATTTTTTGACTCATTTATCTCGTTCACCCAAGGATTATGATGTTATTTGGGTTATAAATAACCAGCTTTTGAAATCTGCACATTTCATTCCGTATGAGCGAACTTATCCTTATAAGAAAATGACACGTTTATACATCGAGAATATTGTGAGAATACACGGTGTGCCAGTTTCGATTGTGATCCCGAGTTTGCTTCTAAATTATGGGGTAATTTCCAAGAAGCTATGGATACGCGTTTGGCTATGAGTAATGCTTATTATCCCCGGATTGATGGCCAGCCTGAGCATACAACTCAAACATTAGAAGACATGTTACATTATATTGTGATGGATTTCAAAATTGGATGGCAAGGTGCCTTACCATTAGTAGAGTTTTCTTTTAATAATAGCTTCCAAACGAGTATTGGCATGAAACTGTTTGAAGCATTATATGGAAGACGATGTAGGTTACCGTTATTCTGGGATGAGGTTGGTGAAAGACAAATGACTAGACCTGAAATGATACAAGAAATGAATGACAAGGTTCAGTTGATTCGACAACAAATGAAAGCTGCTGAGGATCGTCAAACAAGTTATGCTAACAAATGAAGACAACCCTTATAATTCCAAAAAGGTGATATAGTATTTTTGAAAATATCTCCCTTCAGAGGCACTATTCGATTTGGAATGCGAGGGAAATTATCACCTCGGTATGTTGGTTCATACGAGATCCTTGATCAAATTGGATATCTTGCTTATCGATTGGCATTGCTGCCAACTTTATCTGTCATTCACGGTGTGTTTCATGTTTCTAGGTTGAGAAAGTATGAACCAGATCCATCACACGTGCTTTGACCTGTTGAGGTTGTGCTTGATCCTTCTCTTTCCTACGTTGAACAACATGTTTGGATTATGGATTGGAAAGAGAAAAGCATCGTGCAACAATTCAATTCCACTAGTACGAGTACAATGGACATGACATGTTATGGAGAAGTTAACGTGGGAATTGGAAAGCAAGATGAGAGAATCATATCAGAATATGTTCCATTGTATTCAATGTATGATGATCCATTTACTGATTTTAGTTTACATATGTATTATAACCGGTGAGGTATTATATGATTGTCAATGTTATGTATATATGGATACTTAAGATTTCGAGGACGAAATCATTTAAGTGTGAGAGAAATATAAAGCCCTCACATCGTATTATCATAAATTGTATTTTGATTCTCGATGATTCATGATATTTGTCATATTATTGAGTGCATGAAATATATAATGAACAATGAAAGTGAGAAAATATATTGTGATAATGAAAGATTGAATTAGTAATTGATTTATGTTTGAAAAGTATGTTGAACCACAATAGAGAAATGACACATGTTATTGTTTCTAGCATAATAATCTGAGTAATATTTCAAATGAGATTAAATCAATTTCATTATAAACTAATACATAACACTAAACTTTTATGTTTTGAGTTTTATCCAAATTCATTTGGAAATAGGGGCAAAATCACCTCGAAGTGTGTCGTGTGTATTGAAGTTCCTGCATTAACACATTTTAGGATAATGAGCTTAAATTTCGTGTATGGTGTTTAAATTGAGTGTGGTCCATGGAAAACGAAAGCCAAGATAGATCTACAATTTATTGTTGATGAATTTTGCTAATTCGAAGAGCAAAATAGAGTTTCGGACAGAACAAGACGCATACCCGTGCATTGAAAATGCTCGCCTGCTTGCCAAACTCTGCCAAACTCCTTCCGAATAGCAATGAAGACGAGTGTGATATCGTGTAACCGCACCTGCACCCATCGATAAGCATGGTTTTTCTCTTAATTATCCTTTCTTTTTCTCTCCAACTGAGAAGGAAAACAAAGAATTCATGCATCATTCGAATCTTCCTCGAAACGTTGTCGAAACTCATAACAAATTATATATTCTGAATCATCATGTTGAGAGCATTCTTTTGAAGTAATTTTCTATTGGATTCAACAATTTTTATATATTGAATTGCTAGAATAACATGTATCTGAATTCAAAATCAATATATGCAATAGAATAACCGACGAGAAACTAACTTTCAAAATTGGAATTGAATTTAATATGATTTCAATTTTATATGAATTTTCAAAGTTTCAAAACAATTAAAAACATGAAATTTTGATTGTATTATTATATGTATATTACTGAAGGTATAAAAACGAGTTATTAGGATTAAAAATGCGATATAATTATCCTAGTAATGTAAATTTTAAAATGAATAGCATAGAACAAATTGATATATTCAATACGCTATTAGAGTTGCATTTAAATGAATTCATTAATTGAAATGAATATTTGATTATATAGATTGATTTTCTATATTGAAATCCTAATATCGAATATAGCTACATTAAACTGGAGACGAGGAATTGAGGTATGTATATGTGTCTATATTTTTTATTTGTTGAGTTGATGTGAAACCATATATGACATTCATTATTGGTATATCGATTTATAAAATAAATATTTTTTTAACACCTCATTTTATACATACATCGATACATGACTTTCACGTTGAGCTATGATCCATGGATATCTTGATATCACTGGATTTTGATTTTGAGGTTTTGAGCACGATACTATTTTTGACATTATATGGCTCGTAAAAACATAGTCATTTGTGGCTCCTATGATTGATTGGTTGTGATTTGATGGAGCTTTGCCGATGTAATCATATGGATAGTACCTTATGCTTGACCGATGTCGGTGCGCCTACACGAGCATTGATTTGATAGCGATTCGTTTGATTCTGATACATGCTCAGTGGATTGGTATTTTACTTGATATCCCCACAACATGCATACATTACATATCATATATCATTGTGTAGATACATGTTGTATTTATTATGGTTGTTTCATACGGAGAATTTGCTCACCCCCAAGAGGACTTTTTGTTGTCTTTGTGTATGGACAATGACTCAAGTACTCCAGGTTATCAAGAGATCAGAGAGAGTACTTCTAGAGGGAGTCACATCTGAATTGAGGTTGTGTAGTCCAATCCATTGTATATATATGTATCTATATACCGGGCCATGTCCCGGGAATATGAGTTGTTTGTATGTAGTTGATTTCAACATGTGTGGGCTTATCTTATGTTGAGATGTGTTAGACGAGACTTTATTAAATATTACTTTATTATTATAATCATAGTTGACACATTTTGAGCTCATTGTAAAGAAATTTGTACTCGTTTTACGCTATAATTAATTAACTATAATCAACTTGTATTGTAATAACGATTAAGAGTCAAGAACCCAACAAAAATCCATCGAATTGCACTTCCTGTCTCTGATCTATGGACTCCTTGAATCTCAAGGCTTTATTTGTGACATCACTAAGGAACATTCTGATGCCAGTGAGCTGTTGAAGATAGCACTGGTTTACTATAAGGGGAATAGAAAGGTGGATCTCCCTTGGACTGAATCTGATGTTTTCCCTGAGGTTGGCAACACGTCATCTTCATCTATTGTGACTCCCTCAGATTATATCATGATGTCTCCATCTTTTTTGCAAGTACAAATAAACTTTGTCCTTGAGCAGATCCTCCAGGCCAAGGAAATAATTCCCCATTATGAAGCTCAGGTGCAGAATACTGTCTACTGTTAGATGTGACGGTCCATTCTGGTAAAAAAGGGGAGAAGATGTTGCAGTGGGAGCAAAAATGTAAGGGGAAGAAGGTGCAGAAGCAGGACCTTCAAGCTCTGGTCATGAAGAGACAGAAGAGATCTTGGATAGTGATGCATTTTAGTTCTTTTAGTTTGCTTCTTTGTTTCTCTCTATTCAATTTATCTCTATGATATTTTGTTTCTTAATGTTTTGTCATTTAATAAATGGTGGATATTCTCAACTCGTGTTGCAACACCTATAACATATTTAACATGTTTGATATCAGGGGGAGTCTAATTCATGGGGAATTGTGTGGATTAACATTTTTACGTGTTTTGTCTATATAGGCAAAAAGATGGAGATTGAATAAAAAATATGGCTCTCAAATTATATTTTCTGTTTTTTACATGAGTTTTGACTTTCTACTAATGTTATTATGATTAGATTTATATCATCTCTAAATATGATCTTTTTATTTAAAAATGTTAATTTCCTAATAAAATTCTAGTTTTCATGTTTTGTAAGCATCTATCCAAGGAATAATCTCTATGTTAAATAAGATATATTGAAGAATAACTGCTCGAATAGAAAACTTTCGACAAGTGTTTTTGTTGTATTGTTGTTGAGTGTTAAAGTAGTTTAACCACTAAAATTCATTGTAATGTTGGCTGAGAATTGCTTTGAACAAAATTTCGACTTCACAGTTTGATTATTTTATGATAGATATTTGGATGCACTTTGATCCCTTGTGTTAAGAGGGTAAATTTTTCGTTATTCACTAATAATGTTTTTGTGTAACTTGAATAACGTTTTTGTGTAACTGAAAATATTTTCTAACGAATCTTTTGTCCTAAAACACCGCACAAATTTCACTTGTGCATAATTTTGTGTCTTTGTTTATTTACGTAAAATTTTGTGCGTTGGATTATTATGTTGCATGTTCTGCTAGGTGTTACGGCACAGAACACAACACTTACTTTTGAAACACATAGTCCCTCTATTACACAATATCTTTATGTTAAACAATCGCCTTTCAGATACCATGTTAACAGAGCCTACAAGGGCAAAACATAAGATGTTACAAAGCTGGCAGGCTCAGCAGTACAGAGTTTTGCATTTAAAAGAAAAAAATATCACTTAAATTTAGGAGAACATGGAAAACATCATGTACGCGATCTAATTTGGTTACTCCCAAGCTATGCTACAAAGTACATTCTTAATCTCTTCCAACACCAAGAAGCCACTGCGCAAGATGGGTTAAATGCGGCTCTGCACTAGAACTGCTGCTCAATATTGGTCCTAAGCTCTGAAGCTCAGCTGAGAATTCCTTTTCAAACTTCCTGCATATCATGCATGGAACAACAATGTCACATAACATGCACGTAAAGAGACATAGCGGTTCAGGGAAAATTGTCCGACAACATACAGAATAGATTCAATGATTGTTGCATTATCAGACACCACTTTCTGCGCCTGAGATTGAGTCCTTAGCTTCAATTTCTCGTATTTTTCTATATCAAGTGCATCCGTTTTGGGAGTGTCAACTGAATAAGTAATCAATCGTGGAGCTGCTGCTGCATACTGAAGGCACATCATTTTCATTTTCTCCAGCTTCTGCAATGAAGGCAGTCAGTCATTGAGAGAAGGAGATTTAGAGTAGCATCCTCATCAAATCAAATTGTAATATTAGATCAAGGAATGCTATTCACAAGCTAGAAAAAAGTTACACATATACTAAAACACAAAATAAATATTATTTAAATATATAGCATGAGTTTCTACTTTACTAATGGAAGTTAATTACTTGGCACCAACAAAAAAAATACATAGATAGAATTTCTAGAGATCGGCTTTGTTTCTTTAAACATGTTTTACTCAATGGTAAATGGCATCTGAAAAACATGTTTCTCAAAAGGCTACCATTTAAAAATCATTTGTCAAACAAGAAAGATACTGTTCAGCAATCTGCACACAATATGTAGAGCAGAAAGCTGTGTGATTTTCCTGATACAGAAAAACAGGGCTGTATCCGATAGTTGTAACAAGTAATTCACAAAGGCAATATATACCAATAATGAAAAAGGTAGCATACCTGGAGAAGAATAGGAGAAAGGAGCAAGCATTCTCTCAAACACTTATCCAGAAAAAAATCATGGTACTCTATAACCTGGATCATAGAATTTGAAGAGAGAGAAATGCATCAGAACTAGTTCAAAAAATTCCAAAGGGCTAAAGAAATTAAAAAGTTAAAATATAAGGGTCTGATAATCAAGAATTTCCACCTACCTCATCAATACTCTTCGCAGTTTGAAGTTTATTATGCATCACATGCCAATTTGGCTCAAGAACCTGAAAGAAAAAAAGAAGATAAAATGCTTAGAATTTCTAGCAGGAATCGTGTGAGCTGCCAGCATGTTAAATTTTTTTTTTTAAAGAAGAAACAGAGGGTTGAGTGATGTGCCTCAGATGTCAAATAATGTAGAAGGCTATTGATAAATTTAAGCATATTACGGCACAACAAAGATGAGACAGAAATTGCTATCCCTTGCATGTCAAGTCTGCGAAGACCCTACAATACACATCTCAGATAAGTTACTTGAAGGGAGCAAGTGATTAATGAGAAAGTCACATGGTATTCAAGCCTCATACTTGATGTAGTTGCCATGACCCACAAAGCTGTCGATTCACATGTTTGCAGTGAAAGAGAAAGCGAAATATGAGCTGATATTTTGTTAAAGCTTTTCTTGAGATCACCAGCGACAATGGCCAACAAACCTGAACAGGAGAAGATAGAATTCCACAACGTTATAATGGGAACAGAATTTAATAGACAATCAACAGAAATTTAAAAACTTGCGTAATTTTGTTTCATTGATAAATTAAAGCATTTTTACAAGCTTCAACCTTGGTGTCGTTTACTGAGATAAAGAAACATTGGAAGAATATTCTTCTCATTCAATTAATCTAAAATGAAAAGTCACATACTGATTTATAAAAGCCCTGTCGTATCACTTAATCTAAATACAATCTTATTTTAAATTCAAAAGAAAGATAAATCCCTATCTAAGAATTAATATATTTATCCGATATTTAAACTCCCCCACAAGCTGGACAATATATGTTTATCATGCTCAGCTTGGAAAAAAATTCTTCAAAATTAAATCGAAAAAGTGCCTTTGTTCAGATGTCTGCCAATTGCAATAGCGTAGGAATGTAGCTAAGGTGCACAATCTTCCTTCCAATCTTCTTGCTTATGAAATGTCAGTCTACCTCAACATGGTTGGTTCGATCATGATTAACTGGATTTTTGGCGATACTGATTGTCGCATGGTTATCGCACATTAATTTCATCTACTGATAGCCTTACAGTTGTACACCGAGTAGTCTTTCAATCCACATTCCTTGAGCTAAAGCTCTAAATTCTGCTTATGCACTACTGCGTGCCACTACAGACTGTTTTTTGCTTCACCAGGTTACTAGATTTCCCCACACAAAGGAGCAGTAACCCGAGGTAGAACGTATATCACTTGGAGAGCCAAATCCACATCACTATAAACTTTGATATTCCTGGTGGAGGTTTTTCTAAAGATTAATCCCTTCCCAGGCGTTTTTTTCAGGTATCACTTCGATACACAGCTTCCAAAGTCGTCCCTGTCGTGTTGATTTTCCACTGGAGTTGGTGGTTGGCAGAGAATTGGTCACGCTGTTTGATCAATTGACTGAGAGGAAGCTGAGATTAGATATAATGGCCGAACAATCAGCAAAAGCGATTGAAGGAGATGGGCCCAACATCAATTTGCGGCGGCTCTTCTTGTCGGACCTCGGAGAAGAAATCCCGAAGATTGGAAGGGGCTTTAGGCCCAAAATGCAGCTTCCCACATTATCAAGATAATTATGGAGGCCCGAAAGAAATTTAAAGATCCTTTTCTTCTCGACGATGTCTCCGTAACGCCTGTCATCTTCTGCGCACATCCAGTCAAAAACTTCAAACATATCCAATTGTCGCCAAAAACGAGTGAGGTTATTAAAATAGCCAGCGACGGTGTTATCGCCTTGTAGCATAACATGAAGAAGGCTTTCAATTTCAAGGATTTCGGACGTATTTTCCTGGGAAGAGTAGGTATCCCTTGCTGCATCCCATATTTCTTTTGCTGAATTATAGAGTAAGAAATTTTCGCCGATTTTAGTGGTCATGGAATTAATTAACCAAGACATGACCATATCATTTCCAGCATTCCACGCCTTCAATTTTGAATCAGAGGAATCTGGACGCTTCGATTCACCCGAAAGGAGTTGACCTTTGCCTTTATCACAGATAAACGTCATTGAAGGACTGAAACCATTGAAGGTAATTTGTCCCGTTAAATTTCTGATTGGGGATGGGGAGAGAAGTGTTCTCGGCGATTAAATCGGCACCGACAATGACGATGATGCATCTAAGGAAGAAGAAGTTGACATGCCGTTTTAGGGGGGTGTATTCGTTGCAGAGAATTAATGACTTTTATTAAATAACAGATTTTTGTGGAGTTGATAAATTTCTAATTACTTTTACAGAATCTCACAGATTTTTAAAAATTTTCACAAAATCTTGTACATTTATTTTGCATGATTTTTATTGACATTTGTAAACTTTTTTATAAAACCTTGTAGATTTTGTAATTTATCATTATGATTTTTAAAATTTATTTAAACTAACAATTGGACGTGAATAATTTTTTTATTTTATTTCAAATATTTCTATCTCTCAATATAATATTTTTTATATATGATTTTACGAAAGATAATAAATAAGTCATTACTACTACAAAATTTATTGCAATTAATCTTCAATTATTCAATTCAACATTTTATTTAAATAATTAAATTAAAATAATTTCATTCATTTTAAATAAATTTTTGTTGAAAAACTTCTAAAATCATTACATATATATTATAATTTTGTTATTATGTAGTGTAATAATTTTTTAAAAATTATAATAAATATACTTTTAAATTTTATGAGGTCTTGTGACTGAAACTCCAAAAAAAATTAACGATGTTAATAATTTTGATTTTTAAACTATTGTTAGCAATGAAAAAATTATGTTTTAAAAAGGAAAGATAAATAGATGAGAAAAGAATGAAATTTTAGCGTTTGTATTGAGTATGTGAGTTTGGGGGTTTCTCAATTAAATGTACATCCAAATCTTTAGGTTGAATCAAAGATATTTTTTGACATTTTATTGTTGTACATTAGGTTTTAATTCTTGTACTTAATAGAATTCCATGGAGTCATCAAAAGTCTATTGACATTTTGAATATCTATAGACTTTTGTAGAGTTTTAAAAGTATATCACATGACTTTTTAAAATTCTACAAAAGTTTATATTGAATATTACTAAACTTTTATAAAATATATATTAAAGTCTAGATTGAATATCTCTAAACTTTTAAACTCCATAAAAGTTATTAAAAGTCTAGAACCAATACACCTCTTTTAGTTATGGGCTTTTATGTGCTTTTTATGCGCTATGATATTATGTCGTTTACCGAATCACTGGAAGAAATATTCCTCATTCAAATAATATAAAATGAAAAGTTACTGACTGATTTATAGAAGCCCTACCCTATCCCTTAATCTAAATACGATCTTATTTTAAATTCAAAAGAAAGATAAGTCTCTACCTAAGAATTAAAATATGTATCCAATATTTAACACTTAGCAAACTGCCTGATTGGTAAACTGGTTAAATCACCTTGGACCATCTAATAAATAAACCAAAACTTAATTTTGTATTTGATTAAGAGGTGGGGAAACTTAGCTGAATTTTGTTTGCATACCATTTACAACATCTAAGTTATCTGTTTATTATTTTAACAGAAGTAGTGACAAAGATAAATGAAGAACTAAAAGCAACAAAATGTATACCACAAAAGAAACACAGCAAAATTTCTTGCTTTTTACTAAATGGGAATTTATTCACGCTTCTAGGCACCTCATTAATGAAGCTCAAAACAAATATATCTTGCATACTGGATTGAAACATTTGAAGTTAATTTTACTGGGACCTAGAGAAAAAAACATAAAGAACAAAGAAAGAGCTGCAAATGAATGTCGACCTTAAAACTCAAGGCAAACGTTTCCAAGCCTGTTATGCTCACAGGTTCTTCTAGGTCACTGGCAATTTGGTCGATTTGAAGATCTCTGAGTACACTCAACCGCTTCAATAGTGTGGTTGTTTCCTGGAAGTAAATTAAATTAAAGAACTTCCTAAAGCACTTGGCGCGGACACAGTTCCATACCACACATGTATAGCTATTAGAACTCACCACACAACATGTTAAGTCCTCGTGGTATGAATCTGCCACAGCAGCTGTGGATCGCAATGCAAGATCCAAGAGTGACTGAATAGAACAGCAATAAAGTCATACCCTGCTATTATTGAATTCAACAAATTGTTTTTCATACAATAATTGTTATAAAAAATTTAGCCTTTACTTTTCCAACGCACAATATTTATTTGCCAACACACCTGTAGCTTCTCTGTAGAAATATCATCAGGCTTTTTCATGAGCTCCTCCCGAGCTATATCCATGAAGTGAACCAAAAAATCACCCTGCAAGTTTGGTTAACAAAGTATGAAAAAACTATTTTATCGACTCAATGAACCTCTGATGTTTTAACTATAATCCCACAAGGAAAGCCACTGGCAAATATAAATCACATGTGATAACTGGAAGAAACATTCTATTCCGCAGGCAAAGAGACATATAGTTTCTTATCACAGCTTGCAGAAAAATCAATATATCTGCTATCTGAACAGGCAAATAGAAAGTACTTTGCATCCTTTTATCACCTGTAGACCCCAAAATTGAACCGCATAATTGACCTAAATGATTCATGGGTGAAACATTTTCTTAGGATTGGTTTATTTCTTATTACATCTCAATAACTCATCAATCATACACACACACGACTCCTAAATTTGAATCTATATTGAAACATGAATTACTGTAAATGCAAAAACAAGCTATACCTGATCAAGAAGAAGATAGTGTTTGATCGATCTCAGTTTTCCCATTAAGTCATGCTGCCAACAAAACATTTAATATTTGTCAAAAAAGGAATTTAAGGCAAGGAAAAGCAATAAATGAGGATATGGAAGGTGCGGTTTGAGCAGACCTTTTCTTTAATTAGATTTAATAATTCCCCACTAGCAAAATCATAAGCAGCTTTAATGCACTCTAGATAAAGATGATTAGACCCTACACTTGTTAACTTTGAATCTTCGGCTACAGGAACCTGTTCAAACCAATCTGACTGGAAGATTGAAGACAGTAATCATAGACCCACAAGTTCAAGATATTAACCTGAATATTATGCCCACATTCTCTCATTGCATTTAAATATTTTCCAGTTGTCAAAATTGTTTCAGCAGCATTTGCAAGGAAACTAGGTATGTCATCTTTCAGGCTGTAGCGTTGTTGCCAATACTTAGCATCATAATCTAGCGCGAGACTTTCCTGTTAAAAGTGAGATCAGATGGTTCCTAAAAGCCAAGTCCGGGAGCATTGATTTGTAAATGGAAAAAACCTTTTGGAAAGACTTATTCTCAGCGATGAAAAATTCACCATATGGATCATTAATCACTCCCTCGTAGACCCACCTGTAATGGTTCAATTCAGCGGTATATTTAACAAAATGGAAGAAAGATACGTGCAAAAAGAGAAGAAACAGCACTCCATCACGAATCTGCATATTATCATACTCGCTCTGTGCTGACATACAGTCTCTCAAGCTGAAGTTAAAACTTCTTATCAGGACAAATGTGTTGTTACAACATAAAACAATTCATTACTTTGAAGGTATGCTCAGGAAAAAAATTCACAATGCTTCTGAAAGAGAAGCCCAAAGCAGCAGTGGAACCAAGATACTGTTTATATATTTAATTAGTACAAAAAAACAATGCTAGAGAGGGCAATTCAACAATTTTAGGGTCTGAAATGCAAAATTTAAGAGGATAAATTGGATTTTTTCGGTGCTAAGTGAAAATTTAAAGGGGAAACTTTTATGGGAAGGGGACAATCGAATTTTTAAGGTCAGAGTACTTTAAGGAGAGAGAACAAAAATTATCGAGAAGGGAATAAAATCATTCCATACTTCTATCTAAACCACAAAATGATTGAAAATTTGAGCGCAGTCGAACCAGGTGCTAATAAAATTATTGAAGAAATAATGTGGGCACTCTGAGTAGATGCTTATTTGATAAACTCGCTGGTTAGCTTTCTTCATCGAGCGCGAAATGCATTTTCCTACACCTTGCTACAACTAATTTTTAGCCCGTTGAGTTTTTCAAATCTATAGTGCATAAGACAAATTTGACATTGTTAAACTACTATGAAACCCTACTGTATGCAACAATAAGGCATCAACTAGTAGTACCTTTCTAAAATACCAAGGTATGCTTGGCTTGCACTATGGGACATCATTTCCAACAGAGACCTCACTACATGGTCACCAGCCATGGCTTTGGCCTGAAAGGAAAAGTTATTCAGCAAATATGACAGACAATGTCGCTAATAAACTTAGCCCAGTAAATGTAAATCATAAACTACAACTTTTAATCTAGAATAACCTTCAAGTATGTTTCACATGCATAATGTCATACCTGACCTTGCAAGAGGTTAAGAACTGCGGAACCAATAAAATTATTAGCTGTAGACTTTTTTATCACTACGGATAAAGCTTGCATTGACCCCATCATCGGCTGTGAGATGTTAGAAACAAAGATCAAATAAATTCCTCAATTAAAAAAGTGGACATAAAAAATATATAAAGTTTTCCAATCAAACCTGGCAATAAAACCAGAATCCTTGAATAGAAAGTTTTCCTAATCGAAATTGATGTTCAAGCTGAGCCACCATAGCTTGGTAATCCTAAATACACATTGAAGATAATAATTCTTTTTCATAATAATGCAGACATAAATACCAAGTCAGTTATCTCCACTTCTCCTACAAGTCGAGCACGATAAAGGAAAAGTTGAGAATTAGGTTTGATTTAGTTTGACACAATATTGCACTCAACAAACTTATGTTACAAGCATAAGTATAGAAACAGTACACAATCTTATATACTCTCGATGGAATTGAGACCAAAATGGTTGTCATGAAACAGTTGACATCCCTTCCTTTCTTACATTTTATTAAGACCCACAAGTAACATATATCTATATATTTGATAGATAATCGTGCATTCCACTAATAGCAGGTACTAGGTAGAGAGTATTCTATTGCAATTTCTCCACGGCACACATTTTCACACATACTAAGATGCCAACTGTCCTATGCTTGCTTACAGCCATGCTAATCAAATATAGGATTATTGCACAGTATTATCTTCCCACCAGAGACATGGAGCATTGTGGAATTGAAAGAACATAAGAGTGAGACAGAAAACATTATACAGGACAACAAAACATTAAATGGCCTACAAGAAGCAGTGATCTGAGTGCAGCTGCAAATGCATGATTTACAAGACCAGACTTGAACTGGGACCTCGATTCAACAAACTGATTGATTAGCAAGTAGCTCTCACACAGAGGGAATATCCGTTTTGCAGATTCCTGAAATTATTTGCGTAGGTCAAAAAAATCCAAGTGACTGATATTTATGAGAAAAAGGTAATGCACTCGTTCCTTTTCGACTGAACATAAAAGCCTTTAGGAAATATGCTTACCTGAAGTGCCAAATCCAACGATGCATCAACTTGGAAAGTTATGTTATCATCCTTCCCAAGAACTCTGCGGATTGAAGTATACCGGCCCTCAATACCAACTAAAGCGTAGAGCAAATCATCAATAACAATCAATTCCTGCAAAATATAATGAACATGACATACTAATCTTTTATCAAAGGCTAGAGATTATTAGGTTTAAACATAATTCATTCTTTCCATGTTAGTGTCAAACTCTATAGCTTGAGCTACAAAAATCCTTAATGGCAACATGTTCTTTCACAGACCACTACAATTGAGAACAAGAACATGAACACATCACCAACTCAATGCAAAAGTCATCATCTACAATGAATTCTTTTTAACCATATATACAAGTCTCAATTGAGCCAATTTTGCTTAAATGGGATCATATAGTACCTTACGTGTGTATTAGTACTGACTACTGACTGAAACACTTTCAAGAAGACAGAGCTTATTTTGGTGTCACCTGAACTTGGGGATGGAGCCAGAGCCCAGAATAAGATGGTAGGTTGTGAAACATAATTTTAAATCTTCCCAAAATCTGAGACAAAATTACATTTTTCTCTAACATATTATAGGAAAGAGATACTGTGGGCGTGGGGGGGCTGACCACCCAAAACACTGACCTGAACTGCAGCATGGTAGCAACCTATAGGTTTGTCCATTCCAGGACTGCACAAAAATAATGCATGGTCATCATCAAAATTATTATATAAAGATACTTGATAAAAATTATTGGGCTAACAAACTTTAAGAAAAACAAATTTTGTTTGTCTTGTTCAAATTGTGAATGAAATGATATGAAACAGCATTGAATCTTATTTATTATGTGGATGAAAAACATCTTGCACGCTGTAGAATAAATAACAAAGATACTCTTACTCTAATCCAACAACAATTCTTGGAGATATGAAAATGCTTTGTGTATGTCACACTCACTTAAAATACTGTATAGGAATGAGAGAAGACTCCCATTTTTACAAGTGGAGGCCAGGTTTCTGCTTTTAGGTTGGATTTACTTTTGAGTGATAAGATCAAATATGGATAAATTATAGTGTATTGTTAAAGAAATTAAATAGGATGAGAAATAATATTGGTACATAATAATTTATTTAGTTTGATTGATTAAGATTGACATTATAACTACGCGATAAAATACAATTTTACCCTTTCACCATTATAAATATTACTACATTTGATTTCACATAGTAGAATTGAGATTTTAATTCTTATAGGAAAATAAATTAAATTTTCTCAGTTCAACCATTATAAATTTGAATATCTACAATTTGGCAAATTAATATTGCAATTGTATCAATTTGAGCATTAAGAGATCCAGGAAATAAATTGTTTTTCTTTTGTATTTTTATAGATCTTCGAAGTGCATATCTATGAGCAATCGTATCTTATCAAGAAGCATATTAAGAACCTAATTAGCTCAAGGATACACCACACTGCTAATTGTCCAACAATCAAGCATTAGTCCTGAACCCATGATTTTTGTATACTGATTGTTTCGATTGATTGCTGTAGTCAAGCATTTTCCTTTCTTGTAGAATTTACATTTGTATTTATATTGTAAAACTGATCATAAATTAAATAGAGCTTCCGTTTTCATCCTTTCTAAAATATTCTCATCGCATCAGAGCCAGTATTTGTGTGTCCACAAAACAAAACACAATGACTGAAGCAAGAACCTGAACTCAACCTGTAATCCTTCCACCAATGTTCTAGTTTGATCTCCATCAAACTGAACTCCAGAAACTTTCTTTATGGCGCTCGCAAATCATCACATTGATTTGCAGCCTTGGCATTTATCATCACATTACCATGAATGAAAAACAAACTGAAAAATTTGTGAATGAAAAGGGAGAAAAAACAACTATGGGCTTCTAAATTTTAGAGAAGCAGGAACACCCTTTGATCTGTGGATGTCAAAAGAACAACAATTGCTTCCTGTCACTATTGAAAAGGAAGAAAACTTGAATAATTTATTGATGGTAATCACGAAGGATTCTCATTCAGTCGAAGAGTATCCTAAAGAATTCAAGTTCATACGTGATAACTTTGCAGCCATTCAAAAATCAATCCCAGATCTCGACAAGGTTTTCCAATTTGCTAGAGGCTTAGGTACCCAGTATTCAGAATTTTAGAAAGCATGGATCCCAAAGGCCAAAGCCACCATATCATACATTTAATCAGTTCGTTTTGGCACTCCAAAGCCATGAACAAACCTTAGCATCACAATGTGAGGAAGAAAAGATATACATTCAGCACGCTCAGGCATTACTTAGCCAAATGGGTCGAAGGCAAAATGGACGAGGAGGACGTTTCAACTCTCGTGGCAGAGGATTTACACCAGCTGGACGATACAATAACATCCAAAATGCTGCAGCTCAGTTCAACCAACATGTGAACCAGCAAAAATCAACAGCCCGACGATCCAAATTGTCAACCAAAGTTGAACTCCCAAAGAATTAACAACTCAAACAGTTCAGGTAAAACTACTTGTCAAATATGTGGAAAACCTAATCATCTTGCCATTGATTGCTGGGACAGGTTTGATCATTCATACAAATCAAAGGATTTGCCACAAGCTCTTGCTGCACTTAATATTTATAATGAAAGTGATCCATCATTTTATGTGGACTTTGGAGCTACTGCACATATGACCAATGAAGCTGGTAAATTGTCCTCGTTAAAATCTTACACAAGAAATGATATGATTTTTGTGGGTGATGGAAATGCAACACCAATCTTGAATCTCCCATGTGGGTGATGCATATGTTTCTACAGAAGAAGGGAAATTTAAATTAAAAGATGTGCTTGTTGTTCCGCGGTTGAAAAAAAATCTGTTTTCAGTAGGAAAAATTTACATCCAATAATTTCTGCACATTTGAGTTTACAGCTTCTGACTTTGTTGTTAAGGACCAAAACCGAAGGATAATCTCGAAGGGGCATAAAAAGGGACAGCTCTATGCATCGAATGGAGTTTTTCATGAAGCTTTACGCGTGATAAAGAAAGGAGGTTCATCTTCTATACTTTGGTATCAACGACTAGGACATCCTAATTCAAAGTTATTATGTTTGATGAAGGAGAAAAACGCTATTGATGTTTCTCATTAGATAGCTAAATCTCACGACTTATGTATGTATTAGTTGTCAAATGGGTAAAAGTTGTAGACATCAAATTACATGTTTCTTGTCCAGGAACTCCTCAGCAGAACAGTATAGCCGAAAAGAAACATAAGCACGTAGTTGAAACTGGGCTTACAATGCTATTTCATGATGATTTGCCACTACCTTTATGTGTTGAAGCTTTTTCGGCTTTGTACTTAATTAACCGTTTGCCATCATCATTTTTGCAAAACGAAAGCCATAGATATCCAGATTACAATGCTCTACGGGTGTTAGGGTGCTTGTGCTTTCCGTCTTTGCGACATCAAGGAGGTTCAAGTTTGCCAAGAAAACATATCCACGTGTTTTTCTTAGATATAGTCCTATACATAAAAGGTGTCAGTGCTTAGAACAAAAAACAAAATGATTCTACATCTCAAGGCATGTCATTTTTTACGAGGAAGTTTTTCCTTTCAAACCAACTCAACTAGTCCAAAGCTCTCAAAAGTTTACACCCTCATAATTTCCAAACTTGGATGAATGGATCAGTACTTAAAAAGATTTTCATTTAGCTCATTCAAATGAAGACAAAAGGGAAAATTCACAAACTCTAGCTGCTCCTGATTTTACATACTGTTGTGACAATGTTTTGAATGCAGATTACTTTCCAACAACTGAAGATGTCTCTCCCACAATCCTTGAGCATCATAGTGCTGACCAAACAAACTCACAAGTCATTGATTCACCTAACCAAATTTTTGCAGATTCTCGTGATCTTTCAATGCAAAATGATTCTGAACCAGCCGAAGAAACTCTTGAGATATTTAACAGACAATGGAAACTCAACCACCAACCATCAAAATTTCAGAATTAAATTCTGAAATTACCTCTCGGTCACTGCGGCAGCGTAAACCACCATCATACCTGCAAGATTATGCTATTGTTGCAACCAGAGAGTATTGTTCATATGTCATCTGGACCAAATACGCTCAAAAAAGCCTTACAAGATTGGTGCTGGATCGACGCTATGCAAGATGAACTTTCTACACTCCAGTTCAACAATACATGGCACTTAGTTCCCCGGCCTTTTGGAGTTAATATTGTTGACTCAAAGTGGGTTTATAGTCTTAAAACAAAGGAAGATGGAACAATTGATTGCTTCAAGGCTAAATTGGTTGCAAAAGGCTTCACCCAAATCTCTGGTGTTGACTATGACGACACGTTCAGTCCAGTAGTTGGACCAACCACCAAATCTCTGGTGTTGACTATGACGAAAATACCCGAAAATTTCGGGTACCCGACATGATCGGGTTGGTGTGTACCCAACATTTTGGGTACCCGAACACCCGACCCGCGCCCACCCCTAATTTAAAAGGGGCGAAACACATTTTGAGATATTTAAGTGGTACGAAAAATTTTGGTGATGCGGATTGGGCTAGTTGTTGTATCACTCGGAGAAGTACTACAGGTCTTGATGCATTTCTTGGTGTTCAAAAAAACAACTTATGGTGTCTCGTTCCAGTTCTCAAGCCGAATATCGATCCATGGCCTCGGCAACAGCAGAAATTACATGGTTAACATTTCTTTTAAGAGATATTAGGGTTACTTTGGCAGAACCACCACAGCTGTTTTGTGACAATATTAGGCACTTCACATGTCAGTGGATCCAATGTTCAATGCACGGTCAAAACACATTGAGCTTGATTATCATTCTGTAACGGAAAAGGCTGCAATGGGAAATATTGTCACACGGTATATTCCATCATCATCTCAACCCTTGAAAACAAGTAGTTATAAGTACGATGATTAAAAATCGAGACAGTTACCAAGATAGCATTCACCCAACGAGGAAAATTATCTTTGTCATTCTCAATAATCAAAGATAAAATCCCCAAGTTATATTCACTGAGTGCCGACTGAAACCCATTTGCAGAGTTGCCAACCAAAAAGAAAGTACAAAACCAAGAATCTGATTTCTAGAAATATCGACATCTCTTTTTAATTTAAGCTACCGAAATTGAACCACCCTCGGTTACCAACACTGCCTTTGCAACTAAATTTCAAATAATTCAAAAATCAAAACACCATGGCCCAAATCCACATATTTCGCCAACAAAATCAAGCGAAAAAACACAACAAAAAAAAGATAAAGTGATCACCGAAGCATCTACAGCTTTTGTTAACCTGAAAATGGCTTGTTGTGGTGGGGTCACCCCTTCGCTGGAACGCCGTTATCGCAAGCAGAACTCGCGCCGCCGTTGACCGCTTACGCTCGCCGGAAAAGGTCGACTGGCAGGGAAGATGGAGGGAAAAAGAAGAAATTATTGAAGAGGGAAAAAGTTAAAACTGGTAGTGAGGCCGTGGTATCGTTTCGAGATGGGATGGTATTATAATTTTCAGAGAACTTTAAATATGGGAGTGAGGCAGTGGTATTATAATTTTCGAGGTGGGATGGTATTAAATAACTACTACATAATCAACCTATAAGCAAATAGAATCAATCTATTATAGAAATTGTTCTTCTCAACAAGGTGGCCAAAAAAATCAAAAATCAGAAAGAAAAAAAAGAGAGAAGAGAAGACAGCAGGACATAGAGCAGATATTAGCGGCAATGCAAAGCGTGGACTATGTCCGGCGGTCGGTCGGCGGTGCAGGCAAGATGTCGTGCGTGTTGTTGAGGTTTACTTAAACTTGGAGAAGTGAGAAGTGGAGAGAAGACGGGCTGCAGAAAATAATTGTAGGGCTGTGCAAAATGGGCCTAATATTGGACAATATAAAATGGGCCTAAAATTGAGAAATATTTTGAAAAACTGCCCCGGGCTTTTCTTCAAAGTAGAGGGCCATTGCCTCACTATGGCCATACCGAAATAGCGACCATGACGCCTCGTTATGTGGAAGTGTCTTGCCCGTCGTCCCCTGTAGCTACGGGTCACCGCTACTGCGCGCTTGTAGCGCTATTGACAACTATGCATCCAACACTAATATAGCTTGCGTGAATCTTGATTTCCAGCTAGCCATGAGGTTTCGAAAGTGCTAATACGACCAAAAATACTGGAGAATAAACAACAATATACCTGGTTTTGTAAAACTTAAGCGAAACCCAGTACTAAATATGGAAGGAGAGCTGATATTAGCCAAGACAGCCATCGCCTGCCTGACCTTCTACTTAAAGTATGATTTAGAGCTAGAAATTGTTGTTTGGGGTATTCAAAAATGAGAGGGAAAGCAAGAAGAAATCAAAGGAATGACTTTGTAGAGGCAAGTGTTGAACACTTTCTCCTTAAGAAGAATTTGCCCTCACAATGTGCTAGAGTTTGTGGCAATCTTCTCCCAAGATACAACTACAACACTTGAATAATGAGCACTCAAATATTCAAGTTCTATCACAAGGAAATGAAGAAACTCTCTCTTGTAGAAGAAGGAAGAAGAAGATGATCAATATGCATATGATGTTGTGTATGTTATGTTTGATTTTCAAAATATCAAGCATTTTATATTTTTCATGCAAAAGACATGATCTTTCATTCATAGAGGGTGTCCCTTGGCCATTGTAACTGATCACCATCATCAAACAATGCCAAGGAAATGAAAAAACATCAGAAAAAACGAAGGGACACGAAAAACCTGCAGGCACCCGCTCGCGCCTGCACGCGCGCGCGCGCGCTGCCGAGCGCTCTCGGCAGCGCCTGCCGAGACGTCTCGGCAGCTCCTGCCGAGCGCTGTCGGTAGGAGCGCGCCTGCTACTGTCTCGGCAGGGACCTCGGCAGGCGCTAGCGCGCGCCTGCGCGCATACTCGCGCAGGCGCGCGCATGCTACTGTTCACCAACCGATTTTTATTTTTATTTTTTTTCTTTTTTTTTTCAAAATCGATTCGTTTTCCGTCCCTTACATGTTCCGACTACTCGTTTGAAATTCTTTCAACATATATGATGAACTTTTTCGAGTTTTATTCAGAACAATCGAACTTAATATTTGTTCATTAAGCTTCGTTTTTCTTTTCGAATTTTTCCAAATCAAACACATTGATTTACTTGCTTAATTTTCATTCATTAAGCATCAAAATTCCAACAATCCCCCACATGAATGAAATTAATGCATGAATGCTCGTGATGCATAAGAGAGAGTATATACGAAAAATTATCACATCAGGAGAGGTAGCTTTTGGCTTTGAACCTGCCCTAGTGGAATACAATCGGATTTACTAGGCCACGAAGTGAACGTGATGTCTTGAACTTCTTGGCGGTTCATGTAAAACCAGACAACTGTACCCACATGATAACCTTCCTTCCATTTCCATTTTGTTTTATCGGTTGTGTCCGTTTTGGCCATGGAACACATCTTGGCTTCATACGTGTTTCATCGAGGCGGCCCGTCCTCACACGTACATAGGTGATCTCCTTGTAAAAGGGTATCCTACTTACCCCGCTTTTGCACGCTACGGAATCATTAAAAGTACAATACTTAACCTCACTACCTTTGTAGGCAACTTCACTCATCGTCTTAGGAATGAGGAGTGATTCCTCAAGTTCTCATAATTTAGTTGTCCCATTGAACCAAGATCTTGGGATCTCCAATCTACAAGGTTGGGTTGCCACTATGAAAACTTTATTTGGTAGGTTTTAAACCCATTCCTCTTGACAGACAGTACATTTGATCTCTATTTAATGCTTTTGTAAGCGGATCCGCTAAGTTATCCTTTGATTTAATATAATCAACAGATATAACTCCATTAGAGATCAACTGTCGCACAGTATTATGTCTTCGACGAATGTGTCGAGACTTGCCATTGTACATACTGTTTTTGTGCCCTTGCAATTGCCGACTGACTGTCGCAATGTATCATGATTGCTGGCACTGGACTTGTCCAACATGGAATGTTCTCTAGAAAGTTGCGAAGCCACTCAGCTTCTTCTGCAGCTTTATCTAGTGCTATGAACTCCGATTCCATAGTAGACCTCGCAATGCAAGTTTGTTTCGATGACCTCCAAGAGACTACTCCTCCACCAATGCTAAATACATAGCCACTGGTGGATTTGGAGTCATTGGTGTCCGAAATCCAATTTGCATCACAGTATCCTTCAAGTACTGCTGGATACCTTGTGAAATGTAGTCCATATTCTGAGGTGTGCTTTAAATATCTAAGCACCCTTGTCAACTCCTTCCAATGTGCATCACTAGGATTACTTGTAAACCGACTTAACTTGTTAACCGCACAAGCGATGTCAGGTCTAGTACAATTAGTGATGTACATAAGGCTTCCAATAACTTTGGAGTATTCCAATTGGGAAACTGGTTCTCCACGATTCTTCGCCAAATGGACATTCACGTCTAAAGGCGTTTTTACTGGGGTAGAGTCAAAAGCGTTAAACTTCTTTAACACTGTTTCTACATAATGAGACTGAGATAGGACTATTGCTTCTGGAGTTCTAAAGATTTTAATCCCTAAAATTACATCAGCAATACCCATATCTTTCATATCAAAATGTTTTGTCAACATTTTCTTTGTACCCTTTATCAACTCTTGGTTATTCTCCATTATTAGCATGTCATCCACATATAGACATACCATCACATAAGATTCTCGAGTGCCTTTAATGTAAACACATTTGTCACACTCATTAATCTTAAATCCATTTGACAATACCACTTTGTCAAATTTTTCGTGCCATTGCTTGTGCGCTTGTTTAAGTCCATATAGAGACTTAATTAAACGACATACTTTTCTTTCTTGTCCTTTAACAACAAAGCCTTCAGGTTGATCCATGTATATTTCTTCTTCAAGTTCACCATTTAAGAATGCCGTTTTGACATCCATTTGATGTATCTCAAGGTTATGCAAAGCTGCAATAGCAATGAGTACACGAATGGATGTTATTCTTGAAACTGGTGAATATGTGTCGAAGAAATCATGACCTTCTCTTTGTCTATAGCCTTTGGCCACAAGCCTGGCTTTGTATTTTTCAATACTTCCATCAACTCTCATTTTCTTTTTCAATATCCATTTGCATCCCAATGGCTTGGTACCTGGTGGAAGATCCACTAGTTCCCAAGTATGGTTTTGCAAAATGGAATCCATTTCAGAGTTGATGGCTTCTTTCCAATAAGGAGCGTCAGGGCTAGCAAGAGCATCTTGTATGTTCTTTGGTTCATTCTCCAACATAAAAGTATGGAAGTCTGGACTAAAGGACTTTGAGATTCTAGCCCTTTTGCTTCTTCTTGGCTCTTGCTCTTTTGAAGAGTCTTCCAATGGTATAGCATTTTCATATAGAGTTGGATCATGTGTAGGTACTTGACCTTCATTCTCCGTCTCTAGTTTTCTTTTGCTAGAACCATCTTCTTTCCTCTCTTTACAAGGAAATATATTTTCAAAAAATACTGCATTTCTTGACTCAATTGTCATGCCCGTATTCATTTCTGCATTTTCAGATTTGTGCACTATAAACCTATAGGCACTACTATTATGTGCATATCCAATGAATATGCAGTCGACCGTCTTTGGTCCAATCCGCTCTTGTTTAGGCTTTGGTACTTCAACCTTAGCTAGACACCCCCACACTTTGAGGTACTTGTAGGAAGGTTTGTGACCTTTCCACAATTCATAAGGTGACTTGTCATTTTTCTTGTGGGGTATCTTGTTCAGGATGTAATTAGCCGATAGTATTGCTTTCCCCCACAAGTTTTGGGGTAGTCCTGAACTTATCAACATAGCATTCATCATATCTTTTAGAGTTCGATTCTTTCTTTCGGCAATGCCATTCGATTGTGGTGAATAAGGTGCAGTCGTTTCATGAATTACACCCACAGATGTGCAGAATTCATCAAACGGTGCTCCGTATTCGCCCCCTCTATCGCTTCGAACCCTCTTTATTTGTTTGCCTAGTTGATTCTCAACTTCGGTCTTATAACATTTGAATGCTTCAAGAGCTTCATCTTTCGACCTCAAAAGATATACGTAACAGTACCTTGTATTATCATCAACGAATGTCACGTAGTATCTTTTCCCTCCTCTAGTTTGTACAAACTTTAAATCACCAAGATCGGTGTGTATTAGTTTTAGAGGAGTTGTACATCTTTCAATCGAGTGGTAAGGCGCTTTGGTCATTTTTGCTTCAACACATATCTCGCATTTGTGTGTTGGATCGACGTTGTGTTTAGGCAATAATTCAAGTTTCATTAAACGTTGCAAGGTATTAAAATTTATGTGTCCTAAACGAACATGCCATAAATGAGAACACTCAAGCAAGTAAATAGAACTCTTGTCTTTATTACTTTCAACAACATTTTGGCGTATAGCCATTACATTCAACTTGAAAAGGTTCTCATCGAGATATCCTTTTCCAATAAAATGACCATTCTTAGTCAATACAACCTTGTTAGACTCAAATACTAGTCTAAACCCGTGTTTGACCAACAAAGACCCCGACACGAGGTTCTTTCTTATGTCCGGTACATGAAGTACATCAACAAGGGTTACTTGCAAACCCGATGTCATCTTCAGTATCACATTTCCGGTGCCCACCACCTCAGATGTAGCGGAGTTCCCCATGTACAGTTTTCTCCCGGTCGATGGAGTGTATGTAGAGAACATCCCTTTGTCGGAGCATATGTGTCGAGTTGCTCCCGTATCAACCCACCACTCGTTGGGATTTTCCACCAAATTTGTTTCCAAAATAACTGCAGATAAATTAAGTTCAAAAAAATCAAATGGTACCGACCTTTCTTGAACTACGTTGGCTTGAGGATTTCCCTTCCTTGGCTTCCTACAATCCTTAGCCATGTGATTCGGTTTTCCGCAGTTATAACAAGTGCCTTTGAACTTCTTCTTGTTTGGTGGTTGTTGCCCTTGTTGTGGTTGCTTTTCAAACTTCCTTTTCTTCTCTTGGACACTTGATTCAACAATGTTCACCCTTGGTGCCATCTTACTTGCCTTGGCCTCGGTGCTCTTGTTGTCCTCTTCTATCCTCAATCTCACGATGAGATCCTCCAATCCCATCTCCTTCCTTTTGTGCTTCAAGTAATTCTTGAAATCCTTCCACAATGGAGGGAGTTTCTCGATCAACGCAGCAACTTGGAAGGACTCACTTAGACTCATTCCTTCCGCATGAATCTCGTGCAAGATAAGTTGTAGTTCTTGCACTTGACTCATCACAGATTTTGAGTCTATCATCTTGAAGTCTAGAAATCTCCCAACAATGAACTTCTTCAAGCCCGCATCCTCTGCCCTGTATTTCTTATCAAGCATATCCCAAAGTTCCTTGGCGGTCTTGACTTGACAATACACATTGTACAATGCATTGTCAAGTCCATTGAGGATGTAGTTCTTGCATAGGAAATCACTTTGGTTCCATGCATCCAAAGCGGCCCTCATGTTGGTATCTGTCTCGTTTTCAGCGACGGTTGGAGGATCCTCCTTCAAGAACCTTGACAAACTCAAGGTTGTGAGATAGAAAAGCATCTTTTGTTGCCATCTCTTGAAGTCCGCACCAGAAAATTTCTCCGGTTTCTCTCCTTGTGCAATTGTAGCATGTGGTGTTGTAGAAGATGAAGCCATTGAAGTTCTTCTTACAAATGATCAAAATCCAGAAATTCTTCTTAAGATTGTTGTTTGGGGTATTCAAAAATGAGAGGGAAAGCAAGAAGAAATCAAAGGAATGACTTTGTAGAGGCAAGTGTTGAACACTTTCTCCTTAAGAAGAATTTGCCCTCACAATGTGCTAGAGTTTGTGGCAATCTTCTCCCAAGATACAACTACAACACTTGAATAATGAGCACTCAAATATTCAAGTTCTATCACAAGGAAATGAAGAAACTCTCTCTTGTAGAAGAAGGAAGAAGAAGAAGATCAATATGCATATGATGTTGTGTATGTTATGTTTGATTTTCAAAATATCAAGCATTTTATATTTTTCATGCAAAAGACATGATCTTTCATTCATAGAGGGTGTCCCTTGGCCATTGTAACTGATCACCATCATCAAACAATGCCAAGGAAATGAAAAAACATCAGAAAAAACGAAGGGACACGAAAAACCTGCAGGCACCCGCTCGCGCCTGCACGCGCACGCGCGCGCTGCCGAGCGCTGCCGGCAGGCGCGCGCGCCTGCGCGCCGGATCTGGCGCAGGCGCGCGCCTACTACTGTCTCGGCAGGGGCCTCTAGCATCGCGCAGGCGCGCGCATGCTACTGTTCACCAACCGATTTTTTTTGTTCTTTTTTTTTTTCAAAATCGATTCGTTTTCCGTCCCTTACATGTTCCGACTACTCGTTTGAAATTCTTTCAACATATATGATGAACTTTTTCGAGTTTTATTCAGAACAATCGAACTTAATATTTGTTCATTAAGCTTCGTTTTTCTTTTCGAATTTTTCCAAATCAAACACATTGATTTACTTGCTTAATTTTCATTCATTAAGCATCAAAATTCCAACAGAAATTACTTTATCTTAAAACAATTGATAGAAAAAAAACTCGAATAACTTTATAATCAATATCGATTGACTCCAAGAACGGAGTCTTTTTCGTTTAAAATTTCGATTCCAAAATTCAATTTAAATATTTCAAAGACAGAGCCAAAAATATTAAATTAAATGCAACCAAAAACACGAGCAAACAAAATCTCAACACTACATAATTTTGCCGAGAAAAGGTCGAAGATAGTAAAAATGGCTGCAATAAAATCAATCGATTCAAAAAAAATGGAACAATAACCAAAACAGGAGAAAACGAAGCTAGATCTTCCACCTTTTATTCAGGCTCTCAACTTCTTCATCAGTAACCTGACCCCCAAACACCACCTTGCTGATTCTATCCGACGGCTGCATCCATCAACCAAAAACTCAAAAACAATTTTTTTTCTTTTTGAAAAAGAAAACATTCTCACGTTTACAATTCAGTGAAATGCACATTACCTGGTGGGAACGGGCGGCGGAAGCAATGGCGAGAGGGTTTTCCGGCATAATCTCCGACCAATTGAGCAGATCTGCCGTCGAAGTGTGTGGCTTTCTGACTGGAGTTCCTCTCTCCATTAACACTGAAATTCAACAGGGGGGAAAAGGGCAAGCCGGTACCTGAGGGAGGGTGGAAGTGAAATGACTCGAATGCCCCTGCGGCGTGGCTGCTGGAAGCTTCACTTCGGTGAAGAAGATGAAAGCGTGGCGCGGCACGTGCGATAGCTGGGATGGCACGTGACACGTGGGTATAAATTATAATGTCCCTCATAAGCAGCTTGTATAATATTTTTTGAGATCTCATCCCAAAAGTGAGTCATTAATATAAAATTTTACTTAATTTAATTAATATAAATAAATTTATTATGAAATTTTAGAACTCATTATGTTAATTTAATTGGTTAGATAAGCTAAAAATAAGAAGAAAATAATTTCAAATGAATCGAATATAAAATTAGCCGAGCAGGTGATATGTTTAGATTTTAAATAATTCGAATTTTGTTTAAGTGAATATAATTTTTTTTATTTTAATTCACTATGTATGTTTGAATAAAATTTTTGTAATGCCCGGAAATGTTAAAAATGTGAAGGGTACAATGTTGGAACAGATTCAGTGGCGCCCGAGCGGTAGAAAAGTCCTGCCCGAGCGCCATTGTTCAACAATTTTATGCTTTGGACAGAACCTTCCGCGCCCGAGCGGTACATTTTGACCGCTCGAGCGCCAAAGTGTCATTCAAAAAGTGTTGGACAGAGACTGTCGCGCCCGAGCGGTACATTCTTACCGCCCGAGCGCCGCCTGAAATGTGTAAAATTTTAAAGAAGACACGTATGAGATTACATGCAATATATATAATGTGTTGTCTTCACTTTCCTTCATTCAGACAACAAGAACCGAGAGCAAGCCTTGTTCCTTCAAGCTTTTTCATTTTAGATTTGAGATTGTGCAAGATTTGTTCATCTGATTTTAATTCCGAGCCCGGATTTGTGATCCTTGCAATAAGAACTAGCAAAGGATGTAAGTATTATTCATTTACAGCATGTTTCGAAATATATTTGTTGGAGAAATTATGATTGTGTTGAAAAGATGTGTTCTTGACATGTTGAGTTTGATATATTCGTTACCGGTTTGATTTTCGGATACCGTACGTGGTTATTTCGAAATTCCAGCATGTATATTGAATTGGTTGGGAAGAATTGAGCATGTCACATTGGGTTTTGATGAGAGATTATTATTGTTTGAGTTAGCGGTATCGCGAGACTACGCCGTTATGCCGTCAAGTTATATCAAAACCGAGTATTGATTTGTATATGAGTTGCTTGAATTGTATATTGATAGAATGTATGTCTACATTGCCTTTCAGAGTTATTATTGTCAGACTCGACATTCCGATTTCAAGATCTCGACAGACATTGTGCGACGAAAGGTATAATTCATGTGGTCACGGGATTGCACAACTCGATTCAGATTTGATACGAGTTTCCCTAAATCACATACTAGATTGTTATTACATTTCATTATGTAATGCCTTGTTTATTGAATTATATTCGAGTCCTGAGATAGGAGATATTGGCAGACTGGCCAAAACTAGACGTTTCGGTGTATCGACGCATAGGAGAAGATTTGCTCTATGTGTAGACCCTCGATACAGAGTTGACCGAAGTCTAGGAATAAGACGTACCGTCGCCCCGATTGGTTAAGTAGGTGACAGACCGTCTTATTCACACGGGATCCCTAGATTAGAAATGAGTCGAGTCAAGATTTAAATGTTGAATACAGATTTGTATTCTTCGACATGTTTAGATTTGCATTCATGTTAATTGATATATGCTATGCTTTTGTACATGATTTATGACATTGCATGCATCCATGTTTTATACTGGGATATGTTCTCACCGAAGTTATCCGGCTGTTGTCATGTCTGTATGTGTGCATGGCAACAGGTGGGGCAGGATCTGGGTCTCGAGCTAGATGAGAGATTGATGATAGCGTGGAGATCTCGGGCGTTGAAGATTTGTAGTGTTTCCTACTAGACTTGTATCACTTATGTTGTAATTGGTATGTAAACACTGGTGTATGGTGGTACTAGACAGACATGTATGTACATTATAGTTGTTTATTTCAGTTACAGATATGATATGCTTTAGTTATACATTTGAATTAATATTAAAAGCAAATTTTTGACCCACATTTTCGAGCAAAGATCCAATTAAATCCCAAAAAGAATTGAGTTAGAGCCCGGGTCCCCACAACAGGTGGTATCAGAGCAGTAGGTTCTGTAGACTGAGATAGAATAGAATGAGCGGGGTAGATCGAGTCATCTTACTTGCTTTTGAGATGCTAGCATGATTATTGCTTTCCCTATTATATGTTGTGTTGTATTATCTGAATTGATTTACAGCATTTCAAGCCTGAATCAGAACCGATTCTCGATCAGAGTCTATGATCAGAGGAGGGCTGAGACAGATGATATTGATTGTGTACTAATCAGTTTGATAATCAGATCTATGCCGCCTAGACGTATACCACAGCCAGAGCAGGGTAGCACATCAGGTGCACAGATGGATGTCACCGCTACACCGATGGAGACCTTATTGAAGAGATTTCAGTCTTTCCATCCGCCTACCTTGAAGGGCACAGAGAATGCAGTAGAGTGCGAGAGCTGGCTCGATGATATCGAGATGTTGTTTGAGTCTTTGGCATATACTGATGAGCGACGTGTGAAACTGATAAGGCATCAGATGCAAGAGGTTGCCAAGAGCTGGTGGTTGACTACGAAGAGAGCCTTGGAGCACCGAGGCATTGATATCACATGGAAAGTCTTTAAAGATGAGTTCTATCAGCGCTTCTTTCCCGTTTCCTACCGAAAAGATAAAGGAGCTGAATTTGCGAATTTGAAGCAGGGACAGTGGAACATCGAGGAGTATGTGGCTAAATTTTCTGCATTGTTACGATTTGCACCGCATGTGGCCGGGAACGACGAGGCAGTGGCCGATCAGTTTATCAACGGGCTGAACCCCGATGTCTTTACCTTGGTGAACACGGGCCGGCCTAGTACTTTTTCAGAGGCATTGAACCGAGCGAAGGGAGCAGAGGCTGGCTTGATCAGGCAGCGAGGGGCTTCCTACGGTGTTCAGGGGCAGAGACCGCCACAGCCTACTACCGTACAGTTTCCACCACCTCCTCCTCGTTTCGATAGTGGATCTAGTGGTAGTGGCAAGAAGGAATTTTTGAAAGTTAAGGGTAAACAGTTTAAGAAGTCCGGGAGTAGTTCATCGAGTTCGAGTGGATCTCGACAGAGAGGTCAGGGTTCAGATTACAGTGGCATATATTGTAGCTCGTGTGGAGGACGACATGCGACGGAGCAGTGTCAAGGAGTTATGGGACGCTGCAACATCTGTAGGCAACAGGGACACTTCGCTAGAGTTTGTCCCCAGAGAGGTGCACCACGATTCCAGAGTGCAGGGTCATCAGCACCAGTGCCACAGATGGAGAGACAGGCATCCTCTGTACACTCCTTCCAGCCACCCTCCACACAGACCCAGCAGAGACCAGGAGGTAGTCAGGCGGTGAGTCAGCCTCCCAGACAGCAGGCACGTGTTTTTGCCCTGACAGAGGAGCAGGCGCAGGAGGCGCCAGATGACGTCATTGCAGGTAACTGTTTTCTTTGCGGTTATCCTGCATATGTGTTAATAGACACAGGTGCATCACATACATTTATATCTGAACATTTTGCATTGAGACATTCATTGCCTGTTGAGTCGATGTCTACGGTAGTGTCTATAGCTTCTCCGTTGGGAAGTGGTTTGATATCTGTGACTACTGTTAGACACTGTATGCTTCAGTTTGAGGGGCATGAGATTGATCTTGATTGTGTCGTACTTGGTTTAGCTGATTTTGATTGTATAGTTGGTATAGACATGTTGACCAAGTACAGGGCCACTGTAGATTGTTTCCACAAGATTGTCAGATTCAGACCCGAAATGACAGATGAGTGGAAATTCTACGGCAAGGGTTCCAGATCTCGGATTCCCTTAGTATCTGCTCTGACTATGAGTAGATTGCTTCAGAGAGGAGCAGAGGGCTTTCTCGTATATTCAGTAGACCTACTGAAGTCGAGCCCAGTATTAGCAGATTAGCCAGTGGTTTGCGAGTTTGCAGATGTTTTTCCTGATGAGATTCCAGGGTTGCCTCCGGTTCGAGAGGTAGATTTTAGCATAGATCTTGTGCCAGGCAGTGTTCCTATTTCGAGAGCTCCGTATAGGATGGCGCCTGTTGAATTGAAAGAGTTGAAAGCACAGTTGGAAGATCTTCTGTCCAAGGGGTACATTAGACCGAGTGTATCACCTTGGGGTGCTCCGGTGCTATTCGTTCGAAAGAAAGATGGTTCGATGCGACTGTGTATTGATTATAGGCAGTTGAACAAGGCAACAGTGAAGAACAAGTATCCTTTGCCTCGCATCGACGACTTGTTTGATCAGTTACAGGGATCGTCTGTATACTCGAAGATTGATTTGAGATCAGGGTATCATCAGCTCAGAGTTAGAGACATTGATATTCCGAAGACTGCATTCCGAACCAGGTATGGACATTACGAGTTTGTTGTTATGCCTTTCGGTTTGACGAATGCACCAGCGGTATTTATGAGTTTGATGAACCGCATTTTTCAGAGATATTTAGATGATTTTGTGATTGTGTTCATTGATGATATTTTGGTATATTCAAAGAGTTTGACTGAGCATGCAGATCATCTGAGAATTGTATTGAAGACTTTGAGAAAAGAGCAGTTGTATGCTAAACTGTCCAAGTGCGAATTTTGGCTGAGACAGGTTGTCTTCTTGGGGCATATTATATCTGGAGAGGGTATTGCGGTAGATCCGAGTAAAGTTGAGGCTGTGATCAGTTGGCCGAGACCGATTTCTGTGCCGAAGATACGCAGTTTCATGGGTCTAGCCGGGTATTATCGTCGTTTTATCCGAGATTTCTCCAGTATAGCGAAGCCTATCACCCAGTTGACACAGAAGAACATGCCATTTGTGTGGTCCGAAGATTGTGAAGCCAGTTTTGTAGAGTTGAAAAAGAGGCTGACTAGTGCACCTGTCTTGACGATTCCTTCAGGTACAGTTGAGTTTGTTGTATACTGTGACGCATCTCACAGAGGCTTAGGGTGTGTTCTTATGCAGCGAGGGCACGTGATAGCGTATGCTTCTAGACAGCTGAAGCCGCACGAGACCCGTTATCCGATTCATGATCTTGAATTGGCGGCGATTGTATTTGCACTTAAGATCTGGCGTCATTATCTGTATGGCGAGAAATTTGAGATTTATTCCGATCATAAGAGCCTGAAGTACCTCTTTTCTCAGTCAGAGTTGAACATGAGGCAGCGACGATGGCTTGATCTGCTGAAAGATTTTGATTGCGAGATCAAGTACTATCCAGGGAAGTCGAATGCAGCGGCAGACGCATTGAGTCGAAAGGTATGTGCTCTTTCCTTATCGACAGTAGGTGTATCGAATTTAGTAGAGGATTGTTGCTTGTCTGGGTTGACATTTGATATAGATAGTAGACCGTTGCGACTTGCTGTGATTCAGATTGAGCCAGATCTGATTTTGAGGATCAAAGAAGCGCAGAGAATCGATCCGAGCGTTCAGAAATCGATTGATATGGTCAGAACTGGTCATATATCAGAGTATCAGGTTAGAGATTCTGTTCTGTATGTGAATCACCGCTTAGTAGTGCCAGATGTTTCAGATTTGAGACGACAGATCATGTCAGAGGCACACTGTAGTCGGTTTAGCATTCATCCTGGTGGCAGGAAGATGTACAATGACTTGAAGACACAATTCTGGTGGAAAAAGATGAAGACAGATATTGCAAAATTTGTGTCTAGATGTCTGAATTGCCAGCAGGTGAAGGCAGAAAGAAAGAAGCCCGGGGGTTTACTTCAGAGTTTGTCTATTCCTGAATGGAAATGGGATCACATTTCCATGGATTTCGTGACGAGGCTACCTCGATCTTCGAAGGGCTGTGATTCGATTTGGGTTGTCATTGACAGACTGACCAAATCTGCCTGTTTCATCCCGTACAGAATGACATATCGACATGATCAGATGGCAGAGTTATATGTCAGAGAGGTCGTCAGATTGCACGGTGTGCCGAAGTCGATCGTATCAGATCGTGATCCACGATTTACTTCTCACTTTTGGCACAGCTTACAGCAGGCTTTGGGTACGACTTTACACCTGAGCACTGCTTATCATCCACAGACGGACGGACAGTCAGAGCGGACTATCCAGACTTTAGAGGATATGCTGAGAGCTGTAGTACTAGACTTTGGTACTAGTTGGCAAGATTCATTGTCGTTGTGTGAGTTTTCATACAACAACAGCTATCAGACTAGTGTTGAGATGACACCGTTCGAAGCTTTGTATGGTAAGAAGTGCAGATCTCCGTTGTACTGGGATGATATCTCTGAGGTACCGGAGTTAGGGCCTGATATGATTCGTGAGATGACCGAGAAAGTGAAGATCATTCAGAGGAGAATGAAGACAGCACAGGATAGACAAGCGAAGTACGCCAATGTCAGACGCAGACCGTTGGTATTTGAGCAGGGAGACAGAGTATTTTTGAAGATTTCACCTTTCAGAGGCGTTGTCAGATTTGGCAAGCGAGGAAAGTTGTCTCCTAGATACGTCGGTCCGTATGAAATCCTTGAGAAGATTGGCGATCGAGCTTACAGACTTGCTCTTCCTCCTTCATTATCTGGTATTCATGATGTATTTCATGTCTCGATGTTGCGTAGATATATGCCAGATAGTTCTCATGTCATTCAGCCTGACGAAGCCGAACTAGATCAGACTCTGAGCTATGTTGAAAGACCGATACAGATCCTTGATCGGAAAGAGAAACAACTTAGAACCAAGACCATTTCGCTTGTGAAGGTTCAATGGAGTCGGCATGGCATCGAGGAAGCAACTTGGGAGACAGAGTCTGATATGAGACAGAGATATTCTGAGTTATTCACATGATGTAAGTATTTATTCAGCTTTTGTTTACACTGCTGTTTATATACGCCCTGAGTTGATGCTTGCAAGTTCGAGGACGAACTTATATCTAAGAGGGGGAGAAATGTAATGCCCGGAAATGTTAAAAATGTGAAGGGTACAATGTTGGAACAGATTCAGTGGCGCCCGAGCGGTAGAAAAGTCCCGCCCGAGCGCCATTGTTCAACAATGTTATGCTTTGGACAGAACCTTCCGCGCCCGAGCGGTACATTTTGACCGCTCGAGCGCCAAAGTGTCATTCAAAAAGTGTTGGACAGAGACTGTCGCGCCCGAGCGGTACATTCTTACCGCCCGAGCGCCGCCTGAAATGTGTAAAATTTTAAAGAAGACACGTATGAGATTACATGCAATATATATAATGTGTTGTCTTCACTTTCCTTCATTCAGACAACAAGAACCGAGAGCAAGCCTTGTTCCTTCAAGCTTTTTCATTTTAGATTTGAGATTGTGCAAGATTTGTTCATCTGATTTTAATTTCGAGCCCGGATTTGTGATCCTTGCAATAAGAACTAGCAAAGGATGTAAGTATTATTCATTTACAGCATGTTTCGAAATATATGTGTTGGAGAAATTATGATTGTGTTGAAAAGATGTGTTCTTGACATGTTGAGTTTGATATATTCGTTACCGGTTTGATTTTCGGATACCGTACGTGGTTATTTCGAAATTCCAGCATGTATATTGAATTGGTTGGGAAGAATTGAGCATGTCACATTGGGTTTTGATGAGAGATTATTTTTGTTTGAGTTAGCGGTATCGCGAGACTACGCCTGTGAAGGCCCTAAAACTGCTTGCTTGAAAATTTGCGGAAAATTAAAAATTTTCTTTTAAAAATAACTGAAATTGCCTCGTTCATAATTAAACTGATAAACAAAGTCAAAGTTTAAAATATCGCAGCGGAAGAAAATAAAGTTGCCAAAATCACAATTTAAAAATATCCAACGACTGATAAAAATATTGTTTGAGAAATAAAATAGCAACTGCTGCACTGAGGTCCTCGGGTGCCACTACTGCCGACCCAAGCTGGCTCACTGATCCCCGATTCGATAAAATTTGCGTACCGTTAAAAATAAAGTCTCGCGGGTAAAAATACCCTAATAGAATCCTATTTTAGAAAAATACACTTAAAATGCTCTAAATTAATTTATACGGTCGCCAGTGACCGCTCAGTTCAGGTTGGTATCATCGGGTCTTCAGTGACCGCTCAGTTCAGGTTGGTACCATCGGGTCTTCAGTGACCGCCAGCTCAGTTCCAGGCTCCCCGGTAGTCAGTTACATATCAGTTCAGCTTAGTGCAGTGGCGACAGGCGTAAAACATAATCTCAACAGAAAAGTTTTATCAGTTTTATCAGTGCAGGCTCCAAGGAGCAATTATTTTCACTGTGATTATCAGTTCAGCATGCACGTATTATAATTGCTCAGTACAGATTATTTTCAGCATGTCACATGGCATGATATTTTATCCCATTCATATTTTACTCCAGATTTTTACTCGTTACCTGCGATATATGCATGCTGAGTCTTTAGACTCACTAGACTTGATTGTTGTAGGTACTGATGAGGTCAGGGCCGAGGGCGGGGACCAGTGAGCCAGCTTGGGTCGGCAGTAGTGGCACCCGAGGACCTCAGTGCAGCAGTGTTTATTTTATTCCGCAAACAAATTTTTATCAGTCATTGGATATTTTTTTTTAAATTGTTATTGTTGGCAAAAAATTATTTTCTTCCGCTGCAACCTTTTTGAAACATTGAACTTGATTCACCAGTTGATTTTATGAATGAGGCCATTTAAGTTCTTTTAAAAAGAAAATTTTTAATTTTCCGCAAATTTTAAAGCAAGAAGTTTTAGGGCCTTTACAATTGGTATCAGAGCGGTGGTTCTGTATAGGGTTTCACTACTACTGACTGCGAGAAGCTCACGAAGCCACGTCTTCGGTCTGTAAGTTTTACGTTTCAGCATTTTATTTAAAGCACGAATTATTTTGACAGCATGCTTCCATGAAATAGTTTACAATCAGATCTTTTCAGTATTCATTTAAAAATAAATTATGGAATTATGCATGTTGGGTACGTTTGGAATTGGACATGTCTAAGAATTCGAATATTGGATTATTAGGATTCTAGAATTAAGAATCTAAACTTTTTGTTTATCAATGATAAGCGAATTTCGAGGACGAAATTTCTTTTAAGGGGGGAAGGATTGTAGAACCCAGAAATTTAGACTACGTATAAGTCATGCATAATTCTAGTATTTAAATTTAAATTGACTTCACTGCATAATTATTTTAAATGCATTTATTTGAAGTTAATTATTCATTATTTCAGTTCAGTAGTTTGATTTTTAGCATTTCAATTATTTCAGTGAGGCCGGACTGGAGTTGGAGTTTAGAGATAAAATTTAAGATTCAGAAAATATTTCCAGAATTTAATTTAGCTAGCAAGTAAGTTAAGTTAAGTTAAAAAGGAGGTTGAGGATTTATTGTAGTTACTTGAGTTGAGTAGAAAATAAGTTCATTTAAGTTCCAATAATTAAGGGTTTAATTCACTAGATTAATTAAAAGATTAGTGAGGCTTTTAAAAGTTATTAATTTGCTAGATAAACAACATTTCCCCTTTATTTATTTTAGAACTTTCGGCCACCCTTAGTTGCTAGAAAAAATCCTTGCCAACTCATCACCCTTTTGACCCATTCTTTGTTGAGTTAGCATAATAATATTTTTAATTCTTGATCCACCTTAATTAATTAATTAATGAGCATTATCCTAGTCTAGATTAGCAAGGAGAATTTCGGCCACCTCATTCCCCCAAAAAATTTGATAGCAAACCACAATTCAAATTTCAAAATGAGGGAGACTTGGTCTTGCATTTTAATCCCTTTATTAGTGGATCTTCCCCCTCACCTCTCCAACCATCATTCTCCCCTCCCTAATCTCGAAATTCAGTGTGAAATTCAGTAGAAAAACCGTGGGTTACATAGCTAAAAGAAGAGAGAAAAATAGAGAAAAGAAAAACAAGAGAAGCGCTCCACCTCCTCCGTGCCGCGTCGTCGTCGTTTTGTTCGTTTTCTTTCGAAACGAAACCAAGGCATGTCTAGATTCTTTCAAACCTCAATCAAGTCATATTAGCAATTATTTTTCAGTACATGATCAGGTTTTATCATGCAAAAACCGAATTACATCAAAGAATTTTCAGAAAACAATATGCAGATTTTTCGGCCCCTTTATTACATGCTTCACGGGTTTGCTCTTGTTTTGATGTTTCAGGTATTGGATTGACTCCAGGCTCCCAAGGCGACGTCTATGCATGTAATAGGATGCATTAGGACATCATTTGTTCATTGGTTTAACCCCATGACAGCCGAAACCAAGGAAAACAGCAGCAACTCCATTTATGTCTCTTGAGTTTCGAAAAATGCAGATTTTATGTCCAAGGGTAAGGATCTGATCACGGCTGCCCTAGGGGCCTATAGCCATGGTTAGATCACTCCCCTATCATGTCTAAGACATGACTAAGTCACCCTTTTGGTGGCTTGGTCCATGGCTCCTCGGTTTTTAATCAAAACAACAAAACAGCCCCCTCCCTTTCTCGCCCCTTCGGTTTTGACAGCACTAGTGTAGTTCGTTTTTGGTGGCATGGTGTGGATCTGGTTTGGCCTATGGCCCTTAGCCACGGTCCATACCACTCCCTTAGATGTCTAGGTCGTGCCATGGTCAATAAAATGGCCACTGGAACGACGAGAGACAGCAATCAAAGCAGCACACTTCCCACGCGCAGAATTGTGCTCGGCTGGGACGATTGGTTTGTTTCATGGTTGGTTCGAATTGTGGCTGGTCTTGTGCCCTTAGCCATGGTTCAAATCCTTACTTGGGATGTTGGTAAGGGTCCCTGGTCGGTGGTGCAAGCCCCAATGGCCGGCGGACTCGAAAACGACGCAAGAAAAGCGCATGCACAGCTGCTGGAATTTGACAGCAAGTTGCTGCGTCGGTTCGGAGGTCCGTTTGAGTTCTTGGTTGGCTTTTAGCCTATGGCCTTGGACTGGACAGTGCCTCATCGAGTTAGGAAGGTCATGTTTTTGACCGTTCGTGATTCGGATCATTTTTGAGGTCGTACGAGAATTTACGGTGCGATGTGCCAAATTGACTCTCGAAAGAGCGTTGCGTGTTTTGGCCTCCATTTCACCTAGATTTCGACCCTATCTTTTTAGGAGAATTATTTTATGATTTTTACAGCGTATTTTAATCATGACTAAATGACGGTTCAGTGTTGGTTCGGGTTGGTTCGGAGTCATGATTAAATACGAAGTCATTAGGCGTCATAGTCGCATCTTTTGAACGTAAAATTCATAGTTGGTCAAGTTTGAGCATTTGCATGTTTTTCATTTCACAGTTAGGTTGCAGCGAGCCTGGGGACTATCCATTCCAGTTGGTAAAATTTCAGGATATTTTCATTATCGTCAGTTAATTATTTTACGTGCATGAAAACAGAAAAATGATTATTTTTGAGATTTATGCGATATGGCTTGTGGTTCATTCACTATGTGGGAGCATTATTATTATTTATACGGTCGCCAGTGACCGCTCAGTTCAGGTTGGTACCATCGGGTCTTCAGTGACCGCCAGCTCAGTTCCAGGCTCCCCGGTAGTCAGTTACCGATCAGTTCAGCTTAGTGCAGTGGCCACAGGCGTAAAAAATAATCTCAACAGAAAAGTTTTATCAGTTATTTCAGTGCAGGCTCCAAGGAGCAATTATTTTCACTGTGATTATCAGTTCAGCATGCACGTATTATAATTGCTCAGTACAGATTATTTTCAGCATGTCACATGGCATGATATTTTATCCCATGCATATTTTACTCCAGATTTTTACTCGTTACCTGCGATATATGCATGCTGAGTCTTTAGACTCACTAGACTTGAGTGTTGTAGGTACTGATGAGGTCAGGGCCGAGGGCGGGGACCAGTGAGCCAGCTTGGGTCGGCAGTAGTGGCACCCGAGGACCTCAGTGCAGCAGTGTTTATTTTATTCCGCAAACAATTTTTATCAGTCGTGGATATTTTTAAATTGAAATTGTTGGCAAACTTTATTTTCTTCCGCTGCTTTATTTTTAAACATTGAACGTGATTTAACAGTTGATTTTATGAATGAGGCAATTTGAGTTCTTTAAAAAGAAAATTTTTAATTTTTCCCAAATTTTTTGAAGCAAGAAGTTTTTAGGGCCTTTACAATAGCAGCAGAGACCTCCTCAGGCGCCAGGGGCGCCTAAGCCAGATGATAGGCAGCCATGCCCCCAGTGCAGCAGATTCCATTTTGGCGAGTGCAGGTGGGGAACATTCAAGTGTTTTGTATGTGGCCTGGAGGGACACAAAGCAGCGGACTGCCCTAGGAACAAGGGCTCCACTACCCGCAGAGCATATGTGATGCATGCCGAGGAGGCTGAGGCAGCACCCGACTCGGCATTGATTACTGGTAACCCTTTTGGTTTAATGTTTTAATTTACTGTTCCATTGCATGGATTTTATACTTGTATGAGGACTTAATTATGGGATTTATACCTTAGAAAGATTTAAGATGCATGTTCTACTCGGTTGGGACTAAGAATTATACTGTTTGGTCTGAAGTATTGTAAGGATCCAAATGTACTAATGGGTAAGTTAAGGATTAAAATGCGAAATTCGAACGGTTGGGGATTGATATTAGGGATAATTCAGAGTCTATTCGAGAATTTTGGGATTAATTGACGATAATAAATCCCTTAAGTTCAACTCTATTAGATTTGATGGTATGTTCTGTCGCAGGGAGGATACTTATTGCAGGAGTAGCCACGCATGCGTTGATAGATTCAGGAGCTACGCATTCGTTTGTATCTGAATCCTTCGTGAAGCGACTAGGGATCATACCAGTAGCGATGGATTCAGGTTTCAGTGTATCGATCCCATCCGGGGATCAGATGTTCACATCTCGGATAGTGAGAGGATTGGAGCTCAGATTGCAGCAGAAGACAGTACAGGCAGATCTGATAGTACTACCGCTGCCAGAGTTTGATATCATCTTGGGCATGGACTGGCTCTCTTCTCATGGAGCAGTCATAGATTTTCGCCAGAGGTCGGTGTCGGTCAGACCTCCCAGTGGAAAGCCGTTTGTATTTGAGGCAGCGAGACATCAGCAGTTCCCACACGTCATTTCCTGCATGCGTGCAAGAAAGCTTATTAAGAGAGGCTGCCAGGCGTTCTTAGCCAGCATCGTATCAGTGACAGAGCCAGTCAGTCAGAAGCTGGAGGATATAGATGTGGTCAGCGAGTTCTCCAGTGTGTTCCCTGGCGATGTTTCAGGCGTTCCACCAGACAGAGAGGTGGAGTTCTCTATTGAGCTCATACCAGGGACAGTGCCGATATCTAAGGCACCCTACCGATTAGCACCCGCAGAAATGAAGGAACTCAAGGATCAGATTCAAGACCTGTTGGATAAGGGTTTAATTCGTCCTAGTTTTTCTCCTTGGGGCGCACCGGTTCTTTTTGTTAAGAAGAAGGATGGAAGCATGCGTCTGTGCATTGATTATCGAGAGCTGAACAGAGTCACAGTGAAGAATAAGTATCCGCTGCCTAGGATCGAAGACTTGTTTGATCAGCTTCAGGGAGCCTCAGTGTTCTCCAAGATAGACCTTCGATCTGGATATCATCAGCTGAAGGTGAGAGAGTCAGATGTGCACAAGACAGCCTTCCGGACGCGTTATGGGCACTATGAGTTTCTATTGATGCCCTTTGGCCTGACGAACGCGCCAGCGATCTTCATGGATCTCATGAATCGCGTATTCCAGCCATTCTTGGATCAGTTCGTCATAGTCTTCATTGACGATATTCTGATCTATTCGAAGAACAGGGAGGAGCACAGTCATCATTTGAGAACAGTGTTGCAAACTCTACAGGATAGACGACTGTATGCCAAATACAGTAAGTGTGAGTTCTGGCTCGACAGGGTGGCATTTTTGGGCCACATTGTATCTCATAATGGCATAGAGGTCGACCCTAGCAAGGTAGAGACAGTCAGAGATTGGCCAGTTCCGAAGAGCGTGACAGAGATTCGCAGTTTCTTGGGATTGGCAGGTTATTACAGAAAGTTTATCCAGGGCTTCTCTTCTATTGCGGTGCCTATGACCGCTCTGACAAAGAAGAATGTCAAGTTTGTCTGGGGACCAGAGTGTCAAGAAAGCTTTGACAGACTGAAGCAGGCCTTGACCACTGCACCAGTGCTAACTATGCCATCAGGGCAGGGAGAATTTGTGGTCTATACAGATGCATCTAAGCTTGGGTTGGGCGCAGTTTTGATGCAGCAGGACAGAGTGATAGCTTATGCGTCCAGGCAGCTGAAGGTTCATGAAAAGAATTATCCGACCCATGATCTCGAGCTAGCAGCAGTGGTATTTGCTCTGAAGATCTGGAGACACTATCTGTATGGGGAGAAGTGCAAGATTTTCACAGATCATAAAAGCCTGAAGTACTTCTTTACACAGAGGGAATTGAACATGCGTCAGAGGAGATGGCTTGAGTTGGTGAAAGATTATGATTGTGACATTAGCTACCACCCGGGTAAGGCTAATGTAGTTGCAGACGCTCTGAGTAGGAAGCACACAGCGATTTCCCATCTGTCAGTGCAGAGACCGCTACAGGCTGAGATTCAGAGATTTGAGCTTGCAGTTTATGCCAGGGGCGAGGCCCCGAATCTTGCTACTCTGACAGTTCAGCCGACTCTGAGAGACAGAATTCGAACAGGGCAAACTTTTGATGAGCAGCTACAGAAGTGGAGACAGAGGGACGAGACAAAGGGCCAGAGGCTGTATGCAGTTGTGGATGGCATAGTCAGATATAGGGACCGCCTATGGGTTCCTGACAGTGATTCCCTCCGAGCAGATATCTTGAGTGAGGCCCACAGCACCCCGTACTCCATCCATCCAGGGAGTACGAAGATGTATAAGGATTTACAGACTCTTTATTGGTGGCCGGGCATGAAGCGAGATATTCTGCGATTCGTCTCCGAGTGTTTGACGTGTCAGCAGGTTAAGGCAGAGCATCAGAGACTTGCAGGGAAGCTGAGACCACTCCCTATTCCCGAGTGGAAATGGGAAAATATTACTATGGATTTCGTGACAGGGCTTCCGAGGACTACTGGTGGATTCAACGCCATCTGGGTGATTGTTGATCGGCTCACTAAGTCAGCTCATTTCTTACCGATCAGGAAGACATTCACCATGACTCAATATGCAGAGCTGTATATCAGAGAGATAGTCAGACTACACGGGATTCCAGTATCCATCGTGTCAGACAGGGATCCAAGATTTACGTCGGCATTCTGGAAGAGTCTTCATCAGGCTTTGGGTACGAGGCTATTGTTCAGTACCGCTTTCCACCCTCAGACGGATGGTCAGTCAGAGAGGGTAATTCAGATTCTGGAGGACCTACTCCGAGCATGCATGATTGACTTCCAGGGCAGCTGGGAGCCGAAGTTACCTCTGGTGGAGTTCACATACAATAACAGTTATCAGGCATCGATAGGTATGGCTCCATATGAGGCACTGTACGGGAGGAAGTGTAGGTCGCCAGTATATTGGGATGAGGTAGGCGAGCGAGCAGAGTTGGGTCCAGATATTGTCACTCAGACAGCAGATTTAGTGGCTAAGATTAGAGACAGGATGAGGACTGCGCAGAGCCGCCAGAAGAGTTATGCTGATCAGAGACGATGAGATCTTGAGTTCGCAGTAGGGGATCATGTATTTGTGAAGGTCGCACCTATGAAGGGAGTGACGAGGTTCGGGAAGAAGGGCAAGCTCAGCCCTAGATTCATCGGACCATTTGAGATCCTAGAGAGGGTAGGGACACTCGCATACCGAGTTGCTTTACCGCCGAATCTGGCGGGAGTGCATAATGTGTTCCACGTCTCTATGCTGCGTAAGTACATGTCGAATCCTTCACATGTGCTTAACTATGAGTCACTTCAGCTGACACCGCACTTATCCTTCGAGGAAAGACCGACTCAGATCTTGGATAGACAGGAGAAGAGACTCAGGAATAAGGTGATTCAAATGGTCAAAGTCAAGTGGTTGAATCACTCCGAGAAGGAGGCCACATGGGAGACAGAGACCGAGATGAGGAGTCGCTACCCGGAGTTATTCGGTACGTTCTAATTTCGAGGACGAAATTCTATTTAAGGGGGGGAGAGTTGTAAGGTCCAGGAAATTTAATTCGCGTAACCTAAGTGCATGCAATCTAGGAATTTTTTTGTTATTATTTTTAATTACATGTTTAATTATTTTGATGCAATTTATGCACAATTCATGCATGATAGGATTTAGTCCCTGAAATTTTAAAAGTACACGCATTAGGGTTTCTAGGCGCATTTCACGTTCGAACGAGGAGTGGTCTTGAGGTTTCGGCTAATGTTTTCAAAATCTTTTCAACACGAAATATTTTTCGAGAGTGCGTTTGGATTTATTGAGCCTAATTTTAAGCTTGCTAGGCTTAAATTTTTTAAAACCCTTAATTATCATATTAAAACCCATAATTAGTTGGTTAACTAAATAATTACTACATAGGAAACCTTCACCCTTCCGTAACCTCTCCCACACCCGATTAATATACATCCGTTTCCCCTTAAGAGCACCCATCAGTTTCAGAAAGAAAATAAACTCCAGCAGAAGGCTCGATCTTGAGCTTGTTTATGCAAAGAAAATTCAATCGGGTTCCTCCACTTCATCCTTGCACTCCAACCATCTTAAGGCACGCTTTGTACCCTCTTTTCTGCATCATTCATGTCATATATATCTGCATTGTATGTTTTTTTGCATGAAATATTCTCGATCTATCAAGAAAATGGAGGATTTTCGGTTTTTGTTCATGGCATGTATTTCTTTTATTTTTACTCACGATTTCTGGATTGTGGTGTAAAGGGGCTGCTGTAATAGGATGGTAAGGGATTGTACAGATCGTGATTTATGAGGCTTAGGTGCTGGTGTGTGCTGCAGGGTCTAGATCGATGAGTTTAGTTGAAGAGGGATTGGGTAGTGTTCTTGGAGAGGCTCGAACGTTTTCTGCGTTTGGTTGCACAGAAGCTTTATGCTTCGTTTAGGCTTGGTTTAGGAGTTCAATTAAGGTCTTAACGGTGACCCTAAATGGCTGGACACGTGAGGATAGAAGTGGACCGAAGTATTTTAAGAGGTTGGATATGTGTTGGGAAATAAGTGGACAAGAGAGAGGCCGATAGTTATTGAGGGGCTGGCCGAGACATGATGAACTTAGAGGACATAATTCATGTAAAAAAAAAAGGCTTACAATGAGTTGTTTAAATTATGGTTCAAGTTGGGTAAATTTTGGGTATGTTTCGAGTCGATTCGGGTTAAAAATCGAGACCTCGGTCCAAGTTTTAAAACGAATCAGTTAAGTTCAGATTTTGGCTCGAGTTTACACCTAGGAATACTTTTAAATATGTTTTGGGACATTATTAGGAGTTTGGTAAGTTTCGGATCAAAATAATGAGTTTTGGATTTATCCGGGATTTAGTTGCCGCGCAAAACGTAAATTAAAGGATTAATAGAAACGCCTAGATTCAAGCTTGATAAAATTATGGGAAATTATATTTAAGCTCAAATAATTATTAGAAGTCTAAGTTTTTAATTTGGGAAGTTTATGCTTAGGTTTGGTTTAATTCGAGATTAAAACGCATTAATATGTTATATTTAAAGATTAATTTAAAATTCATATATTTAAGCCAAATAAAAATATGGGAAAGTTCATGTAGGCTTAAATAATTATTTGGGACATGTTAGAGTCAATGGAATTAAGAAAAAGTCAAAAAAGTGAAATTTGACGTCTAGGGGCAAAAAGGAAATTTTTGGGTTTCCAGGGGCAAAATGGTTATTTTGCACTCGGGGTGAGATTTTGGTCCTGGCAGCGCCCTGAGCACAAATTCATGATATTTTAAATGTTTATGCATCATGTTCATGATTTTTATGAAATTACGATGGATACGTTGCATGCTTGGTTTAAAGGAAAAGTTACGCATATGCATGTTTTTATGAAGTAATGAAAATGATGAAATTTTTGAAGGATGGGAATTGGTTGTGACTGACGATGTATATGTATACGATGACATGAGATATGATGAGCTGAGGCCCGGGCTCAGTGGGCGGGTAATGCTGTCGCTGATGTCCCCCGCCGCCGGGTACCACGGTTTTATAGATGGATCCATCGATAGAGCTGATACGATAAAGCTGATACGAAAGTCACAACTAATGAACTGAATTCAATTAAAAGAAAATGTTTAAGTTTATGATGACACGATGAGCTGTTTGGACACGTATATGAAGATATGAGCTGACATGATATGAGATGATATGAGTTGACACGACATGATTTTATACGACACGTTTACGTTATGCTTTAAGTTCATGAAAGATATATTGAGTATGATATTTTTCACTGCTGTGTGATATGTATATGTACTTGTTATTAACGGTATAGGTGTGTTGAGTCTTTAGACTCACTAGGCGTGTGTGATGCAGGTGAGTTCGATGTCGAGGAGACTGGAGGCGCTGGACTCTGAGTCAGTGGACCTGGTGGGCGACACTACCCGAGGACCTATGATTATTCCGCATTATTATGATTTCATATTTTGAGAGGATACGAGTATGTTAAGCTGTGTTATTTTACAGTTGATGTTAGGATTTCCTCGTCTTAACTTCGGTATATTTTATTGGCAATTACTCATGATGATTTTTAAATGACGTTTTTAAAATTAGGAGTGCATGTATGCGATTTAATTAAATGGTTATTTTCAAAAGGAGAGTTTTAAAAAAAAAAAAATATTTCCGCATTTTAAAATGAGTAGACGTTTCCTATTGTAGAACCCGTAATTTGGACTGCGTATAAACCATGCATAATTCCTAGTAATTTAATTGCTTGAGTATTTAAATTCTTTTCTTTGAATTTATTTATTTTACGCAGTAGTTTAATTGTTACTTTTTCAGTTAAATAAGTGAGGACGGTCCGGAGATGGAGTTTTGAGATAATTAATAAAGATTTATTTAAGAAGTGGTATTCTAGCATGTTTAGTTCATTACATTTCAAAAGTTCGTGCATTAAGATTTTTAAGTGGCATTTCACGCTCGATCGAGGATCGGAGACCAGGGAATTTTCAGGAAATTTATTTTATTTCACGAATTATTTTTATAAATTAATTTAGAGCATTTTAAGTGTATTTTTCTAAAATAGGATTCTATTAGGGTATTTTTACCCGCGAGACTTTATTTTTAACGGTACGCAAATTTTATCGAATCGGGGATCAGTGAGCCAGCTTGGGTCGGCAGTAGTGGCACCCGAGGACCTCAGTGCAGCAGTTGCTATTTTATTTCTCAAACAATATTTTTATCAGTCGTTGGATATTTTTAAATTGTGATTTTGGCAACTTTATTTTCTTCCGCTGCGATATTTTAAACTTTGACTTTGTTTATCAGTTTAATTATGAACGAGGCAATTTCAGTTATTTTTAAAAGAAAATTTTTAATTTTCCGCAAATTTTCAAGCAAGCAGTTTTAGGGCCTTCACAGTTGGTATCAGAGCCGACCTCTCTTAGTACGGTGTGGTTCGAGGACGAACCAAGCGGAAGCTGGTGGGCATGTGAGGTCCGGGGCCGAAGAGGGCGGGGGGTGAACGCCGGTGCCATTAGTTGCACGGACAATGAGCGGCTCCTGGCAGGCTTCTAGGTGAAGGGAACATGAATGAACCGACCCGACACGGGAATGAGAGGGATTCCGAGACTGGGCAATGTAATGGACTGAACAGTTGAAGAGGGCTTAAAAGATTTGATTGGTACTACTCATATCACGAAGGTGCATCTTCTTTTCGGTAGCTCATCACATAAGAACTCCAAAGTTAAGCGTGCTTGACTTGGGGCAATTTTGGGATGGGTGACCTCCTGGGAAGTTTCCTAGGGTGCGTGTGAGTGAGGACATAAGCACGCTGGAAAGACTCGTCTTGGTACAGTGAGGACAGTCGTCAAATCTGGGGCGTTACAACGCCGTTATGCCGTCAAGTTATATCAAAACCGAGTATTGATTTGTATATGAGTTGCTTGAATTGTATATTGATAGAATGTATGTCTACATTGCCTTTCAGAGTTATTATTTTCAGACTCGACATTCCGATTTCAAGATCTCGACAGACATTGTGCGACGAAAGGTATAATTCATGTGGTCACGGGATTGCACAACTCGATTCAGATTTGATACGAGTTTCCCTAAATCACATACTAGATTGTTATTACATTTCATTATGTAATGCCTTGTTTATTGAATTATATTCGAGTCCTGAGATAGGAGATATTGGCAGACTGGCCAAAACTAGACGTTTCGGTGTATCGACGCATAGGAGAAGATTTGCTCTATGTGTAGACCCTCGATACAGAGTTGACCGAAGTCTAGGAATAAGACGTACCGTCGCCCCGATTGGTTAAGTAGGTGACAGACCGTCTTATTCACACGGGATCCCTAGATTAGAAATGAGTCGAGTCAAGATTTAGATGTTGAATACAGATTTGTATTCTTCGACATGTTTAGATTTGCATTCATGTTAATTGATATATGCTATGCTTTTGTACATGATTTATGACATTGCATGCATCCATGTTTTATACTGGGATATGTTCTCACCGGAGTTATCCGGCTGTTGTCGTGTCTGTATGTGTGCATGGCAACATATGGGGCAGGATCTGGGTCTCGAGCTAGATGAGAGATTGATGATAGCGTGGAGATCTCGGGCGTTGAAGATTTGTAGTGTTTCCTACTAGACTTGTATCACTTATGTTGTAGTTGGTATGTAAACACCGGTGTATGGTGGTACTAGACAGACATGTATGTACATTATGTTGTTTATTTCAGTTACAGATATGATATGCTTTAGTTATACATTTGAATTAATATTAAAAGCAAATTTTTGACCCACATTTTCGAGCAAAGATCCAATTAAATCCCAAAAATAATTGAGTTAGAGCCCGGGTCCCCACAATTTTAAACTAGAGAATTTGATTTCTGGTTTCATTTTTTCTTAATGTAATTATATATGGACAGTTTTGTTATGTTGTTAACCAACCGTGTTTATTTTTGTGTCAATCAATTAAGTGAGACTCACATATTAGATATATAATTTTATATAATTTATCATATCCAATAGATGAACGTCACTATATTAATAGATATAAAAATGAATACGGTTGGTGGACATAAATATAGATATATCAAATTTGTGCGAATGATGATTTCGTCAGTTGCAAGAAAGTAGAAAGTCTTTCTAACATAAGCTTTACAAACTTGGCTAACGTAATCGCAACACTTTCCCTATACATTTGGTCTCCGAAAAGATATCACAATTTGAATTCAAATTTCAAATTGTTATACAATTTTATATGCATCATGTCCATTAAATTGGCAACACAGAGTGTCATTTGTTCCTCCTATTAACTTTATTTTTTCATTTATAAATATATAAAATTATAAGAAATTTAAAATTATTGAATGTTTTCATGATGACATATAAACAACTCGGCATCACAAATATGGACTCGTGTACACTAATCTTAAGAAAAAATTTGAGAGAGGAAATTTTGAAGGGATTTATTAGTGTTTACATATCTTTGGATTAAACGGCACATGGAAAAAACAAAAACCAATATCCGCCTGGTCGGTATAGAAAGTGTGAAAGCCCTTGGGTGGGCTACGGGCTCGGTCACTAATACGGGGCAAGTGCAAGTCAAAACCTGCAAGTCGAAACACATTTTTGAAAGAAACACGATGTGTGCGGATCAAGATCTCAACGTCCATTTGAGCGGCTCGGATCTAGTCTAAAGTATAACACAAATTTGGAAGAAACACAAGTTTATAATCACTAGATTTTACTCAGTTCGGCCGTGTTTAGGTCCAAATACTTTGTATAAATTTCAAATTTCTTTTAGACCAAAAGGGGGAGGTAATATTGATACTCCTTACATCCAACCCGACCATGATCCGAGTCGAAAAGTTCAAGATCTGAGCATATTACAAAAGCTGATAAGCCCATATTCGACATAATTAGACCAGAGCAAGGTTCATTGATGTTACACGAGAGTTGGGCTATTTTCCACTCAGGAAAAAAGGTCACAGAAGATGGAAATGCCCGAGCAACCGAAATTGAAGCATGATTGTGCGAACCAAGCTCAATCAAATAATTATGGCTATGAATACACATTCCTATTAATGAAAAATACATGGTCAAACCTCATGAAAAGGAAAAACTCTAGCCATATCGTGATATTTTTAAAATTCATAATCTGCTAAAGATAAGAACCGATCGATACAAATCTTGCTATGAATCTGGTGTTTCATTGATTTGTCTTACTAAGAGTTCTTCTCCTACAATGTATCTAGCTCCTCCTAATTCTATAAATATCAGGTATTTCCTATGGTTTTACACATTCATTCGTTGCTATCACTAACATTATTTTTTATCACACACTTAAGTTTGGTCTCATTATTGACTTAAGCATCGGAGAAGTTACGTCATAAACACTTCCAACATCATCTATATAGGTTTTGGTTTAAGCTTGATATAAGTATATATTTTGATTTGAAAATTATATTTATTTTATTCCATGTGGATAATTACCTCTATTTTCAGCTTTTATAGTTTATTTTTTTTAAAAAAATGGAAGATCGTCTATTTTTTTAATAGGATACACAACATGAGAGATAAGCAATAGTAGTTATGTAAATTCTATGAGCTAGAGCAGGCTAGAGTCTCAATGTTTTAAAAACATTGCATCTCATTATCTATTTGCAAATTATGCCTTTCATTTAACTAACATTGAAATTTTCTCTAAAAATTTATATCTGGAAAGGAAAAAAAATTAGCTTAAAAAGTAAAAGATTAAATTAGAGCTATACAACTTTGGTACTTATGGACTGGATGTACAAGGTTCGAGTATGGGGTGGCGAAAGAAACTCATTGCCAGGAATTAGGATAATCTTGTGAGTTTGAGCTTCTTGAGCTACCATGAGATATGTGATTGTATGCCCAAAAATTATAGTGTCATGGGCCTTAAAAGTTCTGGGGTCATTCTTTGATATTTTGAGTAATTGACACATGTATATGAATGATTTTTTGACTTGTACCTAGACCATGTTTTGGGCCAATTGTTTTACTTCTAGACTATATTTTGGATGATTGATTTAATGAATTTACTACTTCTATACTACAAATTATGTTGAAATAAAATATTGTCTACTACTTCTACATTAGAATAAATGGTGAAATAATAAAATAAATATATTTCGACATATTAAATATTGTGGCGAATTAGGAAAAAACATTTACTACGTCACAATTCAAAATATTGTGAAGTCGTCTGAATCAATTACTTTGTCAACATTAAATTTTGTTTAAGTAATATACAATTAATTACTTCGTTATTTGACAAAAAATTTGAAGTGAATGCAACATTTTACTTCATCATAACAACAAAATTGTGAAATCGTATGTAGCCATTAGCTTCGATAATTAAAAAATCTGATGCCCCTAAAATTGATACATCTGGACAAATTCAAGCTCCTCCTAAAATTGTCCATATCTCTTTAAAGCCCAAGACTCATTATTGATCAAGGGTCCGACTACCAAGCCTGACCATATATTAAGGTGTCCAAGCCCGGGAGTCCGAGCTCATGAAATTCTAAAGGGTTGCATCCTCAACCCTATTTATTAAAGTTCCAAATTTTCTACTAGAAGTCGGAGCTCTAATGAAATTATGGAATATGGAGACATCTTCGTGCATAAAAAAACTCCAATAAATACGAGATTGGATCAAATCTCGTCGAGACAAGACAAGAGTCCTAGCCGCCGTCAAGAGTCCTAGTTGTTGTGGTCATCAAGTCTTACTGCATGATGTCTTTTATCTCAGATAGATATCTATTTTAACAAGAATTCTGTCCCCATAATGTAATTAATACCTCATGCCTCTATAAAAAAATATCAGTTATTGACCTATGATTTTACACACGCACACTCTCTTATTCGCTTATCACTATTATATCTCATTCTTAAATTTGCTCTCCGGATTGACTTAAGCATCAGATAGATCACGTCGGAAAACTTTCTGATACCCCTTAACCCTATTTTTGTCTGTGAAGACCCAGAGCACTGACCCAATCCACTCAGCCACGAAGATTTGAAGACCTGCTCTCCAAACCAAGCCCAAGGTAAAATTTTGGTATCATCAATTAACGCCATCTATGGGATTTGAAGAAAAAGAGATAAAATGGTAAATCAAAGAGGAAGAGGAAAGATGTTTAATTTTCAAGAGAACCTAGATAGCGAGAATCATGAGGATAAGCACCACGAAGAGGAATAGCATGAATAACAGTCTCGTGGAGAACTGAATCATCCGAACAATTCATCATCATCCACGCAAGAACACATCTTGGACTTCAATAGAAGAGCCCTTAGTCTTCCTCCGAACAACTTCTGGTTTTCCATGGAAGAGCCCCTGGTCTTCTCCAAAAGAGTTTTTGATCTTCAATGGAAGATCTCATCCTGATCTTCCTCCAAGCACACCTTGGCATTCAACAGAAGATCCCCCTGGTCTTCCTCCGAGCACATCCAATCTCGCTCAGAAAAGCACATCCTGGTTTTCCTGGGAAGAGCACATCTTTGTCTTCTTCGGAGGAGCACATCACGGTCTTCCTCCGAACAACTCATCCTGCTTTTGCACACAAGAGCACGTTATGGTCTTCCTCGCAGAAGCACGTCTTGAAGGGGTCATCATGGTAACCTTAGAATAGCGGATCCTGATCATACTTGGAAGAGCTAATTTTGGTCATCCTATAAATAGCTCACTGTGGCCGCCCTCGGAAGAGCCTACCATTGTCATCCTCAGAAGAGCCGATCCTTATCATTTTTCAAAAGATGCTACTCATTTAGAGCTTTCTCATCAGTAAACTTTATTACATTGGTCTTACTGTTATCTTCGAAACGTCTAATGTGGTCAAGTCATTCAACACAATAAAATGTAAGCCCAACACTTGTTGGCCATCTTACAAGGACACCTCTGGACAGAAAAACCCTGAAAAGCCCGACCATCTCGGCACCATGTAATCCCATGAACATCATCTCGACGCTATGTGAGACCACGAAAGTGACATTCATAAAAACAAAGTTCACGAATGTGGCATTCACCAAAGCACGACCAGCTCAGTACTATGTAAGACCACGAATGTGACATTCATAAAAACAAATTCCACGAATGTGGCATTCACCAAACCTGACCAGCTTAGCACTATATAAGTCCATGAATGTGACATTCATAGAAACAAAGTTCATGAATGTGGCATTCACCAAAGCCCGATCATCAACTCGATACTATGTAAGACCACTAAGGAGGCGTCAAAGCCGACCATCAGCTCAGCACTATGTAAGACCACAAAGGTGACATTCATAAAAACAAAGTCCATAAATGTAACATTCACCAAAGCCCAACCAGCTCAGCACTATGTAAGACCACGAAGGTGACATTCATAAAAACAAAGTCCATGAATGTGGCATTCATCAAAGTTCGACCGTCAGCTCGAAACTATGTAAGATCATGAAGGTGGCATTCATAAAACAAAGTTCACGAATGTAGCATTCATCAAATCCCGAGTATCAGCTCGGCACTATGTAAAACCACGAATGTGACATTCATAAAACAAAGTCCACGAAAGTGGCATTCATCAAAGCACGACCAGTTCGGCACTACATACACCCAAGAATGGGGAATCCATATATCAACCTAATCTCGGGCTTGCCCAAATTACTTAGTCGATCTTGGTTTCAAGTCAAAAGGGCACACACAACAATCTTGTTCGGGTTTTATGTCTATTACTTAGCCAATTTTAGTTTCAAGTCAAAAGGCTCGGATAACCATCAAGTTCGGGTTTCATATTTATTAATTAGCCAAATTGAGGTTTCAAGTTTCAAAATGGCTTGGACAACCATCATGTTCGGGTCTTATATTTATTACTTACCCAAATTTAGATAGTTATCGCCAAAAAATTGATATAGAAGAAATATTTATTAGTATTAATGAATTCACATATCATATTAAATATTTGAAAATAAATGGGAAAAAAATGTGTAATTAAACATGAAGTATTTTTCAATTTTATTTTTAAAATTCAAATTTTAATTTGATATCCTTAGAAAATATAAACTATATTTAAATGTCTACATTGATTATATCATTTCATTTAAATTCAATTATGATTTTGAGTTTTGTGTTATTTTTATATATTTTTCACTATTATATAACATATTAAATAAAATGAATTGATATAAGATTTTTGTTTACATATTTTTTCTATTTTTTATTAGTGATAGTTGCACTCAACCAAAATAAATAATTACATTTAAAGACATAAGATTTTACTAATTATTATTCGTTGCACTCTATGCATGGTAAATAATAGTTTGGATCAATTTTCATCCGAAAATAAAAATGTCCCATTAATATCCATGTATTTGAGTACTCATTAATCATATGTCGTTACTAGATCTGAAACATTTTGTTCTCAAATATCATATACTAGAATCATATTTTTAATGTGTTGTTCTGATTTTCATTAAAAAAAAAGACAAAAATTTGTGTGAGACGGTCTCACGGGTCGTATTTGGTTAGACATATATCTTATTTGGGTCATCCATTAAAAAATATTACTTTTTATTCTAAGAGTATTACTTTTTATTGTGAATATCGACGTGGTTGACCCGTCTCACATATAAAGATTCGTGAGACCGTCTCACAATAGACTTACTCAGAGAAATAAATGAGTTCAAGGAGTGCAAAAACATTTTTTTTATGGATCATATAATGCAAACAAATAATTTTTTTCACAGGGACGAAATGCAAACTTGAATTTTGGAGTGAGAATTTAAAGTAAATTAACTCAAATATGTAATAATCTATGGGAAAACCTCTCAAAAATCCCCAATAGCAAACAAAAATGTTTTTCCAGTCCTCGTGTCAGAAAAAATCGTTTTAAACTCCCTGACCCATTTTAATATATGTTTAAGGTTCCTAAATCACATGAAGTTACATTTTTGCCCTTGATATTTTTCGAAAACCCTTAAACAGCCTTTGTATTTGTTTTTTTTCCCTTCCCTCTTGTATCTTCCCGACATCTCCTCAGAAATCCCAACGTCTCCCAAACTCTATCTACTTCAAACCACTGTGAATCGAAGGAAAACATTGGCAGAGAAATCGAACAACAGAGAGACAAAATGGATAAAACACTTTAGTGCAAGAATCCGAAGAAGAGTATAGAACCAAAGGAGAGAAGGACGAATAAATCATCACAAAAGAAGATAGTGAAGAAAGTTGTGAAAGAGAGAAAGCAGAGAACGCGGAAATCAAATCTGTATATTTCTTTAATTTTTAAATTGAAACCTCTTGTTATGATGTTGTTATTTTGTTTCGTAATTTTGTTCTTGTTAGGACAGTGAGCGCTCAAATTGTTTTCCCATTGATAAGGCACATTTATACCCAATTTCTAGGGTTTTTTTTTCATATTGTTCTGAACTTAGTTATTTAATTTTATTGCATTATTTCTGAAGATTACAGATGAAGTTTATAAATTATGTTAAAAAGTGTTGGCTTTATGAACCAATTATCCTCAATGACCACGTTATTTTTATGCTAATAGTGATATGATTGATACTTGGTCGACTCTCTGTATTTGTGTTTATATTTAGCCTAAATTCTTTGTAAAAAAATTCACGTTCTGATATATAAATATATATACACATCAGAGATAGATTCCTTATCTTGTTCTCATTTTTTAATATAGAGTTTGCTGTTGAGCAGAACCTTGTTGAATCTGGTGATGAGCAGAAGGATGAAAATGAATTATGTTCAAAGCTACTTTCACGTTGTTGCCCCCATTTCTTTAAATCCTTGATGAGAAAACTAAATCCTTCTTAGGTGAGCAACAAATTGGGCAGATAAAAGATACGTCTTTTGCGAAGTGGATCGATATTCCTGTCCTTGCGATAAGTAGTTCAAGAATTGATTATGTTCTCAATAGATTTCAGTTTGATTCGTGCTCGTTAGTTGTTGGTGAAGATATCTCAATACCTTTTAGTTCAGCGGATTTCTCTCTTATTCTCGGGCTGCGTCATGTTGGACAACCTGTTGATTTGGACCTGAAAGTGGATTCGAAATTTTTGTCTCGTCATTTTGAAGGAAAAGTGACTAATGCCAGCCGTGCAGATATTTTTAAAAAACTAAGTTTGCTTGCTGCCAGTGATGATAGCAGTGAAGTCGATGATTTTGTTTTTTTCAACTGCATAATATTCTCAACTTGTAATTATTCAACCCCTGGTTTTATTTTCCCTTATCTCGATGACCTTTCGACTTTTTCCGAGTATGCTTGGGGAGATGCTGCCTTCCGATTTTCGGAAGTAAAAATTATTTAGATTGAAGCACTGTTGGTTTAATGGTTAATATTGTGTTTTATTTTTATGAAAAAAAATTTGTTCTTAATAATTTTCCGATTTTCTTATTTGTTTTAGGCATGGGTATATGAGAGGCTTCCAGTCTTAGGAGTGTGCACCGATTTACATGTTTTCCCTCGGTTGTTTCGATGGGTGGAAAGAAAGATTCCATTGAAGTTTGTTGGAGCTGAATCACTATTGAATTCCATAGATTCAACCCAAGTTGGTCTTATTTCATCCGAGTTCATTTTAAGTTGAAGAATTTTTTTTTTTGTGCTGGTGAACATGTTCTACCAATTGCACCATTTTCTGATGAGAGGGAGTTGTTGGACATAAAACATGCAATTAAGCTGGAAAATGTTAGATCTCAAGTGATAAAATTTGTAAAAAAATTTAAAAAACAAAAGGATGAACTGAAAATGTTGAAAATGAAATGTGTTGAACAGAGCGAGATTGTATTTTACATGTAGCCACAAGATCATTGTTTTCTAAGAAGAACGATGAGATTATTGATTTAAAGTTGGAGGATGCTGAACAGAGTGATAAAGCATTGGATGAGATTATTTAGGAACAGTGGGAGGAGGCTAGGCGATTGATAAAGAACAGGCTGCTGTGTCTGCAAAAAATGTAGCTGATAATTTTGATGATGCTGTTGACATAATGGTGAAGAATGTTGTTGCTGATTTGCATAAAGAAAACCATGAACCGAGGGCAGCTGATTCTATGAATTATTCAGGTAATAAAGAGCATAAAGAAGTGAAAAGAACTGATTCTGGAAATCCAGCTGGTAATATTACAATTGGACCTAATGCAAATTTGATGGTGCATAATGTTGATGTTGATTTGGAGATAGAAAACAACAAAGTATTAGGAACTGAATTTGCAACCGCTTCATTTGATGAAAACAATTATGTGTTTGGTCGAAATAGAGGGAGTGGAACATATGACGACGATGAGAATGATGCTGGCAGTGGCATTGGTACTTCAGAAGTGCCGAAGATTGCCCTTTTTCAATCTTCAATTATAGATACCGTGAGGACTAGGGGTGATCGTGTGAAAAAGAAAAAACCCACGAGTTTTGTGACTCCACCCAGCTCTACACCAAAATGGAAGAGGCGTTCCAAAAAACAGGTTTGCCGATCAATGGTGCACAATTTAGTCCTCGAATAGTTACTTTTATCTCAATAATATGTCAATTTTCTTATTTATACCACTGCTAATATTTTTTGCATCTTATATTAAAAATATATTGCAACATAGGAAAATTATGTCCAAGATGTTGATGCGGGAAGTAGTCCTCTTAAGACTTGCATGTTGAAATTCAAAGGTAGAAGCGATTTTTGTGGGATTGAAGAAATTTCTGTAGAACAGAGGAAGTTGTTGACATAATTCCTGAATAGGGAAGAATTGGAGTATGTATATCTTTGAAATTTTATTTTTGTTCATAATATTTTTTTCTCAATGTTTGTAATGAATTTTGTATTCTATTCCTGTAGTGTTACAATTTGGATGGATGAGCATATTTGTTTGACTGGACCATTGTTTTGTGACTTCTTGTTTGGTGAGTTTGTCATTGGCATTATGATAAATGTGTACATGAGAATAATGCAAAAGAAAATTATGGATTATGGATTTGAGACTTACTGTATGGACACGTTGGTACATGTGCGATTGAAATTGAATTCTTGTTCAACTTATTGGATTATAGAGAATGAGTATGTTTTCTCTTTTTAATTTGTAGAAGGAAGTGCTTGAAGTTTTGGTACGATACGGTAAAAAGAGACGTATAAGCAAGACAGAGTATGGAAATTTCATTGGTAGGCTGACATCCGCGACACGAGAAAAGTTGAATGAACTAAACGAAGATCTTTTTAGAAGATGCAAGTATATCATTTTTCCAATTAATGACATATTTCATTGGTATTTGCTAGTTTTCAAAGCATCTGAAGAGAAATTCCTACTTTTCACTTCACTTCACGATCCATTTGCAGTTGGTATTGCTAAAGTAGTGGTAAGTCTGAAAATATTATATTCCAACAATAATAATGATTCCAGTGTCAATCAATTTTATTTATTGCAAGCACGTTTTTTGAGTGGTTGTGTGTCACATATATCCGGATTCACCATAGGCAGTGATGAGGTTTTGAGACAACGATGTCGTCAACAAGGTACATCTCTAGATTGTGGCGTTTATGCATGCATGTGGATAGAGTGTCTCTGTTGTGATACTAAAGAAATTTGGGCATATGAACAAGATGTGAAGATGGACACTTATCGAGCCCGTGTTGCCGCCCTAATTTCTGATGGTAATGGACTATTGAAAAATACATTTGTTTAGTACAGAAGATGTTAAAACTTGGGCTCCTTTTGTGCTAATGTGAGGTTTTGTGTTGTTTCCTCTTTTGTACCGATGACAAACATATGATGGTGAAAAGATAATCATTTTTGGAACGATTATTTTCCATTATACAAATTAGTAATCTAAAGACCACATCGACGTCCATGCGTGCATGTACTAGTTGTGCACCCATGTCCTCACTTTCTAAAATATTGGCGCAAAGAAACAGAATACAATACACTTTGTATATTATGGAGCACCTCAGTAACCAATTCGTGGTACCATTGTCCAAAAATTGAGCACCTCGTACACCACGTCGACCTCCATGCGTGCATGTACTAGTTGTGCACCCATGTCCTCACTTTCTAAAATATTGGCGCAAAGAAACAGAAATACAATACACTGTGTTTATTATGGAGACCTCAGTAACCAATTTGTGGCACCCTTGTCCTAAAATTGAGCACCTCGTATACCACGTCAACGTCCATGCGTGCATGTACTAGTTGTGCACCTATGTCCTCACTTTCTAAAATATTGGCGCAAAGAAGCAGAAATACAGTACACTTTGTATATTATGGAGCACCTCAGTAACCAATTCGTGGTACCATTGTCCAAAAATTGAGCACCTCGTACACCACGTCGACGTCCATGCATGCATGTACTAGTTGTGCACCCATGTCCTCACTTTCTAAAATAATGGCGCAAAGAAACAGAAATACAATATACTTTGTTATTATGGAGCACCTCGGTAACCAATTCGTGGTACCATTGTCCTAAAATTGAGCACCTCTTACACCACGTCGACGTCCATTCGTGCATGTACTAGTTGTGCACCCATGTCCCCACTTTTTAAAATATTGGCGCAAAGAAACAGAAATACAGTACACTTTGTATATTATGGAGCACCTCAGTAACCAATTCGTGGTACCATTGTCCTAAAATTGAGCACCACGTCGACGTCCATGCGTGATCTATATTTATGTAATATGAATGAATGTTAGATAACATGAGTCAACATTTATGTAAAATGAATACATTTGTTAATTATGAATCAATATTGTGTAACATGAATCCCTAATATGAAACATGATTCCATATGTTTATAACTAATCAATGTTAGGTAACATGAATCAATGTTAAGTAACATTAATCAATGTTAGTCAATATTTTTATTGTCGGTGAATGTTAGATAATATGAATCAACATTTATATAATATGATTCGATATGTTAGTATCACTAGATGGTAATTATATAATGATTTTTATAAATCTCTGCTAGTAGGTAGAAATTAAAATCAAATAAATATTTTTATTTATTATATCATATTATATAATATGATAATTATATAAATGAACTCGAGATAATTATATAAATAATTTTTATAATAAATCTCAATAAAATTATTAGTATCACTCGATTAACCTTCAAAATTGATATTTCACTTGACTCAAAAAATCAAAGGCTCAATTATCATATTATATAATATATAAAAATAGATAAATATAAATAATTCATGCAAGCACTGTCGGCTAAGTGTACACCATATCTATCCATATTTATCCTTGACTTATCCTTATATTATATATCACATGTTTATCATATCATGTTTACCAAATTATTCCTAAGTGTACACCATATCTATCTATATTTGTAAAACAAAGGTACATTAAATCCGAATTACGGGATAATAATTTCTTTATGAAGCACTACAGTGACTATTATCTAGTAATAAATTTAAAAATGGAGCACCATTCACAGTGACCTAACTACACATTCACCCTAGAGAAAAAAACAAAAACATCGCCTTCATTCTACTATTTAGCCCGTCACAACAGCTGTATACAACTTTGACTCACGAATTTTGACTCTGAAAAGTTTTGAACATCGACCACAACATTAATTTTCGGTTCGGTTCCCTTCTGAACTATCTTCACTTCACTTCTCTTCCTTCTGTAAGAAGACACGACCTCCATTGTTGCTGAATGGAGTTCAAGGATGCACCCGAATGCCAATGTGGCTATGGAAAAATGAATTTACGAGAAGCTGGGCCACGAGCTACCTGTCCGGAAAAGTATTACTACATTTGTCGTCGAGAGCTACGACACCCTAATCGGTTTTACTGGTGTGATGAATACCACAGCCAAGTACTTGAAGAAAATACATCAAAATCCAACATCAGTACACCTATGAAAACAACGTTCAGCTACTTGAAATCTCCTCTTCAGCAACACATGGTTTGCCACCACATGATGATAACGTTTTATCTGATAAGAACGACAACATGGCCAACAATATGGCAGGAATTTGTTGTTGTTTCGGTTGCACATGTTTTTTAATTGCAAGTTTGCTCATGGTAGCTCTTGTGTTTGTTTTAATGTCCAAGTGAAATGGTCATCACGGACAATGTGTTATTATGCTTTGCATGCTTCAATAATGTTTGTATTAATGTCCAGGTGAATTGCGAAATATTTGTACCAGAATTTTGCCAATTGTGTGCCATATCGATATATATATATATATATGATACTAGATTCAACCTATTTTGTGCTACATTTTTTTTCACATGTGATATAATCGGTCACAATGAATACAAACCAGAAAATGGACAACAAACCATCAACCACATGTACCAGTAGGTGTCCAGAACACAATAACATACACATATTATAGGAGCATCCAAATTCCAACTTCATGAAATATTTGTACCAGAATTTTGCCAATTGTGTGCCATATCGATATATATATGATACTAGATTCCGCCTATTTTGTACTACAATTTTTTTCCCATGTGATATAATCGGCCACAATGAATACAAACCAGAAAATGGACAACAAACCATCAACCACATGTACCAGCAGGTGTCCAAAACACAATAACATACACCAATGAAAGAAAAATAATTCAGAAATAATATTGGATCATACAACAGTGGCACAACATCATTCTGAAACTGAACAACAAATTGTATACATTACAAAGACAACACATGAAATGTGACAACAAAATTCAGATTCAACAAATCATATAACACCTAACAACTCAACACAAAAAGTATGCAAAAACACAATAATCAACTCAAAGCTACACCGCCAATGCTGCCTCTGGAACGAGTGTGTCTCCTCTTGTGCACGTCCAAAATTTAATCCACTGTTGTCCTTTTTCTGTAGAAATTAGCAAATTTGTATCAACTTCAAGAAAATAACAAATGAAAATGATATTGGAAATGGTCAATGAAAAGTGAAAAAATTTCTACGAGCACCATTCAAAAAAACCAAAAATACAAAATAAACTAGTTTATAGCTTCGTTGCAGCTTCTTCGGTTGTGTCCTCGTACACGACAACGACTACACTTTGACAGACGTGATTGAATTTGGGATGGTATTCTATGAGTCTTTCTACGCCCTGGCTGACTACGCACATCAGGAGCATTGATGACATATCCGTCATCGCCATTAAACTCATACATGTCAAATGTCGGTATGGGATTAATAATGCCCTTTTATGTTTGACGATACATATTTGAAAAATTTACCACTGAAGGCGTATACCGACATTGACTTCGATTCTATGGCAGCACAAGCATGTTTGCAAGGGAGCATATGGATCTGCCAGGCTCTACATGAACAAGTCCATTCATTCAAATCAACAGCACATGTTTGATCACAATCAACTACTTCAAACTTCCAACCACATGAACGGTGCACTTTCAAGGTGCGAGATTCAATGTATGTGCTCATAACAGCCTTTTCCTTTGCTGGGCTTAATTCTTTCACCATGCCTAATGTTGCTTCGCGTCGTCGGTGCATCATATTCATTATTTGCACAAGTATATGGTCAACCATATAAACAACAGGGAGATAACGAGCTGGTTTAACCCAATTATTCCAACATTCAGCGATGTTATTATTTATAACACCCCAACGATTTCCACGAAAAAAAGTGCAATATGAACAAATAAAACATACCAATATAACACCACATACAAAATAGAACTAAATAACGATAATACCTCTCCACAGATTTTCCACCTCCAATCTGTTCTTTTTTCTCTGCCAGCAGTTCAATCAGTGCAAGCTTCATACACATATGAAGATGGATCATATTAAGCACATCATCACCATCGTTCAACGTCACGTACATCTTATGTTGGGGAGCTAGGTATCGCAGAGTAATAGATTCAGGATTAATCTCCTCGTTTTTTTCCCAAGACTAGCAAAAATATCAAACAAACTACACCCACTGAAAATCGAAATCACAAAGAGTTGGTTATCGAACTTGCAGGTACCAAGAAACGCAAGATTCGTTGATGACCCAACTCCAGCCAATTCCATTACACAGAAAATTAAAGGACAAAATTGACGAGAGATTGCAGACAACGAAGAAAAATTGGATGCAAAGTTTAATCTTGTTTAGTCGTTGAAAGGATTTGACCACAATTTTTTCCTAACATTTTCATCGGCAATGGGAAGATCGGAGTGTTTAAGGGTTGAGGATGGGAAAGATTTTCATTTTTTACACTTGGCCATATAAGGGTATTTACGGGTTTTAAAAAAAATATGAGGGCATCATTGTAACTTGTTACCAAGTAGGGACATAAAACACACAATGAAAGATGTCAGGGAGTTGAAACATATTAATACTGACATAGGGAGTGAAAGCAAATATGAGTTTACTTTTAGGTATTTATGAGCAATTTACCGATAATCTATTATTTATTTATTTTATTGATTATAATCATATGTAAATAATTTTTTTTACATATCAATATATTATTTATTGAATATACGTAAATAAATTTTTTGTAAGTTTATCGTGTGTAATATACAATTAAAAAATTAGAATATATATTTTGTGTGTCATTTATTATGGAAGACATTAGAACATTTTTTATGAATCTGTTTCTAATTTAGAACATAACTTCGATGGAAAATGGATGAAAAGTGAAAAATTTTATTTTTATTAAATTTTCCAAGGTCTTAGGTCATTTTCATATATATATATATATATATTAATTATTTTTATTCATGATCTTTTTATTTATAAACAAACACTTACTGTCACACATAAAACCATGATCTATAAGTCGATATTAAGATCTATAATTCGATGTTTCATATTCTATCTAATATCAAAATTTTAAATTTGAAAACCATACAAGGAGTTCAACATTCCCACAATTTTTTAAGAAGAAATTAAGTTGCAAAGGCGGTGTTACTGACCGAGGGTGGTTCAATTTTGGTAGCTTAAATTAAAAAGACACGTCAATATTTCTATAAATCAGATTCTTGGTTTTGTACGTTCTTTTTGGTTGGCAACTCTGCAAATTGGTTTCAGTCGGCACTCAGTGAATGGAACTTGGGGATTTTTATCTTTGATTATCGAGAATGACAAACATATTTTTCCTTGTTGGGTGAATGCTATCCTGGTAACTGTGTTGATTTTTATCATCGTACTTATAACTACTATGTTTCAAGGTTTGAGAGATGATGGAATAAACCGTGTGACAAGATTTCCCATTGCAACCTTTTCTGTTACAAAATGATAATCAAGCTCAATGAGTCTTAACCGTGCATGAAACATTTGATTCACCAACATGTGGAGTGCACTAACATTGTCACAAAACAGCTGTGGTGGTTCTGCTAAAAGTAACCCTGATCTTTCTTAAAAGAAATGTTAACCATGTAATTTTTGCTGTTGCCGAGACCATGGATCGATATTCAGCTTCAGAATGGAACGAGACACTGTAGGTTGTGTTGGAATTTTGATGCTTAATGAATGAAAATTAAGCAAATAAATCATTGTGTTTGATTGGAAAAATTCGAAACGAAAAACGAAGCTTAATGAACGAATATTATGTTCGGTGGTTCTGAATTAAACTTGAAACGAGTTCATCAAATGTTGAAAGAACTTAAAACGAGTAGTCGGAACTTGTATGAAAAAAAAAGAAAAAAAACGAGGCATGAACAGTAGTAGCCGCGCACCCGAGCGCGAATCGGCGTGCGGGTGCGCGAGGCTGCCGAGCGTCTTTTTGCATCTTCTTCTTCTTCCTTCTTCAACAAGAGAGAGTTCCATTCATTTCCTTGTGATAGAACTTGGATATTTGAGTGCTCATTATTCAAGAGTTGTAGTTGTATCTTGGGAGAAGATTGCCACAAACCTCTAGCACATTGTGAGGGGCAAATTCTTCTTAAGGAGAAAGTGTTCAACACTTGTCTCTACAAGCCATATTCTTTGTTTTCTTCTTGCTTTCCTCTCATATTTGAATACCACAAACAACAAATTGTTTTTTTGAACACCAAGAGATGCATAAAGACATGTAGTATTTCTCTGAGTGACACAACAACCAGCCCAATCCTCATCACTAAAGGCGTAGAGAGTAGTAGGATTTCGAGTGATATAACGAATACCAAAATCTTGTGTACCATTTAAATATCTCAAATGTGTTTCGCTGCCTTTAAATGAACTTAACACAGGATTGCTAATAAACTGATAAACCTTATTGACTGCATAAATGATATCTGGCCTGGTAAATGTGAGGGACTGAAGAGCACCAACTATGCTTCGAAAAGTTGTTGCATCGACAAGTTCCGAATCAGATTCTTTCACGTTGTCCTTTATCGCCATTGGTGTAGAAAATAAGGTACTTTCAAACATCTTTGTTTTCTGGAGCAGGTCACTTGTATATTTTTTTGTCTGAAGAAAGAACCACCATGAAATTCTTTACTTCAACACCAAGAAAATACTGTAGCAGCCCAAGGTCTTTGATTGCAGACTCTTGTCCAAGCTTATCGATTAATCCTTGAACAAATGCATTGGTTTTCCATCCAAGAAAAACATCACAACGTATATAAGAATTATAGCAATAATACCATTGTATTATTGGTAAATAGACGAAAAGTGAAGCATCAGATTTGCTACAATAAAAGCCAAGTTCCAACATATATTTGGATAGTCTGTCAAACCAAGCACGAGGTGATTGCTTTAATCCATATGTTAATTTTTTGAGTAAGCAAACATGATCCTTCTACGTGGGATCAATAAATCCGGTAATTGTTCCATGTAAACTGTTTCCTCGAGATTACCATGCAAGAATGTGATTTTAACATCAAGTTACCTCATTTGCCATTTGAATGATAAAAAGAGAGCAATCACTAGCCGGATGGTGGTTGGTGGAACTACTGGACTGAAATTTCATCATAGTTAACACCAGAGATCTGGGTGAAGCCCTTTGCAGCCAATCGAGCCTTGAAGCGATCAATTGTTCCATCTTTGTTTGTTTTAAGACGACAAACCCACTTCGAGCCAAGAATATTAACTCCAAAAGGCCTGGGAACTAAGTGCCGTGTATTGTTGAACTAGAGAGCAGAAAGTTCATCTTGCATTGCGTCGATCCAACGCCGATCTTTTAAGGCTTCTTTGAGAGTATTCGGTTCAGATGACAAAGATGAAAAATACTCTTTGGTTGCAACAATAGCATAATCTTGCAGGTATGATGGTGGTTTAGGCTGCTGCAGTGACAGAGAGGTAATTTCAGAATTTGATTCTGAACTTCCGATGGTGGTGGTTGAGTTTCCATTGTCTGTGAAATATCTCAATAGTTTCTTCGGCTGGTTCAGAATCATTTTGCATTGAAAGATCACGAGAATCTGCAGAAATCTAGTTAAGTGAATCAACGACTTATGGGCTTGTTTGGCCAGCACTATGTTGATCAAGGATCGTGGGAGAGACATCTTCAGTTGTTGGAAAGTAATATGCATTCAAAACATTTTCACAAGAGTGTTTAAAATTAGGAGTAGTTAGAGTTTGAGGATTTTACCTTTTGTCTTCATTTGATCTTTTGAAATGCTGATCCATTCATCGAAGCATGGAAATTATGAAAGTGTAAACTTTCGAGAACTTTGGACTAGTTGAGTTGGTTTGAAAGGAAAAACTTCCTCGTCAAAAATGACATGCCTTGAGATGTAGACTCGTTTTGTTTTTTGTTCTAAGCACCGATACCCTTTGTGTATAGGACCATATCCAAGAAAAACACATGGATATGTTTTCTTGGAAAACTTCGAACCTCCTTTATGTCTCAAAGACGGAAAACACAAGCATCCTAACACCCGTAGAGCATTTTAATCTGGATATCTATTTTCGTTTTGCAAAACTGATGATGACAAACAGTTAATTAAGTAAAAAGTAGTAGAGAAGGATTCAACCCATAAAGTTAGTGGTAAATCAGCATGAAATAGCATTGTAAGCCCAGTTTCAATTACATGCCTATATTTCCTTTCGGCTATAATGTTCTTCTGAGGTGTTCCTGGACAAAAAACATGTAACTTGATGCCATTATTTTGTGAAAGGTCTGCTAAACATAAACGTACAGAAAATAATTGTATTGTGTGTATCAGATGTAGGTGTTGTGTTCGGTGTTGGCAACACGGTCACACTGACACAACACTGTAGCGGAATTTAATAAGTAGAGCACACAACGATACTTTCAATAAATAGAACACCAAATTTAAATTACGCACAGGTACGAAGACTTGTGTGAAGCCTCATGGCAATAAATTCACTAGAAAATTAAATTAATTGCTTACACCAAAATCAATACTAGTGAGTATAACACAATCAAATTTCCTTGACACTCCAAGGAAAACACAAATCAAATTCAGACGAATAAATGAAAACATGTATTGCTCAAAACCAAATGAAATCACTCGTTGATCAACACTCTGTGTCAGTGTTGTTCATCGAGTGTTGTTGACACCAAGCAGCAACACTTGATTATCTCCGTGGATTAGTCGAGTACCCTGAGTAGATCTTCAATGTAAATCTTTTCCACGATCTATTCAAAACCTCCAGCAGCCGTCAGAAATTCTCCACGACACTCTCTAATTCCCCGTCAATCACTCTTTTTCTTTCACCGATATATATGTATATCCTCTTTGATCTAGATCTCCAAATCTCTATAAACAAGGAAAATCCAGAGAAATACTTAGACTCAACTTTATATAAAATAATAAATTATCTTAAAGATAAGTTCCCAATTATATCAAATTATTCCCAACAATATGCTTATCATTATGTTTTAAGGAAACAAATCAAAATCTTGTCAGAAAGGCAAAAAATAATAATTAGTTGGAATTCACGATTCCTTTCAAACTTTCCTTTTTTTGCATTTCTGGACAAAAATTTCAAAGGTGATGGTTGACCAGTTTGCAGCTCCCCCTGAGTTGTTAAAGTGTGGCTCCCCCTGAATTTGTCAAGTTATATTATAAGTGTTTTGGTTAGTGTTGTCAACAATGACTTACAATACTGTATAATAAGTCAGGTATCAACTATCACAAGTAAATAAAAAGAACGCCTGTAAAATAAACAAGGAAACTTAGTAGTAAACCAAATCCCACAAAAAATTAATCAGTTGCACCATAAACCAACTCCCACCAAAATTAATCAGCTGTACCATCACCATCAGCATCGTCAGCACCTGCGTCATCTCCCACTTTTTGATCAAAATGCAAGCCTATCTCAAGCAACAGTTTATACCCATCAATCAGATTTTCATGATAGGCGATTGTAGTGGTGGCATGAGTGATTTGCAGTGTTGCAAAGTTAATCGTATCACGTGCCTGTTGGATTTGTTGAAGCCCAAAGGCAATTTGAGCATGTATTGTAGAGGAGGGAAGCTTGACAAATCCGTCAGCCCTGGATGAGGATGGATCAGTATTGCCAACATGTGGAGTAACACCAGCTATGGGGACAACAACATCAGTTTCCACATTGGCCGACCAAGGAAGGTCAACTTTCCGATTTCCTTGGAGAAAAGCAAGAGAGATTTTTAACGGTTCTTCATTCTCTGTTAGCTGATCATCTTCATCAGGCACAAACCCTTGAGATTCAAGGATCCCAAATACAAGGGAGGGAAATGGCAATTTTACATCCTTCATCTGCCCTTCAGCAAACTACATGACAGTGGTGAAGACCAACTGTCCAAATTAAAAGGACTGCCGGTGCCTATGGTGAACAAGACAATGGCTTGTTGCTGTGTAACCACAATAGAGTTTGGAGATGGGGTCCAGTTACGGATCACCGTTTTGTGTAGCACAGAGTAAAGAGAATTCAAATTTGCTGCAGAAAGGCGTTGAGGAAGGTATGGAAATGCAGTGAAAATTCCGCCGGTAAGAACAAAAGTGATTGTATCAATGTGAGGAAGGTCAGCAGTATCGTCTTCCGATGGGGTTTTGTAGTATTCATTGATAGATAATGGAGAGAAATCATAAATGGTATTCTGAACAAACACTCTGCTGTACTTGACAGATGACAGTAGATACCAAGTTGCAGTAGAATTCAAGTATTGGTCTTCTTGCATAAGGCATGATAGAATTAACAATAGAACTCAGCCTTTGATTGTGCAAAAACGTAGTTAAGTTATACCTTCCGTCGCCTCGAAGCCGATATTTCGTTCTTCAATAAATTCTCAATGAGCATAAAGAGCCCATCTGCTAATATCCGCCTCAGAGTACAATCTTATCGAGAAAGAGTGGGCAAGATTGTAGTCTACAGTTTTGGTGTTTTCAACATTATCTTCAACACCTATGTCAACACCTTCAGTAGGTTCTTCAGGTTCAACTTCAGGAGCAGTGGCACTCTCAGATTCTTTGGCTTCGGAGTCAGAATCAGAGTTTGTTTCAATCTCCTCAGAGACAACTGGTGCGGCTTCATCCATTGTAGACCCCACGTCCTGCCCGACTTTAGCCTCTTTCAAACTGTTCATAAAGTCTGCCAAAGACTGTTCATCATCAGAAGAGAAACATACCTCGTTAGGGGGCTCAGGAGATTTATCAGTTGGAGGAGCAGAGGAGGATGACTGAGCAGATGTTTTCTTTGTACGAGCTGACCGCTTTCGATGAACCAACTCAAAATTATCATCATTTGAGTCATCTCCAGACAAAAAGTCTGGATCAAGAGTGAAGTAGGTGGCCATGCGCGGCTTCTTCGGTGCGTCAAAGTTGGGGCTGTAGCCAGCCTGTCGCTTGGATCGCCGTCGAAAGATTTCCGGTTGCGGGGGAAATGTCCTCTGATATGCGTTGTAATCTGGGGGATTGTCAGGATCCCACAGATTTCTTGATTCCCCTGGTGCGATTTCTTCTAACGAGATGGATTCAGGACCAATTGGCACAATCTGCAAAGGATTTTCAGTGGGAAGCTCAGTAGGTGGTGGTGTCGGTGGTGTTGTTCGCTGTGGAGAAACACAACGACTAGCGGCCATTTCGCTCCGTATATCCAGTGGATCAAATTGATTATCTGCCATTATCAGAGAAGGAATGTCACGATTTTTCACGAAAATCTGTTTGAAACAGAGTAATAGAAGAGTACAGAGAGATAGTTAGTGACGGTAAGGCACAATTTGCGAAAAATTATGAGAGAAGGTAGAGTAATTCGAGAAAATTATTATAACCGAGTATATAAACCCTAGCTGCAACGGTAATAATTTGATTCCAACGGACGCACTGTAACGGTAAAAAAAATGAAATCGATTCATTTCGGGCCAACGGTAAAAATTTGAATATGATTAATTGTATTTCTTCCCCTGATTTAGTTACAATATTTCAAAAATATATCCATTGATAACCCACATCAATTGTAACCCATAGAATATACGACGTAGAATAACATCAAAATTTTGGTCAACAAGGTTTTAATCAACCGTCATAAGTCGATACTGATATGTCGCTAATTATGATGATTCCACGAAACTAAAATTTAACATGCATGACCTAAGTATGCCTTTACATGATGAATTTTTCGAAATGTCAGGCAATGCATCAATTGTGCTCTTTCTGAACTTAGTGTTGGCAACACCTCATGGCAACACCGCTGAGTTTTTTTAGTCAAACTTCCATAAAATTTTATTTTGATTCAGAAATGGTAGCTCCCACACTAGAAGAACGGTTTTCAATGGACTCCCCTAGGTAGCATTTTTCATTACTATTTTGACTTAGAAGTGGTAGCTCCCACACGAGAAGAACTCCCACACGAGAAGAACGGTCTTCAGTGGATTCCTCTAGGTAGCTTTTTCCATTTTCCTCTAATCCTTTTCGAATTATTTTCCACTTTTCTGTTTTTCTCCTTATGCTCACATTTTCTAACTCACCCTTTTCATATTGGACACAGTCACGATGACCATGAATATCCTCAACTACTTGATGCCTCGAATTGAGCATATCTTAAACTTCAACAATTGATTGGAAGTATGACCACTCAGAAGGTACCTTTTCAGAAATTGCCTTCACTGTTCAGATGTAACACAAAAAGAAATGATCAAGAGTATGTAGTATGCCTACCATCCTAAAATATACATGCAAAGACCAATGTTGTCACCGGTGTTGGCAACACCGATGACAACACGTGTGTGTGTAATAATTGAACGCACATGCTGAGAGACTTTCGAAGGTGGGAGAATCTCTCAAAATATAAAAGTTTCGCAAAAATATCGGCTAGATGGTCTTCAGTTCCAACAAATTCTAGTCGAATTATTCTTTTTTCAACCAAATCTCGAATGAAATGATGTCTTATATCTATGTGTTTTGTTCGAGAGTGTTGAAAAGGATTTTTGGAAATATCTATAGCACTTGAGTTGTCACAGTAGACAATCATAATATCACTATGAAAGCAGTAGTCCTCTATCATTTGATTCATCCAAAAAAGTTGTGAACAACAACTTGCTGCAGCTACATATTCGGACGCGGCTGTGGACAGTGACACACATTTTTGCTTCTTACTGTACCATGACACAAGATTATTTCCTAGATAAAAACGTCCTCCTGAAGTGCTTTTCCTATCATCTAGGTCTCCAGCCCAGTCAGCATCAGAAAAACCTACTAAGTTTGTGTTTGTTTCTCTCGTGTACCACAAGCCTAAATCTATTGTGCCAGCAATGTACTTCAGTATACGTTTCACAGCTTTAAGATGAGATATTTTTGGATCAGATTGATACCCAGCACATAAACAAACACTAAACATGATGTCGAGTCGTGTAGCCGTTAAGTACAAAAATCTACCAATGATGCTGCAGCACATGGAGTTGTCAACACCGTCTGCAACACCATCTTTTGACAGTTTTTCATTTGACCCCATAGGAGTTCTCATGGGCTTGGAGCTATCATTTGAAAATTTTTTAATCAGGTTCTTAGCATAATTGGATTGTCATAAGTATATACCATCATGCAATTGCTTAACTTGTAATCCAAGAAAGAAATTTAACTCTTGTAACATCCCGAAAATCAGACTACGGATAAGCCATGCATAATTATTACTATTTAAAATTAAAAATGATATATATATATATATATATATATATATATATATATATATATATATATATATATATATATATATATATATATATATATATATATGAAGGGTCTAATTCATTTTGATATTTGACAAGTCATAACTATTTATTTTAAATGCAAAAGTTTAGTTTTATCTTTTCAATTAAATACGCGAGGCCGGACCAGAGTTTGGAGATTAGAGATAAGATTAATATTAAGATTAATAATAAGAAAATATTCTTAAATTTAAATTAAGTCAAGAATAATTTAATTTAAAGAAAAAAAATGTTTTAGGATTTATTAATTAATTAGAGCTAAGGTATTAAATAAGTACTTTAGATTAATATTTAATTAAAACTTAAATTAAAATATGTAAACATATGGGGTTTAATTAATCTAGGTATAATATATTCAAGAAATTAAACATAGCATTTGAATATTTAAATTTGAAGTCATGTATGCCATGCAAGGTTCTAAACAAGATTCTAAACTAAATTAATTTGTGAATACATTAAAATATATATAATGGATGTTTAAAATCTTAAACAATTAAAATGCAAATTTAAACCATAAAATACCATTCAAAATAAGTTGGAATTTGGTCAATACAATTCAAAGGTGTAGTAACTTTTCCTTTCAAAGTACCTATAATGAGACTTCATGGTGTATTAATTTCCCATTGGTAATTCACTAAGTAGTAGTAACTTCAAATACTATAATTCATATCGTTTTCCTCAAACCAAGATCTAAGCAATATCGAACACATGTAGTAGCAAAGAATCGGCTAAGCAAGGGAATGAGAATCATTTCAAAAATCCATTCAATTCTTGCACTTGTAACCTCCATCTTAATGCACTTCAATACCCATTTATCACCCCTTGAACCTTCATCTTCATTATCTACATTTCCTACACCCTACCTTCGAAATCAGCAGAGAACCAACAGCTTAGAACCGAGACTCAGCAGCAATAAAATAAGAGAAGAAGAGGCATTTCAAATTCCTTCAACCCTTGACTTGTAACCCCCAACTTAATGCATATTAAGACTCCTTTATCACCTCCTATAATACTCATCTCTATTGTCTAGCAATCACACACCATTACATTCGAAAATATCAGAAAAACAGTAGCTTAGAATCGTGACAGAACAGCAGCAGAAAAGTAGGAAAGAAAAGAAGATCCAACTCCGACTCCGTTGCGTCGTATTCGTCGTGTTGATTTGTTTTTGTCAAAACAAATTCCAGGCATGTATATATTGTTTCTTTGCTCTTCAATCAAGTCCTATAAATATTTTTAAGCATTATATGTTCAGGATTCATGAGGTAAAAACGAAATTTTGACAGCAACAATACCAAAGTTTCTGCACAGAATTTTTTCCTTATACTTGGTGACCCACGGTTTTGAATTGTTTGGTGCTTCAGGAGGTTGTCTCGTTTTCCAGGCACACAAGGCTGCATTTAGGAATAAATTAGAATGTGTTAGGATGTTTTTGGTTCAATGGTTCAAGTCCATACAAGCACAACAAAGAAGTTACAGAAACATTTCCATCCTTTCCATGAGTTACAATTTTATGTTCATGTTTCTGTCATTGGGTGTTTAAGGTGGGGTTTCGAATCTTGGCTGTCTTAAGGACTGTAGCCTGGGTTAGAATCATTCCTTATCATGTCTAGGACGTGACCAAGTTGTTCTTTCAAAGCTTGGTTCATGGTCCCATCGAATTTTTAAAACAAAACACACACATGTCCCATGGTTCATTTTTCTGGTATGGGTGATGAGTTTCGGGTTCTATGTGTTTGGATGGATTGTGGCTGGCTTCTAACCTATATCCATGGTTCATACAACACTCCCTCATGTCTAGATCGTGCCATGGTTGATCATATAGCCACTGGAACGAAATAAGACAACAAATTCATTTGAATACTATAGCACAGAATTTCTGGGTACTCTCGGTTTGAGCTGTGCATTGTCCTAGGTGTTGGCTCGGTTTGTGGTTGGCTTTTAGCCCCTAGCCATGGTCCAAGCCATGCCTTAGGATGTTGGTAAGAGTCTTTGGGTGGTGGTTCAAGCCCTTGGTCATTAAATCTCAGAATGTCCCCTCAAATACACAAGATGCTCCTGCTGTAATTTGAGAGCAACTTGCTGTTCGGTTCATGAGGTTGGTCTTAGTTCTTGGCTGGCTTTTAGCCCATGGACTTGGACTGGACACTACCGTAATGAGTTAGGAAAGTCGTGTTTTTGGCCGTTCGTGATTTGGTCGAGTTTAGAGGTCATACGAGAATTTACGGTGAATGGTGCCAAAATGACTCTCGAAAGTGTGTTTTATGTTTTTGAATTCCTTTCACCTGTTTTCGTGTTTTACAGTTATATTGCATATTTTTCAGTATGTTTGGGGCATTTTTAATCATGGTTAAACGTCGGTTTAATGTTGGTTCGGGTTGGTACGGAGCCATGGTTAAAAATCAAGTTGATGGTCCGAATCGTTTCGTTTTTGGTTCTATTGTTAAAATTTTGTCAAGTTAAGATTTATTGCATGTGTCACATATTAGTAGTAAGTCGCAGCAAGCCTGGGAACAATCCAACTCATCCGGTAAAAAATAAAGTTATAATTATATTACGTGCATAAAAATATAAAATATTTATTTTTTAGATATATGCTATATGTCTTGTGGCCACCTTATGCTTATGGGTTTGGAAGTCGGTAGGCGCAACCGAGGACCTCTCCGCCCGGTGACCTACGACCGGTTTATGATTATGTATGGGTACAGACATCCAGTCCAAGGGCTGTGATTGATCTCTACCGCCCAGTATACAGTGGTTTAGTCTGATCAGGCGCTTACGCTATGTTATGGGCCACTTGCTTAGAAATATTATCTCTACCAGAAAATAATGATATGTTATGATATGTTATGACAGAGCTCTGTTGAGCAAAGCTTTTACGTATGGTTTTCAGATATGCACGTAGTTATAATTATTCATGATACGCTTTTCGACGTACGCTCTACGATACTTTATTTTTATGATACATGTGATTTTATGTTATATTTACTTGTTATTCACGATATATACATGTTGAGTCTTTAGACTCACTAGACTTGATTGTTGTAGGTATTGACGAGGTCGAGACCGCGGGCGGAGACCAGTGAGCGATCTTGGGACAACAGTAGTAAACCCGAGGACCTCATGATTTAATTTATGCAGTTTTTATTATTCAAACTCAGTTTTAATACGTTGGATTATTTTTAAATTGATACGTTGGATTATTTTTAAGTGATGTTTACGTTGGATTATTTTTAAATTGTTGGTTGAAAACAATATTTGCTTCCGTTGTTATTTTAAAGTTAAAATTATTTACATGTTTATTTTAATTAAATAAGACAAGATAATTATTTATTTAAAAAAAATTTAATAATTCCGCAAAATTATGAATACGAAGGCCTTTACATTTGGTATCAGAGCCTATGATCTTGTAAAGGGTTGTACTACTACTGCTCTCGAGAAGCTCATGAAGTCACGTCTTCGGTCTGTAAGATTTACATTTACGCATTTTATTTAAAGCATGAATTATTTTAACAGCATGTTTTCATGAAATGTTTTTACGTTCAGATTTTAATGGTCCAGTGTTTATTTAAATAAAAAAAATAAATTATGGAATTATGCATGTTGGGTACGTTTGGAATTGGGCATGTCTAAGAATTTGAATATTGGGCTTTAGGAGAGGTTGAAAATGATTTGACTATATTAATTTTTAGGTCAGTAGTGTTGATGTCTTCCTTATGGGTTATAAGTTAATCTTGAAAATTATGAATCCTTTGGAGACTTGTAGAATTTCTAAGAAATTATTAATGGTTCTTGGTTGCTAGTCGAGTAAATTTTTGAGGATTTCATATAAGCAATATCGATTCGAAGACTACGACAATCTTTAGGATTATAAATGTACAATTTGAGGATTTTAAGTACCTATGAAAATGTAAGATTCATTATGAGAATTTATTTAGGATACATGCTCTACCTAGTTAGATTTAAGGATGAAATTGCATGAATTGAGAATTTTAGGGACCTAATTGTAATAACTAATAATTTGAGGACCTTAGTGCAAAAAAAAAATTCTAAGGGACTATTTTTCGAATTTACCAAATTTTGGGATTAAATTTCGAGTTCGAGAATCTAAAAGTTTAATGAGGTAAAGATGGAAAATTTTATGGGGACAATGATGCAAATTTCGAAGAGTTGTAGGGCCAAAATATAAATTGGGAGAACTGTAAGGGTCAGGTTGCAATTTTCAAAATTTTAAGGATTAAATGCGAAATTTTGAGGAACACTTGGGATTTTAATTATTTATAGAAATGTAAGACGGGTTATGGAAATTAAATTTTTGGTTTATTAAATTTAAGGCTATTGAACTTTATATACAGGAAACCTATAAAAAAAAATTGAGAACGCCGAGGACTTATGGGTAATTGTGGAATTTTCAAAATTTAGGACAAATTGGGTAAATTTTTTTTTTTTTTTTTGAGAAATTAAGAATTAATGCTACAATTTTAAGAAATTTGGGGAACTAGTTTAGCGGTAAGTATAATTAATGGTTTAAATGATAAGAATTTTCGGTGATTTAGGCTAGAATGATATTTAGAACATTTAGATATCTGGGTTATAATGTTATAATGAATGGTAATCAAGGACATTGTAGGATGAACCAATCTCGAGATTGAAAATTTAAGCATTTGTGAAATAATGTTGTGGCAAATTAAGAATTTAATGTGTTGACGATTTAAGGGAAAGTTGATCAGTTAGTTAAGTTCTAAGAGTAGACATTGAGATAACGAAGTTTTGGGAATTTAAGTTTGATGTGTCGTAAGTTTTAGTCATTATCTTAACAGTTAGGACTACACTTTTGTTGGAATTGATTTTTCTAGAAAGTTGGGGGTGTTGGATGGTTAGGTTAATCGATAGACGCATGTAAGAATTGAATTAGACACCTTATCTTGAGGAATTTTGGAAAGTCATTAAGAACTTTGGGACTAAACGGATATGTGTGCTGGAGATATACTATATATCTAATATTATTTGGGTTGCATAAACTTGAATTTCAAGATTTATAAGATAGGTGTTCATACATAAAGTTTTGGACGAAATAAAAACAAAAAGAGAATTAGAGACGTTCAACATAGAGTATCAATGAACTAACATTAAGATTTTAATTGAGTAAGAAATTCGAAATCTTTATATGAGAATTTTAGAACTCTATGAGGGATATAAGCGAAGTTAAATTTTTAGAGTAAGTTTATCGCTAACATGAGATAATTTATTAAGTTTTATACACTAGACTTCATTAAGTATTGATGATACTTAAGAATGCGGCATTTGTTTCAATGAGGAAAATCCAGAGTCTTAGGCCTCAACTATATGGTAATTGGGAAGATAATAGTTTAAATATATAATTGGGACTTGAAGGGCTTTAAAATATTGGTAGAAGGTCGATCTTGTATAATTGGGTTTTATGGGTTAACGTTATTCGAGATTTAAGATTTGCAACAATTTTGTAATTGAGATGTACTTGTAAATAGTTAAATTACGTAAGGTTGGGTCGTAAGATAATGATTCGATTCAAGGATATTGGGCTAATATTATTATGGAGTTAAGATAAGGTTTAACTTTTAAGTGTATTGCCGATGATAGAAGTTGATCGGTAACCTTTGGTGCTAAGAGTCTTTAAGTTGAACTGAGTATATACTAATGTAATATGTCGTTGAACATTACGGGTATAGTATAAGGAAGGTAAGATATGATAAGTTTGAACCACCAATTCTAATATTGGGAACGGTGAGAAAAGTCAGAATTCGAGGTCATAGTAAAGTAAAGCTAAGTTACCATAAGTCGTTTTAAGTTGCGATTCGCAAACGAGATTGTTGATAGACAATCTAATTAGGATTGAAGAAACGTAAAGTCAGCCTAGGACTTAATTTTTATCAGAGTAGCGTAACGGTAGCGTGGATTGCTGGGATAATAGAATTAAGAATATAAACTTTTTGATAATCAAGGATAAGCGAATTTCGAGGACGAAATTCAATTTAAGGGGGGTAGATTGTAACGTCCCGAAAATCAGACTACGTATAAGCCATGCATAATTATTACTATTTAAAATTAAAAATGATATATATATATATATATATATATATATAGTTTTATCTTTTAAGTTAAATACGCGAGGCCGGACCGGAGTTTGGAGATTAGAGATAAGATTAATATTAAGATTAATAATAAGAAAATATTCTTAAATTTAAATTAAGTCAAGAATAATTTAATTTAAAGAAAAAAAATGTTTTAGGATTTATTAATTAATTAGAGCTAAGGTATTAAATAAGTACTTTAGGTTAATATTTAATTAAAACTTAAATTAAAATATGTAAACATATGGGGTTTAATTAATCTAGGTATAATATATTCAAGAAATTAAACATAGCATTTGAATATTTAAATTTGAAGTCATGTATGCCATGCAAGGTTCTAAACAAGATTCTAAACTAAATTAATTTGTGAATACATTAAAATATATATAATGGATGTTTAAAATCTTAAACAATTAAAATGCAAATTTAAACCATAAAATACCATTCAAAATAAGTTGGAATTTGGTCAATACAATTCAAAGGTGTAGTAACTTTTCCTTTCAAAGTACCTATAATGAGACTTCATGGTGTATTAATTTCCCATTGGTAATTCACTAAGTAGTAGTAACTTCAAATACTATAATTCATATCGTTTTCCTCAAACCAAGATCTAAGCAATATCGAACACATGTAGTAGCAAAGAATCGGCTAAGCAAGGGAATGAGAATCATTTCAAAAATCCATTCAATTCTTGCACTTGTAACCTCCATCTTAATGCACTTCAATACCCATTTATCACCCCTTGAACCTTCATCTTCATTATCTACATTTCCTACACCCTACCTTCGAAATCAGCAGAGAACCAACAGCTTAGAACCGAGACTCAGCAGCAATAAAATAAGAGAAGAAGAGGCATTTCAAATTCCTTCAACCCTTGACTTGTAACCCCCAACTTAATGGATATTAAGACTCCTTTATCACCTACTATAATACTCATCTCTATTGTCTAGCAATCACACACCATTACATTCGAAAATATCAGAAAAACAGTAGCTTAGAATCGTGACAGAACAGCAGCAGAAAAGTAGGAAAGAAAAGAAGATCCAACTCCGACTCCGTTGCGTCGTATTCGTCGTGTTGATTTGTTTTTGTCAAAACAAATTCCAGGCATGTATATATTGTTTCTTTGCTCTTCAATCAAGTCCTATAAATATTTTTAAGCATTATATGTTCAGGATTCATGAGGTAAAAACGAAATTTTGACAGCAACAATACCAAAGTTTCTGCACAGAATTTTTGCCTTATACTTGGTGACCCACGGTTTTGAATTGTTTGGTGCTTCAGGAGGTTGTCTCGTTTTCCAGGCACACAAGGCTGCATTTAGGAATAAATTAGAATGTGTTAGGATGTTTTTGGTTCAATGATTCAAGTCCATACAAGCACAACAAAGAAGTTACAGAAACATTTCCATCCTTTCCATGAGTTACAATTTTATGTTCATGTTTCTGTCATTGGGTGTTTAAGGTGGGGTTTCGAATCTTGGCTGTCTTAAGGACTGTAGCCTGGGTTAGAATCATTCCTTATCATGTCTATTACGTGACCAAGGTGTTCTTTCAAAGCTTGGTTCATGGTCCCATCGAATTTTAAAACAAAACACACACATGTCCCATGGTTCATTTTTCTGGTATGGGTGATGAGTTTCGGGTTCTATGTGTTTGGATGGATTGTGGCTGGCTTCTAACCTATATCCATGGTTCATACAACACTCCCTCATGTCTAGATCGTGCCATGGTTGATCATATAGCCACTGGAACGAAATAAGACAACAAATTCATTTGAATACTACAACACAGAATTTCTGGGTACTCTCGGTTTGAGCTGTGCATTGTCCTAGGTGTTGGCTCGTTTTGTGGTTGGCTTTTAGCCCCTAGCCATGGTCCAAGCCATGCCTTAGGATGTTGGTAAGAGTCTTTGGGTGGTGGTTCAAGCCCTTGGTCATTAAATCTCAGAATGTCCCCTCAAATACACAAGATGCTCCTGCTGTAATTTGACAGCAACTTGCTGTTCGGTTCATGAGGTTGGTCTTAGTTCTTGGCTGGCTTTTAGCCCATGGACTTGGACTGGACACTACCTTAATGAGTTAGGAAAGTCGTGTTTTTGGCCGTTCATGATTTGGTCGAGTTTAGAGGTCGTACGAGAATTTACGGTGAAAGGTGCCAAAATGACTCTCGAAAGAGTGTTTTATGTTTTTGAATTCCTTTCACCTGTTTTCGTGTTTTACAGTTATATTGCATATTTTTCAGTATGTTTGGGGCATTTTTAATCATGGTTAAACGTCGGTTTATTGTTTGTTCGGGTTGGTACGGAGCCATGGCTAAAAATCAAGTTGATGGTCCGAATCGTTTCGTTTTTGGTTCTATTGTTAAAATTTTGTCAAGTTAAGATTTATTGCATGTGTCACATATTAGTAGTAAGTCGCAGCAAGCTTGGGAACGATCCAACTCATCCGGTAAAAAATAAAGTTATAATTATATTACGTGCATAAAAATATAAAATATTTATTTTTGAGATATATGCTATATGTCTTGTGGCCACCTTATGCTTATGGGTTTGGAAGTCGGCAGGCGCAACCGAGGACCTCTCCGCCCGGTGACCTACGACCGGTTTATGATTATGTATGGGTACAGACATCCAGTCCAAGGGCTGTGATTGATCTCTACCGCCCAGTATATTGTGGTTTAGTCTGATCAGGCGCTTACGCTATGTTATGGGCCACTTGCTTAGAAACATTATCTCTACCAGAAAATTATGATATGTTATGATATGTTATGACAGAGCTCTGTTGAGCAAAGCTTTTACGTATGGTTTTCAGATATGCACGTAGTTATAATTATTCATGATACGCTTTTCAACGTACGCTCTACGATACTTTATTTTTATGATGCATGCGATTTTATGTTATATTTACTTGTTATTCACGATATATACATGTTGAGTCTTTAGACTCACTAGACTTGATTGTTGTAGGTATTGACGAGGTCGAGACCGCGGGCGGAGACCAGTGAGCGATCTTGGGACAGCAGTAGTAAACCCGAGGACCTCATGATTTAATTTATGCACTTTTTATTATTCAAACTCAGTTTTAATACGTTGGATTATTTTTAAATTGATACGTTGGATTATTTTTAAGTGATGTTTACGTTGGATTATTTTTAAATTGTTGGTTGAAAACAATATTTGCTTCCGCTGTTATTTTAAAGTTAAAATTATTTACATGTTTATTTTAATTAAATAAGACAAGATAATTATTTATTTAGAAAATTTTAATAATTCCGCAAAATTATGAATACGAAATACGGGCCTTTACAACTCTCCTACCATACTCATCTCGAATTGTGAAGACATGCATTCAATAAATTGGTCAATGAGGCATTGGGATGATGCACCAAAGATAATTTCATCCACATAGATTTGACAAACCAAAATATCATGCTTAAGTTTTTGAATAAAGAGGGTTTTATCAACCTCACCTCGTTTGAAGCCCAAGTTAATTAAGTAATCGACCAACCTACCGTACCATGATCGAGGGGCTTGTTTAAATCCATAGAGGGCCTTCTTCAGTCTGTAGATATGGTCCACGTTGTGTGGATCTTCAAATCCTTTAGGTTGGCTCACATACGCTTCCTCATTTAAGATTCCATTCAAAAATGCACTTTTAACATCTATTCGGTACAATTTTATGTGCACGTGACATGCAATAGCAATCAATAGCCGGACTGATTCAATGCGGGCTACAGGAGCAAAGGTTTCATCAAAATCCACCCCTTCAATCTGTGTGTACCCTTGAGCTACCAGCCGAGCTTTATTCCAAACAATGTTACCAGATTCATCAGTTTTATTCTTAAAAATCCATTTTGTTCCAATAACATTCGTGTGAGGGGGTCTCAGTGCCAAGTCCCACACATCACTGCACACAATCTGCTCAAGTTCTTCATGCATGGCATTTACCCAAAAGTTATCTTTAAGAGCATCAGTTATATTCCTGGGTTCAATTGATGACACGAAACATGAGTGACTTACTTGTGAGTATGTGAACGTCATACATACTAGACCAATCATCTTTCAATAGTCAACCTTGTCCTTTTTCCTAGTCTGCACATCCTCGTGCACCTCACCAATGATCTGTGAAGATGGGTGATTCTTCTGAATTTTGCTGGGAATGTCTTTCCCGCCATTTATTAACACATAATCATCAACCTCTTCATTTTCCATAGATTCGGTATGATCCAGAGACGGTGTTGTGCTTGGTGTTGCCTCACTTATCACAACACCAGTCTCAACACCAGTACTGATCAGTAGCTCACTTTTCTCCAGTAGTCCTTCAGTATCACCCTCTTTCGTTTTTCCTGTCAAAACAACACAATCATCAAATACAACATTAATTGACTCCATTGTTGTTCTAGTTCTTAAATTATAGACACGGTAAACTCTACTGTAATGCCCTAGATTATAGATTGATCAAATGAGATTATGAAGGGTGGCATGAAATGAAGACCACACCCGCGCCTAGGCATAGACCGCACCTGCGGTTAATTAATTCTAAATTTTGAAGGTGAGGCCGAGGGGACACCGCACCCGCACTAAGAAGCACACCGCACCCGCGGTGCATGGGCAGAAAGTTGGCCATTTTTACAGTAGGGTCACCGCACCCGTGGTGCAGAACTGACCGCACCTGCGGTCGACTTTTATGAATTTTTGGAAGACTTGCCGAAGCTTGAGCGCACCCGCGCTGCTGAAGCCACCGCACCCGCGGTCATACGTGGTGGTTGAAAAATAAGACACTTGCACCTCAACATGCATGATATATATACGAGGTGTTAGCATTCTTTCGTTCCATTTCAGCAGCCAGAGGAACGAAACATTAGCAGAAAAGCTTCAAAGTTGATTTTCATCCTTTAATTGAGTTTGTGCAAGATTTAGCCATCCAAACTTAAATCCAAACTTCTAGACGTTCGGTGTATTTAGCCATCCTTTAATTGAGTTTGTGCAAGATTTATGCATTTATGGATTTATATTCATGCATTTGAGATAGGAAAGTCATTGGCAGATTTGCCAAACTTCTAGACGTTCGGTGTATCGACGCATAGGAGCAGACATCCTCCGATTGTAGACATTCGATACAGACATGACCGAAGTCTAGGAATAAGACGTACAGTTACCCCAATTGGGAGGGTAGGTGACAGACAGTGACGTCTTATTCACACCGGGATCCCTAGAGTAGAGTCGAGTCGAGTCAAGACATGAATTGATTTAAATTGCATGTTTATATAGATTGGTTTCATAGACTATGGAGCCCATTATTATTGCTTTCATTCATGATTTATGATTATGTATCAGCATGCATACATGTTTTATACTGGGATTTGTTCTCACCGGAGTTTTTGGCTGTTGTTATGTCTGTATGTGTGCATAACAACAGGTGGGGCAGGATCTGGGTCACGGCAGAGATGAGATCGAGATAGAGTGGTGACTTCGGGCGCGGAAGGCTGCTAGTGGATTTTACTAGACTTGTACTACTTTTAGATTGTAGTTTGTATTAAACACTAGTTTGTTTAAATGTACTAGAATAATACATGTATTTATGTTTGTTGAAATAAAATATAGAACACTTTTGTGATTGAGATTGTATGCATTAGAATTAATGTTAAAAAGAAAAATTTTTGACCCGTATTTTTGATTAATGATCCGATTAATCCCGAAAAGAATTGAGTTAGAGCCCGGGTCCCCACATCTACTATTCATAGAATATCCAAGAAAATGGCATTTATTACTTTTGGAGTCAAATTTTGCAAGATGATCTCGATCATTCAAGACATAACCAACACAACCAAAGACATGAAATATTTAAGGTTTGGTTTTCTTCCCATCAAAATTTCATAGGAGGTCATGGTAGATCCACTTCGTAAAAAAAACATGATTAGAAATGTGACATGCGGTATTCAACGCCTCGGCAAAAAAACGTTTTGACACATTTTTAGAGCTTAGCATAACCCGATCCATTTCTTGAAGAGTTCTATTCTTCCATTCTGCTATTCCATTTTTTTGAGGAGTTTTAGGAGCAGAAAACTCATCAGTTGTTCCTTTCTTTTCGCATAAGTGAATGAAGTAGGAATTTTCGAACTCCTTACCATGATCTGTTCTTATCTTAGTCACCCTCATATCATAGAGGTTTGTTATCCTGGCATGCAAGTTTTTGAAAGCATCAAATGTATTGGATTTTTCTCTAAAAAAACTTACCCACGTGAAGTGAGAAAAATCGTCTACACAAACAAATGAATATTTCTTATCGCCCAGACTTTCAACCTCTATTGGCCCCATCAAATCCATATGCAGAAGTTCAAGACATCGTGTTGTCCCACAGTGTTGTAACAGTGGGTGTGCAACACGGGTTTGTTTACCTTTTTGACATGATCCATAAACATAAGGAGTACCTGAGTTCAGACTAGGCATGCCCCTCACCGAATTATACTTACACAGGTTCTTCAAGGTCTTGAAGCTCATATGTCCCAATTTTTGATGCCACAAATCCAAGTTACTTACTTTGGCACTTTGGCACTCTGAACTTTCTCCCACTTGATAGCAGTTGTCAATCGATCTAGCACCTGACATAACACAGATATTAGCATTATTGAAAACTTCACATTTATCTTTGTTAAACCTAACATGTAAATCATCATCACATAGTTGAATTATGCTTATTAGGTCTGAATTGAGTCCTTCAACATGAAGAACATTGTGAATTTCAGGAAGTCCATCAACATTTAAAGTTCCTTTGCCAATGATCCGGCCTTTAGCTCCACCACCATAGGTTACACGCCCACCTTTTACTTCTGTATAATCAGTAAGGTGTTCCTTAGATCCAGTCATGTGACGAGAGCACCCACTATCAAAGTACCATATACCTGCAATGTTAGTTTTTAAAGAAGTATAAATGACATTGCATCGGTTTACGGTTTTTGGTACCCAAATTTTTCTTGTGGAGGGACTCTTGACAGTGGTGTTGAGCCTGGTGTTGGGGAACACCTTGTGCAACACACGATTTGAATGCCATTGCAAATAGTCATTTCGAAATTTGTAGTAGAAAGATTTGATGTGCCCAGGTTTATGACAGTAGTGTCAGATGTAATGACGTTTTCTTAACTGGGTTTTTGTTGTAAACACCTTCTTTTTAACCTGTGGTACTTGTACAGAGGAATGCATTTTCTAAGACGATGGGCTGAACGATTTCAGCTGTCGTGGAATGACAGGCTTTGTGGTTTGCTCAATTTTTCCAGGGGAAGTGTCTGTTAGAGAGACTGAATGGTCTTCAATTCCTTTTACAAACACAGTAGGTTTGGTGTGAGAGGATTCACCATGTTCATATGTGCATTCAACATATCCAAGACCAGTCTTGCTTTCCTTTCCCATAGTCAGCATTGAATCAAGTTTTTACGAGCTCAAGTTGAATTTCGCAAGAATTTTTGAGGTCTTCTCAAGATCATCCTTTACTTTGCACAGCTCAAGGTCTTTCTTACTCAGCAAGATTTCAAGACGTGGCAAGTTGCTTTTCAAATCAGTGTTTTCTATTGAAATTTTTGAGTTTGTCTCGTTTTGTTTGAGCCAATCAGCATACAGTTCTTCATACATAATATGGAAATTTTCCACAGTGAGTTCTTCTTGATCAGATTGTGGTATTATATCAAGATATGAATTTTCCAGCGATTTAGCATTGAGACATAATGGTCTTGGCGTGATGTTCCGCCCTGGTTTTGCAACACCAGTAGCAACACCGTAGGGGTTAACCTGCAATTTACATCCTTCTTGGTGTATGACAGAAAAAGAGGTACAATCGTTTCCTCCCTTAGTATCACTATTTTCATCAGTGTCTTCATCACTTAATGTATCTGCCATGTTTTTATTTTTGCAAAGTCTATTCGCACACTCATTTGTATAATGACCAAACCCGGAGCACTCACGACATTGTACTAAATCGAGTCTTTTTGCATGTGATCGACCCATTACTTCGTTTCTTGGCAAGGTATTCCCTTGAGTAGGTACAGCCGACTTATTCCTTTCAAAGGGGACAACAAAAGGTTTTTGCGATGAGATGGTTTTCTTCTTGTCTCTCATTCTTTTGAGGTAGTCAGCAAACTTCTTAGTAATCAAGGAAATCGACTCCTCACCAAGATCAGATTCATTTGCCTCTTGAATTAGGCTGTTCATAGAGTCCTAAGAAGTTTGTAAGGCAATGGCTTTCCCTTTGTTTCTTTTCTGTAACTCCATATTCATTTCAAATGTTCGAAGAGAGCTGATCAAGTCTTTGAGTGTAGAAGTATCCTTGGCTTCATCGATGACACATATTTTGATATTAAAGCGTTCAAGAAGGGATCTTAAAACCTTGCTAACCAATCTTTCGTTGGACATAGGATCACCAAGACTAAAAGCTTCATTTGCGATGTCACGCAACCTTCGATCATAATCAACAATAGTCTCATTCTCCTCCATCTTTAGACTTTCGAATTTTGAGGTCAGCATTCTGAGTTTGGTCCTGCGAACACTTTCAGACCCTTCACAGTGTTTCTGAAGAATATACCATGCTTCTTTGGCAGATATGCAGTTTGTGATAAGACTGAACATGTTGACATCCACTGAGGTGAATATAGCATTGAGTGCCTTGGAGTGAAAGTTTGAAGTTTGAAGTTCATCACTCGACCATGTGTTCTCAGGTTTGACTATACTGTCCCCGTCATTGTCAACAAGTCTTGGTGGACACCAACAGTCTAAGACACTTTGTCATGCCCTTTCTTCGATGGATTTGATGAACATCCTCATCTTGACTTTCCAAAAATCATAGTTTGATCCATCCAAGACAGGTGGTTTAAAAGCAGTGTTTGAGGCCAACGAATCCATCTCAGAATTATATATTTCCCTGTAAAGACAACAGACGACCAGAATCAATCACTTAGTGTATCAAGCGTTTGCTCTGATACCACTTGAAAGGTCTGCTAAACATAAACGTACAGAAAATAATTGTATTGTGTGTATCAGACGTAGGTGTTGTGTTTGGTGTTGGCAACACAGTCACACAACACTGCTGCGAAATTTAATAAGTAGAGCACACAACGATACTTATAATAATCGAACACCAAATTTAAATTATGCACAAGTATGAAGACTTCTGCGAAGCCTCATGGCAATAAATTCACTAAAAAATTAAATTAATCGTTTACACCAAAATCAATACTAGTGAGTATAACACAATCAAATTTCCTTGACACTCCAAGGAAAACACAAATCAAATTCAGACGAATAAATGAAAACACGTATTGCTCAAAACCAAACGAAATCACTCGTTGATCAACACTCTGCGTCAGTGTTGTTCATCGAGTGTTGTTGACACCAAGCAGCAACACTTGATTATCTCCGTGGATTAGTCGAGCACCCTGAGTAGATCTTCAATGTAAATCTTTTCCACGATCTATTCAAAACCTCCAGAAGCCGTCAGAAATTCTCCACGGCACTCTCTAATTCCACGTCAATCATTCTTTTTCTTTCACCGATATATATGTATATCCTCCTTGACCTAGATCTCCAAATCTCTATAAACAAGAATAATCTAGAGATATACTTACACTCAACTTTATATAAAATAGTAAATTATCTTAAAGATAAGTTCCCAATTTTATCAAATAATTCCCAACAATATGCTTATCATTATTTTTAAGGAAACAAATCAAAATCTTGTCTAGAAAGGCAAAAAATAATAATTAGTTGGAATTCACGATTTCTTTCATTCTGAATGTGTTTGATAAAGATATTCGAACTGAACTCTCCACCCTTGATCAAATTGGTTTTCCACAAGTGTCAGAAACTTGAGAAGCAATCGAAATAATCAGTCTTTCGCCTTAGAAGATACAACCATTCAAATCTACTGAAATCATCAACAAAGATCGCATAATACCGAAAACCTTGATTTGAAGTTACAGGAGCTGGACCCCAAAGATCACAATGTATCTTTTCAATAGGAAACTTTGAGATTTTATCACTATTTTTAAAAAAATTCTTCAACTTTTATCCTTTTGACAGCTAATACATACGTGAGATTTAGCTATACAATGAGAAACAACAACGTTTTTCTCCTTTAGCTAAGATAATAATTTCTAATTAGGATGTCCAAGTCGTTCATGCCTAAGTATAGAAGATAAACCTCATTTCTTGATCACGCTTAAAGCTTCATAAAGAATCCATGATAAATTGTCATTTTATGCCCTGAAGGTTTGGTCTAAACAAGTTGTTCAACGAAATTATTATGTGAACCCAACTCAATGCGGAGAGCAACTTTTAATTAAATCCTGCATCAGGGAGATGGTATGATTCGATCAGGTCGTATACAAACAAGGAACATAATGATGGACATATTAAAGAAAGGCAGCAAGTGTGAATCTCTTTGTACATATTTGCAACAACAAGTAATTTCTACAATTTGACAGTAATTTTACCAGAATTGTTTGAGGTTGGTAGTGTTCCCTGCAATATTTAGTCAAATAGGCGGCAAATTGCCCTTAAAATGGAGCAACATCAGTTAATGTTGAAGTTGGCAAATTTGACGGAATTTCAGAACGACGCATTTTATACAACGTCGGCACACGGACAAGGACTCCTATAAAATATAGCTCTCCCTCCCTTGTTTCGGAAATCATTTGTTTTGTCCTTTTTTATTTTTCGATTTTCTCTTATCCTATAACATTTAGGTGTTTAGTTCTATAATATTTGTGAGGTGTTTGTTCTCATGTATTAACAGAGTGTGCGTTCTCTTTGGAAACACAATGAGTGGTTGTACACCGTAAAATGTTATAGTAGAATTATTTTCATTTAACCCGTGATTTTTACCCTAATAATTTTTAAGGGTTTTTCACGTAAATCTCAATTTCTAGTTTATTCTTTATTTTTATATTTATTATCTCAAATTACCGCATGTGGGACTAACAGTTAGTTCGCTGGGAGTCCAACTTTCGTCGACGAATTGGATCATTGGGCTGTTGATTTTGCTACTGGTGCACATTTTGGTTGAACTGAGCTGCAGCGTTTTGGATGTTATTGTATCGTCCAGCTGGTGTAAAGCCTCTGCCACGAGAGTTGAAACTTCGACCTCGTCCATTTTTCCCTCGACCCCTTTGGCTAAGGAACGCCTGAGCGTGCTGAATATATATCTTTTCTTCCTCACATTGTGATGCTAAATTTTGTTCCTGGCTTTGGAGTGCCAAAACAAACTGGTTAAGGAGGTGTATTCAATGTAAGAGATTTATTGATTTTTAGTGACTTTTGTAGATTTTAAAACTCTAGAAGTGTTCAGTTAAGACTTTTGCGTACTCTATAGAAGTCTAGTGATATTCAAAATAGACTTTCATAGAGTTTTAAAAATTCAAGTGATATTCAAAATTGACTTTTAAAAACTCTATAAAAGTCTAGAGATATTCAAAATTTCAATAGACTTTTAATAACTTCATGGAATTAATTAACATACAAACATTAAAGCCTAATGTACAACTATAAATTGTCAAAAATTGTATTTTGTTCAACCTAAAGATATAGTTGAATTTTTAAAACTTCTAACTCATACACAATCTATTTATTTCTCTCCCTGACGCTTCAAACAATATCTCTTCTTATATCCTCTTATCTATCTTTATTACTCTCTCAAATTTTTGAAATATATCTCTATATATATTTCCATCTTTCTTTTTCAAAATTTTCATTTTTTTAACTGATTGTTCATTTAATAATTTTTTATTTTAATATCATAGATAATTTTGAATTCTAGAATTGATTTTATGATTTTAAATTTATGATTTATACAAATTAATGCAATATTCAATAATAATAAAAGACGATCCAAAAAATGTCGCTTAATTCTTAATAATTGAATAGTTTCGCAACAACATGATTTTTTAAATTCTTTTTAGCATTTTCAATTAATATGTAAGCTATGATATTTTCATATAAATTATATCCACACAATGATAAATAATATTCTTTTCACATGTATATTATCAATTCAAAAATAAGGTTACATATTAATCAATTGATATATTTTTAAAAATTTACAAACATGCATACAAACCCACATATATACACATTTAATGATTAAATGATTTAACTTTTAAATAAGTAAATTTATTTATTAATATAAATATTGAAAAACTATTTCAAACTGAATATGTTATATATGTCAATTAATTAATGGTTCAAAGAAATTAATAAAAAATAATATGTTATAATTAAGTACAAAATTTATAAAAATCTATAAAAAAAAATTAACAAAAGTCTATAAAAATCTTGCAAAAAAGTCTAGATGAATCAACATAATTTTTTTTTATAAATATGTGAAATTCCGTAAAAATCAATAAAAATCTATCAAATGCATAAAAGTCTATCATTTGAAAAAATCATTAAAAGTCATCAAAACTCTTATTTGAATACATGGGATTTGGGGTTCTGAATACAGGGTGAAGGGAAATAATATTGTCGAGTTTGATAGAATTATAGAATTAAATTATTTCCCTAACTATATCTTTCCGTATTGATTTACATTAAGTATGGTATGTTATGTGATTTTGCATTTCTTAAGATAATGAGATAATTGTGTAAATATATTGTTGACCTATTGAGATATTTTTATGTTAATGATTTGATGAGATATGACATCAATGTTTAAATAGAGTTTATTTCTAATCAAACTCTTAACTTCCCTTGTTTCATAGGTTTCCTTATGTGATAAGACTCTCATCTATAAAAAGGAAGACGAAGGTCTTTGTAGGGTTGGCCGCTGTTACTCAACATAATACATGCACTTGCACGTTCTGAATCTCAGAGAAAAACACTGTCAACGGTGCTGCTGCCTTGAAGACTGCCGATAGCAAGTGTTGTCTGGAGTGTTGAGAACATATGCAGACAACATCCGTGACGAAGTTGGATGAAGAGTGTTCCTGTGACTCTAGTTTTTGATTCGCGGCTTTTGTGCTTTCTTATTCATGTTTTAATATTGTTGGTTGTTTTTAGAAAGCTTTATTTTCTCAACTTGTTTGAGGAAATTGATTTTTGATATAATAACTAGTGATAGGTTTTTGTGTAAAAGATTTGGTTTTCTGAGTGATTAATTTTTGCCATAAGGCACCGCACAAGTAATACTTGTGCATATTTAATTCTGTTCATCGATTTATTGCAAGTCAATTTGTGTTATAAAAAGTTTCCGCTGCATGTAGATGTTGTCCGAGATGTTGTAACATCTGGCACAACATTTAATTCTGACAAAAGACAAATTTACTATTTTTAATCCTATTATGATATTCTTATTATTTTTTATATCAGTCAGACAAAATAATCCTAACAAGTGGTATCAGAGCCTTCTCTTGATATATTAAGTGCTGATTCTGGTTTTTTGTTTTTGTTTGACAGAACTAATCAAATGGACACTTCGTTTGCAAGCGCAGCACTTCGACCACCAGTTCTCGATGGTACAAATTACAGCTTATGGAAGGTCAAAATAAGATGTTACATAAAATCACTAGATGAACGGGCATGACAGCGTGTCATCAATGGATGGATTCCACTAGTCGTGATAGATCAAGAGGGTGACAAACGGCCAAAGCCTGAAACTGACTGGACTGCTGATGAAGTGCAAAGTTCGAACCACAATTCAAAGGCCTTGAATGCTATACTTACATCGGTTGACATGAACATGTTCAGTTTAATCACTAACTGTACTTCGGCTAAAAGTGCATGGGATATCCTCCAATGTCATTGTGAAGGGTCTGAGAGTGTGCGACGAACCAGATTAAGGATGCTTACTTCCAAATTCGAGATGATGAGGATGGAAGAATCTGAGAACATACTCGAGTACGATCGTCGCCTACGAGAAATTGCTAATGAGGCATTCAGTGTTGGAGAGTCTATTTCCAATGAGCGTCTAGTTAGCAAAGTCCTCCTGTCTTTGCCTGAAAGATTCAACATAAAAATTTGCGCAATGGATGAGGCTAAAGACACTTCTAAGATGGCACTGGAAGACCTTATCAGTTCATTAAGTACTTTCGAAATGAACCTGGACATGCAGAAGAAGGATAAAGGGAAGCCAGTTGCACTCCAAGCTTCAAATGACTCCTACAATGAACTCCTTCAAATATCTCAAGAAGTCAATGATTCTGATCTCTGCGAGAATTCTTTCTCATTTATCACAAAAAAATTTGGTGATTACTTGAAAAGAATCCGAGATAAGAAGAAGGATGCACAACCATCTAAATTCTCTAGTCTTCCTACACCTGAAAAGTCACAAAGGTTCCCTGCCAAGCAACAATCTCAACCAATGAATGAAGGCAAGGGACAATACAATTCAAAAAGATATGATTCAGTGCAGTGTAGAGAGTGCAAGGGCTTTGGACACTATGCAAACGAATGTGCGAACCGATTGCAAAACAAAGGCTGCAATGTGTCTCTAAGCGATGAAGAATCCGACGCTGAGGAGAAATCCACTGATGAAGAAAGTCAAACCTCCTTGACTGCAATGTTCAAAGAAAATTGCTGGCTGCAGGTGAATCCTTTAGGTTTTGCCCTAGGTGTTGCCACACCTGGCCGCAACATCTGCAAACATTCATTTTGTTTAAATTCTACAGCTTCTGGAAACTCGAGTGAAGATGATGTGGAAGCTGATGATGAAGAAATCACTTTTAAAAGTGTGCAAAAACTTTATGAAGAGTTGTTTGAAGATTGGACCAAAAGAAACAAGTTGAACTCAAGTCTCATGAAATAAAACGTTGAACTAAAAGCCGTAGTTGCCAAACTTGAAGTAATTTTGAGCAAAAAGGATCTAGAACTTGGTAAGACCAAAGAAGAACTTCAAAAGGCAACTGAAACCTTGTCCAAGTTTAACTCAAGCACATCCAAGCTTGAATCCATACTTTTGATGGAAAGAGATGACAAGAAAGGCTTAGGGTTCAAAGACAGTGTGTTTGAGATAGGTGAATCCTCCAAGTCTACTGTGTTCGTGAAGGGAAAAGCTGATACCTCTCCACAACCACAATCTAATTCACCAATCAAAAACTCTTCATCAAAAAGACAACCTGTGTGGGGACCCGGACGCTAATCAAGTTCTTAATCATAATTGGGACTAATTAATCAATTGAAAGCAGGGTCTAAATTTTTTTTTTTTAAAATGCGGAACGTAATGGAATCAAACTCATATACATATCCGTATAAAATACAATACGAGTCCTGTACTGCATGCATTCAAAATAAACTTAAGGTTTAACAACTAATGTCAAGTGTTCAACCCTATCTCTAATCCAAGTCCGGAGCCTCCACTCTAATCACGATCTCTCCTCATCTCCTGGACCCTGATCCTGTCCCACCTGTTGTCAAGTACACATACAGACAAGACAACAGCCGGATATACCGGTGAGAATATAATCCCAGTATAAATCAATGAAACATGCAATCATATAAAACAATATAAAGCATGTAATCAGGTAACAGATATATGTATCAAAATCTGAAACATAATCAATATCAATCTGTCGACATAACTCATAATTCAGACTAGACTCAATCCTAGTCTAGGGATCCCGGTTTCCAGATGTGGTATTCCTATATTGAATTCCGTAATAGAAGGAACCGTATTCCTATTACTCGATATAACCAATATCCTGGTATTCCTATATCGAATTCCGTAATAGACGAATTCCCATTTCCTATTACTCGATATAACCAAACATCCGGTGTCCTGACCTATCCGTCATGGACTGCAGTTCTATCTTTAATAACCTATCTTGAGACATCGTGCAATGTGCCGTGGCGATACCACCACTATCCGGCACTTCTGTCACAAGATAAATCGTCTACTACCTGTCATCTAAAATCAAGAGAACAAGTATATCATCAATTCAATGCAAATATCAATGCAATAAAGTAAAGTATGTGATTTAGGGAAACCCAAGTCCAAACCGACTCAAGTCCATCTCCCAATACCACATTGACTTATACCTTTCTTTCGTCGATTTCTGGCTCAGTCAAGGTCCTGAACTCACAACCTGTCTGGCAATGACAATACCAATAATTTCCTATCAGTATACCTTTCAAATCACCAACAATCTGATCAATCTTGATTTTATTCAAAATCAATGGCATAACGGCACAATCTCAGTATTCCCGCCAATACCAATTCACCAGATAACAGTTACAATCTATAACTCATATCCAATACATCCTATATTCAATCCATAATCCAACTCTGTCCAATATCAACTGATTATAATTAGAAAATCATAACAATTCCATAATTAGTCTATTTCTTAATCTGACTTCGAATTTACGATGTCTAACATGTCAAGAACATCATATCTGAATCCTATTCAATTCTGACAATAGCATAATTTTAAAACATGTCAAAACGTAGCAAAACTTATGTCAAGTTGTAGCCTACGTCGATAGGATTACCGTACCGAAGTCGGATTACGATTTGGACAGACGAATACTGGACGGTGGAATTTTGAAATCACAAAAGCTACGTCCCTCGGAAGCTCTCAATTTTGATTCTCTCACTTTCAGAATGAAGCAATATATGTATATATATTACATGCAACATCAATACGTGTCAGCTTGAGAATTCACGCCCAGCCTCTCGCGCATATGCGCCTGGTTCCGCGCATATGCGCGAGACTAATGTCTCGGCGCATGCTGCCCACATCGCCTCGCGCATATGCACGCATCTATCGGCGCATGTGCGCGAGGTGAATTGCATTTCGGGGGTGGCTACTGTCTCCTTCGCGCATATGCGCGCAGTCACTCCGCGCATATGCGCGAAGCCTACTGCATGATCCGCGCAGGTGCCGCATTGGTCCGCGCATGTGCGTGAGTCCTTCGCACAAATACACACACTTTTCACACGTACTTGTATTTCATGTCCCGATTAATCCTTTCATAATCATATCAAATTATATTTCAATAATTACAGATTACTAGGATTAAATTTCCGGGCATTACAACCTGCTGCACCAATTTCTAAGAAACGAAAACACAGGTACGTATGTCATTACTGCTTTAAACATGGTCATATCCGGCCCTACTGTTTTAAATTCAGGGATGATCGCATGAATCAAAAGTCGAGCCAGATGTTGCCCCGAATGTTGTCCAACATTTCCCGCAACACCTCCCATCATCGACCTACAGTAAGACAAATTTGGGTACCAAAGGTAAAATTCACTGTAATGTTGTCTATACTTCTTTCAAAACTAACACTGCAGGTCATTGGTACTTTGATAGTGGGAGCTCACGCCACATGACAGGATCACGAGAATATCTCATCAATTATGTTGAACAAAAATGTGGTAGAGTGACCTATGGAGGGGGAGCTAAAGGAAAAATTGTGGGAAAGGGTACATTGAATGTTGAAGGACTACCAAAGCTCCACAATGTGCTTCATGTTGAAGGATTAAATTCGAATCTGATAAGCATAAGCCAATTGTGTGACTGATAATTTTCTTGTTAAGTTTGATAAACACACTTGTGAAGTTTTTGATGAAACTAACATGTGCATTATGACAGGTACAAGGTCCTCGGATAATTGCTATGAAATAGGTGAAGAAATTTCATGCAAACATGTGCAAATCACCGAACTCAACCTCTGGCATCAAAAACTCGGACATGCAAATTTCAAAACCTTGAAGAACTTGAGTAAGTACGATGCAGTACGAGGTATGCCAAATCTTTCATCTGGAATATCATATGTGTGTGGAGATTGTCAAAAAGGAAAACAGACGCGCGTGTCGCACCCAGTGTTGCCAACATCTGGGACAACATGCTGTCTGGAATTACTGCACATGGATCTTATGGGTCCCATGGAAGTAGAAAGCGTTGGAGGTAAGAAATATTCTTTTGTGTGTGTTGATGATTTCTCACGATTTTCATGGGTTAGTTTCATTTGGGAGAAATCAGACACTTATGATGTGTTTAAAAAATTGGTCACAAGAATCTCAAACTTCCATAATCTAAAGGTGAGAAGGATCAGAACTGATCACGGAAAAGAATTTGAAAACATATCCTTCTCATCCTTCTGTGACAGGAAAGGTATCTCACACGAATTTTCAGCACCAAAAACCTCACAGCAAAATGGCATTGCCGAACGCAAGAACAGGACTCTGCAAGAAATGACAAGGGTGATGCTAGCTTCAAAGAATATTTCAAAGCGTTTTTGGGCAGAAGCCCTTAATACAGCATGCCATATTTCGAATAGAGTCTATTTAAGAAGTGGTTCAACCATGACTTCTTATGAAATCATGATGGGAAAGAAGCCTAACCTTAAATATTTTCATGTTTTTGGCTGTGTATGTTACACTTTGAATGACCGGGAGCAACTTTCTAAGTTCGATTCAAAGAGTGATAAGTGTCTGTTCTTGGGATATGCTACTAATAGTCGTGCCTATCGTATGTTCAATTTAAGAACGAGGACTATTATGGAATCAATTAATGTTGTTTTTCATGATTTTGCAGATCTCAAAAAGAAAACTACTGAAGATGACGTTGAAGACCTTCTGGAAACTCGAACCTCACTGGAAAGTACAGATGTTGCCCCAGATGTTGCAACATCTGACACAACATGTGACACTGAAGTCACTGAATCTGAAGAAACGCATTGCGATGATGATACAATAGATGATGGATCGTGTATTCCAAGCAAAATTCAGAAAAACCATCCATCATCTCAAATAATTGGAAACATGCGTGGAGATGTTCAAACTCGGAAGAAAGAAAAGATTGATTACCGAAAAATCGCTGGACTGATATGCATGAGCTCTACATACTCACAGGTTAGATTTTCATGTTTTATATCCAATATTGAGCCCATAAATGTTGATGAAGCTTTGAAAGATGAGTTTTGGATTAATGCTATGCATGATGAGCTTGAACAATTTGTTCGAAATGATGTGTGGGACTTGGTTCCACCTCCTGACCATGGTAACATAACTGGTACAAAATGGATTTTCAAAAACAAAACCGATGAGTCAGGAAACATCATTAGAAACAAAGCAAGGTTAGTTGCTCAAGGGTATACACAGGTTGAGGGGGTTGATTTTGATGAGACCTTTGCTCCTGTAGCCCGAATTGAGTCAGTCAGACTACAACTAGCCATTGCATGCTACATTAAAATCAAACCTTTTCAAATGGATGTTAAAAGTGCGTTCTTAAATGGCACCTTGAGTGAGGAAGTGTATGTTAGACAACCGAAGGGTTTTGAGGATCCACACCATTTGGATCATGTCTACAAGTTGGAAAAAGCACTTTATGGCTTGAAGCAAGCACCACGTGCGTGGTATGGGAGATTGACTGAATATCTACTCGAAATTGGCTTCAAACGAGGTGAGGTAGACAAAACTCTTTTCATTCAAAAGTCCAGAGGTGAGATTCTTATTTGTCAAGTTTACGTTGATGATATAATCTTTGGCTCTTCTTCTCAAAAGCATGCTGATGAGTTTGTTGAATGCATATCATCTATATTTGAAATGAGCATGGTTGGTGAGTTAAATTTCTTTCTTGGCTTGCAAATTAAACAAGTGCATGATGTCATCTTCTTGTGTCAAAGTAAGCATGCTAAGAATCTGGTGAACAAATTTGCTACTAATAACACCAAGCACATGAAAACACCTATGGGCTCAAATGAAAAACTATCCAAAGATGTTGCGGCCGAAGATGTTGACAACACCCTTTACCGCAACATCATAGGAAGTCTCTTGTACTTGACTGCTAGCCGCCCTGACTTGATGCTTAGTGTTTGTTTATGTGCTAGATACCAATCTGATCCTAAGATTTCTCACTTAAAAGTCATAAAACGTATCCTACGATACATAGCCGAAACCATTGACTCAGGATTATGGTATACACATGAAACCAATTCAAATCTAGTAGGGTTCTCAGATGCTGATTGGGCCGTGGATTTAGATGATAGAAAAATTACTTCTGTGGGGTGTTTCTATCCTGGAAATAATTTGATCTCTTGGCATAGTCGAAAACAGAATTGTGTTTCATTGTCCACCGCTGAATCAGAATATGTGGCAGTTGGAAATGCATGTACCCAACTTTTGTGGATGAATCAAATGATAGAAGATTATGGACTTAAAAGTGAATCCCTAGTTGTTTACTGCGATAATTCTAGTGCAATTAAAATTTCAAAAAATCCAGTACAACACTCTCGAACAAAGCACATTGACATAAGACATCATTTTATTCGAGATCTTGTAGAAAAAGGATTGATCCGAATGGAGTTTGTTGATACAAATAACCAACCGGCCGATATATTCACCAAAGCATTGGATTTTGAGATATTCTCCAACCTTCGGAAATCTCTCAGCATGTGTTCTGCCTAATCATTCTTGGATGTTGTCTCAGATGTTAAACAACATCTCGGACAACATCTCATTTGCATATACATTCTTAGGACTTAGACATTTCGCATTACATTCATACTGTGGTATGATGTGTTGAAACTATGAAGCATGGTTTTCTGATGCACTTACAATTTCTTGTTATCCTTTAAATCTTCACACATATACATTTGAACTTTGTCACAAAGAACGTTAAGATTGGTCACTTGACTCTAACCAATGTGACATGTCACCTAAGAAAAATTGAAACGTAAAGTAATGGGTTTGTGATTAGAAGGAAAGATGGAAAAAGCTACCTGAAAGAGCCCAATGAAGGCTGTGATTTTAGTGTGGGAGCTACCCCTTCTAATATTAACACAGAAATAGAAGAAAATGGAAAAAGCTACCTAGAAGAGTCCAATGAAGACTGTTTTTCTAGTGCGGGAGCTACCACTTCTAGGATGAAAATGTTATTAAGTGACTGAGTGTGAAGATAATCAAATTTGTTTTCTGGAATGGTGCGTGTCATCAGGAGATATTGCCAACATTTGTGACGACACTTCATCTGTAAACATATCTCATATTTGCCTCCATGTTTCTATTTCTGTTACATTCTGTTTTAGGCATCACTAGGTCATGTATAAACATATCTTCGTGAATATTGGTGTGTCACAAGGATATTGATAATTCAACAAAGGAAAATTCGGTGAAAATCCAGACTTTGCGAAACTCTCGAATTTATGTGATCCTTGAAGTCTAGTGGAGCGAAAATCGTTGTGGGTTACTTCTGGAAATTTTGAACCACTTTTGTACGAAAATTAATTCAGTAATTAATTGATGGAGTTAACGGCTAAATTTTTGTGTTTCATTTTTATTACCGTTAGACTTAAGGGCAGTCACATTGTGTTTCGTTGCGCTGAGATGTGATGATTATTTTATACACCCTCTCACTCACACCACTATTCAAGAAACCCTCGAAAAATTTACATAGTGCCTTCCTCTTTCTCTCTGTAACTTTCCTAATTTCTCGGCTTAACTTGCAATTCACCATCGATGGCAGGCAAAGGCTTTGACCCCCTTGATATTCGAAGTGAAATGGGGCACACAGAAGATGTTGCCCCTACTGAGACAACATCTGCTACGACACCCACTGTCGAATTATCTCTACCATTGGTACTTACGGCTAAAGATCCAGTCCCCTTGGAAGTAATTGCGCCAGGCGAACCCGGAAATGCTTTCGACTTTGAGAATCCACCAATTATCCAAGTCTTCAATCCTCCGCGTCAACCTGTTCGTCGATCAAAAAGACAGGCTGGGTATAACCCTGACCTCACACCAGGGAAACAGTTTCGATACAAAGGGCAATCATCCACTCGCCCATCTTTGATTGACCCGGCAGAGACTTCGGGAGATGACTCTGCTGATGGTGACTACGAATTGGTTGCTCGTAAAAACCTGCACCTCGGGTTGCTGTTGACCCGTAATCATCTTCCTCGGGCCAGGATGATGATGCTCTCTCTGATACTGCTACTCCCCCCACACAACCATCGCAGAATCCTTTTGAAGAGAGTGAGGATGAAATTTCGTTGGCCCAATTTATGGCCAACTTGAAAAATCAAAAGGGTAAGGCTCCATCTATATTTACTGCTCCCCACATTTCTACAAGTCCTACTGCATCAAGCCAGTCTACTGCTAAATCTGCTGAGGAAGCGGTTCTGGTGGTGCCAGACAAGCCAATACCCCTGAACCAAAGGATGTCGGCTCAGATGTTGAGGACACTGAGGACGACATTGATCTTTCTGCTTATGATCTGGCCAACAGTGTGGGGACCCGGGCTCTAACTCAATTCTGTCTGGGATATAATGGATCTGTGAGAAAATGTGGGTCAAATTTTCGCTTTTTAACATTAAATCAAATGTTATTACTAAGCATAATCCTTCTTTATTAATTTACATCATACATAATGTACAAACATAGTAAACGAGTCTTGTTCTAACACATCACTCTAAACTAGTGTTTAATACACAATACCAAAATACAAGTAGTCCAAGTCTAAATACTGCCACTAGTCATCTTCTGCGCCCGTAGTCACCATGCTATCTCGAACTCATCTCTGTCGTGACCCATATCCTGCCCCACCTGTTGTTATGCATACATACAGACATAACAACAGCCGGAAACTCCGGTGTGAACAAATCCCAATATAAAACATGTATACATGCATATGCATAATAAAATAAAAAAAACACAATATCATGCATGTAACATAAATCATAGGTCCCATAGTCTATGAAACCAATCCATATTAGCATGCAATGCAATTCAAATCATGTCTTGACTCAACTCGACTCTGCTCTAGGGATCCCGGGGTGAATAAGACGTCACTGTCTGTTACCTACCCTCCCAATCGGGGTAACTGTACGTCTTACTCCTAGACTTCGGTCGTGTCTGTATCGAATGTATACAATCGGAGGAGGTCTGCTCCTATGCGTCGATACACCGAACGTCTAGTTTTGATAAATCTGTCAATGACTCTCCTATCTCAATGCTTGAATATAAATCTATAGACAAGGCATGATTACATCAAAAGATTTGAATATAATTCTATAAACAAATCCAAATCATATCAAAGATGTTAACAATAAATCTAGTATGTGATTTTGTTGGGAAACTCCAATCAAATCTGATTCGAGTCATGTCTTCCCTATAATCACATGAATTATACCTTCTTGTAGTACAATTTGTCGTAGTCGAAGTCTCGATATCAAAATCGTCAATACAATCTGAAATGGCAATCACCAATGTACATTCTATCAATCTCTCAATCAATTCAATACATATAGGACTTGATATTAAATCTGAATAACATTCGACGACATATCGGCGTAATTTCTCGATACCGATCAACTCAAACCTCAACATATCTCCACAATTTATAAACATCATCATAAGCATATGATAGTACCTCAAAATCTGCATATTTAACTATAAAAATTCTAAGATTTCATATCAATAGCGTAACATATCCGTTCTTTGATTTGTTTACAATTCTACGCTTCTCATAATCATGGGACTATATAATACAAATCAAACCTGAGTTTATTCAAAACTTATACTTCAAACCATGCTGGAATTTAAAGAAACTTACATCCTTTTGTAGCTAATACTGAGAGGAGCTCAAAACCGCAATAAAATTTAAATTTGGATGGCTAAATCTGGCACAATCTAGCTTCAAAAGTGAAAGAGCTTTCCTTTCCCTTGATTCCTTTTCTTCTCGATTCTCAGCTGCTGAAATGGATGAAATGAAGACACCTATAACATATATGCATGGCAAGGGCAGGTGTCATTATTTTTCAAGTGGCACGCATGACCGCGGGTGCGGTGACATCTTCAGCGCGGGTGCGCTCATGCTTCGGCAGCACTTTCATTTTTCACAATTTGACGACCGCGGGTGCGGTCATGTTTGTACCGCGGGTGCGGTCTTGCTTCGGCAATCCATTCATTTGCCAAAATTCAACGACCGCGGGTGCGGTCCCATCCTTACCGCGGGTGCGGTGTTGCTTCGGTAAAATTTGCCAACTTTCTGTCCATGCACCGCGGGTGCGATGGTTCTTGGACTGCGGGTGCGGTGTGGTTTCGACCTCACCCTATTCAAAACTCTCATTTCATGTCATGCATTCTCATATCTTCCGAGTTTCACATCAATAAATACTATTATTCTCGAGCCTTACATTTCTCCCCCTCTAAGAAATGATTTGGTCCTCGAAATCGCAGGCAATCTATCAAAGCATGAACATAAGCAATATAATCAAGATTGAAGAATTACTTACATCATGGAAATAACTCGGGATGTTTCTGTCTCATATCTGCTTCTGTCTCCCAAGTTGCTTCTTTGATGCCATGACGTCTCCATTGGACTTTCACTAGCGGAATAGTCTTTGTTCTGAGCTTCTTTTCTTTCCGATCAAGAATCTGTATCGGTTGCTCAACATAGCTCAAGGTCTGATCAAGCTCCGCTTCGTCAGGGTGAATAACATGAGAAATATCTGGCATATATCTACGCAACATCGATACATGAAAAACGTCATGTATCCCGAATAAAGAAGGAGGAAGAGCAAGTCGATATGTTCGATCGCCAATTTTCTCAAGAATCTCATAAGGACCGATGTATCTAGGAGACAACTTTCCGCGTTTGCCAAATCTGACAACGCCTCTGAAAGGAGAAATCTTCAAGAATACTCTGTCTCCTGTTTCAAATACTAACGGTCTACGTCTGACATTGGCGTACTTGGCTTGTCTATCCTGTGCCGTCTTCATTCTTCTCTGAATTATCTTTACTTTCTCAGTCATATCTCGAATCATATCAGGCCCAAGTTCTGGCACCTCAGATACATCATCCCAGTACAATGGAGATCTGCACTTCTTGCCATACAAAGCTTCAAACGGTGCCATCTCGATACTCGTCTGATAGCTGTTGTTGTACGAGAATTCACATAATGGCAGTGAATCTTGCCAACTAGTACCAAAATCTAGTACTACAGCTCTCAACATATCCTCTAATGTCTGGATAGTTCGCTCTGACTGTCCGTCTGTCTGAGAATGATAAGCAGTACTCAAGTGTAAAGTCGTACCTAGAGCCTGCTGCAAACTGTGCCAAAAGTGCGAAGTGAATCGTGAATCACGATCTGATACGATAGACTTCGGCACACCATGCAATCTGACAACCTCTCTGACATATAATTCTGCCATCTGATCATGTCGGTAGGTCATTCTGTATGGAATAAAATATGCTGATTTGGTCAGTCGATCAAGGATGACCCAAATCGCATCACAGCCCCGGGATGATCGAGGTAACTTCGTCACGAAATCCATGGAAATGTGATCCCATTTCCATTCTGGAATGGACAAACTCTGAAGTAAACCTCCGGGCTTCTTTCTCTCAGCCTTCACCTGTTGGCAGTTTAAGCACTTAGACACAAATTCTGCAATATCTGTCTTCATCTGTTTCCACCAGAATTGTGTCTTCAGATCGTTGTACATTTTACGGCCTCCAGGATGAATGCTAAACCGACTACAGTGCGCTTCTGACAATATCTGTTGTTTCAATTCTGAAACATCTGGCACTACAAGACGGTTATTCACATACAGAACATAATCATGTACCTGATATTCGGATACATGCCCTGATCTGACCATATCAATCGATTTCTGAATATTCGGATCACTTCTTTGTGCTTCTTTGATCCTCCTGATCAAGTCTGGCTCAATTTGAATCGAAGCAAGTTGTAGTGGTCTACTACCTGTATCAAATATCAATCCAGACAAACAACAATCTTCAACTAAATTCGAAACCCCTATCGTCGACAAGGATAAAGCACAAACCTTTCGACTCAAGGCGTCTGCTGCTGCATTGGACTTCCCTGGATAGTATTTGATTTCACAATCAAAGTCTTTCAACAAATCGAGCCATCTACGCTGTCTCATGTTCAACTAAGATTGAGAAAACAGGTAATTTAGGCTCTTGTGATCGGAGTAGATTTCAAATTTCTCGCCATAAAGATAATGATGCCAAATATTTAATGCAAATACGATAGCCGCCAATTCAAGATCATGAATGGGGTATCGAGTCTCGTGAGTCTTCAGCTGTCTCGAGGCGTAAGCAATCACATGACCTCGCTGCATAAGAACACACCCCAACCCTCTGTGAGATGCATCACAATATACAAAAAAATCGCCAGTACCTAAAGGAATCATCAAGACATGTGCACTGGTCAGCCTCTTCTTCAATTCTAAGAAGCTAGACTCACAATCTTCAGACCACACAAATGGCGTATTCTTCTGTGTCAACTGGGTAATAGGCTTCGCAATGCTGGAGAATCTTTGATGAATCTTCTATAGTACCCTGCTAGACCCATGAAACTGCGTATCTCTAGCACAGAAGTTGGTCTAGGCCAACTGATCACAACCTCAGCTTTACTCGGATCAACAGAAATACCATCTCCAGATATAATATGACCCAAGAAGACAACCTGTCTCAGCCAAAACTCACACTTGGACAGTTTAGCATATAATCTTTCATTTCTCAGTGTTTGCAACACAATTCTCAAGTGATTGGCATGCTCATTCAAATTCTTTGAATATACCAAAATATCATCAATAAAAACAATCACAAATTCATCCAAGTACCTCTGAAAAATGCGGTTCATCAAACTCATAAACACCGCTGGAGCATTCTTTAAACCAAAAGGCATGACAACAAACTCGTAGTGTCCATACTTGGTCCGGAATGCTGTCTTCGGTATATCAACATCTCGGACTCTGGGTTGATGATATCCCGATCGCAAATCAATCTTGGAATAGATAGAAGATCCCTGCAACTGATCAAATAAGTCGTCGATTCTAGGCAAAGGGTATTTGTTCTTTATCATTGTCTTGTTCAGTTGTCTGTAATCTATACACAATCTCATAGAACCGTCTTTCTTTCACACAAATAGCACTGGTGCGCCCTAAGGAGATACACTAGGTCTGATATATCCCTTGGCTAGAAGATCTTTTAGTTGTGCTTTCAATTCTTTCAGTTCTATCGGTGCCAATCCTATACGGAGCTCTCGAAATAGGCACGGTACCTGGAATCAGATCAATGCTAAAATCTACCTCTCGGGCTGGAGGTAACCCTGGAATTTCGTCTGGGAATACATCTGCAAACTCCCGCACTACTGGCAAATCTGCCAATGCCGGGCTCGATTTCTGTAGGTCTACAGAATAAATAAGGAACCCTTCTGCTCCTTTCTGCAACAATCTACTCATAGTCAGAGCAGATACTAAGGGAATCCGAGATCTAGAACCCTTACCATAGAATTTCCACTCCTCTGTCATCTCAGGTCTGAATCTGACAATCTTGTGGAAACAGTCTACGGTAGCTCTGTACTTAGTCAACATGTCAATTCCGACAATGCAATCAAAATCAGATAAACCAAGTACAACACAGTCCAAATCAATTTCATGCCCCTCAAACTGTAGTATACAATGTCTAACTGAAGTCACAGATATAAGACCACTTCCCAACGGAGAAGAAATAGATACTACAGTAGACATTGACTCGAAAGGCAAGGAATGCAACAATGCAAAACGTTCTGATATAAAGGTATGTGATGCACCTGTATCTATCAACACATATGCAGGATAACCGCAAAGAAAACAGTTACCTGCAATCACGTCATCTGGCGCGTCCTGTGCCTGTTCCTCTGTCAATGCAAACACCTGAGCCTATTGTCTGGGAGGTTGGCTCACTGTCTGGCCACCTCTGGCTCTAGGCTGGGACTGTGTGGGCGTGGGCTGGAAGGAATGGACAGACGAAGCTTGCCTTTCGGGCTGAGCTACTGAAGCTGATGACCCTGCACTCTGAAATCTCTGGGCACCTTTTTGGGGACAAACTCTGGCGAAATGCCCCAGCTGTCTGCAATAGTTACATCTGCCCATCACTCCCTGGCACTGCTCAGTGGCATGCCTACCACCACACGAACTGCAATAAACACCACTGTACTCTGAGCCCTGACTCTGACCTCTCTGTCGGGATCCACTGGAGCTCGACGAACTGCTCCCAGCTCTCTTAAACTGCTTACCCTTAGCCTTCAAAAACTCTTTCTTGCCACTACTGCTTCCACTATCATATCGAGGAGGAGGTAGTGGAAACTGTACGGCGGGCGGTGGCGTCGGTCTCTGACCCTGAACACTATAGGAAGCTCCTCGCTGCCTAATCAAGCCAGCCTCTGCTCCCTTCGCTCGATTCAGCGCCTCAGAAAAAGTGTTGGGTCGCCCCGTGTTCACCAAGGTGAAGATATTCGGATTCAAATCGTTTATGAACTGATCGGCAACTGCCTCATCATTCCCTGCTACATGTGGTGCAAATCGAAGCAAGGACGAGAATTTGGCGACATACTCCTCTATGTTCCACTGGCCCTGTCTCAAATTGGCGAATTCTGCCCCTTTGTCTTTTCGGTATGATACTGGAAAGAAACCTTGGTAAAATTCATATTTAAAAACTTTCCAAGTAATATCAAGACCTCGATGTTCTAGGGCTCGTTTCGCCGTTAGCCACCAACTCTTGGCCATTTCTTGCAATTGATGTCCAATCAGCTTTACTCGGCGTTCATCTAAATAGGCAAGTGATTCAAATAACATTTCTATATCATCCAGCCAGCTTTCGCACTCCGCTGCATTTTCAGTGCCTTTCAAAGTCGGGGGTCGGAACGACTGAAACCGCTTTAACAGAGTCTCCATCGGGGTAGCGGTTACGTCCATCTGAGTACCGGACGTACTCCCATGTTCTGGCACTTGTCCTGCAGCTGGTTGCGGTATCCTTCTCGGCGGCATATCTGGTTATCAAACAGGTTAGTACACAGTCTATAAAAGCTGTCTCAGCCCTCCTATGATCATATACCTCTGATCCAGAATCGGTTCTGATTCAGTCTTGGCAATTATATGCTGTAAATCAACTCAGATACAATACAACACATAATAGGGAAAACAATAAATCATGCTAGCACATCAAAAGCAAGGAAGATGACTCGATCTACCCCCCTCATTCTACTCTATCTCAGTCTACAGAACCTACTGCTCTGATACCACCTGTTATGGGGACCCGGGCTCTAACTCAATTCTGTCTGGGATTAAATGAATCTGTGAGAAAATGTGGGTCAAATTTTCGCTTTTTAACATTAAATCAAATGTTATTACTAAGCATAATCTTTCTTTATTAATTTACATCATACATAATGTACAAACATAATAAACGAGTCTTGTTCTAACACATCACTCTAAACTAGTGTTTAATACACAATACCAAAATACAAGTAGTCCAAGTCTAAATACAGCCACTAGTCATCTTCTGCGCCTGTAGTCACCACGCTATCTCGAACTCATCTCTGTCGTGACCCAGATCCTGCCCCACCTGTTGTTATGCACACATACAGACATAACAACAGCCGGAAACTCCGGTGAGAACAAATCCCAGTATAAAACATGTATACATGCATATGCATAATAAAATCAAAAAACACAATATCATGCATGTAACATAAATCATAGGTCTCATAGTCTATGAAACCAATCCATATTAGCATGCAATGCAATTCAAATCATGTCTTGACTCAACTCGACTCTACTCTAGGGATCCCGGGGTGAATAAGACGTCACTGTCTGTTACCTACCCTCTCAATCGGGGTAACTGTACGTCTTACTCCTAGACTTCGGTCGTGTCTGTATCGAATGTCTACAATCGGAGGAGGTCTGCTCCTATGCGTCGATATACCGAACGTCTAGTTTTGACAAATCTGTCAATGACTCTCCTATCTCATTGCTTGAATATAAATCTATAGACAATGCATGATTACATCAAAAGATTTGAATATAAATCTATAAACAAATCCAAATCATATCAAAGATGTAAACAATAAATCGAGTATGTGATTTTGCTGGGAAACTCCAATCAATTCTGATTCGAGTCGTGTCTTCCCTATAATCACATGAATTATACCTTCTTGTAGTACAATCTGTCGTAGTCGAAGTCTCGATATCAAAATCGTCAATACAATCTGAAATGGCAATCACCAATGTACATTCTATCAATCTCTCAATCAATTCAATACATATAGGACTTGATATTAAATCTGAATAACATTCGATGGCATATCGGCGTAATTTCTCGATACCGATCAACTCAAACCTCAACATATCTCCACAATTTATAAACATCATCATAAGCATATGATAGTACCTCAAAATCTGCATATTTAACTCTAAACATGCTGGGATTTCATATCAATAGCGTAACATATCCGTTCTTTGATTTGTTTACAATTCTACGCTTCTCATAATCATGGGACTACATAATACAAATCAAACCTGAGTTTCTTCAACACTTATACTTCAAACCATGCTGGAATTTAAAGAAACTTACATCCTTTTGTAGCTAATACTGAGAGGAGCTCAAAACCGCAATCGAATTTAAATTTGGATGGCTAAATCTTGCACAATCTAGCTTCAAAAGTGAAAGAGCTTTCCTTTCCCTTGATTCCTTTTCTTCTCGATTCTCAGCTGCTGAAATGGATGAAATGAAGACACCTATAACATATATGCATGGCAAGGGCAGGTGTCATTATTTTTCAAGTGGCACGCATGACAGCGGGTGCGGTGACATCTTCAGCGCGGGTGCGCTCATGCTTCAGCAGCACTTTCATTTTTCACATTTTGACGACCGCGGGTGCGGTCATGTTTGTACCGCGGGTGCGGTCTTGCTTCGGCAATCCATTCATTTTCCAAAATTCAACGACCGCGGGTGCGGTCCCATCCTTACCGCGGGTGCGGTGTTGCTTCGGTAAAATTTGCCAACTTTCTGTCCATGCACCGCGGGTGCGGTGTTGTTTCGGCCTCACCCTATTCAAAACTCTCATTTCATGTCATGCATTCTCATATTTTCCGAGTTTCACATCAATAAAGACTATTAATCTCGAGCCTTACTAACAACTACAACAACATGTTTTACTCTGAGACGGCATTCTCCAACTGGCCTCTTTATGAAAATCGAGAATTTATTGTGGAACACAATGTGGATTTGGAAGCATTTTCCCGGTACAATTTAATCGCGTTTCTGAGGACTCGAGGTATGTGTTCCACAATAAATTCTCGATTTTCATAAAGAGGCCAGTTGGAAGCATTTTCCCGGTACAATTTAATCGCGTTTCTGAGGACTCGAGGTATGTTTTCCACAATCTCGTCTGTTCTCCCTTACTGTCATAAGGTCGTCTTCGAATTCTATGGCAATCTCTCCTCGAGTGTTGGTGATCTGCGATCTGAAAAATTTGGACAAGTTTTTGTGCGAAACAGGGTATACGACTTCACCCCCGATGTCATTAATGCACACTATGGTACACCTGCTGTTGTTGAAGGTCCTCCCGCGGATTTAAATGCGGTGATTTCTGTCCTCACTGGTGGAATGGTCAGCAAGTTTCCCCTCCATCCCCATAAGGTCTTAGCTGCTACACTCACATCACTTTATTCAGTACTGCACAAGATTGCCATCCACAATTGGACCCCGTCTACCAATACCATTGTTGTGACCAAGGCTCAGGCACTGATTCTCTTTGCAATTTGGAACTCAGCCTTAAATTTTGGATGCCTGGTCTTCAACACGGTTCTGCAGTATGCCAGCGGGGGATTGAAGTCATCCAGACTCCCATTTCCATCTCTCATTTATGGGATTCTGGTCTCTCAGGGCTTCGTTAAGAACATCGGTGAACCTTCTATCACTAAAAGCGCACTTTTGAAGATCGCTCCTGCTCTTATACACGGAAAGAGGAAGGTTGATCTTCCTTGGAATACCTCTGCCACCGTTCCCTCTCCTGTTGGTCCTTCTTTACATTCCACCTCTGCACCTCACCTCATGATGCTGGTCCTCCTCCACATACCACCTATTCTTCCCCCACATCTGGGTATTTGAAGATTCCAGTCGCTAGTGCTCAGGATCATCTCGATCATGCCCGCAAAAAGATTTCCTAGGCCAAGGCCGATTTGGCTTATTATGAGAATGTGGCTACTAACATCGAGATTTTGTTGGCAGTAGGTGTCTTTCATGGACAAAAAAGGGGAGATGATGCTGGTCCATCTGGAACTAAAAATGACAGTGATGATGAAGAAGAGGATGATAGTGATGATGATGAGGATGATGAATGAGAATGAGGGTTATTCTTTGACTGTTTCTGGTGTTTCTATTCTTCTATTGTTAGTGTTTTGCGGTTTGTAGGTGTGACGAGATTCTTATAATTTTACTTGTTGTGTAAGTTTGTCTCTCATGTATTACTAAAATATCAAAGAGCTTGTGCAGGTGTTGCTCTGAATGTTGCCAACATTACCAACAACACTTCTGCTAATAGTATCTTATTCAGGGGGAGACAAACAGTCTTGAATTCAGGGGGAGCTGATTTGAGCTAACAAGGATAAATGGACTTGATCTCATTTTGTCCAAGAAAGGCAAAAAGGTGGAGATTGAAGGGAAATAATATTGTCGAGTTTGATAGAATTATAGAATTAAATTAGTTCCCTAACTATATCTTTCCGTATTGATTTACATTAAGTATGGTAATATTATGTGATTTTGCCTTTCTTAAGATAATGAGATAATTGCGCAAATATATTGTTGACCTATTGAGATATTATATTTATGTTAATGATTTGATGAGATATGACATCAATGTTTAAATAGAGTTTATTTTTAATCAAACTCTTAACTTCCCTTGTTTCATAGGTTTCCTTATGTGATAAGACTCTCATCTATAAAAAGGAAGACGAAGGTCTTTGTAGGGTTGGCCGCTGTTACTCAACATAATACATGCATTTTGCACGTTCTGAATCTCAGAGAAAAACACTGTCAACGATGCTGCTGCCTTGAAGACTGCCGATAGCAAGTGTTGCCTGGAGTGTTGGGAACATCTGCAGACAACATCCGTGACGAAGTTGGCTGAAGAGTGTTCCCGTGACTCTAGTTTTTGATTGGCGGCTTTTGTGCTTTCTTATTCACGTTTTAATATTGTTGGTTGTTTTTAGAAAGCTTTATTTTCTAAACTTGTTTGAGGAAATTGATTTTTGATATAATCACTAGTGATAGGTTTTTGTGTAAACGATTTGATTTTCCGATTGATTAAATTTTGCCATAAGGCACCGCACAAGTATTTATACTTGTGCATATTTAATTCTGTTCATCGATTTATTGCAAGTCAATTTGTGTTATAAAAAGTTTTCGCTGCATGTAGATGTTGTTCGAGATGTTGTAACATCTGGCACAACATTTAATTCTGACAAAACACAAATTTACCATTTTTAATCTTATTCTGATATTCTTATTATTTTTTATATCTGTCGGACAAAATAATCCTAACACTGGGTACCTAAGCCTCTAGCAATTGGAAAACCTTGTTTAGATTTGGGATTGGTTTTTGGATTGTTGATCGCATATGACTTGAATTCTTTAGGATACTCTTCGAGTGAACAAGAGCCCTTCTTGATTATCATCAATAAATTATTCAAGTTTCTTTCCTTTTCAATAATGACAAGAAGCAATTGTTCATCGAGTGACATCCACATATCAAAGTGTGTTCCTGCTTCTCGAAAACCATACTAAGGACATTTCACTTATATTTCCAAAGAGCCATGAAGTTAGAAGCCCATCGTTGTGTAGCCAGAGCTGATATTGGGCGTTTGAAATTTTTTCTCCCTTTTCATTCACAATTTTTTCAGTTGGTTTTTCATTCGTGATAATGTGATGTTAAGTAGCAAGGCTGCGAAGCAATGAGATGATTTGAGAGTGCCATAAAAGAAGTTTCCGGAGTTCAGTTTGAGAGTTCAGGCTCTTGCTTCGGTAGAGAAGAAGAAAAAGAAATCATTTTGTTTTGTTTTGTGGACACACAAATACTGTCTATGATGCGATGATAATATTTTAGAAAGTTGATAGAAAGGATGACAGAATCTATATTTATACACTTCGAATATCTACAACAAAGAACAATTTTGTAGGACCAAGTGCTTACCGCTTTACCAAAAGCTATAGTTAGTAGTAATGGTGCAACTCAAATCTTTTAAACTGCACAGCAGCTCAAGCACCACGGTTCGATCGCTCTACCAAGCAGGGAAAATTATTATACCCAACAATCTCTCTCCCAATAATTGCACTACTTGCAATCAATGGGAATCGAACCCGTGACCTTGGCTCTGATACCAATTGTAGGACCAAGTGCTTACCGCTTTACCAAAAGCTATAGCTAGTAGTAATGGTGCAACTCAAATCTTTTAAACCGCACAGCAGCTCAAGCACCACGATTCGATCGCTCTACCAAGCAGGGACAATTATTGCACCCAACAAATTTATTCCTTGGATCTCTTTAGGGATGTCAATCGGGTCGGTTGGGTCGGGTTTTGGGTCAACCCGCGAATTTTTTTTTATCTTTTTCCCAACCTGAACCCAACCCGAACACGAACCCGTCTAACCCGAATTTTATTTATTTTTTTTAAAAAAATTGAATAAAAAAATAATAATATGTCATATAGCTAACATTTCTAATAATATCCTCACAAGTTTCTCATTAAGAATGTGTAATGTTGTGATTGTGTGTAATAGAATTTTAGTTGTCTATGTTAGTGTTAATTTTTAAATACAATAATTAGATAAATATTCAAAACATATAATGATAATAATAACATTTAATTCAAACACATAATAACAAAAACTATTTAAAAAAGTCTTCAAACATGATAGATTAGAGTATTAATGGGTGGGGCTTTATTTTAGTTTAGAAAAGGAGAAACCATGGGCCTAGAAAGTTGTGTAAATTGTAAAACTTTTTTTTTAAACATGATGGGTCGGGTGGGTTCGGGTCACTGGGTGACCTGATATTTTTTTCAGGTCAACCCGAACCCACCTGGGAAATTTTTTTTTCGGGTTTGCATTCGGGTCCGATTCGTTTCGACCCAAACCCGAAAATCGTAAACCCAAACCCGATTTTTTCGTGTCGTCTCTTGTCAGGTTAGCGTGTCGGGTTCATTTTTGACACCCCTAGATCTCTTAATGCTATTTCTAACACTAATTGCATTTTAATATTTTTCGATGGAGACAACTGCAATATTAATTTATCAAATTGGAGATATTCAAATTATAATGGCTGAACTGAGAAAAATTAATTTATTTTCTTATAAGAATTAAAATCTCAATTTTACTATGCAAAATCAAATGTAGTAATATTTATAATGGTATAAGACCGAGTGTTTGTCGTTTTACCAAATTATATAGCTGATGGTAATGATACAACTCAAATATTTTAAACTGCAAAAGTGAACACGGTTAATTAATTTCTCTTGTTTAAAATTTTTATCCAAACATATACGAGGATTTAAATTATTAAAAAAATTAAATTACATTCATCCGAACACAAATCTAATTATTTCAAATCTAAACATATCACCTGCTCGGCTACTTTTATATTTAATTCATTTGAAATTATTTTCTTCCTATTCTTAGCTTATCTATAGTAATTGAATTAACGTAGTGAATTCAAAAATTTATTAATAAATTTATTTATACTAATTAAATTAAGTAAGAACCAATTTTATCAATAAATTTATCTGACATTTATTTTTACTAATTAAATTATGTAAGAACCAATTTTATATTAATGATTCACTGTTGGAGATTAGGGATGTAAACGATCCAAACCAAACCAAACAGTATCAGGCTTGAGCTTGGTTTGTTTAAAATTATTTGAGGCTCGAGCTCGATTCGAGCTTCTATTATCAGGCTCGAGCTTGGTTTGAATTGAAATTACTGAGCTCGTTAAAAGCTCGAGCTCGGCTCGTTCAGCATGTTAATCAAGCCAGGCTCGAGCTCGCCTCGTTAAAAGCTCGTTTAGCATGTTAACCAAGACAGGCTCGAGCTTGATTCTTAATAGCTCGTTTAGCATGTTTAACAAGCCTGGCTTGAGATCGTCTCGTTTTCGAGCTCGATAAGCATAGAATTGAGCTCGAGTTTGAGTTTGAATCGAGCTTGTTAAAAATTAAATATATCTATAAACTAATTTTAAATCAGACATAAAAATATAAATTCATTCATAAATAATCAAAACGACACAAATAAGAGCAAAAAAAAAAACATAAATACGTATATTATTGAACATTCTAAAATTATGTTTGCGAGACACCTAAACAAGCCGAGCTCGAGCTCGAGCTCACGAGCCTATTATCGAACATGTTTGCGAGCTCACGAGCCGAATATCCTTAGGCTTGAGCTTAGTTTGATTAAATTTTCGAGCTCAAAATCGAGCTTGGGCTTAGTTTGATATGATTAACAAACAAACTCAAACGATCTTTTTATCGAGCCGAGCTTCGCACGTGCCATCCCAACTATCGCACGTGCCGCGCCACGCTTTCATCTTCTTCCCCGCAAAGCAAGAATACCACTTCCATCAAACTCACTGCTGCTCTCCACACTTTTTCTTTCCTCCCATGCCCTCTGAGTCTTCTCCGAAGTTACGCTTCCAGCAGCCCGCAAGGGCATTCGCGTCATTTCACTCCCACCTCCCTCAGATCCCGGCTTGCCCTTTCCCCCTGTTGAATTTCAGTGTTAATGGAGAGAGGAACTCCAGTCAGGAAGCCACACATTTCGACGGCAGATCTGCTCAATTGGTCGGAGATTCCGCCGGAAAACCCTCCCGCCACAGCTTCCGCCGCCCGTTCCCACCAGGTAATGTGCATTTCACTGAATTGATAAACGCGAGAATCTTTTCTTTTTCAATTTTTTTCGAGTTTTTGGTTGATGGATGCAGCCGTCGGATGGAATCAGCAAGGTGGTGTTTGGGGGTCTGGTTACTGACGAAGAATTTGCGAGCCTGAATAAAAGGTGGAAGATCTAGCTTCGTTTTCTCCTGTTTTGGTTATTGTTCCATTTTGATTGAATCGATTGATTTTATTGCAGCCATTTTTACTATCTTCGACCTTTTCTCGGCAAAATTGTGTAGTGTTGAGATTTTCTTTGCTCGTGTTTTTGGTTGCATTTAATTTAATATTTTTGGCTCTGTCTTTAAAATATTTAAATTGAATTTTTTAATTGAAATTTTAAACGAACAAGACTCCGTTCTTCGAGTCAATCGCTGTTCTCCCTTATCATTATTGATATAAAGTTATTCGGGTATTTTTCTATCAATTGTTTTAAGATAAAGTAATTTCTAGCTCTAAATCATACTTTAAGTAGAAGGTCAGGCAGGCGATGGTGTCTTGGCTAATATCAGTTCTCCTTCCATATTTAGTATTGGGTTTCTGTAGAACCCGTAAATCAGACTACGTAGAAGCCATGCATAATTCTAGTATTTAAATTAAAATGATTTTTATTGCATGAATATTTAAATTCTTTTTCTTTAAATTTATTTATTTACGCAATAGTTTAATTGTTACCTTTTCAGTTAAATAAGTGAGTCCGGACTGGAGATGGAGTATTGAGATAAATTAATAAAGACTTATTTAAGAAGGGGTAATTTAGCATGTTAGTAAATATATTTTAAAAATTTGACATGCATGCAAGTTATTAAACTTTTTTGGTATTTTATTTAATTATTTTAAAGCATAAAATGCATGTTTATTTCATTAATTTATGTTTAATTATTTTTATGCATTTTAGGCATAATTATTGCATGATAGAATTTATTTCATGAAATTTTAAAAGTTCGTGCATTAAGATTTTTAAGTTGCATTTCACGTTCGAACGAGGATCGGAGACCGGAGAATTTTCAGGAAAATTATTTTATTACACGAGTTATTTTTATAAATTAATTTAAAACATTTTTAGAGTATTTTTCAAAAGTGGGAATTTTTGAGTATTTTTACCCGTAAGATTTTATTTTTAATCGGTACGCAAATTTTATCGAATCGGGAGACTTTTTAATGGTTCGGCTATTATTTTCAAAATCTTTTCAACACAAAAATTTTTTCGGGAGTGCGTGCGGATTTAATGGACCTATTTTTAAGTCTATTGGGCTTAATTAGCATTTTAAACCTTTAATTGATAATTTAAAGCCCATTACCTACTATTTATCTATTTAATCACTACCTAATCATTCTTTAAACCTAAACCTAAGCTCCCTAAGCAGCCGACACCCCCCTCCCTCAACTTCTTCCATCGGTTTCAGATCCAGTAGCTGAAGGCTTCGGTGGAATCTTGCTTTGCTAAGGAAAAAAGTCACCCAAGTTCCTTCACTTCATCCTTGCACTCCAATCTTCTTAAGGCACGTTTTGCACCATTTTATTTCTGCATCATACATGTCTTATATAATGTTGAATGATCGCTGCATGATATAACTTTCGATCCATCAGATATACATGAGGACTTATCGGTTTTTTCTTGGTTTCATGCACTTCCTTGATCACCACTCACATTTTCTGGTTTTGATGCAAGGGGCTGCTGTATTCGGTTAGTAAGGGGCTGTTTAGATCGTATTTTTTGGAGTTTAAGTGCTGGTGTGCGTAGCTGTTTGTGTTGTGATGATTTAGTTGAGGGCTGATCGGGTAGAAGTGGTGAGGGGGTTCGATCCGTTCTTCCGGCCACACCAGCTGAGCGCGGGCCTCCTCCGGCCCTGGACCAGACCTTGGTGGGTCTGGGTTGTGTCTGGAACGGCTCGAACCACGCTGGAGAAACGGGAAAATCGATCGAGCTTAGGTGAGACAATTTGGTCACGGTAGGAGCCTTTTTGCTGGGTCTCGGTTCTTAGGGGCCAGTCGTGTGCATGGGGCTGGTGACGTTGGTTCAGGGGTGTTCCTTGGTGTTTGGTTTAGGCCTACAGTAGGTGGGTTCATGGCTGGGACAAAGGATTAGCGTGAGGTGTGAGTTTGTGAGGGAAAGGTGTGTGTGAGGTGTTGATATAAGAGAGGACCGAGTAGGGTAGCATGTTCTGGACTTTTACCGTGGATTTAAGAAATTTATCTTTCTAATACAAGACAAATCTGAAATCTTATCTGGGCAAACATCAGCCAACTCGTATATCATTGGCAAATCGGCCAATGCTAGGCTCGATTTCAGTACGTCTACTGCATACATAAGGATACTGATAGGATCGGTTGTCGTAACAAGTGTTTAGAAGGGGGGGGGGGGTTGAATAAACACTCACACTTAAAATTTGTTCTTTAACGATACTTGAGTTCAGTTTAGTGACAAACTGAATCTCGGACTCTTGTTGGTCAATAACAATCAGTTAAACTGGAGTAGTTGCGGAAAGTAATTGACTGAGAGATAGAATACGAAACTGAAAGAAATATGCAAGAGTTGTTTCTGGATGTTCGGAGAATTTAATTACTCCTACGTCACCCCTTCTATCACAAGGATAGGATATTCACTAAAAGACTTTGATCAAGTACAACACTTGTACAGACCCACTTCAGTTTAGACTTACAACTGCCAAAACTGAAACTCTTAGTTCTACACAATATTCTCAGTACGTAACTGATATTAGCACAATTGAATCTAACAGCTTCTAGAGAGTGCTAACAAGCTCAGATTGTAGCCTTGATTGCTACAAGTAATTCAAATGAAAGTGAGCTAAGATTTTGACAGGGTAACAACAAGCTTAAGATTGTGTAATCGTCTCCCTACTTCTTCTGTTGTTCTTCAGTCATATTTATACTTCTCTTTCAACGGTCACTTCGATATAAATTTGAATTCTAGTATCCGTTGATTGCCACTTCATAATTTGATGGGCAATGTTCTCTTCATTGATTGTCATACGGCGTCTTAATTGCAATAGCCGAAATACGTTGTTCTATGCTGTAATGATTGAGGTGTGGCTTTCCATATTAATTTGCTGTTTACTATGTCCTTTTGTCGGTTGATTGTTCTTTCCCGAGAACCATTCAGTTGAGATATGTTTGCGGCTGAGTATACTAACTGATCGGTTTCCATCTGAGCAGTTTTCTTCATTTGTTCAGCTGCTTTCAGTTGTTAAATGTTCAGTTGTCTCATAGTTCAGTTAATTTCTTCAGTTTGTCAAACTCCGAAATTTGGTTTCCAACAATTTCCCCCTTTTTGGTGTTTGACAAAACTAAGCATATATTAACTGAAGGATTGAACTTTTATAGACTGCTTCTTAACAAAAACTGTCTCAAAATAAACTGCTAAATTTGAGTCATACTACACTTCCCCCTTTTTGTCAAACTGAGCCATGTGAAGAGATAATTGTCGAACTTCAGTAATAAGATGCCGACATCGGCTGAAATACTGGAGATGGCAGTAAGAACTGAGGTTTGCAGTGAGTCTATTTTGTTTGCAACAGATGTTTCTAGTCTTTCAACTCGTTGGTTGATCGCATCTTGAGCAACGAAAAGAGCAGCAGTTGTTGCTTTGTTCGGCTAGTGTTCTATGGCAACTGAAAGTTCAGTTACAACTTATTGAATATTCTTCAGCTTTGCAAAAACAAAATCTTCGGATCCATTCAGCTTTACAGAATGATAGTATTGGGTTGACTGAATGGATTTGATGGCATCCATTATTTGATTTATATTTGTCTTGATGGTGTTGATTTCATTGAACAGTGCTTCTGAATTTGAGATTTCAGGAGACATGACTCCTATATCTTCCTGATCTGGCACTTGTTCTGGAGGAGTGAAAATTATCATAGTGCGATCAACTGTCTCTTCTTGACCTTGAGATGAAGAAGGTTGCTTCTGAGCATCAGAAACACTTTGTTCTATAATAACAAGGTTATCTGTGGGAACTGCTGTTGAAGAGTCATGGCCTTGTTCTTCTGTTTGTTCAACAGCTGAAACTTGGGGGGGGGGGGGGGGGGGGGTTCTTTAGTTTGAAGGTTTCCAACATCAGGCAATTACTCTTCCACAGATTTAGTGAGTGTTTCCTCTTGGTTCTGAGTGAGCACTTCAGTTTCCTCTTCAGTTTCAGATGTTACTTGCTGAACTGTTTTTAGATCAACAAAAAATTGAGTTGGTTCTGCATTATCAGAGAATTGAATATGTTCTTCAGAAATAAAAGTTTGAACTGGGTCTTCAGATGTAACCAGAACTTCTTGTTCTTTTTGTTCAGTCAGAGGATCAACTGATTCAAGATTATGTGCTTCAGTTTGAGCTTCCTGAGCAACTGACTGAATGATTTCATCGATATTGGCGAAGGTAAGTTCAGTCTCAGAGTACAGATGTTGATCCCCGGCTGTTGTTTGTGGAACCTCCTGGGCTGATTTTTCAGCAATGAGTTCTTCAGAAGATTCATTCTTCTGAGGTGATGAAGATTTGTATTCCTCTGTTCCTGAAGATTTTTCTGGAAAAACAAGTTCTTGATCTTGTTCCCAAAACCTTATTTCCCTTTGTAGACCACTAAGATCTGCATCCAGTTGAGTGAACACAGCTCTATCTTGATATGCAGTTGGCCCTGTGGGGTTGTAGTTTTCTTTCAACTGTCTAACCATCTTAGTCAGTTGATTAGCCCGTATTTGATCAAAGAAATATTGTCTCCTTTCCAGTGCTTGAATAATGGTAGCAGCTTTAACTACCCTCAAAACTATCTTTTCTAGTTTAATAAACATCTTCAATTTGGATTTGTGCTTCAGTTTCTTGGCAAAAATTTCGGTCCTGAAGCTTTTCCAACGGTCAAAGGTTGTGAGTTTTGATGTGGCAAATGTATTTACCTCTTCCCAAATTAGATCGATATGAGTTTGAATGGAGTGAGATGGCCTTGGTTCCTCCTCAAGCTTGCCTTTTCCCTTCTCCGTGGTTAGAATATGAGGAATTTGTAAGCCAGATTTTGTAGACTCCGCTGGTTCCTTCAATGTGACGCCTTTTGGTCTAGCTTGAGATAAAATAGTGGGTTGATTTACACGAGTGAAGGGAGCTTTTACTCTCGTGGGTATCTTTTCAGTTGGAATTGTATCATCAGGAGGGATGACCTGCAATGGAATAGCCTGAATAGGTTTTTCAGCAGCTGACTGAGACAGTTTCTCAGTAATGGTTGGTTCCACTGCTGATATTGTTTTGGTTCTTTGTGTTCTCGGTTTCTTGATAAGTTTGGGAGATGGAGTTTTCTCAGAATCTGTTTCACTGAGAATCAGTTTTCGCTTTGTAGCCTTCAGTTGGGCCAGCGTCTTGGGTTTCTTGACTGATTTAGGATCAGCTTGCTGTATCCCAATCTCCTTCTTGACTTTGACGAATTGTTTAGGCGAGAGATCCATCTTGGTTTTTGGTGGCAATATATTCTTGGCAGTGAATATCTTGAATTTGGAGAATTTTTCGGCATTGTTAGCTACCAGTCCTTTGAGTTTCAGAATATAACTAATTGGAATAGCAAACCCCCTGGACTGTTTTGTTGATTGAAGCATATTCTTTTGAATGCTGAAAATAATGTACCTCCAGTTGGCTTTATTCTCACCCATGATGATTGTCATTACCTGGAATTTCTCAAGAGTAAGAGCTCCTCCATATGAGCCAGCTTTAGCTAGAATTCCTTTTGCTACAATATCAGCCAACAACTGAATTTCTGGTTTCAGTTCTTTCTTTGGGTCGGAGACTTTGATTTTCCGCCCATCAGCAGATAATGAGGATTGCATTTGCTCAATATCAAATGTTTTAACTTCAGAGAAACTGACATATCCATCAGTCGGCAAGGAAAATTGATCGAGCAAAACTTGCACAGTGAATAGTCCCAAAATTTGTTTTATAAATGAAAGCTCGATTTAAATATCGCAAGTGCACGATAGTCAAGTTATAATAAACGTAAGTGAATACGAGTATCGTTCCACAAGGATTGCGTTACACTATTTTTATTTTCAAGTAAAATTTCTTTAGCAACGATAAAATGAGTTGATGATTAAACTAATGTAAATTAAACAACTAAAATAATTAAAATGCAAAGAAAACGTATTCAAGAAAGCAATGATTAATTTGGATTAAATCAATTGAGAAATGAATTTGTTGGGAATTAGCAGTTCACCTACCACTCGTGTTTAAATAATTACACTCGACTTTTACTCGTGCATTCGACGGAATTCCCTAGACTAATTAATATACTCTGTCGAGCTATATTAATACTAATCATAAACATGCAGTACTCAAGTGTCCTCAATTATTTAACAGTTCATGATTGCCTTACATTCTATGGAATCCACTAGCTTTCATCCGGGTGAACTATCACTATCGACACGTACCCAATTCCGTATATCTACTAAAATTGTAAATCCGTGGTTTATACTATTTGATCCTATTGTTAATTGTTCTATCGAAATCATCAACAACATGAAATAATCAAAGGAAGTTAGCTAGGCTTCGATTGAAACAAGAAAGAACACTAGCATAAACAAATCACTAATAAAGACGTCGAGAAATAATGTTAAACACCGAGTACGGGGTAGGATCCCCTCAAATCCCAACAAATCTAGAGTTTAGCTACTGAAATTCATGATAAAAACCAATAATAAATGTAAGAAATAAAATACTGAATAATGAAAATACTAAAGATGACGATGGATGACGGCCACGACGCGTGGAAATCTCGAGGTCTTCGAAATCTCCTTTTTCTAGCCTCTCCTCCAAGAAAAGTGATGAAAATTATGATAAAGTCTCCAAAAAAGGTTCGCTGATCTCGTGTATAGGTTTAGGTGTCGGATAGAGTCCATAAAAAGTTGGAAACAAATCTTCCTGAATCTCGCTTCTCGCTAGGGCGGTATATTTTGACCGCCCTAGCGAGAGGTCCTCGAATAAACTTCCTCGAGCATGTCCCTGGTTTCGCTGGGGCGGTCAAAAGCGAGACACTTGCGCATAAAATCCTCGGCCAGACCAAAATGCTCGCTGGGGCGGTCACTTTTGACCGCCCTAGCGAATCCAGTTACTGATTATGAGGTTCGTGACCCTACTCTTTGTTGCTCTTCTTCTGGTTTATCTTACCTTAATTCTGTGGGTTGTTTCTTTACCTGGACGAATAATACGGTGATGTCTAAGCTGGATAGAGCATTAGTCAATGATCTGTGGTGGATGGCTAACTTTCGTGCTTATGCGGAGTTCTTGCCCCGGGTTGCTTATCTGATCACTCGCCGTGTATTGTCTCTGTTCTTCATTCTGAGGACAGTCCTAGGCGGCCTTTAAAATTCTTTAATATGTGGGCTGAGCATGACTCTTTTATTCTTCGATATTTTGACAAATTTTCTCCCACTTTTTGGTTCAATTCCTACAAAATAACCACAAAATACACGAGATCAATCACATGCTAAATAATGCTAAAAAAATGCAAAATTAAACTAAAATAAACTAATATGATGCATGAATGCGACTCAAAACCAACACTAAAAACACGTAAAAACGAGTCCTATCAACCCCCTCATACTAACTTTTTGCTCGCCCTCGAGCAAAATAGGTTAAAGCACAAGATTCTAAACAAACACAACAAACACAAAATACTCAAACAAGAAATAACCAACACAAGTAAATGTCAATGGTGAGTTAACAACTTTTATGCTCATGCTTCAGTGAACTTTCCCAAATACAAATCATAATCTAGTCAAATCACAAACGAATACTCATTCTCATCTACACATAAATCTTGACACTAATTTGAACGTGTGTGTGTGTCATGATGGGTCTAGTCATTCGTACTTCAAATAGATCAATCATCAAATCATGCGAGTCACTCAATTAACTCTTCAATACAAGTCTCACTAGCATGCACCCCCGTGTCCATTTATCACTAACCATAAATTGAACTTTTATTCAATTCTTAAGTGCAGATAAGGGTGTCGAAAAGAAGGAAAATAAGCTCAAGTGGCTAAAAGTTGGGAGTACACCGATCATTTTCATCGTGCAATCGTCAAGACTTTTCGTCTGAATTTCCTCATCTCCTTACATCTCTAACTTTTAGCCTAGGAATAGAATTTCATTCCTTTTATTTCGGCTCCCCCTCACCTTACATCTCCCTTTTTTTTTCATTTTTTTTAAGATGCACAATTTTCACACATGTACTCCTTAGGCTAAGAATATATAACTTTGGATTACAGCTGGTTAGGGGTATGATATTTTAATTCAGTGCAATGAAAAGGGGGTAACTGTAAAGTTCAAGGCAAATCAAATGTTCTCATTCAAGGTCCCAATTAGTGACTTATTTTCATGGGTTTACATGCTAAATCAACTCATAAATGATGCCTTTCAAGTTAACCACACACAACCTTCAAATTTCACCATTATTCCTACAAAATTCTAGTCTCCACACATGTGCTCAAAAAGTTCAAACTTTGTACCAAAATTCATGCTTTAACAATCAAGAGTACCATTCATGAAGTGACCCAATCAATACTTTTGTATACTATCAATTCAACATCATCATTGGCTCATAAACTATGTATTCTCACCATAAACGACACCAAACATGCAATACTATAACGGACTAAAAACAACCAACTCAAAACAAGCAATACTAACAACACCAAATAAACTCCCATAACTGAAACTTGACACCACCAAAGTAATATAAACTCCACCAAACAAAATAAATGCAACGAACTTAAAACCAATTAACTAAGCAAACATAACAATCTACCCCCCTCATACTAGAGTTGTGCAATGCCCTCATTGCACAAAACGAAACAAACACTAAAAACATAAAAACTCATGAATGTAAATGCAAAGACAGAATATGAAAAATAAAAAGAAAGGGGAAACAGTAAACTCCCCTGATCAGAAATCATCCTCCTCCTCATTCTCTGGCGGTGGAACTCCCTCTTCAGCTGCTGGGGGCATAGGATAATTGTACTGAAAATGGAAGGGTGGCGGGTATGCGGGTGTAGGTGGCCGTCCGGAAGTGTCGATGCCCAAATGAGTTGAGATCCCCTGCACCAAGTATTCGATGTTCTGAATGTGAGCCTGATTAACGGCCTGGTACTGAGTCTGATAATTGGCCCAAGCGCCCAATTCGTCGACGCGATCTCGCATGGCACGGTGGCGTGGCTGCGGAGGTGGTGGTGCATGTCCTAAGGCCTGAGGTGGTTGAGCTGCTCTCCCATAACTGAAAAATACCTCCTCGGGCAGCTCAGCCTGTCTTTTCTCCCTCTTGGATTTATAAAGAGCCTCATCAATGGCTCTCATCGGCGGTAACCACTCATCATCATCTGCGAATATAACCCCGCTCAGGCACACAGCTCAGTCACTATCGTCGAGAAGTAAAAAGCCAAATTGCTGCTATTAATACACATGTTAAGCTGTCCGAAAATGAGCCTGCCCACATCAATCACCATCCCAATACAGATGGCATAAAGAACTGTTGGAAACTAGATTCTGGAGTTTGACAAAACATAAATCAATCGATTAAAAAAATATGAATCAACTGATGCGCACAAGCAAATTCGGCAACTGAAGCAAGTTGATACAATGATATAAGGCAAACTGATCAACTGATCAGTTTCTCAACTGAAGACGTCTCGGGAAAGAACAAAGGAGACATAACAGATTACAAGAACTTCGCACTTCAATCATTACAGCATAGAACAATGTGTTTCGGCTATTGCAATTAAGACGCCGTATCACAATCAATGAAGAGAACATTGCCCAAGGAATGATGAAGTGGCAATCAACGGATACTAGAATTCAAATACATATCAAAGTTACCGTTGAAAATGAAGTATAAATATAACTGAAGAACAGCAGATAAACAAGTGACGATCATTCAATCTTAAAGCTTGCTGTTACTCTGTCAAAATCTCAGCTCACTCTCATTTGAATTATTCGTAGCAATCAAGGCTACGATCTGAGCTTATTAGCACTATCTAAAAGTTGTTAGACTCAATTGTGCTAATATCAGTTACGTACTGAAAATATTGCGTAGAACTAAGAGTTTCAGTTTTGGCAGTTGTAAGTCCAAACTGAAGTGGGTCTGTACAAGTGTTGTACTTGATCAAAGTCTTTTAGTGAATATCCTATCCTTGTGATAGAAGGGGTGACGTAGGAGTAATTAAATTCTCCGAACATCCAGAAACAACTCTTGCATATTTCTTTCAGTTTTGTATTCTATCTTTCAATCAGTTACTTTCCGCAACTATTCTAGTTTAACTGATTGTTATTGACCAACAAGATTCCGAGATCCAGTTTGTCACCTAACTGAACTCAAATATTGTTAAAGAACATTTTTAAGTGTGAGTGTTTATTCAACCCCCCTTCTAAACACTCTTATTACGAGAACCAATCCTATCAAGTGGTATCAGAGCAGTTGAATCTTGTTTTTGAATACTTCTGATCTATAAATCTGTTAGCATGACTTCTTTCAATAAAATTCCTATGTTCTCAAGAGAAGATTTTGATGACTGGAAAATCAGAATGCAGGCACACTTAGCTGCACAAGATGATTATATGTGGTTTTTCATAACAGACGGACCCATGAAGATTCTGAAAGCAAACACAACAATAGCCATAACTGAAGGGGCGCCACAGAGAATTCAGAAGCCCAGAGAAGAATGGACAACTGAGGACAAAAGAAAAGCCAATCTTGACAATGTGGCCAAAGATACTCTATACAAAACACTGGATAAAGCAACCTTCAACAAAATAAAGATATGCAAAACAGCAAAAGAAATTTGGGAGAAGTTGATTCAGTTATATGAAGGAAATGACCAAAAAAAAGAAAATAAACTATCTGTTGCTGTCCATAAATTTGACAATATCAAAATGAAGGTTGGAGAGTCAATGAATGAGTATGATGAAAGGGTGAGCTGTATTGTAAATGAATTAAATGCACTCGGAAAAGTGCATGCTAACAAAGAGGTTGCATTAAAAGTAATGAGAGGTCTTCCAAAAGAATGGGACGTCAAAACTATGGCTATGAGAGAATCAAAAGACTTGAACCATATCGAAATTCATGAACTGTTTGTTGATTTAAAAGCTTATGAATTTGAATTGCAGAACAGAGAAGGAGAACCATCTACTCCTACAACTACAACTGCCTTAGCAGCTGTCAGAACTGAATCAAACAGTTCAGCTGAGAAATCTGTTGATCAGTTAAGCAATGATGCAATGTCATTATTCATCAAAAAGTTCGGGAGGTTCATGAGAAAGAACCAAGGAAACTTTCAGAAGCAATACCAGAAAAATAATTCAAAAGAAGAAACAAATGCTTGCTACAATTGTGGCAAAACAGGTCATTACATTGCAGACTGTCCTAAACCTAAAAAAGACAATCAAGGATCAACTGACAGAAGAAAGAAACCATATGAGCATAAGAGAAGGCCCAGAGATGATTAGAAAACCAACAGAAAGAAATACGAAGTTCTATTAGCTGAAGAGAACAAATCCAAATGGGCAGAAACTGATAGTGACGAATCAGAACCAGAAAGCTCATATAGCTCAAGTGATGAAGAGGAAGTCAAATGTCTAATGGCAAATGATGCTGAAGCAGAATCTACAAGTCAACAGGTATTTGATTTTAGCTCAATTGATTTTAGAAGAGAAGAACTCATTTTTACATTGCATGATATGGTAAATGAGTACCAGAAACTTGCATCATCATTTGAGAAAATAAAATCAAAGAAAAATGATCCCATAGACAACAAAACCAAAACTGATGAATCAGTTGATGAGTTGAGTCTAAGAAGGGAAATTGCTGAGCTAAAAGCGGAGAGAAAGAAAGATCAGTCACTGATCCAGAAATCGATCCTTGAAAATTCAAAACAGACTGAACTCATTCAATCTTGGAATAAGTCATCTACTGCATTGAATGATATGCATAATTCACAAAAATCAGTTTCTGACAAAACTGGTTTAGGGTTTAGTAATCAAGGAGAAACATTTTCAAAAGATACACAACCACAGTTGACAGTAAACAAAGGAAAGTACATTCAATTTGTCAGATCAACAGTAGATCAAGAAAAATTTGAGCCTAGCAAAATGAATGAACAATCCATTGAGAATATGTATAAGGGCAAAAGACATGGAGTTGGTTACAGTCCAAAAATCTCTACTGACTCAGTAAGTCAGTCATCAAAAATGTTTGGAAGGAATCGTTCAAATAACTATTCGAATTATCACAACTGCAAACCAGTCCAGAAAAGATACAGACTAAACAATCAGTCGAACCAAGCCAAAATGCATACTGTGTCATCTGTACAACACACACCTAACACACAGAAGCCGAGAAAAACAATTTGGTACACAGCTACTGGAAAGACAGTTAGACTAATCCAAGTATGGATTCCAAAGGGACTAATAAGTCGTGGACCCAAATAGATATGGGTACCAAATCATATTATGTATGTGCTTGCAGGTAATAGGTACAGATAAAAATTCAATATGGTATTTGGACAGCGGTTGCTCACGACATATGACAGGAGATGCAAGTATGCTATCTCAACTGACCAAATATAGTGGTCCAAACATCAGTTTTGGAGATAATTCCAAAGGTAAAACCGTGGGTAAGGGTAAGATTATCCATGGTAACTTTACTATTAAAGATGTGTTATTGGTAGAAAATCTAAAGTATAACTTGATTAGTATAAGTCAGTTATGCGACAATGGATTTTTGGTACAATTTGATAAAAACTCATGCTCAGTTAAAACATCAACTGATGAAATCATACTAACTAGCAAACGATGTGGAAACACATATAAAGTCAGTTGGAATGAACAGTCTTATGCACCAGTTTGCTTCATTGCTTCAAATTCATCTCAAAACTGGTTATGGCATAAAAGATTAAATCATTTAAACTTTAAATCCATTGCTTATCTGAGTAAACATGAACTTGTAACTGGTTTGCCCAAAATAAAATTTTCAAAAGAAAAACTTTGCTCAGCATGTCAGTATGGAAAACAAGTACGATCTTCTTTCAAAAACAAGGCTGTAAATTTTCATCCCGATGCTTAGAACTATTGCACATGGATCTCTTTGGTCCAATTCCAGTCATGAGCTTAGGGGGAATGAAATACACCCTGGTGGTCGTAGATGATTTTTCAAGAATTACTTGGGTTATATTTCTAAAATCCAAAGACCATACGGCTACACAACTGATTAAACTCTTCAAAAGACTTTTAAATGAAAAATCAGTTGGGATTGATCGAATCAGATCTGATCGAGGAACTGAATTCATCAATCAAACACTTTCAAGTTTTCTAGAAAATGCTGGAATCAGACATGAGCTCTCAGCAGCAAGAACTCCTCAGCAAAACGGTGTAGCTGAGAGAAGAAATCGGACCCTAAAAGAAACTGCTAGAACAATGCTTGATGATTCTGGGATTTCTCAAAGATTTTGGGCAGAGGCAGTAAACATGCATGTTATACTCAGAACAGATCGATGATTAATAAGAATCATATGAAAACACCATATGAGATCTGGCATGGAAGAAAAAGTATAATCACCTATTTCAAAATATTTGGCTGTAGATGCTTTATTCATGATAATGGTAAAAATTACTTAAAGGCATTTGATGCCAAATCTGTAGAAGGAATTTTCCTTGGATATTCATCAGTTAGTATAGCTTATAGAGTCTTTAATAAGAAAACTTTAAATGTTGAAGAATCTGCGCATGTTAATTTTGATGAAACTGTACTAACTGATAAGCCAACTGATCAAGTTGAGCTAGCTGATCGATTGACAGATATAAGTTTGGACGATGATGATAAAGATGAAAGTCATAACAATCAAGACATCTTCCAAACACCAGAACCAGAGATTTTAGATCAATTAAATGAGCAGGAAGTCAATGACAACAATCAATTATTAAAGGAAACTGATAACATTCAAATACCAGCTGTTGAGACATTAACTGAAGCTGAAAATTGCACTCAGATGTCAACTGAAGAAGTTGCTGATGCAATAAATACATAATACAGATGGAAAAAGTCACATCCACCTTATCTAGTAATAGGAAATCCATCTGATCCTGTAAGAACTCGCAATCAAATGTTAAATTTATTTATTCACTCAGCCTTCGTCTCACAACTGGAACCAAAGAAAACTGATGAAGCTCTTGCTGATCCTAACTGGGTAAATGCTATGCAAGAAGAGCTGAATCAGTTCACTCACAATAACGTCTGGAACTTAGTTCCAAGACCAACTTCAAAAACCATTATAGGAACAAAATGGGTGTACAGGAATAAGCTAAATGAGGATGGCTCAGTTATACGCAACAAAGCTAGACTAGTAGCACAAGGATATAGGCAAGAAGAAGGAATTGACTACGATGAGACGTATGCTCCAGTTGCAAGATTGGAAGCAATCAGAATATTTCTTGCTTATGAATCTCACAAAAACTTCAAAGTTTATCAGATGGATGTGAAAAGTGCATTCCTAAATGGTCAGTTACAAGAAGAAGTATATGTCGAACAACCTCCAGGTTTTGTAAACCACAAATTTCCTGATCATGTGTACTATTTGAACAAAGCATTATATGGTCTTAAACAAGCTCCCAGGGCTTGGTACGAAACTCTTTCAAAATTCCTAACTGATCATGACTTTTCAGTTGGATCAGTTGATAAGACCTTGTTCAAATTTACTAATAATAATCATATCTTATTAGTTCAGATTTATGTTGATGATATAATTTTTAGGTCAACTAACCCCAAATTGTGTGAAAAGTTTGCTAATTTAATGCAGGATAAGTTTGAAATGAGTATGATGGGTGAACTGACATTCTTTCTTGGACTGCAAGTGAAGCAACTGGAAACTGGCATATTCATTAGTCAAACAAAATATACAAAGGAGCTGCTAAAGAAATTTGGTATGGAATCATGTTCAGCTGCAACAACTCCCATGAGCTCATCAGTTAAATTAGACACTGACGAAGGGGGAATATCAGTAGAGGCGACATTATACAGAGGGTTAATAGGTTCACTGCTATACCTAACAGCCAGTCGCCCTGATATTGTTTTTGCTGTCTGTATGTGTGCCAGATTTCAAGCAAACCCTAAGCAATCACATTTCTCAGCTGCCAAAAGAATTCTGAGATATCTTAAGGATACACAAAATGTTGGACTATGGTATTCCAAAGACTCCACCTTCAATTTAGTTGGATACTCAGATGCAGATTATGCAGGATGTAAGCTTGATCGTAAAAGTACAAGTGGATCTTGTCAATTCTTAGGAGATAGACTGATCTCTTGGTTCAGCAAGAAGCAGACATCCATAGCTACCTCAACAACAGAAGCAGAATATCTTGCTGCTGGTAGCTGTTGTGCACAACTGATCTGGATTCAGCAACAACTGAAGGATTATGGAGTAACATCAACAGAATCACCCATATTTTGTGATAATACCAGCACAATTGCCATCACCTACAATCCAGTTCTTCACTCAAGGACCAAACATATAGATGTCAGGCATCACTTCATCAGGGATCATGCATTAAAAAAGGATATTCGGCTAGAATATATCTCAATTGAACAGCAAGCAGCTGATATCTTCACAAAACCATTACCTGAGGCTAAGTTTTCTTATTTTCGAAATATTCTTGGTTTAATCGACTTATCTTAGAAATTTTTAGTAATATTGTTATACTAACAGAATCATATACAGAAAATAAGAACACAACAAATAGAAAATAACACTTTATTATGAATACCAACGTTCCCATTTTACAGAAGATATCATGGCATCTACTGAATCTAGCCATGCTCTAACCCAATCATTTAACTCATAAATTCGAACTCTAGCAAATGCCCTAGATTTCGAAATCTTATCAACAACATGCCACTCTTTCCACAGCAATGCCTCCAAAAGACAGTTGTCCTCCACCAAATCTCTAACATGCCTAACTTCAAAACGTTCAAGATACTTCAATGCTCTTGCCTCGTGAGCACGAGTAAGAACATCATCATTGTCACTAATCATCTTCAATTCATGAATCTTCTCCCATGTTGACAACACTTTCTGCACGACATATATCTCCATCTTTCTTTTGATATTTATTAAACGAGGGGTTGATTGCTCAGTCACATGGACATGAGTGCTGCTGCATGCATCAGAATCGGACATATTGAAATATTTTTGAACTGATATTAAAACACATGTTTTATCACTATCATCCTATTTGTAGGAAAATGACGATAGAGAAGCTGAAGAGTCTCAAGTCAATTAAAGAGTATTTCACATATACCGAGGACTTTTAAGTTATCAGTTGTTCATTATCAACTGACACCAGTTTGATTGCTCTTAACAGATGTTTAAATAGTATCAGTTTATCATCAACTTATGATAATTAGTTTCTCAACAGTTCATTTGATTACTTATCACAACTGATGTTTCTTAGTGTGTCATTACTCCATGTGTTTAAATCTCATACAGATCATTGTGTGCAGAAACAAAGAAAAACGACGCATTATCAAAATAAAGATTTTATTCATCCTTAAATTTTGGAGAGAACTACATTTTCATAAATTTCTTCTACACTAGCTATCCACATCCTCATCCAAACAGCTAGAGCTGAGGAAGAAGTTTTGCAGAAGCTGTGGGAAGAAGCAATGCCATTAAGAATCTCGAGCTCCTTGCGAAGCATCAGCTCATAGAGATGGCCCTCCTTGAAAGCATCCACCTCTACAGCAATGTTTAAGTGCCTTCGCACTTCTCTCAGCTGGGCCATCCGCCTGAAGGTGGTAACCCTCCCAGAGTTGTACAGAAACTCCAGCTCCTGTAACTCTTCCCAATAGGGAAGACTGGCATAAAAAACCTTGTCCTCTATGGCAGCCTTTTGAGCTTCAAGCGAAAGTGGAGAGACGTTTGAACTTGCTCCTTCCATTATTTTTACTGATACTTGTGACTAACTTCTTTATTTATATTTATAGGCCAAGTCGGGAAAATGAAAGGACACTTTCTTAAGTGATGATTACTCTACTAAGCCTCAGGAATATCTTATTTAATCGACTTTATTTTTTTTATAACGCATCTATTTAGGGGGAATGGTGGTTTAAGAGGTTAACTGAGAAGACAGTTGTTAGTGTATTATCAACTGAAAGGACTCAGCCTCACTAACTGATCGTTCAGTTGCTAATTTCACTAATCTTCTCATATAAGTTACCTAATTAAACCTATCATATTCCAAATCAAATGACGTGACTGTCTGCCAAATCATGATGAATTTCAGTTTATAACATGGACACATTTTTAACCGCTCAAAATTGTACACACGTTTATAGCACACGTACACAAATTTTTTTACTCAAAACTTTCCTGGACTGACATGTGTCCGATAATTCAAACAGTCACAAACAAAAGTACTTTACCCGCTTTGATTCAGTTCGTCTTCCTTACAATCACGATTATCCTCACTTTTCAAAGGAAATCTATATTTTTCGTTTCTACAGGAAATCATTCAGCTTTCAATGGCGACTCAAACTCCTGCTCACATATTAAATGCAATGGTCATCGATTTTAACTCTGCTCTATCGATTCAAGAAGCAGATGTTAAGAATGTATTTCTAAAGCTTGAGTCGACAGGTCTCAGGATGTTCTTAGGACAATCTTCCCAGAAGATATATCTCAAAGAGGTCAATGAATTCTACAGGAAAGGATTTATCACTAATAATGACACTATATCTGTCACTATCAATGATCAGCTGCTACGTCTTTCTGAGGAATCTTTCGGAGAAATCTTTTCTCTACCAACTGAAGGTTATGTAAATTTTTCTGAAGTAAAAACTCAGGACATTGAAGAAATGCAGTCTCGATTATCTGCTGATGGACGAAAAATCAAGGTTTCCGATCCAAAGAAGGAACTGAAACCAGAAATTCAGTTGCTAGCTGATATCGTAGCAAAGGGAATATTAGCAAAGGCCGGCTCTTATGCTGCTCTTACACTCGAAAAATTCCAGGTAATGACCATAATCATGAGTGAAAAGAAAGTAAATTGGAGATATATTCTGTTTAACATCTTGAAGAATATGCTCAAGTCATCCAAACAATCATGTGGTTTTGCTATCCAAATCAGTTATCTGTTAAAACTGAAGGGTTTAGTAGCTGAAAATGCTGAAATATCATCAAAATTCAAAGTCTTTACTGCCAAAAACATCTTGCAATCAAAAGCCAAACTGGAAGTTGAGCCATCACCAGTCAAGAATGTCAAAACAGCAAAAAGGAAACTGATTCTCAGTGAATCAGACGTAGAGAAAACTCCTTCACCTAGGCTTGTCAAAAGACCAAGGATTAAAAGAACTAAAACAACAACAACAATGGAAGTTATCCAATCAGCTGATCAACAACCCATTCAAGCCATACCTTTGCAGATACTCTCACTTTATGAACCAGTTACCAAAGCCAAGAAAACAGCTAAGGTTAAAGCCCCATTAACCCTTGTAAATCACCCTACCATCTTGCCTAGGGCCATATCTAAAGGTATAATATTAAGGGAACCAGTGCAATCAACACACTCAGGAATGGATCTTCTTCACACTCTTTCAACTGACAAAGGAAAAGGACAGCTAATTGAAGAACCCCGGCCATCCAATCCCATTCAAACACACATTGACCTTGTTTGGGAACAGGTCAATGCATTTGCAACATCACAATTAAAATCTTTTGATTGTTGGAAAAGCTTCAGAACAGAAATCTTTGCCAAAGAACTGAAGCATAGATCTCAACTGAAAAAGTTCATCAAACTAGAATCAATCGTGGTGAAAGTAGTCAAAGCTGCTACAATTTCACAAGCATTAGAAAGGCAGAAATACTTCTTTGATCAGATTCGCGCCAAAAAGCTAGCAAGAATGATAGCATAGCTGAAGTCCAACTACCATCCAACAAGTCCAACTGCATACAATGATAGAGCTGTGTTCACTCAACTGGACGCAGATCTTAGTAGCCTGCAAAGGGAAATAAGATTTTGGGAAGAAGATCAGGAACTAGTTATTCATGAAAAACCTTTCAAATCAAATACTGAAAGATTTATCCTTCTCTCCACAAAAAGAACCATCTCCACAACAGTCAACTGAAAAGCCAGTTCAGGAAATACCTAAATTCTCTCAGATAGAACATCAGTTATATTCTGAAGAAGAACTATCCTTGGCAAACATCGATGAAATCATTCAAGCTATTGCCTTAGAAGCTCAGTATGACTCAGTTACTCATTCAGCTGAACAACCACAGCAAGATATTAAGATATCGTCTGAAGCACCAACTGAGTCACTCGTTGATGAAACATTTATATCTGCTCAAACTGAAGACCACACTGAAGTAACAACCCAAAAATCAGAAAAAGAAATAACTACACCGAACAAAGCTCAAACTGAAGAACCAGTTCAGTCAGAAAGTTCTGCGGAACAAATTGTTCAAACTGACGAACAAGCAAAACCATCAGACCAAGAAACTGCTGAACATGAAGAAAGTCAGTTGCTCACTAAATCAAAAGAGCAAGAACAAAGTTCAGTTAATCCTACACAGGAAGTCTCTATGCATGAACAACCCATCTCCATCATTCAGCCAGACAGACAAATATTTGATCAAAATCAACCATCATCATATCAAATTAAAGAAAACATTCCAGCTCAGTCTACGGTTGGAACAATAGAAACTAATCAAGCATTAGTTCTTTTTGGACAATCATCGAAGCATTCAGAAACGCCCAGCCAGCAACCTCCAATTCAATCCACAGAAATGGATACTGTTCTTGAAGAAATTCAGAACATACAGCAGATGCTAGCTGAAATCAAGAAAATTCAACTCGAAAAGCTGTCGCATACTGTCAAATTGGATTCTTCGATTGAATTTGACTCAGCAAAACTAAACAATCTTCAAGCCAACATGGACTCTCTTAGCAGGACTGTGCAAGAAATGAAGAATGGGCTAGTTAGCTCATTCTGTACAACTCAGAATGTAATCAGTCAGAGAGTTGAGCGACTGGAAACCTCTGTTTCTAATCGAATAGCATCGCTTCAAACTTCCTTCACAACTGTCGCCTCAAGTCTCTCAGCAGATGTAAAACTTCTATCCATTGACGTTCGAAAGCTGTCAGACAAAATGGAGATGTTTGACAAAAAGGGGGAAGGACAAAGCAGCTGAAGAAGATTTAATCAGAATATTATATTCTCAGATTTTATATTATCTACAAGAAATCCAGATATTATATTCTCAGATGTTATGTTATCTACAAGGAACCCAGTGATTTTATAATTCAGTTGCGTAATCTACAAAGAGCTCATTTATTTGGTCTTAAATCACTTGGTTTTGTCAAACACCATAAAGGGGGAAATTGTTGGAAACTAGATTCTGGAGTTTGACAAAACACAAATCAATCGATTAACAAAATATGAATCAACTGATGCGCACAAGCAAATTCGGCAACTGAAGCAAGTTGATACAATGATATAAGGCAAACTGATCAACTGATCAGTTTCTCAACTGAAGACGTCTCGGGAAAGAACAAAGGAGACATAACAGATTACAAGAACTTCGCACTTCAATCATTACAGCATAGAACAATGTGTTTCGGCTATTGCAATTAAGACGCCGTATCACAATCAATGAAGAGAACATTGCCCAAGTAATGATGAAGTGGCAATCAACGGATACTAGAATTCAAATACATATCAAAGTTACCGTTGAAAATGAAGTATAAATATAACTGAAGAACAGCAGATAAACAAGTGACGATCATTCAATCTTAAAGCTTGCTGTTACTCTGTCAAAATCTCAGCTCACTCTCATTTGAATTATTCGTAGCAATCAAGGCTACAATCTGAGCTTATTAGCACTATCTAAAAGTTGTTAGACTCAATTGTGCTAATATCAGTTACGTACTGAAAATATTGCGTAGAACTAAGAGTTTCAGTTTTGGCAGTTGTAAGTCCAAACTGAAGTGGGTCTGTACAAGTGTTGTACTTGATCAAAGTCTTTTAGTGAATATCCTATCCTTGTGATAGAAGGGGTGACGTAGGAGTGATTAAATTCTCCGAACATCCAGAAACAACTCTTGCATATTTCTTTCAGTTTTGTATTCTATCTTTCAATCAGTTACTTTCCACAACTATTCTAGTTTAACTGATTGTTATTGACCAACAAGATTCCGAGATTCAGTTTGTCACCAAACTGAACTCAAATATTGTTAAAGAATATTTTTAATTGTGAGTGTTTATTCAACCCCCCCTTCTAAACACTCTTATTACGAGAACCGATCCTATCAAGAACAACCGCCCGCTCACGCTGCACATCACTCGTATGACCGACCGACATCAATCTCTTAGACAAGAATGCATACCACAATGCCTCCTCCACTTTCAAAAATTTTTCAAGAAAGATCGTATAAGTCCCCGGTTGTCTCCACGTGGTGCCCGGATAACAGAGTGTGCGAATGATCAAATCATAATCCGGGTTAAGCACCCACGCCTGAAACACCAAATCGTCCACCGACGGTAAACCCAACATTTCATTGATCGTCTTGGAATCATACGGGACTAGATGTCCCCTCACAAATGCCTTATACTCATTCCCCTCCGGAGCATTGGCATAAAATTCACGCACAACCGGAACCACTGCTGCATTCGGTTGTGCTACAAAGATATTCCACCCTCTTCTTTCTACTTGGGACTCCGAAAACTGATCGATAATAAACGAGCTAAATCCACGCTCAGGGATTGGTTTCCTATGTAGTCTAGCATGTTCAAATCTCTCCCTAGCTTTTTCATTCACAAACATAGATGGAGTGGACCGAGAACTAGAAGCACCATGAGTTACCTTAGATCTTTTGGGTGCCATGTCGAGACTGGAGTGCACAAAGTATCAAAACGCCGGAAAATTTTTGAGGGTCGCCGGAGATGCTCACCGGAATCTGTGGAAGATGACCGGAGTTGCTTGAAAGACCACCGGAGAAGAAAATATTGTAGCCTAAATGCTTCCTGGTGGAGTGTATAGACCAAGATTGAGTCTTTGCCCTGAAAAATCACCAAATAATAAGTCTTGATCACAAAAGATGGAAGGAGGCGCCGAAAATTGGAGGTGGAGGGGAAAGGGTTCGAAGTGGAGAAGAAAAGAGAAGAGGAAATTTTTTTTTTAATCTGCGCGACTCGCTAGGCGGTCACTTTTGACCGCCCTAGCGAGAAGTTTTCGGCGACTATGTTATTGAAAAATGCGAGTGCCCGCTAGGGGCGGTCAAAACATTCTCGTCTAAAAATGAATGCAATGCCATGCAACTACCTAAATGCTAATGATGCGACTAATAAATAAAGAAAATATAATTAAGATCAATATAAGGAGTAGAAGTAGTTCTCAATTTATAGTCTAGAGCTCGACTTTTCACCCATGTCCTCAATGACTGTCATGGAGCCGAGTGACTCCAATTTGTGGCTCAATTGTGCCACCGATATAGTGCTTCAATCTTTGAGCGTTCACAGTAAATGTCCCTTCCGTGCCATCATGCAACACCACTGCACCCGATGGGAACACCTTGGCTATAGTGAATGGTCCTGACCACCTTGACTTGAGCTTGCCCGGAAAGAGTCGTAAGCGAGAATTGTATAACAACACCGCTTCACCCACTTTGAATTCCCTTCTTACAATGTGTTTATCATGGGCTCGTTTGGTGCGTTCCTTGTAAGATAGTGCAAGATCATAAGCTTTTCCTCGAAACTCATCTAACTGATTCAACTGCAGCAATCGTTTTTCACCTGCAAGAGCAAAATCAAAGTTTAGTGCTTTGGTCGCCCAATATGCTCTATGCTCTAATTCTACTGGTAGATGATATGCTTTACCAAAAAACAACCTATATGGTGTAGTGCCTATAGGTGTTTTAAAAGCAGTACGATAAGCCCACAAAGCATCATCTAACCGAATGGACCAGTCCACTATGTGAAAAATGACATTTTACTTCGCCAGGCGTTACTTCGGCAAAAATAAATTACGAAGTAATATATTACCAATAACTTCATTAATAACACAAGCGAAGTAAAATAATATATTTTACTTCGGATGTTTAAAAACACGGGCTTCACTGTATTTTTTTTATATATTTTACTTCGGCATATCAATTTTGACGAAGTAAAAAATAATGAAAATACGACCTAGTGAAGTAAAAAGATTAAAACATGCGACGGGCTTTTTAAACCGTCGCCAAATTTTATATCGGCGACGGTTTAGTTTAACCCGTCGCTAATTTTAGCGACGGTCAAATAAAAACCGTCGCATATTTAAAACTAGCGACTGTTTTTTTAAAAACTGTCGCTATATTTAGCGACGGTTGTTATTTGACCGTCGCTAAAAGTAGCGACAGGTTAAAGTCAAACCGTCGCCGATTAAAAATTTGGCGACGGTTAAAAGAACACCGTCGTCATTTTCAAAAAAATTCCACCCCGGATATATTTCCCTCCATTTTAACCGTCGCCGATTTAAAATGTTGCGACGGTTTTTACTAAAACCGTCGCCATTTTCAAAAAAATTCAATCCCGCCTATTTTTCCCTCTATTTTCTTCCACCACTCTCTATAAATACATACAAATTCTCTCCAATTTCTTCCACTTCACTTCACAACAATTAAAATTTTTTCTCACTTACACAATTTTACAACTTCACAACACTTCAAATTTTTATCACTTACACGATTTTACAATTTCACAACAATTTTTATTTCTTACACGATTTTACCACTTTACGATACTTAAAATTTTTATCTTTTACACGATTGTACCAATTCATAACACAGATTTATTAAATTTTTTATATTTTACCGCACCAATTCATAACACAGATTTATTAAATTTTTTTTTTTAATTTACCTAACATATTAGCGACGGAACTCATATGAACCCCGTCGCTAAGTAGCGACGGGTTTTGTTATAAATTCCGTCGCACACTAGCGACGGTTTTTAACATTACTTCCGTTGCAAAATAGCGACGGTTTTGAACATGAATTCCGTCGCAAATTAGCGACGGTTTTGAACATAATTCCGTCGCTAAATAATAATTAAGAGGAAGTTATATGATATACTACTTCATTATTCACTATAATCGATGAAGTAAAACACATTTATTACTTCGACACCGGTCCAATTCTGGACCGGTTTTTCTCCCAAAACCGGCCAAAAGACTTCGGTATTTTCAATACTACAACTTCGGGTATTATGCGAAGTAAAAAGTACATCTATTACTTCACGTCCATATACTTCGGCACTTAAGTACCCTATTACTTCAGATATTATCTGAAGTAAAAAGTGATTTTTGGCATAGTAGCCCTTTCTATTCACATTAACCGTCTTCTCTAGAATCCTCTTAATTACTCGATTGGATACTTCAACTTGTCCACTACTTTGGGGATGGTATGGAGTGGAAACCTTGTGGGTGACACCATATTTGCCCAACAGTTTATCAAAAATTTTGATGCAAAAATGGGTGCCACCATCACTTATGATTGCACGTGGTGCACCAAATCGATTAAAAATATGTTTCTTCAAAAATTTTAACACCACTTGTGCATCATTAGTGGCACAAGCCTCTGCCTCCACCCATTTAGATACATACTCCGCTGCCACCAAAATAAATTTCTTTGCAAAAGACACAAGAAAAGGACCCATAAAATCAATCCCCCACACATCAAATATTTCACACTCAACAATGTTATTTAAAGGCATCTCATGACTGTTGGAAATATTACCTGTGCGTTGGCATCTATCACAATTGAGAACATACAAACGAGCATCCTTAAAAAGAGTTGGCCAATAGAAGCCACATTTAAGTACCTTAGATGCCGTCCGTATGGGTCCAAAGTGACCACCTACCTCACGGTCATGACAATGGTTCAGAATTTGATTGGTTTCCTCCTCCGCCACACATCTTCTTATCATGGAATCTGCACAAATCTTAAACAAAACGGTTCCTCCCAAAGATAATATTTTACGTCTGAAAAGAATTTCTTTCTTTGGTGAAACAATAAATTAGGTGGAGGTGTGCCCTTAATTCTAACATGCTCAAGCCTAGACAGATGATCAGCAACTACATTTTCCACACCCTTTTTATCTCGAATCTCGAGATCAAATTCTTGCAATAATAAAATCCACCTAATTAACCTAGGTTTCGCATCTTTCTTAGCAAGCAAGTATTTTAGGGCAGAATGATCTGTATACACAGTTACTTTAGACAGAACAAGGTATGAATGAAATTTGTCGAAAGCAAATACTATAGCAAGTAATTTCTTTTCAGTAGTAGCGTAATTCAATTGAGCATCATTTAAAGTCTTACTTGCATAGTAGATGGTATGAAATACCTTGTTCTTCCTTTGACCCAGCACCGCACCAACAGCTGTATCACTAGCATCGCACATCACCTCAAACGGTAACTCCCAATCAAGGACAGTCAGAACAGGTGCTGTCACCAAGCTTTCCTTAGGTATCTCGAATGCATGCAGACAAGTAGAATCAAAATTAAATTCAACATCTTTCATCAACAAACAGGATAAAGGTTTAGCAATTTTAGAAAAATCTTTAATAAAACGCCTATAAAAACCAGCATGCCCTAGGAAACTTCTAACTCCTTTTATTGATGAAGGTGGTGGTAGGTTTTTGATTACTTCCACCTTGGCCTTGTCGACCTCAATTCCATTCTCTGATACCTTGTGTTCTAACACAATCCCCTCTTGAACCATAAAATGACACTTCTCCCAATTTAACACCAAATTGCTCTCTTCACATCTAATTAACACCAAGTTCAAATTCTCTAAACATTCATTAAATGAGGAGCCAAAAATAGAGAAATCATCCATAAAAATTTCAATAAAATTTTCAATCATGTCATGAAAGATAGCGGTCATGCATCTTTGAAATGTTGCAGGTGCATTGCATAAACCAAAGGACATACGCCTAAACGCAAAAGTACCATAAGGGCAAGTGAAAGTAGTTTTCTCTTGGTCCTCAGGTGCAATTGTGATTTGATTGTATCCCGAATATCCATCTAAAAAGCAATAAAATTCATGACCTGCTAATCGTTCAATCATTTGATCGGTAAATGGCAAGGGAAAGTGATCTTTACGGGTTGCATCATTCAATTTCCTATAATCTATGCACACACGCCAACCCGTAACAGTTCTAGTGGGAATCAACTCATTTTTTTCATTAGTAATAACAGTAATCCCACCCTTTTTAGGCACACATTGTACAGGACTTACCCACGCACTATCAGAGATATGATAGATAATACCTGCATCCAGAAGTTTAATTGTTTCAGCTTTTACTACCTCTTGCATCTTTGGATTGAGTCTCCTTTGTGGTTGTGCTAGAGGTGAGTATTTATCTTCCATCAGAATTTTGTGCATGCAGATCGAAGAACTTATCCCTTTTATGTCTGAAACCTTCCAAGCGAATGCTCCTTTATGCTCCTTAAGGACTCCCAAGAGCTTACTCTCCATATCATCTGTCAAAGAAGAGGAAATAATAACAGGCAATTTATTATTTTCTCCTAAATATACGTACTTGAGATGTGGAGGTAGTGGTTTGAGCTCCAAAGTAGGTGGCTCCTCTAGGCTTTACTTTTGAGGCATTAAATCTTTTCTGTCTCCCAATTCCTCTAGTCTAAGCCTCACTTGCTTTCTCCAAGGTGGAATGGCATTCAAGTGAGCTACCATCTCCATTTTTTCCTCGTCTAGCTCGTCCTCCTGCTTTTCAGTAGTGAGAGTGGCCTCCAATGGTTTTTTCAATCCATCCTGCATAAAATCACAAACGAGAGAATCCAAGACATCAATACGAAAACAACTATCATTGTGCATTGTATGCTTGAAAGTATTGAAGACATCAAAAATAATTTCTTCTTCTCCAACTCTCAGTCTCAATTTCCCCTCTTCAACATCAATCAGTGCTTTCCCTGTAGCCAGAAACGGTCTCCCTAGGATTAAAGGCGTCTCTAAATCTTCCTCCATGTCAAGTACCACAAAATCTGCAGGAAAAATAAACTTATCCACTTTCACCAAAACATCTTCGATAATCCAACATGGATACTTGACAGATCTGTCAGCCAGCTGCAACGACATCCTAGTTGGCTTGGGTTCTCCTAATCCCAGTCTCCTAAACACAGAAAAAGGCATCAGATTAATACTCTCACCAAGATCACATAGAGCTTTATGAAAATTAATGTCACCAATAATGCAAGGTATAGAGAAACTCTCTGGATCTTTTTGCTTAGGAGGCATCTTGTTTTGAACTAAAGCAGAGCAATTTTCAGTCAAATTCACCGTCATATGATCTTCTAGCTTCCGCTTATTTGCTAAGATATCTTTCAAGAATTTTGCATAACTTGGCATATTCAATAAAGCATCAGCAAAAGGAATGTTAATATGCAATTTTTTAAATATCTCAAGAAATTTACCAAATTGTGCATCTAATTTAGCTTTCTTCATTGCTGCAGGAAAAGGTGGAGGGATAAAAATTTTATTCTGTGCAATAGGTGTAGATGTAGAGTTAGAAGACTTACCTCCTCGATTTTCCACCTCATCCTCACCGTGCTTGGTCTTTTCCTCATTAGACTCGAGTGCTTTTCCACTACGCAATTCCACAGCCTTCACATGTTCTCTTGGGTTAGTTTCCGTGTTGCTTGGCAAAGCTCCTTGCTCCCTATTAGCAATCAACTTAGCCAATTGTCCAATTTGATTCTCTAACCCCTTTATGGATGAATCATGGTTCTGAAATCTCGTCTCTGTTGCAGAAATAAATTTAGTCATCATTTGCTCTAAATTGGACTTCTCCTCCCGAGGCGGCTCTGGCTTGAATCCTTGCTGCATCCCATATGGTGGACCTCTTTGTTGGTGATTTTGGTTGTTTTGAACTCCCCATCAAAAGTTTGGGTGATTCCTCCATCCCGGATTATATGTGTTCGAATAAGGGTCATTTCTAGGACGGTTCTGGAATCCCACTTGTTTTACCGGTGCTCCCTCAGGCACATAGAATGGATTGCCATCTTGGCAATCCTGCACGTCATGCTCACCCCCACACTTATCACAGAAAATTTCTTGCAGACGCATAGCCGACCCAGTCATGCTCATCCCATCAATCTTTCTATTCAAAGCCTCTAATTGTGCTGAAACCGCCGACAAATCATTAACTTGATTAACTCCAGCACCTCGTCTCTACCTATCAGACTAAGGATGATAGCTACTAGCAGCCATCTCCTCCAATAACTCATATCCTTCCTCAGCCGTTTTTCTCAGTAAGTTACCACATGCAGCAGAATCTATCATAGTACGGTTAGGAGTAAGCAGACCGTAGTAGAAAGTTTGAACAACTAACCCAAGAGGCAGCTCATGGTGTGGACATCTCCTCAACAAGTCCTTGTAGCGCTCTCATGCCTCGTAAAGTGACTCTTGCTCATATTGAGCAAAAGTAGTAATGTCGGCTCTAAGTTTCATAGTCTACGACGGAGGAAAGTACTTGATCAGGAATGCCTTTGCCATATCCTCCCATGTAGTAATAGACCCTACAGGCAAACAGTTTAACCACGACTTAGCTTTATCTCTCAGTGAAAATGGAAATAAACGCCAACGAACAGCATCATCAGACACGCCATTAAACTTAAAAGTATCACAAATTTCAAGAAAGTCAGCTATATGAGAATTAGGGTCGTCAAGTGCACTTCCCCCAAATTGGACAGTGTTCTGTATCATCTGAATGATAGCTGGCTTGATCTCAAACTGATTAGCTCGGATGACTGGTCTTACGATGCTTGGACGTGCTCCATCAAGAGACGGCTGTGCATAATCCATCATCGGTATACGCCTTGGCTCTTCTCTGTATTGATCGTCTTCCATTCTTTCCTTCGCTCTTTGCTGTTGTAGTCAACGTCTAGCTGTGCGTTCAATCTCGGGGTCAAAAGGCTCAAGATTAAACTCGAGTGATCTTTGCATGCACCACAAGAAAAATCTGCAAAACAATGAGAGTATCAAATAACAATAAAATAAATAATACTAAAGAATTTAAATGAAAAATAAAAAATTGTGAATCAACAGTCCCCGGCAACGGCGCCAAAAACTTGATCGAGCAAAACTTGCACAGTGAATAGTCCCAAAATTTGTTTTATAAATGAAAGCTCGATTTAAATATCGCAAGTGTACGATAGTCAAGTTATAATAAACGTAAGTGAATACGAGTATCGTTCCACAAGGACTGCGTTACACTATTTTTATTTTCAAGTAAAATTTCTTTAGCAACGATAAAATGAGTTGATGATTAAACTAATGTAAATTAAACAACTAAAATAATTAAAATGCAAAGAAAACGTATTCAAGAAAGCAATGATTAATTTGGATTAAATCAATTGAGAAATGAATTTGTTGGGAATTAGCAGTTCACCTACCACTCGTGTTTAAATAATTACACTTGACTCTTACTCGTGCATTCGACGGAATTCCCTAGACTAATTAATATACTCTGTCGAGCTATATTAATACTAATCATAAACATGCAGTACTCAAGTGTCCTCAATTATTTAACAGTTCAAGATTGCATTACATTATATGGAATCCACTAGCTTTCATCCGGGTGAACTATCACTATCGACACGTACCCAATTCCGTATATCTACTAAAATTGTAAATCCGTGGTTTATACTATTTGATCCTATTGTTAATTGTTCTATCGAAATCATAAACAACATGAAATAATCAAAGGAAGTTAGCTAGGCTTCGATTGAAACAAGAAAGAACACTAGCATAAACAAATCACTAATAAAGACGTCGAGAAATAATGTTAAACACCGAGTACGGGGTAGGATCCCCTCAAATCCCAACAAATCTAGAGTTTAGCTACTGAAATTCATGATAAAAAACCAACAATCAATGTAAGAAATAAAATATTGAATAATGAAAATACTAAAGATGACGATGGATGACGGCCACGACGCGTGGAAATCTCGAGGTCTTCGAAACTCCTTTTTCTAGCCTCTCCTCCAAGAAAAGTGATGAAAAATATGATAAAGTCTCCAAAAAAGGTTCGCTGATCTCGTGTATTAGGTTTAGGTGTCGGATAGAGTCCATAAAAAGTTGGAAAAAAATCTTCCTGAATCTCGCTTCTCGCTAGGGCGGTATATTTTGACCGCCCTAGCGAGAGGTCCTCGCATAAACTTCCTCGAGCATGTCCCTGGTTTCGCTGGGGCGGTAGCGAGACACTTAAGCATAAAATCCTCGGCCAGACCAAAATGCTCCCTAGCGAATCCTCTTCGATATTTTGACAAATTTTCTCCCACTTTTTGGTTCAATTCCTACAAAATAACCACAAAATACACGAGATCAATCACATGCTAAATAATGCTAAAAAATGCAAAATTAAACTAAAACAATCTAATATGATGCATGAATGCGACTCAAAACCAACACTAAAAACACGTAAAAAAGAGTCCTATCAAAAATATTTCTCCAAAGTTTTCTTCAGATAAGATCAGCAACTGATCATTGATAGTGACAGCGATGTTTCCTTCAACAGTAACATACCCTTTCAGATAGAATTCATTCACTTCCTTCGAGTATATTTCTTGTGATGATTGTCCCAAGAACATTCTGAGTCCAGCAGATTCAATCTTCAGAAAGACATTTTTGATATCATCTTTTTGAATTGATAAAACTGAGTCAAAATCGATTGCCATGGCATTCATCACGTGAGCAGGGATCTGATTAGCCATTTCGGAAGGTAAGATGATCTGAAATTCGTAGAAAATAAGCTTTGGAAATTAGTATGCTCTTAGAACTGATTGTATGTGTGAAGGAGAAGAACTGAATTGAAGCGGGCATAGTACATTTGAGCGTGACTGTTCAAATTCTGGACACGTGTCAGTCCATGAAAATTTTGAATAAAAAATAGGTGTACGTGTGCTGTAATCGTGTGTATAAAGATTAGCGGTTTTAGAGTAAGCCACGTCGTCAATATGCAGTCACGTCAATTGATTTAGAATATAATAAATTTTAATTAGTTAACGTATGTGAGAAGATTTGTAAACAATCCAACTGAACGATCAGTTGGGAAACTGATTCATTTCAGTTGAGAACTTACAAACAACTGTCTTCTCAGTTAACCTTTTAAAATTAATATTCCCCCTAAATTGGTGCATAACGTAATTAAAATAGTGCTACAAAATAATTTTAAGAGTGCGAGAAGTTATTGGTCTTGCTGAACCATTGACGACTCTTCAGCTTTCTTGATATTCTCCTATAAATAGAAATTACTCAGTTAGTTTTAGACATATCATTCAAAATATTCAAAGATGTCTGATACTGGTGACTCAAGTCTTTCTCCCTTTTCTGTAGAGGCCAGGAAGGCTGAGATTGAAGACGAAGTCTTCTATAAAAGTTTGCATTACTGGGAGCGATTGCAGGAGCTTGAGCTCTTGTACAATTCTGGGGAGGCCACTACTCCTGAATTGGTGGCAGAACTAAATCAAGTGCGAGAACACTTGAATATTGCTGTGTGGGTGGACGTCTTCAAGGATGGTCACATGTATCAGCTGATGCTCCGCAAAGAATTGAAGATCCTGAGGCGCATAGCTCATTCTCACAGCTTTCTCATGACTGCTCCTTCTTCTTTATCTGTTTGGCTGAAATTTTGGATAATTGTTGTGGAGAATATTTATGATGATGTAATCCAGTCAAACATTTATAAGTAATGAAATATTTATCTGATTTTAACTCTGTTTTTCTGCAAGTGATATATTTTATCAGTTGTGACATAAACTGATGAGAAACTAACTGTCATATGTTGATTATGAATTGTGACTATTTAAACAATTATTAACAGAATTCGAACTGGTGTCAGTTGACTATGAACAACTGACAACTTAAAATCCTCGGTAAATGTGAAAGACACATTAATTGTCATGAGGCTCTTCAGTTTCTCCAACGTTATTTTCCTATAAATAAATGATAATGATAAAGATGTGATGCAACATCAGTTCAAAAATATTTCAATATGTCTGATTCTGATGCATGCAGCAGCACTCATGTTCATGTTACTGAGCAGTCAACCCCTCGTTTAACAAATATCAAGAGAAAGATGGAGATTTATGTCTTTCAGAAGGTGTTGTCAACATGGGAAAAGATTCATGAGTTGAAGAGGGTGAGTGACAGTGGTGCTATTCCTACTCGTGCTCAGGAGGCAAGAGCACTGAAGTACCTTGAGCGTTTTGAGGTTAGACATGTTAGGGATTTGGTTGAAGACAAATGTCTTTTGGAGGCGATGCTATGGAAGGAGTGTCATGTTGTTGATAAGATTTCGAAATCTTGGGCATTTGCTAGAATTTGAATTTATGAGTTAAATGATTGGGTTAGGGCTTGGCTAGATTCAGTTGGTTCTATGATATCTTCTGTAAACTGGGAACGTTGGTATTCTTAATGAAGTGTTATTTTTGATTTGTTGTGTTCTTATTTTCTTCGTATAATTCTGTTAGTGAAGCAATATTACTAATAATTTCTAAGATAAATCAATTAAACCAAGAATATTTCGAAAATAAGAAAAATTAGCCTCGGACAATGGTTTTGTGAAGATGTCAGCTGCTTGCTGTTCAGTTGAAATATATTCTAGTCGAATATCCTTCTTTAACGCATGATCCCTGATGAAGTGATGCCTGACATCTATATGCTTGGTCCTTGAGTGAAGAACTGGATTGTAGGTGATGGCAATTGTGCTGGTATTATCACAAAATATGGGCGATTCAGTTGATGTTACTCCATAATCCTTCAGTTGTTGCTGAATCCAGATCAGTTGTGCACAACAGCTACCAGCAGCAAGATATTCTGCTTCTGTTGTTGAGGTAGCTATGGATGTCTGCTTCTTGCTGAACCAAGAGATCAGTCTATCTCCTAAGAACTGACAAAATCCACTTGTACTTTTGCGATCAAGCTTACATCCTGCATAATCTTCATCTAAGTATCCAACTAAATTGAAGGTTGAGTCTTTGGAATACCATAGCCCAACATTTTGTGTGTCCTTAAGATATTTCAGAATTTTTTTAGCAGCTGAGAAATGTGATTGCTTAGGGTTTGCTCGAAATCTGGCACTCATACAGACAGCAAAAACAATATCAGGGCGACTGGCTGTTAGGTATAACAATGAACCTATTAACCCTCTGTATAATGTCGCTTCTACTGATATTCCCCCTTCGCCAGTTTCTAGTTTAACTGATGAGCTCATGGGAGTTGTTGCAGCTGAACATGATTCCATACCAAATTTCTTTAGCAGCTCCTTTGTATATTTTGTTTGACTAATGAATATACCAGTTTCCAGTTGCTTCACTTGCAGTCCAAGAAAGAATGTCAGTTCACCCATCATGTTCATTTCAAACTTATCCTGCATTAACTTAGCAAACTTTTCGCACAATTTGGGGTTAGTTGACCCAAAAATTATATCATCAACATAAATTTGAACTAATAGAATATGATTATTTTTAGTGAATTTGAACAAGGTCTTATCAACTGATCCGACTGAAAAGTCATGATCAGTTAGGAATTTTGAAAGAGTTTTGTACCAAGCCCTGGGAGCTTGTTTAAGACCATATAATGCTTTGTTCAAATAGTATACATGATCAGGAAGTTTATGATTTACAAAACCTGGAGGTTGTTCAACATATACTTCTTCTTGTAACTGACCGTTTAGGAATGCACTCTTCACATCCATCTGGTAAACTTTGAAGTTTTTGTGAGATGCGTAAGCAAGAAATATTCTGATTGCTTCCAATCTTGCAACTGGAGCATATGTCTCATCGTAGTCAATTCCTTCTTCTTGCTTATATCCTTGTGCTACTAGTCTTGCTTTGTTGCGTATAACTGAACCGTCCTCGTTTAGTTTATTCCTGTACACCCATTTTGTACCTATAAAGGTTTTTGAAGTTGGTCTTGGAACTAAGTTCCAGACATTATTGTGAGTGAACTGATTCAGCTCTTCTTGCATAGCATTTACCCAGTTAGGATCAGCAAGAGCTTCATCAATTTTCTTTGGTTCCAGTTGTGAAACAAAGGCTGAATGAATAAATAAATTTAACATTTGATTGCGAGTTCTTACTGGATCAGATGGATTTCCTATTACCAGATGTGGTGGATGTGATTTTCTCCATCTGTACTCTGCATTTGTTTCATCAGCAACTGCTTCAGTTGGTAACTGAATGCAATTTTCAGCTTCAATTGATGCCTCGTCAGCTGGTATTTGAATGTTATCAGTTTGCTTTAATAACTGATTGTCATCATTGACTTCCTGCTCATTTAATTTATCCAATATTTCTGGTTCTGGTGTTTGAAAGATGTCTTGATTGTTATGACTTTCTTCTTTGTCATCATCTTCCAAACTGATATCTGTAAATCGATCAGCTAGCTCAACTTGATCAGTTGGCTTATCAGTTAGTACAGTTTCATCAAAATCAACATGCGCAGATTCTTCAACATTTAAATTTTTCTTATTAAAGACTCTATAAGCTATACTAACTGATGAATATCCAAGGAATATTCCTTCTGAAGATTTGGCATCAAATGTTTTTAAGTAATTTTTACAATTATCGTGAATAAAGCATCTACAGCCGAATATTTTGAAATAAGTGATTATAATTTTTCTTCCATGCCAGATCTCATATGGTGTTTTCATATGATTCTTATTAATCATTGATCTGTTCTGAGTATAACATGCAGTGTTTACTGCCTCTGCCCAAAATCTTTGAGAAATGCCAGAATCAGCAAGCATTGTTCTAGCAGCTTCTTTAAGGGTCCGATTTCTTCTCTCAGCTACACCGTTTTGCTGAGGAGTTCTTGCTGCTGAGAGCTCATGCTTGATTCCAGCATTTTCTAGAAAACTTGAAATTGTTTGATTGATGAATTCAGTTCCTCGATCAGATCTGATTCGATCAATCCCAACTGATTTTTCATTTAAAAGTCTTTTGAAGAGTTTAATCAGTTGTGCAGCCGTATGGTCTTTGGATTTAAGAAATATAACCCAAGTAAATCTTGAAAAATTATCTACGACCACCAAGGTGTATTTCATTCCCCCTAAGCTCGTGACTGGTATTGGACCGAAGAGATCCATGTGCAATAGTTCTAAGCATCGGGCTGAAGATTTACAGCCCTTGTTTTTGAAAGAAGATCGTACTTGTTTTCCATACTAACATGCTGAGCAAAGTTTTTCTTTTGAAAAATTTATTTTGGGCAAACCAGTTACAAGTTCATGTTTACTCAGATAAGCAATGGATTTTAAAATAGAAATGATTTAACCTTTTATGCCATAACCAGTTTTGACATGATTTTGAAGCAATGAAGCAGGACTGGTGCATGAGGTTGTTCATTCCAACTGACTTTATATGTGTTTCCACATCGTTTGCCAGTTAGTATGATTTCATCAGTTGATGTTTTAACTAAGCATGAGTTTTTATCAAATTGTACCGAGAATCCATTGTCACATAACTGACTGATACTAATCAAGTTAAACTTCAGATTCTCTACTAATAGAACATCTTTAATAGTAAAGTTACCATGGATAATCTTACCCTTACCCACGGTTTTACCTTTGGAATTATCTCCGAAACTGATGTTTGGACCACTATATTTGATTGGTTGAGATAGCATACTTGCATCTCCTGTCATATTTCGTGAGCAACCGCTGTCCAAATACCATATTGAACTTTTATTTGTACCTGTTACCTGCAAGCACACACATAATTTGATTTGGTACCCATGTCTATTTGGGTCCAAAGTAGGCATGCTTACCGGACCGGTTCGGACCGGATCCGAACCGGAACCGGTCCGTTAAGCCCGGAACCGGGTCCGGAAGGGAAGAACCGGACCCGAAACCATGCACAAACCATTGGTTTGTGGGTTGAACCGGTTCAGCATATTCTGAACCGGTTCAACCGGTTTCGGGTCCGGTTTTGAACTGGTTCCAGCCCGGACCCGGAACCGACCCGAAACTGGACCCGGAACCGGTCCCAAACCCGAAATCCGAAATTTTTAAAAAAAAATAAAAAAAAAGGATTTTTGGGCCAACGGCTGCAAATGCAGCCGTTGGCCCAGTTGGCCTGCAAATGCAGCCGTTGCATTTGCAGCCAACGACACCATGCAGATTCAGTAGCCGTTCTGAATCTGCATTTTTTTTTCTCAATTTGGCCCCCAATTTTGGGGGCCTAATTGCAAATAAAAATTTTTTTTTAAGCCCCGAAAATCACCTATAAATACAAGTCATTTTTTACATTTCACATATCAATTTTCTCTCAACTTTCATTTCCCTACAAGCAATATATTTCAATGGCATCATCTTCAAACCGTCGTGGTGGTGGTGGCGAATACGCTCCCGACTTTGGTGAACATTATGGCTACATCCCCGACTTTGATGAAGTCGAACCTGGCCACGAGGATGAAGAACCCATGGAACTCCCCAACAAAGATGTAGGGACGCCATCGTCTAATCGAGCAAGCAACACAATTTCTACGAGCACGACGACGGCCCGTGCAAAGCGAAGCAAAGTTTGGGATCACTTTGATATTGAACAACAAGGTACGAATAACTCTTTTGCCGTTTGTAAAATTTGCAAAACGAGGTATTCTTACAAAACAGGTGGTGGTTCCGGTGGAACCGGCACTTTGAAAAAACATTTAGTTAAAATGCATAAACTTGACCCCGATACGCTACAACCATTCGGTAGGGAATTAACACAACAACAAATTAATCCTTCAAGTGGTAAAGCTTTCACAATGACAAAAGAAATTTCTAGGAAAGCTATCGTAAAGTTTGTTACCAAATGTTGTCAACCTTTTATATTAGCTGAACAAGAAGGTTTTGTTGAATTTACTAGTACTATCCAACCTGGTTTTCACAATATTTCTAGGCACACACTTAAGAAATATTGTTTTGATATTTATAAGGAATATAAAGAAACACTAAAATCGCATCTTTCAAATATTTCTTGTAGAGTTAGTTTGACAACTGATATTTGGACTAATTTAAAATATGAATCATATCTTGTTGTTACATGTCATTGGATTGACGAAACTTGGACGATGCAAAAAAGAATTTTAGCGCTAGATCATTTAGAATCGTCTCACAATGCATACACTATTGCTAGATATGTTTTAAATGTTGTGAAGATTTATGGCATACAAAATAAAATAATGTCGATCACGTTAGATAATGCGAGTGCCAATACTCTTGCAATTAAATATCTTAAAGATTCATTAAAACCAATTTTAGAAGGTAATTTGCTTCATGTTAGATGTGCGTGTCATATTATCAACTTATGTGTTAAATGTGCATGTGATGAGCAAATGGCCACTGTTATAGAAAAGTTCAAATTATGTGGGAAATTATTACGTGAAAGGAGATATGGACGTGACTGGAAAACACTAGTCGAATCAACCGGAATTAAATTTAAAAAATTTCCTCTTCCAATTGATACTAGATGGAATTCTTTATATCACTTGCTTCATACTTTATTACGTTTTCAAGATTTAGTTACTCCATATTATAATAATATTGCGATAGAAAGTTTGATGCTAAATGAAGATGATTGGATTATTTTGAATAAATGTGTTTCTTTGTTAGAAATTTTTAAAGAAGCGACCGAAAAATTTTCTGGCATTAACTACCCTACTTCAACGATGTTTCTACCTTTGCTTTTCAATATGTTTTATAAATTTATTGAATATCGTAATGATTCTGTTATGCGTGATTTTGTTTCAAATATGGAAGATAAATTTAAAAAATATTGGGAAACTATACCAATTGTGCATGGTTTAGCAACATTACTTGATCCTACTCAAAATCAAGGAGGATTAGACATTTTTTTTGAATATTATGCTAAATTTCTTGGGAAGAATGTTGACGATCAAAAGAAGTCAATAACGCATTCTCTCCAAGAATTGTTTGATTTGTATGCTAGTGAACAATGTGATGAACCGAGCGCGCAGCCGGAGGAGATGCCGACATATAAAAGCAAAAGTGGAGCACTTAACTTTTTTCAAAGTTTGAAACGACAAAAGTTCAAAGGAAAATCGGTGACAACAACCAACTACAATGAGATCCAAATTTATCTAAGCCAATATATTGAGACGACGGAGAATTTCGATGTTCTTGATTGGTGGAAAGTAAATTCTAAACTTTATCCAGTGTTAGCTGCAATCGCAAGAGATGTCCTACCAATTCAAAGTTCAAGTGTTGCTTCCGAATCAGCATTTTCAGTATGTGGAAGGATCATTGGTGATCAAAGAACTAATTTAAAGCCAGAAACACTTTCCATGCTAACATGCCTACAAGATTGGTTTGCTGCAGAAAAAAAGAATAGGACATCTGGCGCGATCGACGAATTTCAAAGCTGAAGCTCCGACGAAGATCCAGAATATTCAAAATATATTTTAGTAAATCGTGATGAGTTTTAGATGTTAAATTGTAAAAATAAATGTTTAAGTTATTTTGTTAAATTTTTTTAAATGTAATGCACATATATTTGCACCGAAATATTGAATAAAAAATTGTCTCTTAATATTTTTAATTTTAATTATATAATAAATATAATAAATTAAGTTCGGAACCGGTTCGACCCGAACCGGAACCGGTTTATTAGAGGCCGAACCGGTGTAGGTTCGGATTGGTTCCAAATGTTTCTCCTTGGAACCGGAACCGGTTCTGAACCGGTTCCGTACCGGTTCAGACCGGTTCCGAACTCACCGGACCGAGAACCGGTAGGAACCGGTCCGGAACCGGTCCGGTGGACCCGTTAAGCATGCCTAGTCCAAAGCTTATTAGTCCCTTTGGAACCCATACTTGGATTAGTCTAACTGACTTTCCAGTAGCTGTATTCCAAATGGTTTTTCTCGGTCTTTGTGTGCTTGGTAAATAGTGTACAGATGATACAGTATGTATTTTAGCTTGGTTCAACTGATTGTTTAGTCTGTATCTTTTCTGGACTGGTTTGCAGTTATAATAATTTGAATATCTCTTGCTGAATCTATTTGATGAATGATTTTCTGAGTCAGTAGAGATTTTTGGACTGTAACCAACTCCATGTCTTCTGGCTTTATACATATTCTCAATAGGTTTTTCATTCAGTTTGCTGGGCTCAAATTTCTCTTGTTCTACTGTTGATCTGACAAATTGAATGTACTTCCCTTTGTTCATTGTCAGCTTTGGTTGAGTATCATTTGAAAACGTTTCTCCTTGATTACTGAACCCTAAACCAGTTTTATCAGAAACTGATTTTTGTGAATTATGCATCTCATTCAATGCAGTAGACGACTTATTCCAGGATTGAATGAGTTCAGTTTGTTTTGAATTTTCAAGGATCAATTTCTGGATCAGTGACTGATCTTTCTTTCTCTCTGCTTATAGCTCAGCAATTTCCCTTTCTAGACTCAACCTATCAACTGATTTATCAGTTTTGGTTTTGTTGTCCATGGGATCATTTTGCTTTGACTTTATTTCCTCAAATGATGATGCAAGTTTCTGGTACTCATTTACCATTTCATGCAATGTTAAAATGAGTTCTTCTCGTGTAAAATCAGTTGAACTGAAATCAAATACCTGTTGATTTGTAGATTCTGCTTCAGTATCATTTGCCATTAGACATTTGACTTCCTCTTCATCACTTGAGCTATATGATCTTTCTGGTTCTGATTCGTCACTATCAGTTTCTGCCCATTTGGATTTGTTCTCTTCAGCTAATAAAACTTCGTGTTTCTTTCTGTAGGTTTTCTTATCATCTCTGGGTCTTCTCTTCTGCTCATATGGTTTCTTTCTTCTATCAGTTGATCCTTGACTTTCCTTTTTAGGTTTAGGACAGTCAGCAATGTAATGACCTGTTTTGCCACAATTGTAGCAAGCATTTGTTTCTTCTTTGAAATTATTTCTCTGGTATTGCTTCTGAAGGTTTCCTTGGTTCTTTCTCATGAACCTCCCAAACATTTTGATGAATAATGACATAGCATCATTGCTTAACTGATCAGCAGATTTCTCAACTGAACTAGTTGGTTCAGTTCTGACAGCTGCTAAAGCAGTTGTAGTTGTAGGAGTAGATGGTTCTCCTTCTCTGTTTTGCAATTCAAATTCATAAGATTTTAAGTCAGCAAATAGTTCATGAAGTTCGATCTGGTTCAAGTCTTTAGATTCTCTCATAGCCATAGTTTTGACATCTCATTCCTTTGGAAGACCTCTCATCACTTTTAGTGTAACCTCTTTGTTGGTATACACTTTTCCGAGTGCATTTAATTCGTTCACAATACTGCTCACCCTTTCATCATACTTGTTCATTGATTCTCCAACCTTCATTTTGATATTGTCAAATTTCTGGACAGCAACTGAGAGTTTATTTTCTTTTGTTTGGTCATTTCCTTCATATAACTGAATCAACTTCTCCCAAATTTCTTTTGCTGTTTTGCACATCTTTATTTTGTTGAAGGTTGCTTTGTCCAGTGTTTTGTATAGAGTATCTTTGGCCACATTGTCAAGATTAGCTTTCCTTTTGTCTTCAGTTGTCCACTCTTCTCTGGGCTTTTGAATTCTCTGTGGTGCCCCTTCAGTTATGGCTATTGCTGTGTTTGCTTTTAGAATCTTCATGGGTCCGTCTGTTATGACATACCACATAGCATCATCTTGTGCAGCTAAGTGAGCCTGCATTCTGATTTTCCAGTCATCAAAATCTTCTCTTGAGAACATAGGAATTTTATTGAATGAAGTCATGCTAGCAGATTTATAGATCGGAAGTATTCAAGAACAAGATTCAACTGCTCTGATACCAATTGATAGGATCGGTTGTCGTAACAAGAGTGTTTAGAAGGGGGGGTTGAATAAACACTCACACTTAAAATTTGTTCTTTAACGATACTTGAGTTCAGTTTAGTGACAAACTGAATCTCGGAATCTTGTTGGTCAATAACAATCAGTTAAACTGGAGTAGTTGCGGAAAGTAACTGACTGAGAGATAGAATACGAAACTAAAAGAAATATGCAAGAGTTGTTTCTGGATGTTCGGAGAATTTAATTACTCCTACGTCACCCCTTCTATCACAAGGATAGGATATTCACTAAAAGACTTTGATCAAGTACAACACTTGTACAGACCCACTTCAGTTTGGACTTACAACTGCCAAAACTGAAACTCTTAGTTCTATACAATATTCTCAGTACGTAACTGATATTAGCACAATTGAATCTAACAGCTTTTAGAGAGTGCTAACAAGCTCAGATTGTAGCCTTGATTGCTACAAGTAATTAAAATGAAAGTGAGCTAAGATTTTGACAGAGTAACAGCAAGCTTAAGATTGAGTAATCATCTCCCTACTTCTTCTGCTGTTCTTCAACCATATTTATACTTCTCTTTCAACGGTCACTTCGATATAAATTTGAATTCTAGTATCCGTTGATTGCCACTTCATAATTTGTTGGGCAATGTTCTCTTCATTGATTGTCATACGGCGTCTTAATTGCAATAGCCGAAATACATTGTTCTATGATGTAATGATTGAGGTGTGGCTTTCCATATTCATTTGTTGTTTACTATGTCCTTTTGTCGGTTGATTGTTCTTTCCCGAGAACCATTCAGTTGAGATATGTTTGCGGTTAAGTATATTAATTGATCGGTTTCCATCTGATCAGTTTTCTTCATTTGTTCAGCTGCTTTCAGTTGTTAAATGTTCAGTTGTCTCATAGTTCAGTTAATTTCTTCATTTTGTCAAACTCCAAAATTTGGTTTCCAACAGATACCATCTGCTCTTTTCTGTATCAATCGAGTCATAGACAATACAGATATCAAAGAAATTCTAGATCTAGAATCCTTACTGTGGAATTTCTATTCATCAGCCCTATTGTAATAGCCGAGCCCGGCGTACGGTACGGTTTAAGCTTTGTATGTTTATTTGGGTTATGTTATTAGATGTTAAGAGTCGTGTTTATGGTCCGTATTATTGGTTGTTATTGTCTTGAGGTGTTAGTTGTTGTTGGTTGTTCGTTTCAGTGTTTCAGATCGATTTTGGTTGCGTTGTTATGTTTCTTGGCCGTGACCAGAGTGCACCCGCGGTAGTGCAAGCAGTGCACCCGCGGTCTACTGTTCATCATTTTATGGTTGGGAGGCCGTAGCATCACCGCACCCGCGGTAAAGAGTACACCGCACCCGCGGTGATAGGAGTACCGCACCCGCGGTCATCGTGTTCTAGGATTTTGGTTGGTTGTCGTGAGCATGGCACACCCGCGGTGTTTGTAGCAGCGCACCCGCAGTCGTGCATTATTGAGGTATGGTCGAGATTTAAGTGGGTATTTGGCTTTACTTTCCTCATTCTTTCCTCTTTCATTTCGATTTTTCCTCTCTAGAGCTTAGGGTTTTCTTCATTTCTTTTGCTTCCTATCTTCGATTCAAGCTTTTAGTTGGTGATTCGAGTTGAGATCGAAGTTTTTCTTGGTGCTAGGAAGCTAAGGTAAGCTTTTGGTGTTATTATTTCATGGTTTTGGAGAAGAGATGATTTGGTTTTGATGTTTATGTTGGATTTATGGATTAATTGGCATGGGTTCTTGATTATTGAGTTGATGATGGTGTTATTTATGGAATATTGTTGTAGGTGGTGTACCAAGGAGTTAGATTCAAGGTTTCTAGTGGTTGTAAGTGGAATTTCATCCCTTGTGCTCACATGATATTATATGTATTGTGTTTCAAAGGATTTAATATGCTATTCCCTTCATTTGATCCTTGAGTATGTATTGATTTCATTGTTATGTATATTGGAGACAATTTAATGTCTCAATTATGGAAAGAGAATAAAAGAAAAAAGAAAGAGTATGCAATGTGTTTGTTTAAATGCCATAGAGTGAGTTTCAAATGTTTTATTGGATTGATAGATACATAGTCAGAGATTGCATGCAATTAGTTGATCAACGACCATAGGCTTATATCCCTCAGATTTGTCGATTTATATCGATGGGATACGAGCACCACAGACAGAGTTACTATTGATATCAATCCAACCAGAGTAAAGAGAAATACCATCTTATTGCTATGCTATTGCTATGATATTTATTTCAGAGTTGATGGTATTTATGTTTTTAAAGCTATGATTTTCAGAGTATGATATGTTCATTGCTATGTAAAAGTTCCACTTGCTGAGTTTTATACTCATTTCAGTTATTTCATGTGATGCAGCTAAGAGCGACGAACCAAGAGAGTGATTGTTGACCGAGGTCATATGCATATAGAGTTGGAAGAAAGGAAGAAGATGTTATTTTGTCAACATTTTGGGACATGATCATAGGAATGATATGTTATTTTTGTTGTTATATCATTTGAATGATCATGTATTTATTTTGATTGCAAATATTTTGTAAATGCTTTTATGTTATTATATTGTAATCCTTCCATCCTTTAATTGAAAATTTTAAATTCCGCTGTATTTTAATTAATCTGGGTCGAGGTGTCACATTTAGTGGTATCAGAGCCGTGTTCTTCGGACCAATGCATATGACTTCGTCTACTTTCAACTGTCCGGGTATGTTTTCTTTGGCATCCATCCATTGTTATCTATTGATATGTCTTTTGTGAGCACATTGTAGAGTATGCCACCTAAGAGGAAAGCCGTAGAGGGTAAGGATAGTTCTTCCTCGAGAGTTGTCGATGAGTTCGGCAAGTTATTGAAAGAGCATGACAAAGTCCATAGCGAGCAGATTCAGCAGTTCCTTCGATTGCAAGGAGCAGGTCAGGGCAGAGGTCAAGGTAGAGGGCAAGTTGCTCAGGTTGTTGGTACTGATGCCATATTTTCTGCTTTCAAGAGGATGGATCCGCCAGAGTACGCAGGGAGCACCGATCCTTTAGTTGCTGTAGAGTGGATCAAGGCTCTTGAAGCTATCTTTGATCATCTCCACTACGAAGATAGAGACCGAATCAGCTGTGCAGTATTCATGTTGGTTAAAGCTGCTCGCATATGGTGGAACGAAACCAAGGTTGGTGTTGATGTTTCGACATTGAAGTGGTCAGAGTTTACAGATTTGTTCTATGACAAGTATTTCCCCGACGCGCTTCGAGCGAGGAAGGTTACGGAGTTCTTGGAGCTTAGACAGGGAAGCATGAATGTTGACGAGTATATCCTGAAGTTCGAGGAGGGTTGTTTATTTGCCCCGTATATTGCTTCAAACGACAAGGACAAAGGTGCTCATTTCATTCGAGGCCTTCGTGCAGAGATCAGGAGAGATATCAACATGTCCAAAGCTGTGACTTTTAAAGAGATTGTGTCCAAGGCTTTGTTGGCTGAGCAGGACGAGAAAGACATCGCCAGGGAGAGGCAGGAGAGGCATCAAGCTAGTGTTCAGAGAGGCCAGGGCTCGAATCAGAGAGGCAAGGATCGTTTCAAAGGGAAGGGAAAGATGGAATCGAGTCCTAGACCACCGTCAGTTCCAGTTGATCCCGAGAAGCCGCTGTGTCCTAAGTGCAGCAGACATCATCGAGGAGAGTGCAGATTTGGCACTCATACATGTTACCGTTGTGGCACGGCTGGCCATATTGCTAAAGATTGTCCAAGGGGAGCGAGCAAGGATAAGGTGCAGGGTCGCATCTTTACGATGACCAAGGAAGGTATAAACCATGATTCTTCTGTGATCTCTAGCACTATTTTAATTTCAGGCAGAGTAGCTACGACTTTGATTGATACTGGTGCTACTCATTCTTTTATGTCTGAATTGTTTTTGAGATCGTTGGATATAGTTCCTTTTGTTATTCCCCTCCAGTTCAATGTTGTTTTGCCTTCGGGGGATGTGTTGTGCCCGACGTCTATTGTCTATGCATGTTCTGTGCGTATTGATGAGCGAGAGGTCTTTGCTGATCTGATTGTTATCCCGATGGTTGCCTTTGATGTTATTCTTGGCATGGATTGGCTATCGACCTACCGTGCGGTGATTGATTGTGTTGCTAAGACGGTGTCATTTGCAGATGATGGCAATAGGGAAGGTATGCTCGCCAGTGCAGGTACTTCGCTGGTCCTTCCTTTTATTTCTTGTCTTGAGGTTGAGAAGTTGCTGTGTAGAGGTTGTGATGTGTTTCTGGCTTCGATTGTGGATGTGGATAGAATGATTAAGTTGAATATAGATGATATCGATGTGGTAAGTGAGTTTGCTGATGTGTTTGGGGATGATGTGCCGGGTTTGCCGCCAGATAGAGATGTTGAGTTTGTGATTGATCTAGCTCCAGGTACGGTTCCTATTTCTAAGGCTCCGTATAGGATGGCCCCTACCGAGATGAAGGAGTTGAAGACGCAGTTGCAGGATCTATTGGACAAAGGTTTTATTCGTCCGAGTTCTTCGCCTTGGGGAGCTCCGGTTCTTTTTGTTAAGAAGAAAGATGGGTCGTTGCGGCTGTGTATTGATTACAGAGAGCTCAACAAAGTGACTGTCAAGAATAAGTATCTGTTGCCACGGATAGATGATTTGTTTGATCAGCTGCATGGGGCTACCGTATTTTTGAAGATTGATCTTAGGTCTGGCTACTATCAGTTGAAGGTTAGGGAGTCTGATATCCCTAAGACGGCGTTCCGGACCAGGTATGGTCACTATGAGTTTCTTGTGATGTCTTTTGGTCTGACCAATTCTCCTTCAGTTTTCATGGACTTGATGAACCGTGTGTTCAAGCCGTTTTTGGATAGCTTCGTCATTGTTTTCATCGACGACATCTTGATCTATTCCAAGACCAGAGAGCTTCATGCAGAGCATCTCAGAGTTGTTCTTCAGTTGTTGAGAGAGAAGAAGCCGTATGCTAAGCTGAAGAAGTGTGAGTTCTGGTTGGAGCAGATTTCTTTTCTAGGCCATGTTGTTTCGAAGAATGGCTTAGTTGTTGATCCTACGAAGATTGAGGCGATTCAGAAGTGGCCTATTCCTACTACTGTATCAGAGGTACGCAGTTTTCTTGGTTTGGCGGGTTATTATCGTCGCTTCATTTCAGATTTCTCCAAGATTGCCCTGCCATTAACCAATCTGACGAGGAAGACTGTGAAGTTCAAGTGGTCCATTGATTGCCAAAGTTCATTCCATGAGTTGAAGGATAAGTTGACGACAGCTCCTGTTCTTTCATTGTCCAGTGGTTCAGAAGATTTTTTTGTGTGTACCGATGCTTCGAAGAAGGGTCTTGGTGCAGTTCTGATGCAGCGAGGTAAGGTCATAGCCTATGCTTCTCGCCAGTTGAAAGACTATGAGAAGAATTATCCGACGCATGATTGGGAGCTAGCAGCTGTGGTTTTCGCCCTGAAGATATGGAAACACTATTTGTATGGCGAAAAGTGTGAGATCTTCACGGACCACAAGAGTTTGAAGTATCTGTTTTCCCAGAAAGAGCTTAATATGCGACAGAGGAGGTGGTTAGAGCTTGTCAAAGACTATGATGTGACGATCAGTTATCACCCAAGGAAAGCGAATGTTGTGGTTGATGCATTGAGCCGTAAGTCGAGTTCTTCCTTGAGTTCTTTGATTCAGAGGCCGTTGTTGATGGACTTGCAGAGAGAGGAGATTGCTTTGGTGGTTCCGGGGACCATTGCTCGTTTATCAGTGTTGGTCATTCGGGCTACATTGACGGACAGGATCCGTAGAGAGCAGACTGTTGATGTTCAGTTGACAGAGTGGAGAGCTAGAGCAGAGGAGAGAGGTAACTCAGAGTTTGGATTGAATGGAGACGGTTTGGTGACTTTCAGAGGCCGTATTTGTGTTCCCGCTGGTGATGATATTCGGCGAGACGTTTTGACAGAGGCTCATACCGCGCCATATTTGATACATCCAGGCAGCACCAAGATGTATCAGGATCTTCGTAGACTTTATTGGTGGCCAGGTATGAAGAAAGATATTGCCATGTTTATTTCTCAGTGCTAACTTGTCAGCAGGTGAAGATTGAGCACCAGAGACCTGCTGGGACATTGCTATCTTTGCCGATTCCTCAGTGGAAGTGGGAGCATATTACGATGGACTTCGTGACTGGTCTTCCCAAGACGCAGAAATGTTTCAACTCTATTTGGGTTATTGTCGATCGATTGACCAAGTCAGCGCACTTTATTCCAGTCAAGACGACGTATTCCATGAACCAGTATGCCGAGGATTATATAGCAGAGATTATTAGACTTCACGGTGTCCCTGTGTCGATTGTGTCTGATCGTGACCCTAGATTTACCTCAGAGTTTTGGAAGAGTTTGCACAGAGCTATGGGTTCACGGTTAGCTTTCAGTACAGCATATCACCCTCAGAGCGACGGTCAATCAGAGAGAGTCATTCAGATTCTAGAGGATATGCTCAGATCTTGCACTATTGATGATTCTGGTAGCTGGGATTCTAAATTGCCTCTTGTTGAGTTCACGTACAACAATAGCTACCAAGCGACGATTGGGATGGCACCGTATGAAGCACTTTATGGCAGGAAGTGTAGATCTTCCTTGTATTGGGATGAGGTTGGCGAGAGGAAGATGTTGGGTCTAGAGTTGGTCCAACAGACTGCCGATGTTGTTGCTGTTATCCGTGAGAGGATGAAGACTGCGCAGTCGAGACAGAAGAGCTATGCAGATGTTCGTCGTAGGCCTTTGCAGTTTGAGGTTGGCGATCACGTGTTCCTTAAGATAGCACCTCTCAAGGGTGTGATGCGGTTTGGCAAGAAGGGCAAGTTGAGTCCGAGGTTTATTGGCCCCTTTGAGATCTTGGACAGAGTTGGTGATCGAGCTTACAGGTTAGCCCTACCGCCAGATCTTGACAGAGTTCACAATGTTTTTCACGTATCGATGCTCAGGAAGTATAATGCGAATCCTTCCCATGTTCTTCACCACGAGCCATTGGACTTGACGCCGAATTTGACGTACCAAGAGATTCCGGTTCAGATTCTGGACCGCAAAGTTAAAGTTTTGAGGAACAAAGAGATCGGCATCGTTAAAGTTCTTTGGAGGAATCATTTGATCGAAGAGGCCACGTGGGAACCGGAGGATGAGATGAGAGAGAAGTATCCTAAGTTTTTCGTGCAGTGACGTCAATTTCGAGGACGAAATTCCTCTAAGGAGGGAAGCTTTGTATGTTTATTTGGGTTATGTGATTAGATGTTAAGAGTTGTGTTTATGGTCCATAGTATTATTGGTTGTTATTGTCTTTAGGTGTTAGTTGTTGTTGGTTGTTCGTTTCAGTGTTTCAGATCGATTTTGGTTGCATTGTTATGTTTCTTGGCCGTGACCAGAGTGCACCCGCGGTAGTGCAAGCAGTGCACCCGCGGTCTACTGTTCATCATTTTATGGTTGGGAGGCCGTAGCATCACCGCACCCACGGTAAAGAGGACACCGCACCCGCGGTGCAGCACCGCACCCGCGGTGATAAGAGTACCGTGAAAGCGGACCGGTTACGGTGGCCGGAAGCGCAACGGAAGTAAAATTTTTTTTTTAATTTTAATGCTAAAATTCGGCCACCTAGTTTTTGTGTGACATTTACATTCAAACACCAAAAACATTCATGTAGCAAATACAAAAACACAACTATGTCATACATAGGGTACAAGAAAATCGTTACCTATCAACCTCCAGAGATTGATGATGGCACCAACCAAGTTGTAAACAACTTGGCTCTTGAATGGAAGATAAATCTACAAGCTCTCCTCCTTTGCTTCAAAATAAGGCCCACCACTAACAAGGTAAACCCCCTCAAATATTGCACTAGAAATATTTGAGGATTTATCAAAGAGAAGACTTTTATTCTCCAACACTTGAAGAACAAAAGAGAGAAGAAAAATTTGAGAGAAAAATGCTTGAAGGTTTCGGCCAAGTGTGTGAAAAATGAGGAGGAAAGTTGAGTCTTGGGGTTGCAAAAAGTTAGATACAAAAGTTGCAAGCCATGCAATATTTTATTCAAAAGTAATGCAAACCCCTTCACCTCACAAGCATGCAAACCCTAGTGGGCTTGTAACCTTTACAAGGCCCATGGACTTTTAATTGTCCCAAACAATTTGAGCCCAATTAATCTTTACTTGATTTTACTCAAGCCTACTAGTTAAATAATTATTCCCAATTGGGCTCTACAAGGCCCAATGTTATTTAATTAATCCAACAATTGAATTAATTTAATTATGTGGACTCTACTAGGCCCACTAGTGTTTAATTAATTCAACACTTGAATTAATTTAATTCAGTCTATAATAATGTTTTTGAAAATCACAATTTTTCAAATACATTATTCACTTGGCCAAATTTTAATCTAGGAACACTTCCATAAATTAAAATTTATATTTCTCCCATAGAAGTCATACTTCTATTTTTTTTTACGCTTATAAACACATTTATAAGCCGTTCAACACTATTGAACTATTTTACTTCTCATCGGGATTTACAAAGCTAGTACTTGTGTGGCCCTCAATGGTTCATTGATACAACTAGCCGTGGGTTCACATCTCCATGTGATTCGGACTAAACATGTCCTTATTCGAGCATACCCCAATTGCTCCATTCTTACTTATCAACTCCTTGATAGTAAGAACGTCAGAACTCAAGTCTGATAGTACCCAACCAATCACGTTAAACGCCTAGCAGCATCGCTTACGTGATTCCCTAGGTATCACATGATAGTGCCTGCAAGAACCTTTCAATTATGGTTAGCGTACAGTACGGTCCCTTCAACTCATATATCCCGACCGATTCGACAACCATTGGTATATCGAGAGTTGTCAATGAATCGATACTATGTGTCATGTCGTAGTTGCATCGATGGTGTAATCTATGAAACCCCTTTCATAATTACAACCATACTCTGGCCAGAGATTTCAACCTACATACACATGATAACACATAGGATATCCATACCCGAAGGTAAGCGGTGAATCCCCGACTACAATGCATCGACTCCTATGTGTTTCGACAGAACACCCAACCTTGCCACCTGATGACTCCATGAGAGTCGGTAAACAAGTCAAAGTATAATTCTAGCACCCGCGGTCATCGTGTTCTAGGATTTTGGTTGGTTGCCGTGAGCATGGCGCACCCGCGGTGTTTGTAGCAGCGCACCCGCGGTCGTGCATTATTGAGGTATGGTCGAGATTTAAGTGGGTAGTTGGCTTTACTTTCCTCATTCTTTCCTCTTTCATTTCGATTTTTCCTCTCTAGAGCTTAGGGTTTTCTTCATTTCTTTTGCTTCCTATCTTCGATTCAAGCTTTTAGTTGGCGATTCGAGTTGAGATCGAAGTTCTTCTTGGTGCTAGGAAGCTAAGGTAAGCTTTTGGTGTTATTATTTCATGGTTTTGGAGAAGAGATGATTTGGGTTTGATGTTTATGTTGGATTTATGGATTAATTGGCATGGGTTCTTGATTATTGAGTTGATGATGGTGTTATTTATGGAATATTATTGTAGGTGGTGTACCAAGGAGTTAGATTCAAGGTTTCTAGTGGTTGTAAGTGGAATTTCATCCCTTGTGCTCACATGATATTATATGTATTGTGTTTCAAAGGTTTTAATATGCTATTCCCTTCATTTGATCCTTGAGTATGTATTGATTTCATTGTTATGTATATTGGAGACAATTTAATGTCTCAATTATGGAAAGGGAATACAAGAGAAAAGAAAGAGTATGCAATGTGTTTGTTTAAATGCCATAGATAGAGTTTCAAATGTTTTATTGGATTGATAGATACATAGTCAGAGATTGCATGTAATTAGTTGATCAACGACCATAGGCTTATATCCCTCAGAGTTGTCGATTTATATCGATGGGATACGAGCACCACAGACAGAGTTACTATTGATATCAATCCAACCAGAGTAAAGAGAAATATCATCTTATTGCTATGCTATTGCTATGATATTTATTTCAGAGTTGATGGTATTTATGTTTTTAAAGCTATGATTTTCAGAGTATGATATGTTCATTGCTATGTAAAAGTTCCACTTGCGGAGTTTTATATTCATTTCAGTTATTTCATGTGATGCAGCTAAGAGCGACGGACCAGGACAGTGATTGTGGACCGAGGTCATATGCATATAGAGTTGGAAGGAAGGAAGAAGATGTTATTTTGTCAACATTTTGGGACATGATCATAGGAATGATATGTTATTTTTGTTGTTATATCATTTGAATGATCATGTATTTATTTTGGTTGCAAATATTTTGTAAATGCTTTTATGTTATTATATTGTAATCCTTCCATCCTTTAATTGAAAATTTTAAATTCCGCTGTATTTTAATTAATCTGGGTCGAGGTGTCACACCTATCTGGTCTGAATCTTATATTTTCTGGAAGGAATCTACAATAGTTCTGTACTTGTTCAGCATATTAATATCAATAATGTGGTCAAATCATAAACGCAAGTACAGCATAATCTAACTTGATCTCATTCTCCTGTTACTGTAGTATACAATATTTTACAGAAATCTCTGATATCAATCTTTCTTTCCCAAAAAGTAAGGGAATCAATACTACAGTACAAACAGACTCAACAGATACAACCTATATCAATGTCTTTCATTCAAAGATAATCATAAGAAATGCATTAGTATATATCAATACATATGCAATATAATCTTAAAAGAACAGTACCTGCCACTATATCATCAAATGCCTCTTGGGGATTTTCCTCGGTCACTACCACCAGATGGTCCTGCTCCCTGAAATCTTCGGGAACCTCTCTGGGGACAAACTCTAGCAAAGTGCCCCCGCTGTTGGCAGATACGACAACTACCAGTAACTCCGTGGAATTGCTCCGTGGAATGTCTTGCTTTCAACTCGTGTTGCCGCGATCAAATCGGAGAGGGGATTGCCGTGTCTGGGGTTGTATCGCACACACCCTTTTCAGTTGTCTAATCAGACTCGCCTCCGCCCTCTTCGCTCTACTCAAGACATCAACAAAATGGTGAGGTCGCTGTATATTCATCAATGCAACTATCTCTAAATTCAATCCTCTGATGAACTGATCCGCTACAGCTTCATCATTCCCCATTACATGAGGAGCAAAACGTAGTAGAGTAGAGAATTTAACAACATATCCTTCAATATTCAGTTGACCTTGTCTCAAATTCTCAAACTCTGCTTTCTTGTCCTCTCGGTACGAAACTGAGAAAAATCTTCGATAAAATTCAGTTCTGAATATTTCCCCCGAAATCACTGTACCTCTCTGTTCTAACATTCTTTTACTTGTAATCCACCAAATCTTGGCGGCAACACCACTGAGTTTTAGTCAAGCTTCCACAAAATTTTCTTTTGATACAGAAATGGTAGCTCCCACACTAGAAGAACGGTCTTCAATGGACTCCCCTAGGTAGCTTTTTCCATTACTATTTTGACTTAGAAGTGGTAGCTCCCACACTAGAAGAATGATCTTCAATGGACTCCTCTAGGTAGCTTTTTCCAATTTCTTCTAACCACTTTTTTTAATTTACTTATTTTCTGTTTTTCTCCTTATGCTCACATTTACCAAGTCACTTTTTCACATTGGACAAGATCACGATTTCCATGAACATCCTCAACTACTCGATGCCTTGGATTGAGCATAATTCACTTCTCAACATCTGATTGGAAGTATGAACACTCAGAAAGTATCTTTCAGAAATTACCTTCACTGTTCAGACATTACACAAATAAATAGGATGATTATGATTATGCAGTATGCCTAGCATCCTAAAAATAGACATGCAAAAATGGTGTTGTCACCGGTGTTGGCAACACCAATGACAACATGTGTGTGTGATTATTTTACGCATATGCTGATAGACTTCCGAAGATTGGAAAATCTCTCAAAGTCCAAAGGTTTCGTGAATATATCAGCCAGTTGATTCTCAATCCTAAGATATTCTAGTCGAATTATGCCTTTTTCAACCAAATCTCAAATAAAGTGACGTCTTATGTCTATGTGTTTTGTTCGAGAGTGTTGAACAAGATTCTTAGAAATGTCTATAACACTTGAGTTGTCACAATATACCATCATGTAACTGCTTAACTTGTAATCCAAGAAAGAAAGTTAGTTCTCCTACCATGCTCATTTCGAATTGTCATGACATGCAATCCACAGAGTTATTCACAAGCATTTGAGATGAAGCACAGAAATTACTATCATCTACATACACTCGACAGATCAAAATATCATATTTCAGTTTTTGAATGAAAAGAGTTTTGTCAACCTCACCTCGTTTAAAGTCCAAGTTTATCAGATTGTCAGCTAACCTACCGTACCATGCCCGTGGATCCTGTTTTAGTCCATACAGAGCCTTCTTCCATTTGTAGACATGATCCACGTGGTGAGAATCTTCAAATCCCTTAGGTTGACTGACATAGGCTGGGAAAACGTGGAGCTCATGCAGATTAAACTAATCATTTTGCGGTAGTCCACCTTTTCTTTGTTACTTGTCTGCACACCATCATGTAATTCACCAATGATTTGTGATGATGGATGATTCTTCTGAATCTTGATGGGAATTTCTCTTTCACAATTGATCACCACATCATCATTATCATCGTTATCATTATCCACAATTTCTGTTTGGTTCAGAGGCGGTGTTGGGCTTGGTGTTGCTTCACTGGTCTCAACACCAGACTCAACACTGTTTCTGGTCAGTGCCTCACTTATATCCAGCAATTCTTCTACATCAGCCTCCGGTGTTTTAACTGTCAGATCTGCAAGATTATCAAACACAACATTAATTGATTTCATTGTAGTCCTAGTTCTCAGATTAAATACACGATAAGCACCACCGTTAGTAGAGTATCCAAGAAAAAGACATTTAACACTTTTTGAATCAAATTTAGCTAGATGTTCTCTATCATTCAGCACATAACATACACATCCAAAAATATGAAAATATTTAAGGTTTGGTCTTCTTCCCATGATAATCTCATATGAAGTCATTGTAGAACCACTTCTTAAATAAACGCGGTTGGAAATGTGACATGCCGTATTTAAAGCTTCGGCCCAAAAACATTTTGACACATTCTTGGAACTAAGCATGACCCGAGCCATTTCTAGGAGGGTTCGATTTTTGCTTTCAGCTATGCAGATTTTTTGAGGGGTCTTCGGAGATGAATATTCATGATTGATACCTTTCTTATGACACAAAGAAACAAAATGAGAATTTTGAAACTCCTCACCATGATCGGTTCTTATTTTAACCACCCTCATATCATACAGATTTGTTATCCTAGCATGCAACTTCTTAAAAGCATCAAATTTATCAGATTTTTCTCTAAGAAAACTTACTCAAGTAAAATGCGAAAAATCATCAACACAAACAAATGAATATTTCTTACCACCCAAGCTCTCAACTTCCACCGGACACATTAAATCCATATGCAAGAGTTCAAGGCACCGTGTTGTCCCAAAGTGTTGCAACACCGGGTGCGCAACACGGGTTTATTTACCTTTCTGACACAGTCCACAAACATAATCATTAATTGAATTCAAATTTGGCATACCTCTCACATCATCAAACTTACTCAGATTCTTCAAAGTCTTGAAGCTCATAGTCCTAGTTTTTGATGCCATACGTCTAAATCACTCACCTTGGCACTTCGGCAACCATCACCTTCTCTCAATTGATAACAATTGTCAGCTGAACGAGTACCTGACATTACACAAACATTGGCATCATTAAAAACATCACAATTATTTTTATTGAACTTAACATGTAAATCATCATCACAAAGTTGACTTATACTTATTAAGTTTGAGTTAAGTCCTTCAACGTGTAGAACATTATGAAGTTCAGAAAGCCCATCAACATTCAGAGTTCCTTTGCCTACAATTCTTCCTTTGGCACCACCACCATAGGTTACATGCCCACTTTTTACGTCAACATAATCCGTGAGGTGTTCTTTAGATCCTTTCATGTGGTGTGAGCACCCACTGTCAAAGTACCATGCACCTGCAATGTTAGTTTTTAAAGAAGTATAAATGACATTGCAATGAATAACATCTTTTGTTACCCAAACTTTCTTCACATGAGGTTTCTTGACTATTGTGTTGCGCCTGGTGTTGGGCAACATAGTGGGCAACACCAGATTTGCATGCCAGTTCATATAGTCATTTCTCAGTTTAAAACAGAAAGGTTTGATGTGACCTGGCTTATGACAGTAGTGGCAAAAAAAATGTCGCTTTCTTTGCTTTGTTTTAGAAGTTGACACTGGTTTCTTGGTTTGTGACATCTTTACTAGAGGATCAACTTTCAAAGGAGAGGAAGAATCTCTATTTTGTTTCAACCTTTGTTCCGAGACCAGCTTTGAGATTGGCAGAGTCTTCATAGGAGGGTTCACCACTAAAGGGACAGAATTGTCTTCAATTCCCTTTACAAACACAGTTGATTTGGATCCGGAGTTGGAAAATTCACCATGTTCATATACGCTTTCAACATATCCAAGACCAGTTCTGCTATCCTTTCCTATTGTTAGCATTGAGTCAAGTTTAGATGAACTTGAGTTGAATTTTGCAAGAGTCTTTGAGGTCTTCTCAAGATCATCCTTAACTTTGCACAGTTTGAGATCCTTCTTACTCAACAAGACTTCCAGTCGAGACATGCTACTCTTTAACTCAGTAATTTCCTTTGAGAGAATATAATTTGTTTCATTTCTTTTGATCAAATCTTTATATAGCTCCTCATACATAGCCTGCACACATTCAAATGTGAGTTCATCGGAATCAGTATCCTGGATTTCATGATTACCTAAGTCATTGTGAGATTTAGCATTGAGACACAAGGATTTTGAAGTGGTGTTGCGGCCCGGTGTTGCAACACCAGGGGCAAAACCGTGCAGGTTGACTTGCAGCCAACATTTTTCTTTCAAAACAGCAGTATTTGTAGACAGTACGTCCATTGAGATTCTGTAAAATTTCCTGCAAACAAAGACAATAATAAATCAGAATCAATCACTTAGTGTATCAAGCGTTGGCTCTGATACCACTTGTAAGAATTATTGCATATAAATTAACAGGAAATAAATATTAACAACATGTATATTAGAATTGGGTGTTGTGCTCGGTGTTGTCAACACGGCACACAACACAGCAGCAGAAATTTTTTATTTAACACGGAAGTAACTTCAACAAACGAATATTTGAATTTAAACTACCTCATGGCAAAATTTTCACTAAAAAAATATGTAGATCATTTACACGAAAACAATACTAGTGAAAATAACAAAATTAAATTACTTGACACTCCAAGGAATTAAAACATGCATAAAAAACACAAATCAAATCTAGACGCATAAAACAAACACGTATGCTTAAAACCAAACGAAACAACTCTTCGACCAACACTCTGCGTCAGTGTTGTTCTTCGAGTGTTGGCAACACCAATCAGCAACACGGTATAACAGTGAATCAATCACACAAACTCTTCATAGGAAAATCTTCAACTCTGAACTATGAGTGTGTTCAGAGACAAACTCCAGCAGCTCTCTCAAGCCTCATGAAAAAGGCACACACGAAAAACTTCCACGAAAAAGACTATCTTCTCTCCAACTATATCTCTCTCTAAAAGCTCTTAGCACCTTCTCTCTCTAAAATCCCTTCTCTCTAAAAGTTGTTCTCTCTCTGAAAGCTCAAAAGTATTCTCTCTGCACCACCACTTGTACGGTTGTGAATCTCCTTTATTTATATTTCATGCTTGAACTAGAAAACGAGTCCTAACAAATATGGAAATAATATTTTCATTAGTTATAAAACACTTTCAAACAAGGATAAAATATCTTGGAGATAAAAATCATATTAAAAACAAATCATTTAATATCTAGATATAAATCAATCAAGTTCTTATCATCTAGAAATAAATCAAGCAAGATCTCATAATCTAGAAATAAGCAAACCAAGATATTATCATTTAGAATTAAATCAAACAAGATTTGATAATCTAGAAAGGTAAAATCATAAATTGATAATATCAATTTAGCAAAATAATAAAGGAATAAAATTCCTTTCAATATTAACTATATTTTTTTATTTATTTTATTATGAAAAAAGATTATTTATCTCCATATCATCTTATCTTTCACTTCAAACGGACCTTAAATGTAAACAAAATGTGATATAATATAAACGCTCAATTCCAGATTAAACATATTCTCAATGTATTCAGAACCAAACTAGAATTGTCGGTTCGACCGAGAACCAATCATGGGTTTGGTTTGAACATCAACCTAAAACTGTTTTATCGGTCAAACCGATCAAAAACCAATCAAGATCGGTCGGACCGGTATGGAACTGATTAGAAACAGTTGGATCGGTTCACATTTGTTTAAAATTTTTTAAATTTGATTTTTAGTTTTATATATAATTATTCGGATTTTGAACTTTTTTAAAAATATTATTTTGGTATTATTATAGTTTATTTGATTTTTTAAACTTATGTATATATATATATATATATATATATATATATATTATTTTGTTATTATCATAGTTTATTATAATTTTACATGATATAACAGTATTGTAGTCCGACCGTTCATCTGAATTGATCCGATCGGTTGAACCACTATTTTAAGATGGACTTATTCAATCACGGCATATTAGGAAAATAATGCATACTCTTTAGCTCTACCTTCTGACACTTGGATCAAATATTTACGTAATGGAAAAGTACCATGCATAACACTCTATTACAAAGAACGAAAAGTTGTAATTTTAATCTTGTAAGTTGACTTATTTTAGATTTTAGTCGAATAATTGTTCAAGTTTGTTTTTCATCCACTTACAAGTATTTTTTTTTTTTTGGTTTTTTTCCCTCAAAACTACTAAATCCATCAAATATTGTTTATTTGACATCGACATTTTCTTACCTGATTTATAAGACAACAATAAAATATATTTTATACACATTAAAATCTATCTAAAAAATAAAGGAAACTATAAATATAGAATTCACTAAAATTTATTGATCATTACATGTAATTTAATTAAGATATTATATGAAAGTATGATTTCTTCTATTCTCCTTTAAGTTGAGAATTAACGAATTTTGTGGCCTGGTTGGTCCCACCGGAGAGGAGAGTTTTGGCATTGTTTGCTCAATACACCTTTACCACATTCTCACGCTAATTAAAGCTCAGCCACCGATTGGATATCCATGGATCACAAATGGTATCACCCCATGACCATACTTTAGACACGTAATGTGACGGCACAACCGGTATAGCAGGAAGGCAACATGCTCTTCCTTGTAACATCACCTTATTTATTCGCCCATGGAAATAACTTATGCGTACCTTGCGTGCTCTCATTATTCTACTAGTTCAGCCGCATTGCGCGGAGACCCGCACATACAGTTTTAAGGGGGATCTAGTCGAAAGACTAGCCGGAGTTGGCTGCTGGCACAAGAGGGTGTGCCTTACCGTAACTCATAGAAGAGTTATTTTCTTATCTTTTATTGAAATATTGAGTGATGTTTTATTTTATTTTTTCTTCTCATTTTATTTAGATCAAAATAATATGTAACATAGGTTTTATTTTCATTACATAAGTCATATATGAGAAGATTGGTATAAAATAAGCAATATTCCGTTAATTTAATGACTAAGGAAGAAAATTAACGAAAACCCCCCAAAAAAAAGGTCGTTGATGAAAAAATAACTTTGACAAGTTATATGACTAAAATACAAAACAAACAACTTATATGTTAGCATGCAAACATGGTATCGTAACTAAAAGAAACAAACAAGTAGCAACTTAGAAACCAAATCAAATTACAAAATCTCCATTACATCCAGATGAGTACTCATGCTTAGACACTACGTACTCTTGAAATATTCGACAGGTATGGATAGGGGAACATACATCAATGCTATACGGCCCATAGAGTAACCTACTCTACTTATCTCTGGTTCCATTCCAGAAACACAACATCTTCTCCCAACCGCGATGTCATGTATTTCCATCAAGCATTCCTGTAAATTACATGGCTCGTAAAGTGTATAGTCTCACAAGGTCGGGTTCCAAGGCGTTTGCAGTGGCTGGAGAGCGTATTTCGCCAAGAACATAGAGGAAGCGGCCACCATTAAAGAAGAGGCCCGGGGCCGAAGAGGGCGGGGGGTGATTGCCGGTGCCATGAGGTTGCACGGACAATGAGCGGCTCCTGGCAGGCTTCTATGTAGAGAGAACATGAATGAACCAATCCCATACCGGAATGAGAGGGATTTTGAGACTGTTCAATATAATGGACTGTACAGTTGAAGAAGGCTTAAAATGATTTGATATGTACTACTCATATTAAGAAGGTGCATCTTCTTTTCGGTAGCTCATCACATAATAATTCCAAAGTTAAGCATGCTTGACTTGGGGATTTGGGATGGGTGACCTTCTGGGAAGTTTCCTAGGGTGCGTGTGAGTGAGGACATAATTAAAAGGGCATCGGTTACAGTTACCGGAAGCGCAACGGAAGTTTAAAATTTTGGTTTTTCATCAAGAAATTTCGGCCACCTCATTATTTTGTGTAGCAAATACAACAAACACCAAATATCATACATAGGGTGTTTAGAAATAGTTACCTATCAATCTCAAGAGATTGATGATGACACCAACCAAGTTGTAAACAACTTGGCTCTTCAAGGATGACAAATCTACAAGCTTCCTTTGAACACTCCTTGTTCAAAAATCAAGCCCACCACCAACTAGGTAGATCCCCTCATATTTTGCACTAGAAAAATATGAGGATTTTTCAAGAAGAAGAAATTTTCTTTCCTCAACACTTGAAGAAGAAAATGAGAGAAATATTTGGAGAGAATTGCTCCCAAAAATTCGGCCAACACATGTTAGGAATGAGGGAGGATAAGTTGTCTTGGTAGTGCAAAAAGTTGATCCAAAAAAGTTGCATGCCATGCATTATTTTCATCAAAAGTATTCCCCAACTCTTCACCTCTCAAGCATGCAATGTAAGTGGGCTTGTAACATTTACAAAGCCCATGGACTTTTATTTAAATGTCTCAAACCCATTTGAGACCATTTAACAATTATTTGATTTTACTCAAGCCCACTAATTTAATAATTATTTCTAATTGGGCTCTACAAGGCCCAATGTAGTTTAATTAATTCAACATTTGAATTAATTTAATTATTTGGACTCTACTAGGCCCACTAGTGTTTAATTAATTCAATACTTGAATTAATTTAATTTAGTCCATAATAATGTTTATGAAAATCAAAATTTTCAAATACATTATTTATTTGGCCAACTTTTAATTTAGGAACACTTCCACAAATTAAAAGTTACATTTCTCTCACAGAAGTCATACTTCTATTTTTCCTTACGCTTATAAACTCATTTATAAGCCGTTCAACACATTGAACTATTTTAACTTCTCAACGGGATCTAGAAAGCTAGTACTTGTGTGGCCCTCAATGGTTCATTGATACAACTAGCCGTGGGTTCACATCTCCATGTGATTCGGACTAAACATGTCCTTATATGAGCATACCCCAATTGCTCCATTCTTACTTATCAACTTCTTGATAACAAGAACGTCAGAACTCAAGTCTGATAGTACCCAACCAATCATGTTAAACGCCTAGCAGCATCGCTTACATGATTCCCTAGGTATCAAATGATAGTGCCTGCAAGAACCATTCAATTATGGTTAGCGTACATTACGGTCCCTTCAACTCATATATCCCGACCGATTCGACAACCATTGGTTTATCGAGAGTTGTCAATGAATCGATACTATGTGTCATGTCGTAGTTGCATCGATGGTGTAATCTATGAAACCTCTTTCATAATTACCACCATAATCTGATCAGAGATTTCAACCTACATACACATTAGAACACATAGGATATCCACACCCGAAGGTAAGCGGTGAATCCCCGACTACAATGCATCGACTCGTATATGTTTCGACAGAACACCCAACCTTGCCACCTGATGACCCCTTGAGAGTCGGTAAACAAGTCAAAGTGTAATGCTAGCACATAGAGTGTGGAGACCCGGACGCTAATCAAGTTCTTAATCATTATTGGTACTAATTAATCAATTATAAAACAGGGTCTAATTTTTTTTTTTTGAAAATACAAAGCGGAAACGTAATGTAATTTACTCAAATTACATATTACACATGAAAATACAAATCTTGTGTTTTCTACAAGAATTAAACTAGGTTCAACTACATATCAGTGCTGAATCCTATGTTCCTTCGAAGCCCGGATCTCCACGCTATCTAATCTTCTCTCATCCTCTTCATGACCCTGATCCAGCCCCACCTGTTGTCATGCACACATACAAAACAAGACAACAGCCGGATAACTCCGGTGAGATATAAATATCCCAGTATAAACAATGTATACATGCAATCATATAAAAGCATATACGAAAGCATATAAGAATTATTCATAACATATCTCAAATCAGAAACATAAATCAATATCAAGCATTCAATAAACATGAATGATATAAACAATGTAAATCAACATGTCGTATCAGACTCAACTCAACCGACGCGTTGTCTCAGACTCAACTCCACTGACGCGTCGTCTCAGACTCGACTCAACTCTAACCTAGGGATCCCGATGTCAGGATATAGGTAATTATATCGAATCTCAGTCGATAGGAATGAATCAATCCCTAAACGGCATCGATATAATTCATATATCAGTGTCTGGGCGAATCAGCCGCAGAATTGACGAATCAGTCAAGAATTAGGCGAATCAGCCAATAACCAGACGAATCAGCCTGTAATTAAGCGAATCAGCTTAACTTTAGACGAATCAGTCAATAACCAGACGAATCAGCCGGTAATTAAGCGAATCAGCTTAACTTTAGACGAATCGGTCAATAACCAGACGAATCAGCCGGTGACTAGGCGAATCAGCCAATGACTCAACGACTCAGTAATCAATACATGCATTCAGTATCTAAGCAAATCAGTCAATGACTAGCGAATCAGCAGTCATTACATGCAGTGGCTATAAATCAATAGACTACAATCATAAATCTCATCAATTGCAAATATCAATGCAATAATTGAAAGTATGTGATTTAGGGAGACTCGAGTCAAACCTCACTCGAGTTGTGCAATCCCAACTCAACATTATTTTATACCTTTCTTTCTAATACTCTGACTCTGTCGAAGTCTCGAACTCAAATCTGTCAATACTCAATCTGAAAATAACAATATCGAGGAGTATACTATCAATACCCGTTCAAATCAATACTGGATATCAATTCTTATTCAACTCAACTCTACAAATCATAACAATTTCATAAGTCCGTTTCTTAATCTGACTTCGATTCTATGATGTCTAATAGGTCAAGAACAACATATATGAGTTCCATTCAATTCTGACAATATCATAATTTCAAAGCATGTTAAAACGAAGCAAAACTTACGTCCAGTTGTAGCCTACGTTGCTAGGAACTCGATACCGAAGTCGGATTCAAAATTAGATGGACGGATTTCTCACAAAAGGTGTAAGGATTTTTCAATTCTTTTCTCCGTACCTGTAATGCCCGAGATTTAATCATTATAATCAGACGTTGATTAATTGACATGATTGAAATTATAAGAATTTAAACGAACCAATATGCCGAGACCGAGCGTCGTTGCATAATTAGCCAAGGATTTGGGCAGAACCTCCGGCGCTCGAGCGGTAGAAAACAACCGCCCGAGCGCCAATGTTTCGGTAATTCATCGTTCGGGCAGAAGGTTCGGCGCCCGGGCGGTAGATTTTGACCGCTCGAGCGCCAAGTGTGCGACTTGAAATTTCCGGACAGTATGTTCGGCGCCCGAGCGGTACATTTCGACCGCTCGAGCGCCACCCGGAAAGCATGCAATGTGCCACGCTTTAGTTTGCATGCATCGTTGATATATATATATATATATATATATATTGTAGTGACCCGTTCCAGAATCACCTACTAGTCAAAAAAACTAAGCATGCAACTAACTTAATTAACAATAATCAGAGATAACAGCGGAAAAAGTCGACAACTATAATTATACAACCCAATCGAAGTCTAGAACAACTCAAAATAAAATATCCAATACAACCATATCGAAATCAAAACAATACCGATAAACTAAACCAACCAGCTACTCAACGTCCTCCTCCTGCTCCTCCTGAGCTGTCCAACCTGAGGCCTGCCCCGTGGGAATGGGGTGTCCAAGAATAAACAAAACCGAGGACGTGAGCGATAAGAACGCCCAGTACAAAAGTATGAGTATACAGACCTATATGAAATGCACATGCCATGATCATGATACCGGGGTAGTCAAGAAACAGGAATCACAAAAGGATCTCAACAATGCTCAGTCTAGAGGCGCTAAGTGGATAGTGCCGCGCGGTACACCTCTGGGTCACTGCATCCACTACAAGACAGACGTGGACCTAAAATGTCCCGGACCACCGAAGCCCTCCCGACCCGTCGGCCACTGTGTACTCTCGGTGTCCATGCGTCCACAAGACAGGGCTGAGCGGCCCCAAGATATAGCTTATCTCGAAAGAGATACAGCTCAACAGTAAAGGCTATCTCAAAGGAGAATACGGCTCAACATGAAATGCAACGTGCAGTAATAAACGTGACATAATAGCATGCATCATATGACATATATCAATGCACCACATAATCATGCAACACATATATGAATGTATACTCAACCAGGATATCTCGGATAGTACTTTCGTACCTCTATCACAGCAATCCTAATCCACTGGAACCACCAGACAACAGGTCTAATCCAAGCCTTCGTCCGTCGCTAGCCCGCTGATGCCGCTAGCTCCCAACTAGAGCACAGCTCTGCTACAAGACCAGCAGCTCCCCGCTAGTGCCCAAATCTCGGAACAAGACTAGAACCTGTCAGAAACGACTGAAATGCTACGGAATTCTCTGAATTGGCGAGTCAAAATGAGGAAATCCGACCACTATTTATAGGCCATGTTCGGATCCTCCGAACACCACTTCGGAACGTCCGAACGCTACGTGTCCATTGGCTCTTGACAGCTCATGATCGGATCCTCCGATCATACACTTCGGACCGTCCGAACATGCACGTGTCCAGCTGCTCTTGACACCTCATGATCGGATCCACCGAACCTACACTTCGGAACGTCCGAACTCCCACGTGTCGATCAACTCTTGACACCTAATGGTCGGATCCACCGAACACACTTCGGACCTTACGAACTCTTCGGTGCTTCCGAACCATCTTCGGTCCGTCCGATCATGACTCGGTCAAAATTACACATTAAACCTTCTTAATCACCAATACTCCGTTAATTACCCAATTTGGAATTCGGGCTACTACATATATATATATATATATATATATATATATATATATATATATATATATATATATATATATATATATATATATATAGATAAACTCATTCTTCAGAAAAAAGTAACGAAGGAAAGGAAGCTCGAGAAATTCTCCAGAAAATCCTTATGCCTTTTCTGAGAAATCCGCCCGTCTGATTTTGAATCCGACTTCAGTACTGTGTTCCTATCAACACAGGCTACAACTGGACGTAAGTTTTATTACGTTTAGACATGGTTTGAATTTATGATGTTGTCAGAATTGAATAGGATTCATATATGATGTTCTTGTCATGTTAGACATCATAGAATCGAAGCCAGATTAAGAAACGGAGTGTTTAGATAATTGTTATGATTTTCAGAGTCGATTGGACTGAGATTTCATATCAGAATTGTATTATCGTTCAGAGTTTGAGTTGTATCGATATTGATTATGAATTCTGATATTATATCTGTGATGTTGAGATTGACGGGATTATCAAGATTGTAGTGTTATGCCGTCAAAACATCAGTTGATTTAGATTGATCAGATTCAGTTATGATTTAGATTTCATCGTGATATTCGTTGATATAAATCAGATTGTATCTTGTTCAGATATTGATCAGATTATGTACTGAGTTGAGTATTGATCAGAACAGATTGTATATTGAGTTATTCATTGACACAGTGTATTCGATATTGTCATTTCAGATTGGATATGGACAGAGTTGAATACAGGTCATCGTCTTCGTCAGACAGGGAAGACAAAGGTATAATTCATGTGATATTCGGGAAGCATAACTCAAATTAGATTAATTTGAGTTTCCCAATAAAATCACATACTAGATCATTGTTTATATTGTTACCTGATTATGCTTTGTTTACAGATTGTTATTCATTGCATTTAAGATAGGAAAGTCTTGACAGCCATTGTCAGACTTCTAGACGTTCGATGTATCTCAGCTTAGGAGTAGCCATTACTCCTATTGCCAGCCGTTGATACAGCTCGGACCGAAGTCTAGGAATAAGACGTACAGTCGCCCCGAGTGGTTGGGTAGGTGACAGCCAGTGACGTCTTATTCACCCCGGGATCCCTAGAGTTATAGATCGAGTCAAGTCTAGACATGATTTGATTAGGACTTCATGCTTATATGGATGTGGCTCCTAGATCATGGGACCCATCGTTATTGCTTTCAGTTGTGCTAGCATGTTTTTATGATTTAGATTGTTTATATGCATGTTTATCTGATTTGAGTTGCATGCTTAATTTCACAGATTATGAGATATATTGTGTTTCTACATGACGGCATGTTTTATGAATTAGTTTAGTTATATACATGCTTACCATGTTTTATACTGGGATTTATTCTCACCGGAGTTATCCGGCTGTTGTCTTGTTTTGTATGTGTGCATGACAACAGGTGGGGCTGGATCAGGGTCGAGATGACGATGAGAGAAGACGAGTTAGCGTGGTGATTCCGGACTTGTAGTAGACTTGGTTTATTACTTGAATTTAATAACTGAACCTTAGATTTAAGTTGTACAGTATTGTACCTTTATACTGAAATGTAGTTTTTATACAGACATGTATATTATTTAGATTCCATTACCTTCCGCAGTTATATTTTAAAAAGAAATTTTTTTTTTTTTTAGACCCTGTTTATCAGAACTGATAATTAAATCCCAAAGATGATTAAGAAGATTATTAGCGTCCGGGTCCCCACAGTACCTTTCTCGATTCTTTCTTCTGAAAACTGAAGAATTCGTTTGTATATGTATATATATATACACATTCATGCATGCAAGGCAAGTGGCTCATCCCCCATTTTACACGTCTCGCGCATATACGCGAACAATGTCGTGCATATGCGCCAGTTATTTAAACTAGCGCTTTGCCTTCTCGCGCATATGCGCCAATCATTCCGCGCATATGCGCCAATCCTTCTGACAACCCCGCGCATGTGCGCCATTTATGTCGCGCATATGCGCCGATCATTCTGGACGGGTCGTGCATATGCGCGCCTTATCTCGCGCATGTGCGCCAATACATGTCGCGCATGTGCGCCAATCCTATTCTTCACACATAATGTGAATTATTTTCCGGCTCTCCCGATCTGATTCGTTCTGTTTATAATCATAGTAATTATCAACAATAGATTATAATAATTATCGCCCAAATCTTTTCAAATTAACCAGATAATTTCTCGGGCCTTACATTTCTACCCCTCTTAGATCTGAGTTCGTCCTCGAACTCGCAAGTAATCAATTCAGATATGTCAGAAGAAATGTATACAGAGTTATATCAGAAACTCATCTCAATGAATCTGTTCTGAAATTTCAATCTCACAACACTGGTTATACAACATCTGTATATACCCATGAACAGTTCGTAACAACTCGACATCATCAGCTGTTATCGAATCTGTTGATCTCAATCAAAGATATGTTCGATCTTTGGTCTCAAATACCAACAGTCATCGTCCGACATTGGCATATTCAGTCTATTTATTATGAACTGTTTTCATTTTCTTCTGAATTAGCTTCATCTTTTCAGTCATATCTCTGATCATTTCAGATCTAATCTCAAGAATCTCAGAGATATCATTTCAATAAAGAGAGAATCCATATATTTTTCCGTACAACGCTTCGAAAGGAGTTATTTCAATACTCGTTTGATAGTTGTTGTTGTACGAATACTCACAAAATGACAATGAATCCTGCCATTTAGTGTTAACATCAAGCATTATAGCTTTCAGCATATTCTCCGAAATCCGGATAATCCACTCTGACTGTCCGTCAGTTAGTGAATACTATTCAGTATTCAGATATAATCTAATATCTAACTCTTACGGTACATTCTGCCCAACGTGCACAATCAACCAAAATCACGGTCTAATATACTCAACTCTCAGCACTCCGTGCAATCTAATCACTTTCCTGACAGAATATCAGTAATATATATCATATTAGTACATATTCATGTACGGTTTAGCACTCGCAGACTAGGTCAGTCTTTCATTCTTAACTCAATCAATACTCAATTCCGGGAGGAATGTAGTAACTTCATCACGATATCCCTGGAAATGTAATCTCATTTCCATTCAGGAACCGACAAGTTACATAACCAATCTCTTGGTTTCTTTCTTTCTATCTTTATCTGTCTGTAGTTCAGACATTTCAGTCCAAACTCTGCCATATCTAATCTCATCTGTTTCTATCAAAACAGTTTCTGCTATCAGGATACTTACTAAGTCAAGTATTGCACTTTTCTGACAATCTATGTCATTTCACCTTCGAAATATCAGGCACAACACATCAGTTATTAACATACAATACAGTATTACTTACCTGATATTCTGATCGACACTCTGTTCTGACTATCGATATTGAGTTCTAAACATTCTAATCAACTTTTTGAGCTTCTAACGTTTCAAAATCAGCTTTGGTTCGGACAATACAATATAATCTCCATTGTCTACAATCTGTCCCAAACACGTATTCGGAGTAACATCAATATTCAATCAGATTCAAAACATGCTAAACTCATAAACCGCAACTGTCTGACACTGTTGCCAACCTCAGCTGACTAATCACGGTTTAATTCTGTGAAAATCAACAAATATATCATCTTCAGATATAACACATCCTGAATGCAATCTGTCTCAATCAGGATTCACCATATCAATAGTTCTGATATCAACTCAAAGCTAAAATCAATCTCTCTGAAATCAGATCTAGAGTCTTATCTGAGGAAAACATTAATAACTTTCTTATCATTGGTAAATCAGCCAATGATAGACTCAACTTCAGTAAATCAACTGAATACATAAGGAGTCACTCTGCTCCTTTCTGTAATAATCGAGTCATAGCTAGTACGAATATCAAAGGAATTCTCAGTCTAGAATTCTTATCGTACAATATTCATCTCTTAGTCATCTCAGGTCTGATTTTCACCATCTTCTGGAATTAATCTATGGTAGCTCTGTACTTGGTAAGCATATCAATCTCAGTAACGCAGTTCCAAAATCATAGAACACCAGTACAATACCATCTACCACACAATCAAACTCGATCTCATTCTTATCCTACTGTAGTATACAAGATCTACCAGAAATCGCTGATACAAGATCTTTTTCCAAATAAAAGAAACAAATACTACAGTAAATAGGGACTCAACAGATAATGCATGCATCAATGCAAATCTTTCAAAAATAAAAGTATGTGAAGCACCGGTATCCCTCAATACATAGGCAGGATAATCAAACAAATCAGTTACCTGCAACATCATCATCTGGTGCTTCCTGAGCCTGCTCCTCAGTCAAAGCAAATACTCTGGCCTGCTGTCTAGGAGGCTGGCCAACTGTCTGGCTTCCTCCTAGCCTCTGCTGTGACTGAGATAGTGCTGGCTGAAATGAATGAACAGCAGCTGATTGTCTACTTCCCTGTGCCGCTGATCCCGATGATTCGGCTCCCTGGAATCTTTGGGAACCCCTCTGTGGACATACTCTGGAAAAATGTCCATGTTGTTTGCAGAAGTGGCAGTTACCAAGTACTCCTTGGCATTGTTCAGTGGAATGTCTCCCTCCACAATTTCCGCAGTAAGCCCCGGTATAACTCTGCTGAGAACTACAGGAGCTAGAAGAACTGCCGCCAGACTTCTTAAACTGCATTCCTCTAGCCTTCCGAAAATCTTTCCTTCCACCACTGCTACTACCACTCTCGAATCGGGGAGGTGGTTATGGTGGTCTCGACACTGGAGGAACAAATTCAGCTCCTCTCTGCCTTATCAGGCCCGCTTCAGCGCCCTTTGCTCTATTCATGGCATCAGCAAAGTTATTCGGTCGCCCTGTGTTCACCAATGTAAAAATATCGGGATTCAAGCCATTGATGAACTGATCAGCAACGGCTTCGTCATTTTCAGACGCATGTGGAGCAAACTTCAACAAGGTAGAAAACTTGGTCACATATTCTTCAATGTTCAGCTGACCCTGTCTCAAATTGGCAAACTCCGCCCCTTTGTCTTTCCTGTACGACACTGGGAAGAATCTTTGATAAAACACAGTTTTAAATACATCCCAAGTAATAATCGTACCTCGTTGCTCCAAGGCCCTCTTCATCGTAACCCACCAGTGTTTTGCAACATCAAGCAACTGGTGCCCAATCAATTTAATTCGGCGCTCATCACTGTACTCCAGCGAATCAAACAGCATCTCAATGTTACCTAGCCAACTCTCACACTCAACTGATGTCTCAGTACCCGTAAGAGTCGGTGGTTTGAATGACTGAAACCTCTTCAGCAAGGTTTCCATTGGAGTCGGTGTTACATCCATTGGAGGATTCGATGTACTACCCTGTTCTGGTATTCTTCTGGGAGGCATATCTGAATATCACAAGGATTAGTAACCCAATCCAACAAACATGTTTCAATTCAGTCTCTCCTCCGATCATCTTACTGCTGATCGAGAATCGGTTCGAATTCATTTCAAATAATACATATTACAAAATCAAATCAGATAATTCAAGTAACATGTATTATATAAAGCAGTAAGCATAATAGATTGCTAGCATGCAAAAGCAAGGAAGAAAACTCAATCTACCCCGCTCACTAGCCTCTTCTATCTCAATCTAAAGGATCTATCGCTATGATACCACCTGTTGTGGGGACCCGGACGCTAATCAAGTTCTTAATCATTATTGGTACTAATTAATCAATTATAAAACAGGGTCTAAATTTTTATTTTTTTTAAATACAAAGGGGAAACGTAATGTAATTTACTCAATTACATATTAAACATGAACATACAAATCTTGTGTTTTCTAAAAGAATTCAACTAGGTTCAACTACATATCAGTGCTGAATCCTATGTTGCTTCGAAGCCCGGATCTCCACGCTATCTAATATTCTCTCATCCTGTTCTTGACCCTGATCCAGCCCCACCTGTTGTCATGCACACATACAAAACAAGACAACAGCCGGATAACTCCGGTGAGATATAAATATCCCAGTATAAACAATGTATACATGCAATCATATAAAAGCATATACGAAAGCATATAAGAATTATTCATAACATGTCTCAAATCAGAAACATAAATCAATATCAAGCATTCAATAAACATGAATGATATAAACAATGTAAATCAACATGTCGTATCAGACTCAACTCAACCGACGCGTCGTCTCAGACTCGACTCCACTGACGCGTCGTCTCAGACTCGACTCAACTCTAACCTAGGGATCCCGATGTCTGGATATAGGTAATTATATCGAATCTCAGTCGATAGGAATGAATCAATCCCTAAACGGCATTGATATAATTCATATATCAGTGTCTGGGCGAATCAGCCGCAGAATTGATAAATCAGTCAAGAATTAGGCGAATCAGCCAATAACCAGACGAATCAGCCTGTAATTAAGCGAATCAGCTTAACTTTAGACGAATCAGTCAATAACCAGACGAATCAGCCGGTAATTAAGCGAATCAGCTTAACTTTAGACGAATCGGTCAATAACCAGACGAATCAGCCGGTGACTAGGCGAATCAGCCAATGACTCAACGACTCAGTAATCAATACATGCATTCAGTATCTAAGCAAATCAGTCAATAACTAGCGAATCAGCAGTCATTACATGCAGTGGCTATAAATCAATAGACTACGATCATAAATCTCATCAATTGCAAATATCATTGCAATAATTGAAAGTATGTGATTTAGGGAGACTCGAGTCAAACCTCACTCGAGTTGTGCAATCTCAACTCAACATTATTTTATACCTTTCTTTCTAATACTCTGACTCTGTCGAAGTCTCGAACTCAAATCTGTCAATACTCAATCTGAAAATAACAATATCGAGGAGTATACTATCAATACCCGTTCAAATCAATACTTGATATCAATTCTTATTCAACTCAACTCTACAAATCATAACAATTTCATAAGTCCGTTTCTTAATCTGACTTCGATTCTATGATGTCTAATATGTCAAGAACAACATATATGAGTTCCATTCAATTCTGACAATATCATAATTTCAAAGCATGTTAAAACGTAGCAAAACTTACGTCCAGTTGTAGCCTACGTTGCTAGGAACTCGATACCGAAGTCGGATTCAAAATCAGACGGACGGATTTCTCACAAAATGCGTAAGGATTTTTCAATTCTTTTCTCCGTACCTTTCTCGATTCTTTCTTCTGAAAACTGAAGAATTCGTTTGTATATGTATATATATATATATACACATTCATGCATGCAAGGCAAGTGGCTCATCCCCCATTTTACACGTCTCGCGCATATGTGCGAACAATGTCGCGCATATGCGCCAGTTATTTAAACTAGTGCTTTGCCTTCTCGCGCATATGCGCCAATCATTCTGCCAACCCCGCGCATGTGTGCCATTTATGTCGTGCATATGCGCCGATCATTCTGGACGGGTCGCGCATATGCGCGCCTTATCTCGCGCATGTGCGCCGATGCTACTGGATGTTCCGCGCATGTGCGCCAATACATGTCGCGCATGTGCGCCAATCCTATTCTTCACACATAATGTGAATTCTTTTCTGGCTCTCCCGATCTGATCCGTTCTGTTTATAATCATAGTAATTATCAACAATAGATTATAATAATCATCGCCCAAATCTTTTCAAATTAACCGGATAATTTCTCGGGCCTTACATAGAGTCTCAATGTTGTCCCGGGTCATAAGGACTAATGGTGTACAACCATAAACCAGGACGTTTCCACTCGATAAGTGAGAACCACTTGGAAAGTCCTTTATGGAGGGTTGTTCGGTGCACTCTACCAGGAGCACCTATCTGCATGCTCGGACATCACAATGTCCCCTACCAATGAAACATGGTACTCACATCGCAGATACTAGTCTCGAACTCTAGCGGCCTATATCCTTCTTAGCGGCGGCTGAATCGACTAGGAACTGTTTAGAATATACAGTATTACAAATATGAGTTTCATGATACTCATCATATGAGCATCTCATATTCTTTCTACTATTTGTATATTCAAGGGCTTTATCTATGCAACTAGCATGGGTATACAGATAAAGATGTGCCAAAATAATAATTTCAAATATTGTTAAAATAAAGATTGCTTATACATAGAGTTTCATTGTGAACACTCGACCAACACTGGTTCGACGGGCACCTACTCTAACAATCTCCCACTTGCACTAGAGCCAACTACCCATATGCTTTAAACCCATCAATTTGCGATGCATCTCGAATAATGGTCCAGGTAAAGGCTTAGCTAGTGGATCAGCAACATTATCTGCGGAGCCGACTATGTCAATCGACACTTCTCCTCTTTCCATACTCTCTCGGAGGATGTGGTTCTTTCTCAATACATTTTTCGACTTCTGATGAGACCTTGGCTCCTTTGCTTGAGCTAAAGCTCCCGTGTTGTCACACAACACTGGGAGAGGAGCAACTCCATTAGGAATGACGTCCAACTCTTAGACAAAATTCCTTATCCAAACAGCCTCCCTTGCTGCATCTGATGCAGCAATGTATTCGGCCTCTGTGCTGGAATCCGCAGTATTGTCTTGCTTGGAACTTTTCCAAGAGACAGCAGCACCATTGAGCATGAATACAAACCCAGAGGTTGACTTCGAGTCATCGATATCGCTTTGGAAGCTAGCGTCGGTATAGCCTTCCAATTTCAGTTCTCCACCCCATAGACCAAGAACAATTTATTGGTCCTTCTCAACTACTTGAGCATGTCTTTCACAACTTTCCAGTGTGGAAGACCAGGGTTCGATTGATAACTACTCACTACACTTAGTGCGAAAGCCACGTCAGGACGTGTAGATATCATCCCATACATGATGCTACCAATCGTAGATGCATAAGGAATGCTTGTCATCGCCGCTATCTCTGCATCAGTCTTGGGAGACAGACTTGGATAGGGACACGCCATGACACATTGGTAGATGTCCTCTCTTGGACTCATCCATCGAGAACCGCTTCACGATGGTATCAATGTATGTGGACTGGGTGAGACCAAGCAATCTTCTCGATCTATCTCTATAGACCTGTATTCCCAATACAAAAGATGCTTCACCCAAGTCCTACATCGAGAACTTACTCACTAACCATATCTTAGTTGATTGCAACATTCCCACATCATTCCCAATGAGTAGAATGTCATCAACATAAAGCACCAGGAATGTCACAACACTCCCACTGACCTTCTTATATACACAGGGTTCCTCAGGATTCTTAGTAAATCAACTCTTTGATTGTACTATCGAATCTAAGGTTCCAACTCCTAGATGCCTGCTTTAGACCATAAATAGATCTCTGAAGTTTGCATACCATATGCTCACTTCCGATAGATGTAAACCCTCCAGGTTTGAGACATGTAAATCTCTTCCTTAATATCCCCATTAAGAAAGGCTGTCTTGACATCCATCTGCCATATCTCATAGTCATACCATGCAGCTATGGCTAGCAAAATCCTTATGGACTTGAACATTGCAACTGGAGAAAAGGTTTCCTCAAAGTCAACTCATTGCCTTTGAGTATATCCTTTTTCCACCAATCGCGCCTTGAAGGTCAATACCTTCCCATCCGCAACAAGTTTCTTCTTGTAAATCCATTTACAACCTATGGGAACAATTCCCTCATGTGGATCCACGAGATTCCACACTTGGTTCGAATGCATGGAATTCATCTCAGATTCCATCGCTTCAAGCCACTTGGATGAATCGGCATCAGATAATGCTTCCTTGAAGTTCCTTGGATCACATCCATGGTTAGGTTCATCATGGCCATCTTCAAGAAGCAGACCATACCTCATAGGCGGTCTCGAGACTCTCTCGGATCTTCTAGGAGCTTGTATCTCCTCTCTTGGCTCTTCGGGTGTGGGTTCTATAATTGTGGGTGTCTCTCGAACCTCTTCGATTTCTATCATCTCGCCTTTTCTATCTAATAGAAATTCCTTTTCTAAACAGGTTGCATTCCTAGAAACAAACACCCTTGTTTCTTGGAGATAGAAATGATATCCAACTGAATTCTTTGGATATCCATCAAAGTAACATAAAATGGATCGACTATCCAATTTATCTCCCACTACCTGCTTCACATAAGCAGGGCACCCCCATATTCTAAGACAAGAATATTTGGGAGGCTTACCCATCCATATCTCATATGGTGTCTGCTTTTGAATGGACATTTAGTGGAATATCTTTCAATTTTAAGTTGTAGAGATCGTTTTCAAGTTCTCCAGTACCAATCAAACATTCATTCTTGTAAATTTTGCAAACACCTTTGCTAAATAAACAAGAATATCCATCTTTATCCACATAGAAATGGAAACAATGTTTTTTACCAAATCCGGTACAAACAAAACATATCTTAAAATTAACTTAAAATCATTGTTCATAAGCAAGTAAACATCTCCAATAGCTTTGGCAGCAACTCTTGCTCCATTGCCCATCCTCTAGAAGGTCACACCTTCCTTAAACTTCCTACTTCTTCCCATCACCTGTAAATCATTACAGAGATGTGAACCATAACCGGTATCTAATACCCAAGAGGTAGAGTTATGTTTACTTCAATTTAGAACATACTGTTTCCAGAACTCTTCTGGGCAAGATATTCCCTGCAGTTACGCCTCCAATGTCCAGGCTTCTTGCAGTGATGACATACATCATCAGTCTTGTCAGCCTTAACTGGTCTGGCTACCTCAACGGGATTCGGAGATTGTCTCATCAAGGGCACGTTCTTCTTGGGACGTTGGAAAGAACGCTTCTTTCCATTCCCATGTGGATCAATCTTCGTACCAAATGAAGAACCCACATAAAGAACCAACTTCTCTTTCTTGATGGTTGATTCAAATGTAACAAGCATATTCACCAACTTCTCAAGGGTCGGCTCCATCTTGTTCATGTTGTAGTTCACCACAAAAGGATCAAATGAACTAGGCAATGATAACAGCAACACGTTGGTGGTCAACTCCGAAGGCAAGATCAGATCCATGCCAACGAGCTTGTCCACGATCCCAATCAACTTCAGGCCATGCTCATGGACCGAGACCCCATCTCGCATGCGCAAAGTGATCAGTTCCTTGACGGTAGCATGCCTAAGAGGCCATGTTTGCTCACCAAAGAGCTCCTTGAGATGCAAATGAATGTCAGCAGCACTCTTTGCATCCTCAAAACACCTCTGCAGCTCATCATTCATAGAAGTCAGCATATAACACCTGGCTATCAAGTAATGGTCACACCATTCCTTGTAAGCCTGCAATTCCTCAGGAGTGCAGTCAGTCAGAGCCTCAACAGGGGGCGACTCAGTCAGTGTATATGCTACCCTTTCCGAATTCAAGACGATTTTCAGGTTTCTTAGCCAAGTGAGGTAATTAGGTCCAGTTAATATGTGTTTGTCGAGTATTACGGATATCGGATTGCGAATCGAAGACATTGTCAATTTGTACTGAAAAGTAAAAACAGATAAATGTTGGTGACTATTTTAAAATATTTAGTAAGATATGGAGTTTGGACTTTTACTTCATAAATATTTGCTTCCACTGTTTTGACATCTTTCACTACCCTCTAGTGAAAACGGGAAACTCCTTTACTCAGTAGGTATGTAAGGTCCAATTAGCGAATTATGATCCTGAATAATATCAGTCAATCACAATTCCTAAAAGGTAGTTTCCAATTGCATCACAATGCAACCCTCTACGTAAACTTTTGTCTCACGTTTGATTAGGACCCAATAATATGACGTCGTTCATCTTCATGTGTCAAGCCTTAGCCATCGATGTTGAACCTTAATGGACGGTCGTCATGAGTTCCCCAATAATGTGAGCCAAAATCATGGGAGTTCCACGTAGTTCACATCACCATGTCAATGGATGTCACAGCTTTCCGGCAGCCAGGGCCCTCCAATAATATAAGTCGAGCCCCGAGTATGGGTAGCGTTCATCATGCACCCATTGTCGATGGAAGACATGGAAATTATAATTCCCCTTTTCGGGCTTGATATTAATTTTGAATCTTATTCAAAATGAGGGTTTTTAATTTTGAAAGGTCTCATCATTAATTTTATTTAAAAGCTCGCCATGTTTGATCGTATGTTTGCCGGATTCATGTAACTTTGTTATTATCATAATAATAACGCACATACTCATTATTTATAACATATCATGCATATATTATAAACAGTAAACAAAACAAGGATGATCAATCGCCCCAATACTAATGGCCCGTGTGAGCTAAACACGGGCCTAGATCCAATCCTAGGGAAATGCATGGGATGCAAATGCAACTATTACATAAGCTTCCAATATTTACATGTTTTTTATCTTCATAACCATCAAGGCCACCATCTTCCAATCTTGATCTTCCACTATACTAATATTTACAAATAAATATCCATGGCAAATAGGGATACATCTCATGGGGGTGGGAACAGGCCATAAACCAAGCCCACTTTATAAATTGATAATTATTACAATCATTCAACACAAAATATCTTAGCATACACTAGCAAATTGGGCTTGGGCTTTTGATCATCCTTCATGCATAATATCACATATCATACACCATCAATTAATTATCACAATAATTAATTGATCCAATATTATATATCTTGATCCAATCACTAACCGCCACGATTATAAACTAAATTAACAAAGTATACAAACACTTTGTCTACTTTCTAATTAATTTATTTATAACCGAATTTCTTGTAAATCACCATTTACTATAAATATTTAAAGTCCAACTTAAAATATTTATTTCATGAGAAAATATTTGCAACTTTTGTAATTTTAAACTTAAGGGCCCAAAAACTTATTTTTCACCAAAAACATTTTGGCCCATTCAAAATTCACAAATATGTTAGCCATCCAATGGCCCAACAACTCAAGGCCCATGACACTTTTATAATCCAAAACACTTTTGGAAACCTAGTCGTCATCGCCGTCGCCGGATTTCGGCCAACTTACCAATTTTTTTTTATTTAAAACATGGGGCTGTTCGGGCAGCCCCTCGGGCAGCCCAAGCTGCCCGAAATGGGCAGCAACTTCCTGCCCAAAATTCCCCCGAAACCGGCCTTGATTCGATGCAAAACTTTGTTCTCATGCGGTTAGAAATCGATATCAACATAATATCTTGTAATTGCTACACAAAATTTTAACCATAGCTCGGATACGACTTGAAAGGGATCGGTTACGGTGACCGGAAGCGCAACGGAAGTTTAAAATTTTGGTTTTTCATCAAGAAATTTCGGCCACCTCATTATTTTGTGTAGCAAATACAACAAACACCAAATATCATACATAGGGTGTTTAGAAATAGTTACCAATCAATCTCAAGAGATTGATGATGACACCAACCAAGTTGCAAACAACTTGGCTCTTCAAGGATGACAAATCTACAAGCTTCCTTTGAACACTCCTTGTTCAAAAATCAAGCCCACCACCAACTAGGTAGATCCCCTCATATTTTGCACTAGAAAAATATGAGGATTTTTCAAGGAGAAGAAATTTTCTTTCCTCAACACTTGAAGAAGAAAATGAGAGAAATATTTGGAGAGAATTGCTCCCAAAAATTCGGCCAACACATGTTAGGAATGAGGGAGGATGAGTTGTCTTGGTAGTGCAAAAAGTTGATCCAAAAAAGTTGCATGCCATGCATTATTTTAATCAAAAGTATTCCCCAACTCTTCACCTCTCCAGCATGCAATGTAAGTGGGCTTGTAACATTTACAAAGCCCATGGGCTTTTATTTAAATGTCTCAAACCCATTTGAGACCATTTAACAATTACTTGATTTTACTCAAGCCCACTAATTTAATAATTATTTCTAATTGGGCTCTACAAGGCCCAATGTAGTTTAATTAATTCAACACTTGAATTAATTTAATTATTTGGACTCTACTAGGCCCACTAGTGTTTAATTAATTCAACACTTGAATTAATTTAATTTAGTCCATAATAATGTTTATGAAAATCACAATTTTCAAATACATTATTTATTTGGTCAACTTTTAATTTAGGAACACTTCCACAAATTAAAAGTTACATTTCTCTCACAGAAGTCATACTTCTATTTTTCCTTACACTTAAAAACTCATTTATAAACCGTTCAACACATTGAACTATTTTAACTTCTCAACGGGATCTAGAAAGCTAGTACTTTTGTGGCCCTCAATGGTTCATTGATACAACTAGCCGTGGGTTCACATCTCCATGTGATTCGGACTAAACATGTCCTTATATGAGCATACCTCAATTGCTCTATTCTTACTTATCAACTCCTTGATAACAAGAACGTCAGAACTCAAGTCTGATAGTACCCAACCAATCATATTAAACGCCTAGCAGCATCGCTTACATGATTCCCTAGGTATCAAATGATAGTGCCTGTAAGAACCATTCAATTATGGTTAGCATACAGTACGGTCTCTTCAACTCATATATCCCGACCGATTCGACAACCATTGGTTTATCGAGAGTTGTCAATGAATCGATACTATGTGTCATGTCGTAGTTGCATCGATGGTGTAATCTATGAAACCCCTTTCATAATTACCACCATAATCTGATCAAAGATTTCAACCTACATATACATGAGAACACATAGGATATCCACACCCGAAGGTAAGCGGTGAATCCCCGACTACAATGCATCGACTCCTATATGTTTCGACAGAACACCCAACCTTGCCACCTGATGACCCCTTGAGAGTCGGTAAACAAGTCAAAGTGTAATGCTAGCACATAGAGTCTTAATGTTGTCCCGGGTCATAAGGACTAATGGTGTACAACCATAAACCAGGACGTTTCCACTCGATAAGTGAGAACCACTTGGAAAGTCCTTTATGGAGGGTTGTTCGGTGCACTCTACCAGGAGCACATATCTGCATGCTCGGACATCACAATGTCCCCTACCAATGAAACATGGTACTCACATCGCAGATACTAGTCTCGAACTCTAGTGGCCTATATCCTTCTTAGCGGCGGCTGAATCGACTAGGAACTGTTTAGAATATACAGTATTACAAATATGAGTTTCATGATACTCATCATATGAGCATCTCATATTCTTTCTACTATTTGTATATTCAAGGGCTTTATCTATGCAACTAGCATGGGTATACAGATAAAGATGTGCCAAAATAATAATTTCAAATATTGTTAAAATAAAGATTGCTTATACATAGAGTTTTATTGTGAACACTCGGCCAACACTTGGCTCGACGGGCACCTACTCTAACAATAAGCACGCTGGAAAGACTCGTCTTAATACAGTGAGGACAGTCGTCGAATCTGGGGTGTTACATATAAGGGAGAAAATAAAAGATATGGAGGGACTTTTGACTAAAGGAGGAATTTCAGACGGAAAAGAAAGAACTTGGGGGAAGGCTTTTGACACTTTGAAGAATTGGAGAGAAGACGGCGACAACTTGGGAGAAACGAGAGAAAACTGCGCTTCACACGCAAGATACGCGCACCATCGCTGAGATTTTCTCCTCTATTATGTTCTTACTTTTATTCATGAATTCGAATATTAGATTTTCTTCTAGTTTTGAATTTATGAAGTAGTTTTTCTTGTGATCGGGACCACGATAGGGAAAAATTATTGATCTTGTTCATTCATTGGATTATTTGATTTATGAATTACTTTTATGTTATTGATTAATGTTTGCGCAATTTTCGTGCTTCTAATTTGACCAATTATTTGCATGTTTGTTGTTCGATCTTGACTCGAAAGAGAATAGATTGAATTTAGCTTCAAAAATATTAATCAACACACTGTTAAATAGACTAAAAATAGTATTCGGTTTCAATGTGCGATTTTAGACGACATCTGTGATTCCATCGTTGAATAATGCGTTTTTGTTTAATTAAATTCAATTATAAATAATTGGAGTGTTAAATGAAAATAAGATTATAAATTCTAGAAATAGATTTTTAGTTAATTTAAGGAATTTCATCGTGATATCAATAATCTGTAGTTAATTAATTCCAATGCGTGATCATAATCAAAGTTTGGACCGTTGTGTGTTCCCGATCATTTTGTTGAATTTGAAATTTCCCAAATTTTTCAACATGTTATGCAAATTCGATCTCAGTTATTAATTTAGCATAATTTAATTTAATTTAACTAGTTTAAATTATCATCAAATCACTTGTTATTGTTTGTCTAGATTAAATCGAATAATTTAAATCTTAGTACTTAAATAATAGTCTCTGTGGGATCGATAATTGGACTTGTCGTCCATTTACTATAACTTGACCTAGTCTGCTTGCTATATTTATTCCTAACCGAAATCTTCGGTCAAGTTTTTGGGCCGTTGCCGGGGACTATCTGTTTAATATTAGGATAAATTATTTATTTGAGACTAGGTATTTATTCTTAGTACTTATTTTTTATTTTTAAATTTTTTGCATTTTATTTAATTCTGTTTCAAATTTTGAAACTCTTTAGGATCTTGAATTGTGCACTTGAATTTTGATTGCAGGAGTCTAGCTCGTGTTATATGAGCCGTGCTCAATGTTTCGAAAATCTAGTGCCACTTGATCTAGAGATTGAAAGCACTCTCCGACGCATCCGTATAGCTCGAAGGAACAACAACTTGGCTCTTGAATTCGAATCTGAAGAGGAATATGAAATAAACCTTAAACCAGACTCTGAAGACATGGCTAGAGAAGAGGATGATCGTAATTTAATTGAGCTTCATCAACCAGCGTTTGGAGGTTATGGTTCTAGTATTGTCCGCCCTACAATTCAAGCGAATACATTCGAACTTAAACCAGCCATCATCCAGATGATTCAACTCCAAGTAAAGTTTGGAGGGTCACCTTATGAAGATACCAATGCACATCTGGAGAATTTTCTGTCGATCTGTGATACAATCAAGTTCAATGGGTTGAGTACTGATGCCATTTGTCTCAGACTATTCCCATTCTCCTGGCAAGGAGAAGCTATGGAGTGTCTTTGAGACCTTCTAGCTGGTTCCATCACTACATGGGATGGATTAGTCGAGGTCTTCATGCACAGGCATTTTCCCCCCAACTAAGATTACACAATTGCGGAATGAAATCACATTGTTTAGACAAAGAGATGGGGAATCATTGAATTCAGCATGGGCAAGGTTTAAGAAGATGTTGAGAATGAGCCCGAGACATGGTTTTTTGATAGATCAGCAGGTTGAGACGTTCTACTACGGGGTGGATCCTTCAGTGAGATCTATGCTTGATGCAGCAGCGAATGGTAGACTATACAGGAAAACACCAAACGCATCACTTGAAATCATATCTAATATGACAGAAATCAATGTAGGATGGAAAGACAACCGAAGGGAGAAGAAAGTCGGATTCCTTGAGATGGATGCTTTGACAGCGATCACAGCAAAGCTTGATGGATTGACACGTCAGATGGCATAGTTACAAACAAATAGATCAATACCAGCCAAGCAAGTAAATCAAATACAGAGAAACACCGAGATAGTTGGTGGATCATTTAAGGACATGCAATTCATGCCAGATATTTATAGTGAGGGAATACAGTGCTTTTGAGGAGACTCAGTGGACTATGTGGGAAACCATGGTCGGGAAAAATACAATCCATACAGTTTCTCATATAACCCAGGCTGGAGGAATCATCCTCAGAAAATACTTTTCAGCAACCATATTTCAATCCTCCGCAACATCCTACACAAAAAAGCCTCCTCAGCAACCACCTAAACCTCCACAAGGTACTGGACCTTCTATGCCACCCGGTTTCAAGCCACAATGTCACGCCCCGAGTCCGAAGCATCGGTGACATCCGGCATTGTTTAACAATTAAATTGAAAACAATAAAGCCTCGTATCAAATCAAACCAGTCTTTTTCATAAATGAAATATTGTCTTACAATGACAAAGGAATAAAATACATCAGAGTTTCTAATAGCGGAAACGAAAGAAAAGTAAAATGTTGAATTCTGATCTTGATCTCTGATTCACCAACCCCAGAAAGCATCTTGCTCTTCCTCATTCAGCTGTTCCTCATTCTTATCTGAAATTTGTAAGGGGTGAGTGTTTTGGGAAACACTCAGCAAGTGGGGGTCGATCGATTCCAAAGATACATATAGAACTTAATTCTTTAAAACATTTCTTTAACATACTTTCAAAACTAACATTCTTAACTTGGCACAACGGAAACGAATCGAATAAGGGACAGAACTTATCAAATGATTCAGAACAAAACAGAAGCAATACAGATCATTTCAATTCGGAACAGAACATATCAGAACAGACAGAACACTGTTACTCATCTCATTTCCATGGTCAAATTGTCCCCAATATGTTAGTCCTCTAAGGGGTGAGGCCAGAATATGGTTTTATACCCACCAATGGGGGCCAGACAGAACATGGTTTTATACCCACCAATGGGGGCCAGAACAGAACTACAATTCTCGTCCCATTTCAATTTGAGTCGTAACAGTGCAAACAGAATTCAAACTTTTCCAGACAGATTTTATCAGAGTTTCAGATTTCAGAATTTCATACTGACACAGCGGAACCAAGAACATCGAAGTGCGAAAAGAAACATATAATCGATCGAAATTTCAAATTATAATAATCCAAATTTTCGAAAATAATAGACATGCATATCATGAAATTTTCGAATATATATATGCATGGCACCATACGTTATACAGGTTTCAAATTAGAAAGAAACTAATTAACAAAAGCCCACTTACACTTTTCTTAAACGAAGTTCCCTTGCGAAAATTTGACAGCACTTTGGCGTAACTCCAATACTTTCTATCTTTGATTGGGCAGCACTTCGACACAGTATTTCCACACTGTAACGCACGAACGAATTTTTCTTCTTTCCTCTAATATTTCGGCCGAGACTTGGATAGTGAGGGGAGGGCCGAAAATTTTGGAAGGATGAGGGGAGGTGGCCGAGACTTTGGCTTAGATTTTGGTATCATTTCTCATGCATGTAGTCTAGTATTTATAGATCAAATTGTGCCCCTTCATTTACCCCTTGGTCGATCACTTGAGCTCCAAGGAAGACAATTATTGTCTTGATAATTCCCATGAGACACCTTGATCATATAAAGGGTCATTTCTTACACCATAATGTTGTCTTTCCCTTAGCTCCCCTTTTTGGTTTACTCAAAAGTCATCTCTTGCATCTTTAATTTGTCCAAGGCTTTTAGCTCACCTTTTAGCTCCATTTGTGGTCTTGTTAGGACAAGCTTGGTTGAACTTCTTCGAGCTGGAAGTTTGCGTCCTTGAGCTGGGGTTTTACTCCTCTCGTGAAAACTCTTCGATGAATGCAGTTAGTTGCAGCTTGGCCTCCTGTTGAGCTAATCCTCGAGCTTAGAATCTACTTTCTCGAGTTAAATTTGATGAGATTTAAGTTATTATTCCAGTTGTTTAGTAAAAACAAAAATTACTGAACTCATTTTAAATAATTTTTATATTACTTACTTGATTTGCTTCGGTCGAAATTTTCGGGTTCTCACATCCCTCCCTCCTTATTGAAAGTTTCGTCCTCGAAACTTGCATTAACTTGATCATTCAAATAGGTGAGGGTATTGCGACCGCATCTTTTCTTCGAGTTCCCAAGTTGCCTCACTTTCAGTATGGTTTGACCACTGTACTTTGACATATGGGATGGTCCGGTGTCTCAACACTTGGTCTTTAGTGTCCACTATTCGGATAGGGACTTCTTCATATTTGAGTTCCTCGTTCAGATTACCTTCGATCATTAGAGGTGTAACTTTAAGTACATGGTTCGGGTCCGGGACATATTTTCGTAGTTGTGAGATGTGGAAAACATTATGTATTCTGGACATCTCAGGTGGTAAAGCCAGTCGATAAGCTAAAGTTCCCACCTTGCCCAGTATTTCGAACGGTCCCACATATCTTGGGTTCAACTTGCCGGATTTGCTGAACCGAACTACTCCTTTCATGGGAGAGACTTTGACGTAAGCTTTTTCTCCGATCTCTAGTTCCAAAGGCCTTCTTTTCAAATCAGCCCAACTCTTTTGTCTGTCCTGAGCTGCCTTGAGTCTTTCTTTGATTATGGCTACTTTATCGACAGTTATTTTAATGAGCTCTAGCCCGGTGATAGCTTTTTCTTCGACTTCATCCCAGTATAAGGGCGACCTACACTTCCGACCATATAGGGCTTCATATGGGGCCATCTCAATGCTACTGTGATAACTGTTGTTATAGGCAAATTCAATCAGAGGTAACTGTTCGCTCCAATTTCCAGAAAAATCCAATGCACATGCTCTCAACATGTCTTCAAGGGTCTGAATCGTCCTCTCAGTTTGGCCATCAGTCTGAGGATGATAGGCCGTGCTGAGCGTAACTTTGGTTCCCATGGCCTTTTGAAAACTTTTCCAAAATCTTGAAACGAATCTTGGATCTCTATCAGACAATATACTTGCCGGTACTCCATGCAGTTTCACTATATTATCCATATACAGGGTAGCTAACTTATCCAAGTTATAATTCATCCGTACTGGCAAGAAATGGGCAGACTTGGTTAATCTGTCAATGATTACCCAGATTCCGTCATGACCCTGCCTCGATTTTGGTAACCCGACTACAAAGTCCATGGAGATATTATCCCACTTCCACTCGGGTATTTCTAATGGCTGCAGAAGCCCTCCAGGTCGCTGATGTTCCGCCTTAACTTGTTGACAGACTAAACACTTTGCAACAAAGTCCGCTACGTCTTTCTTCATTCCATTCCACCAGTAGTTATTTTTCAAATCCCTGTACATCTTGGTGCTTCCTGGATGTACTGAAAATTTTGATTTATGTGCCTCGGCCATCACCTCTTCTCGAATTCCATCGATGTTTGGCACATATAATCGCCCTTTCATCCAAAGGATACCATCTTTATCAATTTGAAATTCTGGAATCTTTCCTTCCTGAATTTGTTCCTTTATCTTGAAGATATTGGTGTCTTGACTTTGTTTTAGTTTGATGGTCTCTTGGAGACCTGGTTGCACTGATAATGACGATAAGCTCACTTTTCCGGGGTTCCTCCGACTCAATGCATCTGCCACTTTATTTGCTTTTCCCGGATGATAGCTGATTACCAAATCGTAATCTTTGAGAAGTTCCATCCACCTTCTTTGCCTCATGTTTAATTCCTTCTGAGTGAAAATGTACTTAAGGCTCTGGTGATCAGTAAAAACTTTGCATTTTACTCCATAGAAATAGTGCCTCCAGATTTTAAGCGCGAATACTACTGCGGCTAGCTCCAAATCATGAGTGGGGTAATTCTGCTCGTAGGGTTTCAATTGTCGTGAGGCATACGCAATTACCTGACCCTCTTGCATAAGCACACACCCTAACCCTCCCTTTGAAGCATCACTGTATATGGTAAAATTCTTACCATCCTCGGGAAGAATCAGTACTGGTGTAGATGAGAGTTTTGTCTTCAGGGTTTCAAAACTCTTTTCACAAGCTTCATTCCAAATGAATTTCGAATTTTTCTGAGTAAGTTTAGTGAGTGGGATAGCTATTGACGAAAATCCTTCTACAAATTTTCTATAATAGCCTGCTAATCCCAGAAAACTTCTTATCTCTGTCACTGTTTTAGGTTGAGGCCAATCTTTAATTGCCTCCACTTTCTTAGGGTCTACTGACACCCCTTGTTCTGAGATTATATGACCTAGGAACGCCACACTTTTCAGCCAGAATTCACACTTCTTGAATTTTGCATAGAGTTCTTTCTCTCGTAATGTTTGCAAAGTAAGACGCAGATGCTCACTATGTTCTTCCTCACTTGGTGAGTACACCAAGATGTCATCTATGAATACTACCACGAACTTATCGAGATACGGTTTGAATACTCGGTTCATAAGATCCATGAATGCTGCAGGAGCATTGGTTAGACCAAACGGCATTACCGTGAATTCGTAGTGCCCATACCTTGTCCTAAAAGCAGTCTTAGGGATATCTTCTGCTTTGACTTTTAACTGATGGTAACCTGATCTGAGATCAAGTTTTGAGAAAACTTTAGCTCCTTTTAGCTGATCGAAAAGATCATCTATTCTCGGGAGTGGGTACTTATTCTTTATGGTGATCTTGTTTAGCTCCCGGTAGTCGATACATAGCCTCATGATTCCGTCCTTTTTCTTTACAAAAAGCACTGGGGCTCCCCACGGAGATGCACTAGGACGAATCTGCTTCTTGTCCAGCAATTCTTGGAGTTGCTCCTTTAACTCCATCAATTCAGCTGGAGCCATTCGGTATGGTGCCTTAGAGATTGGTACAGCATCAGGGACCAAGTTGATTTCAAATTCTATTTCTCTATCGGGTATCTCTCCTGGTAATTTTCGGGAAAAACTTCTGGAAATTCTTGAACAATTGGAATATCTTCCAATTTTGGGACTTCTTCCTCTTTGGCTTCATTAATTACTGCCAGATAAATCTCTTCTCCTCCCTTTATGGCCTTCCAGGCTTGCGAGGCAGATAGCAGAGATTTTCTTTCTTTGGATTTCCCTTGATATACAACTTCCCTCTTTGCTGGAGTTTGAAGTCTAATTTCTTTCTTCTGACAGTCTACTATGGCATGGTTCTTAGCTAACCAGTCCATTCCAAGAATGATGTCAAACTCCACCATATTGAGTTGAATCAATTCTACTTCAAAAATTTGTTTGCCGATACAAATTTTACAGTTTCGATATACTTTGTGAGTTTCGATTATTTTACTAGCCGGTGTTGCTACTCTTAACGGTTCACTAAGAATATCATGCTCAAGTTTAAGCTTCTTAGCATATCTTCTAGACACAAACGAATGGGTGGCAGCACAATCAAACAAAGCATATGCAGGCATTTTATTGAGTAAGATGGTACCTGCCACAACTTCGTTGCTATTATCGGCTTCCTCTTGGGTTATGGCATAAACCCGAGCATTTGTCTTGTTTTCATGTTTTTTATTGGGCCCCGGCCCTTTGTCCTTGTTGTCTAGACAGTCTTTAATTCTATGGCCCACCTTCCCGCACTTGAAACAAGCGCCTGTCTTCCGATAACATTCTCCAATATGTTTTTGACGACATGTATCACACCATTTTCCTTCGGTGTTACCAGTCCTGCCAGAACTTCCCTTGAAGGACCCTCCTGAATAATTTGGTTTCTTGAACTTGAGATTATTCTGTGTGGATTGATTGTTCATCGGTCTCTTGTTCTTGTTTTCTTCTTCACGTCGCTTGATATCGGTTTCTGCGCTCATTGCAGCGCCCATCAAGTCTGCAAAGCTGCTTGGTTTGTACACTGCCAGTGCCGACTGAATTCGACTGTTGAGTCCCTTCTTGAAACGGTGCATTTTTAACGTCTCATCTGACATGATTGTCGGGACGTAAGTTCCCAAATCGTTGAATTTTGACGTGTACTCCATTACCGTCATATCTGGTGACTGTCTGAAATTCTCAAACTCATTCAACTTTTGTAGACGAAACTCGGCCGGATAGTACTGTTTCAGGAATTCCCTCTTGAAAATTGGCCATGTGATATCTTCTACTTCAGCTAAAGGTAGCGACACAGTTTCCCACCATTTCCTAGCTCAATCTTCCAAAAACGGGGTTACGACTTCTACTTTTAATTCTTCCGGTATTTCTAGCAATTGTAGTTGTGTTTCCACGTTCTTGAGCCATTTGTGACTGACTTCAGGGTCTAGGTTCCCATCAAAAGTTGGAACTCGATTCCTCCTCAGAGATTCGTAGTGATACTTGATCCCACGAGGTTGAGGTTCTTGGGGTGATTGGATGGCATTGGCCAGTGGATTCACAAATCCTTGTAATGTTGCCGCGACGATAGTTGCTATTGCCATCATATCCTCTTGACTAAGGTTCACTCTGGGTGGTGGCGGTGGTGGTGGATTATTGTTTTGGTTGGCGTCTCGAGCGTTACGGTTGTTTCGGGGTGGTCTGCCTGCCATTTCCTATAAACACGTATTTTTTAATTAATTTGTTTGCCATAAAATTTAATCAAAGAAATAATTTCATTAATATTGAAAAAGATTTTGCATACAACCAACGACTAAATTAAATAATCCCAGATACAATCAAAATTTATTCTAGAATTCCTTTCTCCCTATTCATCTACTACTTCGCCGTCTCCTACCGCCTCGTTAATTTCTTCTTCTTCTTCTATTGGATTTTCTTCCATTTGCTCCATGAGTTCTTCCATGTTGACCATCTCATTTTGTAGATGCTCGATGTAATTCTGCAGTTGCGTATTGTGGTGATCAAGGTTGTTCACTTGGGCTTGCAGTTCTTGTATTGTTGATTGGCTTACTTTCTCATCGATTTCTTGTTCTCCAATCTTTTCCTCAAGACGATGTTGAATACTGAGAAGGCCATCACTTCGGATTTGGAGCGTAAGAATCCTATCTTGCGCCTTTTTCAGCTCTTGTTAGGTGATCTCATGCTGTCGTTCCGACTCTAGATGATAAGCAGCGTATCGTCTGACATCATCGCGTAATTTCTTTTCCTCAACTCTGGCTTCCCGAAGGTCTTCCCCTATACATATATTGTTTCCATCCAATTGGTAGTTATCTCTCTCGAGCTTATCATTTTTTTCTTTTAGTGATTTAATTTCTGACTCCTTTTCTCGAAGTTGACTCTGAAGTTCATTTATGACTTTTTGGAGGTCCATGTTGTTCCTATAAAGATAAAAAAAACATTTTATAGATAAGATACTTATCAAATTTTTTTTTTTTTTTTTAACATGCAATAATATAAGTTGATAGAAAGTCTCAAAATAAGTTGGTACACATAATATTTTTCTCAGTTACAATTTATTACAATTCAGATACTTTAATATAATGCTAATCTAGTCGAACAACTCTCCGCTGTCGCTGTCGCTGTCGTCCACAAATACTTCCATGGGTACCACTTCCTCCTCTGCCATGTTTTCTGCCACCAGATGTAAATAGTTGTTCTGATCCTGCAGTCCGTCCATAGTGGCGTGGATCCTTGAGATGTAGCGCTCTTGCTTTGCAATAAACTGGTCCTGACGCTGACGAGCCTGAGCAGCGTGATCCTTCTCTATCTCTATCCTCTCGAGTAGATCCATGTTGAGTGCCACCAAGCGCGCAAAACGAGTTGCATTAGTCGGTGTCTGCATCATTTGGCTCTCCGCCACATCCAAGTGATGTGTGAGTCGCTGCATGTCCGACTCCAGCATAATCCTGATCTCAGTAAGCTCTTGCTTTTCCAATTTCTCCTTGGTGAGTTGCGCCTTCAACGTTGCAATTTCCCTCTTCTGATTGTCTATAGTGAGCTTACGCATGCGTAGGGAAGCCTGGGCACGAGTACGGGGAGCATCCATTTCCTAGAATAAATGGAGGTAAAATATCAGATTCTCATCAAAGATAGAAAGGCACAAATAATAAAGTTGTCGTGGAAATTTTTGACGCTGAATATTTTCGGAACAATTGAAGGGATAGATTTTTGGAAGCTGTTCGAAAATTTTAGGGAACAGATGAAGGTTGGTTTCAGATTGGGATGCACTAGGCTTTTGCCAAAATTTGACTTTGTCAAATTTTGTCTGTCAAAATCCCAGCGGGGTTATGAACCTGGCGGCTCTGATACCACTTAAATGTCACGCCCCGAGTCCGAAGCATCGGTGACATCCGGCATTGTTTAACAATTAAATTGAAAACAATAAAGCCTCGTATCAAATCAAACCAGTCTTTTTCATAAATGAAATATTGTCTTACAATGACAAAGGAATAAAATACATCAGAGTTTCTAATAGCGGAAACGAAAGAAAAGTAAATGTTGAATTCTGATCTTGATCTCTGATTCACCAACCCCAGAAAGCATCTTGCTCTTCCTCATTCAGTTGTTCCTCATTCTTATCTGAAATTTGTAAGGGGTGAGTGTTTTGGGAAACACTCAGTAAGTGGGGGTCGATCGATTCCAAAGATACATATAGAACTTAATTCTTTAAAACATTTCTTTAACATACTTTCAAAACTAACATTCTTAACTTGGCACAACGGAAACGAATCGAATAAGGGACAGAACTTATTAAATGATTCAGAACAAAACAGAAGCAATACAGATCATTTCAATTCGGAACAGAACATATCAGAACAGACAGAACACTGTTACTCATCTCATTTCCATGGTCAAATTGTCCCCAATATGTTAGTCCTCTAAGGGGTGAGGCCAGAACATGGTTTTATACCCACCAATGGGGGCCAGAACAGAACTACAATTCTCGTCCCATTTCAATTTGAGTCGTAACAGTGCAAACAGAATTCAAACATTTCCAGACAGATTTTATCAGAGTTTCAGATTTCAGAATTTCATACTGACACAGCGGAACCAAGAACATCGAAGTGCGAAAAGAAACATATAATCGATCGAAATTTCAAATTATAATAATCCAAATTTTCGAAAATAATAGACATGCATATCATGAAATTTTCGAATATATATGCATGGCACCATACGTTATACAAGTTTCAAATTAGAAAGAAACTAATTAACAAAAGCCCACTTACACTTTTCTTAAACGAAGTTCCCTTGCGAAAATTTGACAGCACTTTGGCGTAACTCCAATACTTTCTATCTTTGATTGGGCAGCACTTCGACACAGTATTTCCACACTGTAACGCACGAACGAATTTTTCTTCTTTCCTCTAATATTTCGGCCGAGACTTGGATAGTGAGGGGAGGGCCGAAAATTTTGGAAGGATGAGGGGAGGTGGCCGAGACTTTGGCTTAGATTTTGGTATCATTTCTCATGCATGTAGTCTAGTATTTATAGATCAAATTGTGCCCCTTTATTTACCCCTTGGTCGATCACTTGAGCTCCAAGGAAGACAATTATTGTCTTGATAATTCCCATGAGACACCTTGATCATATAAAGGGTCATTTCTTACACCATAATGTTGTCTTTCCCTTAGCTACCCTTTTTGGTTTACTCAAAAGTCATCTCTTGCATCTTTAATTTGTCCAAGGCTTTTAGCTCACCTTTTAGCTCCATTTGTGGTCTTGTTAGGACAAGCTTGGTTGAACTTCTTCGAGCTGGAAGTTTGCGTCCTTGAGCTGGGGTTTTACTCCTCTCGTGAAAACTCTTCGATGAATGCAGTTAGTTGCAGCTTGGCCTCCTGTTGAGCTAATCCTCGAGCTTAGAATCTACTTTCTCGAGTTAAATTTGATGAGATTTAAGTTATTATTCCAGTTGTTTAGTAAAAACAAAAATTACTGAACTCATTTTAAATAATTTTTATATTACTTACTTGATTTGCTTCGGTCGAAATTTTCGGGTTCTCACACACAAGATAGCAAGTCAAATCTTGAGGATAAGCTCGCCAAGTACATAGCCGAGAATGAGATGAGATGGCAAAATCATGATGCCATGATGCAAATGGTAGAAACTCAACTAGGCCAGTTGGCGACGCAAATGGCTACACGAGCCCCGGGTTCACTACCTAGTGACACGAAAAAGAATCCGAAAGGTTTCAATGCAGTCACGGTGACATCTCCCATAAAGCAAGAAGTAGTTGATGTTGAAGGAGATGTGAAAGAAAAGGGATCATCCAAAAAAAGGTCTGAGGACGAAAAGGAGAAAGGTAAGTCTCTAATTTCGAATCCCACTATTGATATTAATTCGCTTCCGTTTCCACAAAGGGTATAGCAACTGCAACTGGATACTCAATTTTCAAAATTCCTTGAGATTTTAAAAAAGATGCACATAAATATCCCGCTTGCAGAAGCTTTAGCTCAAATGCCCTCCTATGCAAAATTTCTTAAAGAAATTCTATCAAACAAGAGGAAACTGGTGGATTTTGAGACAATAAATTTTTCGGAGGAATGTTCTGCAATTTTACAAAATAATTTGCCTCCAAAAGCTAAGGACCCGGGTAGCTTCTCTATTCCTTGTACCATAGGAACTTCATTTTTTAGTAAAGCTTTATGTGACTTAGGTGCAAGCATTAACTTGATGCCGTACTCATGCTTTGAGAAGCTGAAAATAGGTGAATTGAAGCCAACAACAATTTCCCTACAATTTGCTGATAGATCTATTAAATACCCTAAGGGAGTTGCAGAGAATGTGTTGGTAAAAGTTGATAAATTCATTTTTCCGATTGATTTTTTTTTGTGTTAGACATAGAAGATGATGGAGAGATTCCTTTTATTTTAAGGAGACCATTCTTAGCCACTGGAAGGGCTTTGACAGATGTCCATAAGGGTGAGCTAGTTTTAAGACTGAATGATGGGAGTGTGATATTCAATGTTTTTCAATCCATCAAATACCCCAATGATACATCTAATTATTTTAGAATTGATGCTACTGACGAGTTTGTTGAGTATGGATTGCAGGGATTAATTTGTGAGGATCCTTTGGCGGGTTGTTTGACCCATTCATGCCCACAAGAGTTTGACGAATGTATTCATTATCTGGAAGCAGGCAGACCGATTTCAAAAACGGTAAACTCTAGAATTGGGGAGCTTGGGTATGTCCCAAGACCTTTAAAATCATCCATTGAAGAAGCCCCAATCCTAGAGATGAAACCTCTTCGTTCTCACTTGAAATATCTATTTTTGCTTGATAACGATAAATTGCCAGTGATAGTTTCCTCTACTTTGACAGGATGGAGGAAGAAAAGCTGTTGCGAGTTCTGAGGAAAAATATCAAAGCCATAGGTTGGAGTAATGCAGACATCAAGGGGATCACTTCATCTATGTGCATGCACAAAATCCTGATGGAGGCCGGCCACAAGACATCTACCCAACCTCAAAGGCGTCTAAACCCAGCTATGCAAGAGGTGGTCAAGAAAGAGGTGATAAAGCTACTTGACGCAGGTATTATATACACGATTTCTGATAGTAGGTGGGTAAGTCCAGTCCAAGTTGTTCAGAAAAAAGGTGGGATCACTGTCGTAAAGAATGAGAACAACGAATTAATTCCTACTAGAACTGTTACAGGGTGGCGTGTTTGCATTGTTTATAGAAAGCTTAATGACGCCACCCGTAAAGACCACTTCCCCCTCCTGTTTATTGATCAAATGTTGGAAAGGTTAGCTAGACATTTTTTCTACTGTTTCCTGGATGGTTATTTGGGTTATATGCAAATTCCCATTGACCCTGAAGATCAAGAGAAAACCACATTTATATGCCTTACGGAACATTTGCATATAAACGAATGCCATTCGGTCCATGTAACGCACCAGCAACTTTCAAACGCTGCATGATGGCAATTTTTCAAGACATGATCGAGGATTTTATTGAAATATTCATGGATGATTTTTCTGTTTTTGGCTCTTCATTTGATACATGTTTGATTAACCTGTCTAAAGTCTTGGAGAGATGTGAGGAGTCAAATTTGGTTTTAAATTGGGAAAAATGCAATTTCATGGTGAGAGAGGGAATTGTGTTGGGGCACAAAATTTCAGAAACTGGGATTGAGGTTGATAAGGCAAAAATTGAAATAATTGAAATTCTCCCATCCCCAACAAACATCAGAGGAGTGCGTAGTTTTCTAGGCCATCCAGGGTTCTATAGGCGCTTTATAAAAGATTTTTCTTGCATTGCTAAGCCACTAACCAATTTGTTGATAAAAGATGTACGCTTTGATTTTTCCGATGAGTGTGTGCAGGCCTTTCAGGTTTTAAAGGAGAAATTGATCACCGCACCTGTGATGATAGCGCCTGATTGGGGATCACCATTTGAGGTGATGTGTGATGCAAGCGACACAGCTTTAGGGCAGTGTTGGGACAAAAAGAAGGAAAAATGTATCCATGTCATCTATTATGCTAGTATGACACTGTCAGCTGCCCAACTGCACTATGCCACTACAGAGAAGGAGCTTCTTGCTGTGTTTTTTGCTCTGGATAAATTTAGATCATATTTGGTAGGGAGCAAAGTAGTGGTGTACACAGATCATTCAGCCTTGAAATACTTGATGGCCAAAAAGGATGCAAAACCAAGGCTAATTCGCTGGATTCTTCAGTTCCAAGAATTTGACTAGGAGATAATCGATAAAAAGGGGACAAAGAACCAAGTTGCAGACCATCTCTCGCGTTTGGAGAATCCCAGTCAAGGTAATGAAATTATTCGCAATGATTTCCCGGATGAACAACTTTTTGAGGTCAACAGTTTACCATGGTATGCCGATTTTGTTAATTATCTATCCAGTAAGTTCATTCCTCCCCATTTCACTTATCATAAAAAGGAAAAAAATTTCTCAGATTTGAAATATTATTTGTGGGAGGATCCTTATTTGTTTAGAATATATGCAGACGGTATAGTCCGGAGATGTATTCCTCAGAAAGAGGCAAGTGAAATTTTGTTTCATTGTCATGCTGGTCCGGCTGGAGGTCATTTTGGGGCAACTAGAACTGCGTCAAAAGTCCTCCAGTCTTGTTTTGATTGGCCTACTTTGTTTAAGGATGCACATGAATATGTTTCAAAATGTTCAAATTGTCAGCGCACATGTAATATCTCTAGGCAACATGAATTTCCTCTCAATAGTATTTTGGTGTGTGAGATATTTGATGTTTGGGGTATAGATTTCATGTGTCCGTTCCCAGTTTCTTTCGGGAACAAATGTATTTTGGTGGCTGTAGATTACGTGTCTAAGTGGGTGGAGGCACTTGCATGCAAAACTAATGACTCTAGGGTTGTCATTCAATTTCCCAAGAAAAATATTTTCTCACGTTTTGGCACACCTAGAGCCATTATTAGCGATGGGGGTACTCATTTTTGCAATCGTCAATTTGACAGTTTGTTGGCTAAGTATGAGGTCCGACATAACACACCTTATCATCCTCAAACTAGTGGCAAAGTCGAGGTCTCAAACAGAGAACTTCAACGCATTTTTGAGAAGAATTTCGGTGCTTCAAGGAAAGAATGGTCTAGCAAACTCTACGATGCACTTTGGGCTTACCGCACTGCTTTTAAAACTCCCATTGGCATGTCTCCTTTTCGATTATTGTATGGGAAGTCGTGTCACCTACCCGTAGAACTTGAACATAAGGCTTATTGGGCTACTAAATTTTTGAATTTTGATGCTAAAGCCACAGCTGACGAGAGAGTGTTGCAATTGAATGAATTGGATGAGTTTAGGTTGGATGCTTATGAGAACGCCAAGCTTTACAAGGATCAAACCAACGTTGGCATGATCAGAACATCGTCCATCGAGAATTTGTGGTGGGACAACTGAACTGTTATACAATTCTCCACTGAAGTTGAGCCCGATAAGTTTCATTCACGGTGGTCAGGACCATACACCATCACGCAAGTTTTCCCTTATGGGACAGTGGAGATCACTAGTGAAGCAACTGGAGCATTCAGGGTGAATGGGCATAGGCTGAAGGTTTATCATGGTGGTACCATGCCCGATGAGCCGACCATCGTGGATCTTCAGGATCCAAATTGAATAAGGAATACAGTCGGGCTATAGAATATAAATTTAGCACTTGTTGGGAGGCAACCCAATGTTTAGTTTTTTTTTAATTTTTTAATTTAGTTTTTTTTCTTTTTGTTTTATGCATATCTCGTGAGCTAATCTCAGTGAATGGTGGTGCAGGTAGGTTATTCACTAGCGATGAGATTTCTCAATTGTGGGGATTCTATAGGACCAGCAGACTGAGAACGTCAAATAGGCAAGGGAAATTTCTGTACATTTCTTGCATCTTTTGTGCTTGATCGAATTTCAGTTCTGATGTATAGATTTATAGAATTTTACATTCTTGGCTTCACATATGTGTTTGGTTCGTAGTGTGTAGGGAATATATATATATAAAAATTTCGATTTCTAGAGTCGACAGGGACCTGTTCCCGGACCCCTACACGGGGTCCGTGTCTAATTCTTCCCAAAGTTTCGATTTCCAGAATCGACACGGATCCTATCCCGGACCAATAGACGGGGTCCGTGTCTATCACTTTCAGATTGACTTCTTTCCCGATTACACACGGACCTCTACACGGGGTCCGTGCCTTCTATTTTTGACGGTTCTCAGAATAAAACATCAGGCTTTCGCCCTTAAATTCCTAAAACCCCCAAATCCCTAAAATCGATTCCACTATTCCGCCGCCTCACGCCTGCCACTACCACAACCACATCTTGTCGTCTCGCGGCCTCCCTTGCCATCACAGAACCACCCCTGTGTCCCCACTAATCAACTCCCACTCCACAAACACCACAATCCACAAAGCCCATCCTCCACATCAGCCGACTCCAGCTCCTTTCTGTCGCCGGCCGCTTTCTACCACTGCTTAATAACGTCCCATTTTTTTTCCGAGAAAGCGTGGCTGCACCTTCACTCCCATAGGATTATTGCCTATTAGTTCAGTTGTGGGGACCCGGGCTCTATCTCGATTATGTTTGGGATTTATTGGATCTTTTCTAAAAATTGCGGGTCAAAATTTTTTCTTTTTAACATTAATTCAAATGTATATAGATAATACATAAGCAACAACTCTATTTCATTCAAACATAAATAGATACAAATCTTGTTCTATTTTCATAATACGAACTAGTGTTTACTACCAACTACAATTCATATATAGTACATGTCTGTCCCACCTGTTGCCATACACACATACAGACACAACAACAGCCGGAAACTCCGGTGAGAACGAATCTCAATATATAACATGTTATACATGAATATACGCAATATAAATCATGAAGTACACTAATATGAATAAGAGCAATAGCAATGGGTTCCATAATCTATGAAACCAAAGCAATATAAGCATGGAAATCAAATCAATTCATATCTTGACTCGACTCGAACTCTAACTCTAGGGATCGCGGTGTGAATAAGACGTCATTGTCTATCACCTACCCTCCCAATCGAGGTAACGGTACGTCTTATTCCTAGATTTCGGTCGTGTCTGTATCGAATGTATACAATCGGAGGAAGTTTGCTCCTATGCGTCGATACCACCGAACATCCAGAAATTTGGCAAATCTGCCAATGACTCTCCTATATTAAATGCTTGAATAAAAATTTATAAACAAGGCATAATCGTAATCAAACATAAACAACAATCTAGTATGTGAATTTGGGAAACTCAAATAAATTCTAATTCGAGTTATATCTCCCCGAAGTCACATGAATTATACCTTTCTTGTCGTATTATCGTTGTTGCAGTCGAAGTCTCGATATCACAGTTGCCAATACAAATCTGAAATGGCATATCAATGTGCATTCTATCAATCTCTAGTTCACAACAGTACATAAAGGAATCACTATTCAATCTTGATAAAATTCGACGGTATAACGACATGATTTCTCGATACCGATCAACTCAGATCTCCATATATATTAACAAGTCATAATCCTCAACTCATAATCACTATCATAAACATGTCCAACTCTGAAAATCTGTATAATTTCCATTCAATACATGCTGGAATTTCATAAAAATCGTATACGGTATCATTCTTCGTTCCGGTGGCGAATATACTATCTTCATAATCATAGGAACATAACATAGAACTCAAATCTGATTTTCCTCAATCATTTCAACTTTAAATCATGCTGAAAAGAAGTAATACTTGCATCCTTTTGAAGCTAGTGATGCAAGGAACACAAATCTGAATTGGGAATTAAAATCGGATGGCTAGTTGTTGCACAATCTCTTTTCTAATCTAGAATACTTGAAAGGATTCCATGGAGGTTCTCTCGGTTTTTTCTTCTGCTGGAATGAAGGAAGTGACGCCAACACACCTATATTGCATGATCAAGGGCAAGTGTCATTATTTTTCAAGTAACACGTATGACCGCGGGTGCGGTAGCTCATGAACCGCGGCTGCGCTCAAGCTTCGGCAGGCGATCGAAAAATGCATAAAAGTCGACCGCGGGCGCTGTCTTGTTTGCACCGCAGGTGCGGTGTTACTTCGGCCACCCCATCATAAAAATCATAATTAGCGACCGCGGGTGCGCTGCTTCTTGGCTCGCGGGTGCGGTGACCATACTGTAAAAATAGCATACTCTACTGCCTCTTCACCGCGGGTGCAGTCCTTCTCTAAGTGCGGGTGCGGTCTTCCTTACATTCAAAACTCTAATTTTTCATGCCTTTCCTACTCCCATCTCACTTAGTGCCTCTCATTACATGTCATGCATTCTCATATCTTCGAATATCACATCAATGAAAACTAATAAATCTCAAGCCTTACATTGCTCCCCCTCTAAGAAATGATTTCGTCCTCGAAATCGCAGGCAATTCTATCAAATCATATATGAAAAGCAATATAATCAAAACTGAAGAAATACTCACATCATGTAAATAACTTGGGATTTCTCTGTCTCATATCTGCTTCTATCTCCCAAGTCGCTTCTTCAGTGCCATGACGACTCCACTGAACTCTTACAAGCGGAATAGTCTTCGTTCTGAGCTGCTTCTCTTTCCGATCAAGAATCTGTATTGGTTGCTCAACATAACTCAAAGTCTGATCAAGCTCGGGTTCGTCAGGCTGAATGACATGAGAAATATTTGGCATATATCTACGTAACATCGATACATGAAAAACGTCATGTATCCCAGATAAAGAAGGAGGAAGAGCAAGTCAATATGCTCGATCGCCAATCTTTTCAAGAATCTCATACGGACCGACGTATCTTGGAGACAATTTCCCACGTTTGCCAAATCTGACAACGCCTCTGAAAGGAGAAATCTTCAAAAATACTCTGTCCCCTTCTTCAAATACTAGCAGTCTACGTCTGACGTTCGCATACTTGGCTTGTCTATCCTGCACTGCCTTCATTCTCTTCTGAATTATCTTTACTTTCTCAATCATTTCACGAATCATATGAGGCCCAAGTTCTGGTACCTCAGATATATCATCCCAGTACAACGGAGATCTGCACTTCTTGCCATACAAAGCTTCAAACGGTGTCATCTCGATACTCGTCTGATAGCTGTTGTTGTATGAGAATTCACAAAGTGCGGTGAATCTTGCCAACTAGTGCCAAAATCTAGCACTACAGCTCTCAACATGTCCTCTAAAGTCTGGATAGTCCGCTCTGACTGTCCGTCTGTCTGAGGATGATAAGAAGTACTCAGGTGTAATGTCGTACCTAAAGCCTGCTGCAAACTGTGCTAAAAGTGTGAAGTGAATCGTGGATCACGATCTGATACGATAGATTTCGGCACACCATTCAATCTAACAACCTCTCTGACATATATATCAGCCATCTGATCGTGTCGGTATGTCATTCTGTATGGAATAAAACACGTTGATTTGGTTAATCTGTCAATAATGACCCAAATCGCATCACAACCCCTGGGATGATCGTGGTAACTTCGTAACGAAATCCATGGAAATGTGATCCCATTTCCATTCAGGAATAGCAAACTCTGAAGTAAACCTCCGGGCTTCTTTCTCTCGACCTTCACCTGTTGGCAATTCAAGCACTTAGACACAAATTTGGCAATATATGACTTCATTTGTTTCCACCAGAACTGTGACTTCAAGTCATTGTACATCTTTCTGCCACCAGGATGAATACTAAACCGACTACAGTGCGCTTCTCACATAATCTGTTGTTTCAATTCTGGAACATCTGGCACTACAATACGGTTGTTCACATACAGAACATAATCATGTACCTGATACTCTGACTGATGTCCTGATCTGACCATATCAATCGACTTCTTCACATTCTGATCAGTTCTTTGGGCTTCCTTGATTCTCATAATCAAAATCTGGCTCAACTTGAATCAAAGCAAGTCGTAGCGGTCTACTATCTGTATCAAATTTCAATCCAGAAAAACATCAATCTTCAACTAAATTCGAAACACCTGTCGTCGATAAGGATAGGGCACATACCTTTCGACTCAAGGCATCCGCTACTGAATTTGAGTTCCCTGGATAATATTTGATCTCGCAATCAAAATCTTTCAACAAATCGAGCCATCTACGCTGTCTCATGTTCAACTCTGACTGAGAAAATAGATACTCCAGGCTCTTGTGATCAGAGTAAATCTCAAATTTCTCACCATAAAGATAGTGACGCCAAATCTTCAATGCAAAAACAATGACCGCCAATTCAAGATCATGAATTGGGTACCGGGTCTCGTGAGTCTTCAACTGTCTCGAGGCATATGCGATCACATGTCCTCGCTGCATAAGAACACATCCTAGCCCTCTGTGAGATACATCACAATAAACAGTAAAATCACCAGTACATGAAGGTATTGTCAATACTGGAGCACTGGTCAGCCTCTTCTTCAACTCTAGGAAGCTAGACTCACAATCTTCAGACCATACAAACGGAGCATTCTTCTGTGTCAACTGGGTAATCGGCTTCGCATTGCTGGAGAAATCTTTAATGAATCGTCGATAGTACCCTGCCAGACCCATGAAACTGTGTATCTCTGGCACAGAAATCGGTCTCGGTCAACTGATCATGCTTCAGCTTTACTCGGATCTACAGAAATACCGTCTCCAGATATGATATGACCCAAGAAGACAACCTGTCTCAGCCAAAACTCATACTTTGACAGTTTAGCAAATAATCATTCATTTCTCAATGTCTGCAATACAATTCTCAAATGATCGGCATGCTCAGTCATACTCTTCGAATACACCAAAATATCATCGATAAAAACAATCACAAACTCATCTAAATATCTCCGAAAGACACGGTTCATCAACCCCATAAACACCGCTGGAGCATTCGTTAAACCAAAAGGCATGACAACAAACTAATAATGTCCATACCTGGTTTGGAATGCTGTCTTCGGTATGTCAACATCTCGTACTCGCAGCTGGTGATATCCAGATCTCAGATCGATCTTGGAATAAAAAGAGGATCCCTGTAACTGATCAAATAAATCATCGATACGAGGAAATGGATATTAGTTCTTTACCGTCGCCTTGTTCAGTTGCCGGTAGTCGATACACAATCTCATCGAACCGTCTTTCTTTCGTACAAAAAGTACTGGAGCGCCCCAAGGAGATACACTAGGTCTGATATATCCCTTGGCTAGAAGATCTTCTAACTGTGCTTTCCATTGTTTCAACTCTATCGGCGTCATCCTATACGGAGCTCGAGATATAGGAACAGTACCTGGCACAAGATCTATGCTGAAATCTATCTCTCGGGCTGGGGGTAACCCTGGGATCTCATCAGGAAATACATCAGCAAAACTCACACACTACTGGCAGATCTGCCAAAGTAATGCTCGATTTCGGTAGATCTACTGAATAGACAAGGAACCCCTCTGCTCCTTTCTGCAACAATCTACTCATAGTCAGATCAGACACTAAGGGAATCCGAGATCTGGAACCCTTACCGTAGCATTTCCATTCTTCTGTCATTTCAGGTCTGAATCTGACAATCTTTTGAAAACAGTCTACGGTGGCTCTGTACTTAATTAACATGTCAATCCCGACAATACAATCAAAATCAGATCAGCCAAGTAAAACACAGTCTAAATCAATAGCATATCCCTCAAACTGTAGTATACAATGTCTAACTGAAGTCACAGATATCAGACCACTTCCCAACGGAGAAGAAATAGACACTACAGTAGACAATGACTCGACAGACAATGCATGTGTCAATGCAAAATGCTCAGAAATGAATGTATGGGATGCACCTGTGTCTGTCACACATATGCAGGATAACCGCAAAGAAAACAGTTACCTGCAATCACATCGTCTGGCGCATCTTGGGCCTGCTCCTCTGTCAGTGCGAACACTCGAGCCTGCTGTGTAGTAGCCCGAATTCCAAATTGGGTAATTAACGGATTAATGGTGATTAAGAAGGTTTAATGTGTAATTTTGACCGTGGTCATGATCGGACGGACCGAAGATGGTTCGGTAGCACCGAAGGGTTCGGACGATCCGAAGTGGGTTCGGTGGATCCGATCATGAGGTGTCAAGAGTTGATCGACACGTCAGTTTACATGCAAGTTCGGATGATCCGAAGTGTAGGTTCGGTGGATCCGATCATGAGGTGTCAAGAGCCGATGGACACGTAGGAGTTCGGACGTTCCGAAGTAGGTTCGGTGGATCCGAACATAGCCTATAAATAGTGCTCGGATTTCCTCATTTTGCATTGCAAATTCTTGAGTTGTGTCTCATATTTGAGAGGTTTGGAAGGTTTCTAGGGTTAGTTGTCGGTCGAGCGATAGCCAAGAGCTGCCAGGATTGGTAGCGTAGCGACGCCTGAGTTACGAGGCAATCGACATCAAAGGGCTGTCGACGGACGAAGGTAAACCCTAAACCTTTGGTATTACTGGTTTTGCTAGTCGAGCATGGTAGTATTGTTCATTGGGTATGCTTTTGATGCGTAGGCTTGTTCTAGACCTGATTAGCGGTGTTGCGTAAGGCTAGGCTTACTGTGATAGAGGTACGAAAGTACTATCCGAGATATCCTGGTCGAGTATACATCCTTATATGTGTTGCATGATTATGTGGTGCATTGATATATGTCATATGATGCATGCTATTATGTCACGTTTTATGATGCATGTTGCATTTCATGTTGAGCCGTATCTCCTTCGAGATAGCCTTTACTGTTGAGCTGTATCTCTTTCGAGATAAGCTATATCTTGTGGGGCCGCTCAGCCCTGTCTTGTCTTGTGGACGCATGGACACCGAGAGTACACAGTGGCCGACGGGTCGGGAGGGCTTCGGTGATCCGGGACATTTTTGGTCCACGTCTGTTCTTGTAGTGGATGCAGTGACCCAGAGGAGTACCGCGCGGCACTATCCACTTGGCGCCTCTAGACTGAGCATTTTGAGATCCTTTGTTACTCCTGTTTCTTGACTACCTGGATCATATCATGCAGTGCATTCATATAGGCTTGTTACTCATGTTTTGTACTGGCGTTCTTTCGCTCATGTCCTCGGTTTGTTATCTGGGAACCCCTTCCACGGGGCAGGCTCAGGTGGACAGCATCAGGAAGAGCAGGGACATGAGTGCTGTGTTTAATTTTCAGTACTATTCTTTCGATATGGTTGTACCTATATTCATTTTAGTCGAGTGTTCGATTCGATTGGGTGTATACTATCGTTTGTGGCTCGCAATTAACTCTGATTATTATTAATTAAGTTAGTTGATGCTGTTCTGATGTAGGGATCTGGACGGTCACATGCTGTCTGGGAGGTTGGCTCACTATCTGGCTACCTCTGGCTCGGGACTGAGTCTGTATAGGTAGCGGCTGGAAAGAATGAACAGATGATGCTTGCCGCTCCGGCTGAGATACTGAACCAGATGCTCCTACACTCTGAGCTTGCTGTGCACCCCTCTGTGGACAGACTCTGGCAAAGTGTCCCTGCTGTCTACAAATATTGCATCGGCCCATGACTCCTTGACACTGTTCAATGGCATGCCTGCCTCCACAAGAACTACAGTAAACACCTATATACTCTGAACTCTGGCCAGGACCTCTCTGTCGTAACCCACTGGAGCTCGACGAACTGCTCCCTGATATCTTGAACTGCTTGCCTCTAGCTTTCAAAGAATCTCTCTTGCCACTACTACTGCTTCCACAATCAAATCGTGGATGAGGTGATGGAAACTGGGCGGCGGGCTGTGGCTGTCTCTGACTCTGAACACTATAGGAAGCTCCTCGCTGCCTAATCAAGCCAGCCTCTGCTCCTTTCGCTCTATTCAGTGCATCAGAAAAAGTGTTGGGTCGTCCCGTGTTCACTAAAGTAAAATATCCGGGTTCAAACCATTGATGAACTGGTCTGCGACCGCTTCGTAATTTCCTGCCACGTGTGGCGCAAATCGGAGCAAGGAAGAAAACTTTGCAACATACTCTTCTATGTTCCGCTGCCCCTGTATCAAGTTGGCAAATTCTGCTCCTTTGTCTTTTCGATAGGAGACTGGAAAGAAACGCTGATAAAATTCATCTTTGAATACCTTCCAAGTAATATCAATCCCTCGATGCTCCAATGCTCTTTTCGTGGTAAGCCACCAACTCTTTGCCACTTCCTGCAACTGATGCCCAATCAACTTCACTCTTCGTTCATCTGTATAAGCAAGAGATTCAAATAGCATCTCTATATCTTCCAGCTAGCTCTCACAATCCACTGCAGTCTCCGTGCCCTTCAAAGTCGGGGGATGGAATGACTGAAACCTCTTCAATAACGTCTCCATAGGTGTAGCGGTCACATCCATCTGAGTACCTGACGTACTACCATATTTTGGCACCTGACCTGCAGCTGGTTGTGGTATTCTTCTAGGCGGCATATCTGATTATCAAAAAGATTAGTACACAATCTATACAAGCTGTCTCAACCCTCCTCTGATCATATACCTCTGATCCAGAATCGGTTCTGATTCAGTCTTTACAAATACATGCTGCAATCAACTCAGATAACAATACAACATATAATTGGGAAAGCAATAAATCATGCTAGCATATCAAAAGTAAGGAAGATGACTCGATCTACCCCGCTCATTCTATTCTATCTCAGTCTACAGAACCTACTGCTCTGATACCACCTGTTGTGGGGACCCGGGCTCTAATTCGATTCTGTTTGGGATTTATTGGATCTTTTCTAAAAATTGCGAATCAAAATTTTTGTTTTTTAACATTAATTCAAATGTATATAGATCATACATGAGCAACAACTCTATTTCATTCAAACATAAATATGTACAAGTCTTGTTCTATTTTTCATAATACGAACTAGTGTTCACTACCAACTACAATTCATATATAGTACATGTCTAGTAAGAACCACTAGTAATCTTCCATGCCCGTGATCACCACTCTATCCATCTCTCATCCTCGTCCAGACCAAGATCCTGTCCCACCTGTTGCCATGCACACATACAGACACAACAACAGCCGGAAACTCCGATGAGAACGAATCCCAATATAAAACATGTTATGCATGCATATACGCAATATAAATCATGAACTACACTAATATGAATAAGAGCAATAGCAATGGGTTCCATAATCTATTAAACCAAAGCAATATAAGCATGCAACACAAATCAATTCATATCTTGACTCGACTCGAACTCTAACTCTAGGGATCGCGGTGTGAATAAGACGTCACTATCTGTCACCTACCCTCCCAATCGGGGTACCGGTACGTCTTATTCCTAGATTTCAGTCGTGTCTGTATCGAATGTCTACAATCGGAGGAAGTCTACTCCTATGCGTCGATACCACCGAACATCTAGAAATTCGGCAAATCTGCCAATGACTCTCCTATCTTAAATGCTTGAATATAAATCCATAAACAAGGCATAATCGTAATCAAACATAAACAACAATCTAGTATGTGATATTAGGAAACTCAAATCAATTCTAATTCGAGTTATATCTCCCCGAAGTCACATGAATTATACCTTTCTTGTCGTATAATCTTTGTTGCAGTCGAAGTCTCGATATCACAGTTGCCAATACAAATCTGAAATGGCATATCAATGTGCATTCTATCAATCTCTAGTTCACAACAGTACATAAAGGAATCACTATTCAATCTTGATAAAATTCGACGGCATAACGACATGATTTCTCGATACCGATCAACTCAGATCTCCATATATATTAACAAGTCATAATCCTCAACTCATAATCACTATCATAAACATGTCCAACTCTGAAAATCTGTATAATTTCCATTCAATACATGCTGGAATTTCATAACAATCGTATACGGTATCATTCTTCGTTCCGGTGGCGAATATACTATCTTCATAATCATAGGAACATAACATAGAACTCAAATCTGATTTCCCCCAATCCTTTCAACTTTAAATCATGCTGAAAAGAAGTAATACTTTCATCCTTTTGAAACTAGTGATGCAAGGAACACAAATCTGAATTCGGAATTAAAATCGGATGGCTAGTTGTTGCACAATCTCTTTTCTAATCTAGAATACTTGAAGGGATTCCATGGAGGTTCTCTCGGTTTTTCCTTCTGCTGGAATGAAGGAAGTGACGCCAACACACCTATATTGCATGATCAACAGCAAGTGTCATTATTTTTCAAGTAACACGTATGACCGCGGGTGCGGTAGCACATGAACCGCGGCTGCGCTCAAGCTTCGGCAGGCCATCGAAAAATGCATAAACGTCGACCGCGGGCGCGGTCTTGTTTGCACCGCAGGTGCGGTGTTACTTCGGCCACCTCATCATAAAAATCATAATTAGCGACCGCGGGTGCGCTGCTTCTTGGCTCGCGGGTGCGGTGACCATACTCTAAAAATACCATACCCTACTGCCTCTTCACCGTGGGTGCAGTCCTTCTCTAAGCGCGGGCGCGGTCTTCCTTGCATTCAAAACTCTAATTTTTCATGCCTTTCCTACTCTCATCTCACTTAGTGCCTCTCATTACATGTCATGCATTCTCATATCTTCGAATATCACATCAATGAAGACTAATAAATCTCAAGCCTTACATCGGTTATTGATTGGGTGTTATTTTTCCGTTGTTGGTAGTTGGACTTTGATTGTGCGAAAATTTATTTGTTATCACTTTGTGGGTATCAATTGTTGGTTTCTTTTGATTGATTTCTTGGGGTGTTTGGATATACTTGCTTCAGTCGACATGCCTCCTCGCAAACAGAGTAGTAAGCGTGCACGAGGCGGTGCCTTCTCTTCCTCTGGGTCCGCCAGGTTGGCATTTGATGCTTTTAAGTTCACCAGCCGAGAAAATTTTGAGAGGTACTCGGTGCTTCATGAAAACTCTGTGATTATTGAACGTTCCATTCATCCACGGATCGATCACGAGGTGCCACTCAGGGCAGAGTTTGATAAATTTGGTTGGGGACCTCTCCTGGACATAGCTGGCCCCTATTATCCCGAATTGGTCTGGCAATTCTACGCATATTTCGAGGAAAAAGACAAGACCGAGATGCAAAACATACGTACTTATGTCAAAGAGGTTACTATTGAGTTAACCAGCGCAGCGCTGGCCGCTATTTTGTCTGTCCCCAATGACGGGCCTCTGGTGGTCTTCAATCAGTTGGATCTCTTCCTATCAGACATCACTTTCCGGATCCTACATGCACGGATCCGTCTAAACTATTTAATATCCCCAATTGGCTCCCGCTCCAGCGTCCTCCCGAAGTCCCTCCCGCTGCTGGATCGCCTCATATGTTACTTCACGAGAGCGAATATCATTCCGATGAAGGCCGGGAACAATGAGGTCCGTCATATGGATCTATATATCATAGACAAGATGTTGAATGGATTGGGGGTCATTCCTGCTATTCCAGCGGCGTCGATCATGATTTCCCATATGCGTTCAGTCGCCCATATTGATCCCACAAAGAATAGTACGCCATATGCCCTCTTTCCAGTCATCATCTCCCGGATTTTGGCGACCCACGGTGTCGATCTCATTGGTGAGACTTCTTTCCTCCCCACCTCTACATAGATGCTCTCACCCCAGGCCGTGCAGGGCATGTATTTCATTTTCAGGCAGGGTGCTTTGTATCGAAATCCCGGGATTCGTCATATCAGTCCACATCTTGTGACCCACCAGTGCCTCCCTCTACAGCTGATGAGCGAACCTGTGAAGATCAAGTGGAGGAAGAGACAACATTGGATTCCCTAGCAGGACCTCAAGTTGGTTTGCCCCAGCGACAGCGCGCCCCGAGAGGTATTCGTCAGGTCTTCTCGGCCATATTTGACTGCATGGACGACGTGCACACCTGATTGGCTCAACTCGAGCACCATGCCAAGACGCAGTCATATTACGATGATATCTATGTGCCACCTTGTGACAGATCTACCCTCGATGGCCTTGAGGATTTGGACGTGGGTTCCGATGAGGAGTAGTTTAGCTTCATGATTTTAAAACTTGTGGACGATTATATCGGTTTTATCATTTTGAGCTTTTCATTCATATGTTGTTGTTGATTTTATGGGACTTATTCTCTATGATTATTCTCTTTTGGGTTTATTTGTGTGCTTTTGTGCATTTCCTATTCTTTTTACGTTTTTTTGCGTATTCAATGTCGTTCTTTTTAAGAGTTGATGCTTTCTACCACATTTTCACTGTTTACTCGAAATTTTTCCAAGGAAGTATTTTTGCTTTACTTGTCTTGCTAGTTCATTTTTCATCGCTTTACACAGAAGGCATTGTCGATTTCAAAGTGTGGGCTTGGGCCAGTTTTCTTACACATCGTTGCACAATACTTAACAACACTTTTCACGTAGGATGAGACTATATCTAGAGAAAGAACTCTTGTTTTACTTGATAACCAGATTAATTTGTTAGATTTTGGATCAACCAAGAAATCGTTTCATGACTAGTATTTGAATGAGAGGAGTCGTAGTATCAAGAAGAGAGTCAGACATGAACCAATTTTTTATTGACATTTCATTCCATGAACGTGGTCAGACTTTTGCTCATTAATGGTGAATTAGTGCAAGGTGAACTTAAAAAACAATAAAAAAAAACAAAAACAACCTAGAACTCGTAAGATTTTCCCTCGAAGTGAAAATACGAACGATGGTAACTTAGGATGATTTAGGCGATCTTTGGACCGTTTGAGCTTTTCAAGCCTACCTGATACATCATTTATTGTCTCTAGTAACTCTTTTTGAGCCTGTAAAAATCGAATAGTGTGTGTCAATGACACACAATTAGATCACATTCGTAATTTATTCAATGTCCTACATCAAACACCTGATTTTAGCTATACACCTTTTCCTACCTATTTTGGAGAGAATTAAAACTTCGGTACATGATGAAATATTCCAGATACTCCAATGAGCTGAAGAAATATATTTGAAGGTATCGATGAAATAGTACAAAAAAATTTGAGAATGAAAGAGGATAAGTGTATGGCATTGAAAACACCAGAAAAATCTGTGGGTGAAAGTTGAAGGATAATGAAAAAGAAAAGACATGATAAAGCTCTAAAAATGATAAAAATACAATAAATCGGTAGTAAGTTAAAGGTTGAATTAATGTGCTGCAGGAATATTTTTATTTTCTCTCACTTTTGATTGCCATAACCTTTTATTGTAGCCGTGAACCTTGGCATTACGTTATAAGCTTGAAAAGACCTATTAACCAAGTCATGATCGTTCAACATTTAGTTGAGAGGGGTATGAAAGTCAAGCATATGGGGCATTTCGAAAATAAATGAATATAAGTGATCCTGAAACCAAGTAGCTGTTGATGAGTATGAGTTCTTACTTGCGCACTACAAACATCTCATTCTGTTGATCTTTACTAGGTAATGTTTGAATCTTAAATTGCGTTGAAAAAAAATCTTGTGTTATTCGAAGCATGATCTTTTGACTGGGGGTGATAGATTTTGACAAATTGAGAAGTTTTGATTGTATTACTTGAGTTCTAAATCTAGGACATGTCCTATCTTTATTTCATGTCTGATTTGTTCGAGGACGAACAAAGGTTAAGTGTGTGGAGTTGATAAGCACGAATTATATAGCATTTTAGGGATTTTATTTTGTCGTATTTGTGCTTATCTGGCGATTTTATTCAGAGTTTTATGCTTAATTCGCTTTATTATCGCTATTTGCAGGTTTGACCAAAAAATGATAAAAGCCAAAAGATGGAAAAGAAAGTCAAACTCCGCAGTGTCATGTCAGAAACGCCCGGAAAAATAGGAAATAGCACAAAGAGTGTATCCAGACCCTTACGCGGACCTCGTGTAAGGTTCCGTGTCTTAGAAGCCAAAGAAAGAAAAATACAGTGCCTACACGACCCCCTTCCGGACCTGTACCCGGGGTCCTTGCCAATTACCCTCCGAGAATGAATTTTACAGTGCCTACACGGACCCCTACCCTGATGTCTACACGGGATTCGTGCCCTTCAAATCAGATTCGGATTTGGCAAAGATTTTTTTGGAGATTTTAGGAAGATATAAGGGAGAAAATAAAAGATATGGAGGGACTTTTGACTAAAGGAGGAACTCATACGGAAAAGAGAGAACTTGGGGGAAGGCTTTTGACACTTTGAAGAATTGGAGAGAAGACGACGATGGCTTGGGAGAAACGAGAGAAAACCGCGCTTCACACGCAAGATTCGCGCACCATCGCTGAGATTTTCTCCTTTCTTATGTTCTTACTTGTATTCATGAATTCGAATATTAGATTTTCTTCTAGTTTTGAATTTATGGAGTAATTTTTCTTGTGATCGGGACCACGATAGGGACAAACTATTGATCTTGTTCATTCATTGGATTATTTGATTTATGAATTACTTTTATATTATTGATTAATGTTTGCGCAATTTTTGTGCTTTTAATTTGGCCAATTATTTGCATGTTTGTTGTTCGATCTAGACTCGAAAGAGAATAGATTGAATTTAGCTTCAAAAATATTAACCAACACACGGTTAAACCGACTCGAAATAGTATTCGGTTTCAATGTGCGATTTTAGGTGGCAGCTGTGATTCCATCGTTGAATAATGCGTTTTTGTTTAATTAAATTCAATTATAAATAATCGGACTGTTAATTGAAAATATGATTATAAATTCAAAAAATAGATTAATAGTTAATTTAGAGAATTTCATCGTGATATCAATAATCTATGGTTAATTAATTCCAATGCGTGATAATAATCAAAGTTTGGACCGTTGTATGTTCCCGGCCATTTTGTTGAATTTGAAAATTTCCCAAATTTCAACATGTTCTGCAAATTCGATCTTAGTTATTAATTTAACATAATTTAATTTAATTCAATAGTTTAAATTATCAACAAATCACTTGTTATTGTTTGCCTAGATTAAATCCAATAATTTAAATCTTAGTAATTAAATAGTAATCTCTGTTGGATCGATACTTGGACTTGTCATCCATTTACTATAACTTGACCTAGTCAGACGTCAGCTTGCTAGATTTATTCTCAACCGAAATCTTCGATTACCAATCCAATCCAATCCAATACAAAAAGATTCAAGAAATCCCTGTCATCGTCTTCCTCAAAAATCGTTCAGATATATTGATTTTCTTCGAATTCTTAATCATCCATCGTGATTAAAAATCGAGAATCAGAATCGGTTTGGTTGGTGAGTACACAACGGTCCACGAAAATGGTGGCAATATTACTTCTGATAGGAATGATATATGTAAACATTGTGAAGAAGAAAGAAACGAGAGGAAACTAATTAGGCTTAATTATTTAATAATCTTATCATGAAATATTTTGAATCTCACTCTATTCAATTGGGAAGGGAAGGGAAAGGAAAAAAATGTTTGGATTTCATTTTTATAAATCATATCATTTAAATTTTATATGTCAAGTGTTCTCCAGACCTCGAGGACTTGACGAGCAGGGCTCACAGCTTTCACAACCACAAAAGATTTTGATCTCCAATTTCATGGTCCGAACCGAATCATAGTCCGATCGAAATTCCAAATTAGACCACACTGCCTAGTTCAATTCATCTGGGTATGAAGTGAACAAGCAATCTGACCCCTGTTCGGATCTCTCCCATATGTTGCTGCCTATAATCTCTTTCCAATTTGGATTGAAACGGATTCGTAAGTGGCGATCAATGCCATTCATTCGAGTTAGATCACAGTCTCTTCCTGCCAAAATTACATCCCTGAATGAAAATCGAGGAGCAGTGATTCAGTTGTCTTTAAGGGCAACATTGACAATGGATTCACTTGAGGGTAGCAGGTTACCAACCACAACTTTCCGCCTGGATGGTTGGTTGAGATTATGAAATATATATGATAAAAGTTCTGATAAATCAACATATATATTTATTGTGAGAACCTGAAATTCCAGCAGTAGCACCAGAAGCTAAAAATTCCAGCAGAAGCTAATATTTCAGAAGCTGGTACTTTTCTAGCAGATTAGAATCCAGCAGCAGCAACACGAAATTCCAGCAGACAGTTATCAATTCAGCCATGACTTGTAACTGAAACATTTAACACGGAATAAAGATTGTTAATGACAGATTATGGCCATTAATAGGGAGCCTAACAGTCAGATTGTGGCCTATAAATAACACCTCAAGTATCTGAAATTTGTGTTACACAAATCCTGAGTTATCTCTTGAATTTTCGAGTTAAGAGGGTGCTGAATTTCGAGCAGTAGAAACCAGTTGCGAGAGAAAGCATATTTCCAGACTTCAACCGAAACCTCTAAGCAAATTACAGTAAGTGGGCTTACATATAAATATCTTGAAATATGTTTGACAATTCTGTGTTAAAGTTCAGTTTCTGTATGTTGATTTCTGATTTTGAAGCACTGAAACTCCCTAGTGAACTAATGGTAGGAATATATATTCTGAACATTTCTGAATTCTGATTCTGATTCTGGCCTCACCCCTTAGAGGAGAGAAGATATAGGGGACTGATATCAGTTTAGCCATGAAATTCACTAACGTGTTCAGTGCTTACTAATTCTGATTTCTGTTCTGAAGCCTGCAAATTCTGAATTCTGATTTCTGTTATGAAAATACGAGTTTTCTGTATATTATTGTATTACTGTTTCTGTTGAAAACGATTTCGAAAACTGGGAGTTATTCCCGCCCCTGCTTACTGAGTGACAATCATATCACTCACCCACCAAACCCATCTCAGATAAGAGTACTGAAGAAAGGTTAGAAGAAGAAGAGCAGATCCAGTTCTGGGGCTGGTGAAGAAGACTGTTGTTCTCAGTTTATGTTTATTTTTATTCCGCTGCATCTGTTAAGATACTGTAATATTTGGTTTTACATTTCCGCTGTAAAACATCAGTATTCGAGTTGTAACAGACAATTGATTTATTTCGTACTATGAATAAAAGACTGGTTTCTGAAATTCTGTACTTCTGAGGATTGTTGTTTTCGAATGTAATATTTGAGAGCAATGCCGGTGTCAACCAACCCCCATCCCGGGGCGTGACATTGAAGTGGTATCAGAGCGAAACCGGGTTTCATAATCTGGGGAGGAGGAACTAGAGATAATAAGTTCTTATAAACTGTAATAGACTGCTGAAAATAAATTTCTGGAATAGACTACTGAAAATAAGCTACTGTAATGGACCACTGAAATGATAGACTGAATACGTACAGTAGGAAAATCAGTAGGGAAACAAATCAGTAGACCAGTAGATCTGAAACCAGAACCAGTAGACGGAAACCAGTAGGTCTGAATGCAGAAGACTGGGTTAGTAGACTCGGAATGCAGCAGACTAGTTCTAATAATGCTGGAAAGCAGCAGACAATGCTGGAAAAGCAGCAGACTGATATCAGTAGCATCAGAATGCAGTAGACCTTGCAAATGGCATGGAAGTTGAGGTGTTTTTCACGCAAACTTCAAACGACCATAACTTTTGATCCAGGAGGAATTTTTACTATCAAGAGTAGGCGTTGGAAAGCTCTCGACGAGGAAAACCTAACTTAGAACTACTCATCGTTCTAGCACCACCGACGAACCCCAAAATCCATCGTTTAGATAGTGATATCATCATTTCCGTAAAATTTTCAAAAATTTTGAAACTTTGAGGAATTTTCATTTCTAATTGGCTTAGTATTTTTGCACCAAACTTGGCACCATTCATGTTCTTGATGTCAAGGATTTTTAGTAAATTTTTCACGTAATTCTGAGACCGAAAAGTTTTGAGTTATTTCTTCTGTTAATTGTATAGGCAGTACTGATTCTGTTCATTCCAGTATTTTTCTATAACTGGACCTATATTCTTGAGACCATTTCTGAACCTTTGCCCTTATGTTTTTGGATGTAGGATATGGCGGACCAAAGTAGCTACATTAAGAGCTTAGAGAGGAAGCTAGAAAAACTAAAAGGGAATAACTACTGCCTAAAGTTGGACAAAGATGAGTTAGAGCGTCAAGCAGAACATTTGAGGTGTGATGTTCAACGCTATGCTCATTATCTGCATGAGGCAGAAGAGAGGAGTAGGAAGGCTCGAGAAGAGTTTGAAACCTCCCAAGAGACTGTGGTAGAATTCATCGAGTTACGTGATACACTACTTGAGAAGATCCAAATACTCAAGGATCAGAATCACCAACTCGTGCACCAGCATAATCAGTATAGTGAACAGACCGATGCACATATTCATGAGTTGCAGAGTACTATTGAAGTTCTTAGCGACCAGAATGCAGTTCTGGATGGGCATATTGAACATCTAGAAGCAGTAATAGCCAACCATGAAGATGAACCTGAGGAGGATCCCGAAGAAGAAGAAGAAGTGGAAGAGGACCATATAGATTTAGATTTGGGAGAAGTGATAGATTAGAACACCAGTAGTAGTAGTTTGTAATAACACTTTTCCCATTTGCATTTATGTTTTCGTTTCGAAGTTCAGTTGTAATTGCACTTTCTTGGGAAATCAATAAAAGTTATTTTATCCATTGGTTTCATATTTAAACTTTGAGCAATTACTCTATCATCGTGCTTCAATTATTTAGTCTCTATTCTGCCATCAACCTTAGAACTTTCTTAATTGTAGGAAATGGACGGACGACCAGTTAGAAACAATCGCAATCCTCGCTACGGCAACCGCAACAATAACCAAAATGATGAGGATGCACATCAACAACCCCAACAACAACCACCAGCTGTTGGCCTCAGTCAAGTGGATTTGATGGCTATAGCCACGATTGTGGCAACCACGCTACAAGGGTTGGTGAACCCTAATGCTAACCAGCCACCACCACCACCTCCAGCTCAGAATGGGACTAAGCAGCACTATGAGGCTCTCCGAAGAGCAAGTGTCCCTAACTTCGATGGAAGCATCGATCCAGAGGTGGGACAGAATTGGATGAAAGAGGTGGAAAATCATCTTCGACTACTTGAGGTTCCCCAAAGGATCAGAGTAAAAGTGATTACACCTTTCCTTGTGGATAAAGCTGCCAAATGTTGGGAAGGAGTCTCACCAGCTATGATAGAGGCGGGACCTATCACTTGGCAAAGGTTCCGAGAGGCATTCCTGAGGCAGTACTTTCCGACAGCAGTTCGAGTGCAAAAACTGTCAGAATTTTAAAGTTTGGTTCAAAAACCAAACATGACTGTGATGGAGTATTCATCTAAGTTTCACTCATTGGGAACTTACTCCCCAACCATCATGGGAGACGAGGCCTTGAAGATGCATCGCTTCAAGAAGGGATTGAACAGCCGTATTCAATCTGCCCTTGCCGTTATCGAGCCCAATAGTTTTGATGTATTGATGGGAGCTGCCATCAGGGCTGAGAATGACATCAAGAGGCGTGAAGGCGAGAACAAACTCAAACGTTCTCAGCCAAGCCAGTACCAATCGGGCCAACAATCCAAGAGGCCTAGGTTTTCGTGCAACCAATTTACCAGTACTCCATCCAAAGGAACCACTTCTTCTCAATCAAACAGAGAAGGAGTCAAGTGCCAAACTTGCGGATTCACACACACTGGTGAATGTCGTAGGAATTCTGGAGCTTGTTTCCGTTGTGGGAAGATGGACCATCGCATTGCTCAATGTCCTATTCCAGATCCAAGGAATGGTCTAGCAGGTGGAACAACTCCAAATAAGCCTAAGGAAAACAAGCCCAATGCTCGAGTCTATGCTATCACTCAAGAAGAGGCGGACAACTCAAATGATGTAGTAGCCGGTACCATTCTAATCAATAATATACCTGCTTATGTGTTATTTGATTGTGGTGCTACGCATTCATTCATGTCTAAGAGATTTGCCAAGAAGCTAGGAGCTAAACCTGATAACTTAGAAGAACCATATAGAGTAGTCACTCCTGCAAATCGAATTTTAGAAACACGCACTCTATATCGGGATATTAGTGTTCTCATAGAAGATCAGAATTTCAAGGCAAACCTTATTCAACTAAACATGGTGGAATTCGACGTAATTCTTGGAATGGATTGGTTAGCCAAGAATCATGCTTTAGTGGACTGTCACGGAAAGACGGTAACCATCCAAGCTCCACACCAAGGGAAACTTTTATTTCATGGCAAGACCAAAGAACGAAAGACTCTCCTTTCTGCTTCCCAAACTTGGACAGCCATAAAAAGTGGAGAAGAAGTTTACCTAGCCATGTTAAGCGAGGTAAAACAAGAAATTGCACCTACACTAGAATAAATTCCGGTAGTCCAAGAATTCCCGGATGTCTTTCCTGAAGAACTCCCAGGCGAACTTCCTGATCGCGAAGTGGAATTTGAGATTAACTTAGTGCCCAATGCTACACCAATCTCAAAAGCATCATACCGAATGGCCCCAGCAGAGTTGAAAGAACTCAAAGAGCAACTTCAAGAGTTGTTGGACAAGAAGCAAATCCGACCAAGTGCATCTCCGTGGGGAGCTCCTGTCCTATTTGTAAAGAAAAAGGACGGAACTATGAGGATGTGTATCGATTACAGAGAGCTGAACAAGATCACAATCAAAAACAAGTATCCTGCTTCCAAGGATTGATGACTTGTTTGACCAACTTAAAGGAGCTTCAGTCTTTTCCAAGCTCGACTTGAGGTCAGGCTACCACCAATTGAAGGTCAAATCGGATGATATTCCAAAGACAGCCTTCAGAACAAGGTACGGACACTATGAGTTCACAGTGATGCCGTTCGGATTAACAAACGCTCCGGCAGTATTCATGGATCTGATGAATAGAGTGTTTAAACCATTTCTTGACAAGTTTGTGGTGGTATTCATCGACGACATTCTAGTATATTCGTCAAGCGAAGAAGACCAGAAAGAACATCTTCGTCTCACCCTCCAGAAGCTGAGAGAAAAGGAACTATACACCAAGTTCAAGAAATGCGAATTATGGCTAGAGAGCGTCGCATTCTTGGAACACATAATATCAGCAGCAGGAGTATATGTGGACCCTAAGAAAGTAGAGGCAATCTCGGATTGGCCTAGACCGAAGAGTGTGACAGAAATACGAAGTTTCTTGAGATTAGCAGGCTATTATCGAAAATTTGTTGAAGGATTCTCTTCAATAGCCATACCTCTCACCAAGCTCACACAGAAGAACTCTAAGTTTCAATGGAGTGAAAAATGTGAGCAAAGCTTCGAGACTTTGAAGAAGAAGCTTAGATCCAACACCAGTGCTAGTATTACCTATGGAAGGTAAGGACTACACCGTCTATAGTGATGCATCCAAAGAAGGTTTAGGATGTGTACTCATGCAAGAGGGAAGGGTGATTGCATACGCATCAAGGCAGTTGAAGCCGTATGAACAAAATTACCCAACGCATGACCTCGAACTAGCTGCAGTGGTATTCGCACTAAAGATTTGGAGGCATTATCTTTATGGAGCCAAGTGTGAGATTTTCACCGATCACCAAAGTCTCAAATATTTGTTCACACAAAAGGAACTAAATATGAGACAAAGACGATGGATCGAACTCATGAAGGATTACGACTTGACAATAAGCTACCATCCAGGCAAAGCCAACAAGGTAGCAGATGCTTTAAGTCGAAAGAATATGAGTAAGGTGATCCTGACAACACTTTCAGCACAACTATGTCTTCGAGAGACAATCAAGATGAGTCAAGATAGAGATTCCGCTTTGGTGAAACTGAAAGAGCAAGCCAAAGAAGGGAAATCACCATATTTTGATATAGACAACAAAGGAATCTTGTGGATGAAAGGACGCTTGTGCATACCAGACATCGACCACCTTCGACAAGAAGTAATGTCTGAAGCACATAAGTCAAAATTTTCAGTCCATCCTGGCAGTACCAAGATGTACAGGGACTTGAAGAAGAATTTCTGGTGGAGTGGAATGAAGAAGGACGTGGCAATGTTTGTTTCCAAATGTCACGTGTGCCAACAAGTAAAAGCAGAACACCAAAGGCCTGGAGGACTTCTGCAACCTCTAGAAATTTCAGAATGGAAATGGGAGCATATTTCTATGGATTTCGTTGTGGGTTTACCAAAGACGAGACAAGGTCATGACGGAATATGGGTAATCGTAGATAGACTCACAAAATCTGCGCATTTCTTACCTATCCGCATGAACTATAATTTGGATAAGTTAGCCACATTTTACATGAATGAGATCGTACGATTGCATGGAGTTCCAGCAAGCATACTGTCAGACAGAGATCCTAGATTTACATCTCGATTTTGGAAGAGCTTTCAACATCTTAGTACGGCCTACCATCCGCAGACTGATGGCCAAACTGAGAGGACAATACAAACTCTAGAAGATATGCTGAGAGCATGTGCCTTGGACTTCACTGGTAATTGGAGCGAACATTTGCCCTTAATCGAGTTCGCATACAATAATAATTACCACAGCAGCATTGGAATGGCACCATACGAAGCCCTGTATGGACGAAAATGTCGATCACCACTGTATTGGGATGAGGTAGGGGAAAAAGCCATCGTTGGACCCGAACTAATCCAAGAAACAGTGGATAAAGTTGCTGTGATCAAGGAGAGACTAAAATCTGCACAAGATCGACAGAAAAGCTGGGCGGACATGAAAAGAAGGCCCGTGGAATTTGAAGTTGGAGAGAAGGCATATGTGAAAGTGTCACCCATGAAGGGTGTAATCCGATTCAATAATGCTGGGAAACTAAATCCCAGATACGTCGGACCATTTGAAATTCTTGAGAAAGTGGGAACACTTGCTTATAGATTAGCACTTCCACCCGACATGTCAAGAATTCACAATGTATTCCACGTATCGCAGCTGAGGAGATATATTTCCGATCCTAGTCATATTCTTGAAGCTGGACCACTATTGGTTGAGGGCAATCTAAATGAAGAGCTGAAATATGAAGAAATTCCGATTCGAATTGTGGATTTCAAAGACCAAGTACTGAGGCAACTAACTATTCCATATGTCAAAGTACAATGGTCCAATCACACCGAAAGAGAAGCTACTTGGGAGTTGGAAGAAAAGATGCGAGAACAATACCCTTACCTCTTTGAAGATCATGCTTAGCCAAGTTTCGAGGACGAAACTTCTCATAAGGAGAGAGGGATGTGAGAACCTGAAATTCCAGCAGTAGCAGCAGCTATCAAATTTCAGCAAAGCTAAAAATTCCAGCAGAAGCTAATATTTCAGAAGCTGGTACTTTTCTAGCAGATTAGAATCCAGCAGCAGCAACACGAAATTCCAGCAGACAGTTATCAATTCAGCCATGACTTGTAACTGAAACATTTAACACGGAATAAAGATTGTTAATGGCAGATTATGGCCATTAATAGGGAGCCTAACAGTCAGATTGTGGCCTATAAATAACACCTCAAGTATCTGAAATTTGTGTTACACAAATCCTGAGTTATCTCTTGAATTTTCGAGTTAAGAGGGTGCTGAATTTCGAGCAGTAGAAACCAGTTGCGAGAGAAAGCATATTTCCAGACTTCAACCGAAACCTCTAAGCAAATTACAGTAAGTGGGCTTACATATAAATATCTTGAAATATGTTTGACAATTCTGTGTTAAAGTTCAGTTTCTGTATGTTGATTTCTGATTTTGAAGCACTGAAACTCCCTAGTGAACTAATGGTAGGAATATATATTCTGAACATTTCTGAATTCTGATTCTGATTCTGGCCTCACCCCTTAGAGGAGAGAAGATATAGGGGACTGATATCAGTTTAGCCATGAAATTCACTAACGTGTTCAGTGCTTACTAATTCTGATTTCTGTTCTGAAGCCTGCAAATTCTGAATTCTGATTTCTGTTATGAAAATACGAGTTTTCTGTATATTATTGTATTACTGTTTCTGTTGAAAACGATTTCGAAAACTGGGAGTTATTCCCGCCCCTGCTTACTGAGTGACAATCATATCACTCACCCACCAAACCCATCTCAGATAAGAGTACTGAAGAAAGGTTAGAAGAAGAAGAGCAGATCCAGTTCTGGGGCTGGTGAAGAAGACTGTTGTTCTCAGTTTATGTTTATTTTTATTCCGCTGCATCTGTTAAGATACTGTAATATTTGGTTTTACATTTCCGCTGTAAAACATCAGTATTCGAGTTGTAACAGACAATTGATTTATTTCGTACTATGAATAAAAGACTGGTTTCTGAAATTCTGTACTTCTGAGGCTTCTTGTTTTCGAATGTAATATTTGAGAGCAACGCCGGTGTCAACCAACCCCCATCCCGGGGCGTGCCATTTATAATTTAAATTAATTGTAAAAATTGAGTAAACGTTGGATGAAACAAAAATGTATAATCAAATATCAGGAATATTTCATAAATATGCCCTCATAGTTTCAGCCCATTCTCGTTTATGTCCCTATTCTTTTTAGAGACCCAAAATAATCCTCCTAGGTCCGAAATTTCAATTTTACCCATTTTTTATTTACTTTTTTTCTAACTCATCATGCTTCCGTAAAATAAATTAAATATCGTACATTTAGACCAAAATGTCGTCGGATCGTGTCTGTTGGATTTTACAGGCTGATCCTTATATCCTAACCATACAGTCGCAACCGATGGTTTCTTTCACAGATTACTTCAATAACGCCTATCACAATTTTGTTTCGTTACTTACCTCAAGAGTAGAATAAATGATTTTGTAACGTTTCACTCGTTTTAAAAAAAAATGCGGAATATATATTTTTTTTAAAATCAAAGCTCGCATTTTCGAAATAACATTTAAAATAATCATATTTATTTTAACATAAAAATAGCGTCGTTTAAAATAATCAAACTCATTCAAAATCATACGTAAACTTAAACGAATACATGCATGTGGTTTACGTGGACTTTTTGATTTTCGGGACGTTACAGATTTAATTTGAAATAAGCATAACATGAGAGGAGAAAAACCTAATGATTTTATTCAAAAAGGGAAATAACTTATTTAGCTACTAATTGTAGCTGAAAATATAATACACATAAATTGAAAGAGAATATTACAATATTCTTTTGAAAGAAAATTCAAGAGAATGATCGATGCTCTCCACTTCTTTCTTTCTTCGTATTTACAGAAGCCTCTTTTGCATTTGAAATTCAGACTTCAGGACTTCAGACTTGAGGATAAATTTTTGCAATATTTCTTGTAGTTGTTGCTGACAACATCTTGTAGTGGGTGGTCCTGACTTCCACTAGTTACTGGTAATGTCTTTCTATGGTGGTTGAGTCACATTTATTTCTATAGAATCTTTTGCTTTTGAGGTCCCCAGGGAAAATGATTTTTGTGTAGTCCCTCAACACTTAGACTTGTTTTTGCAAGAGGTTTTCAGCCACTCCTTCCCAATTTTTTTCACTTTCTGATTTTGAAATTTTGGGCATATCTTATTTGACCATCTTTCAATATTAGACATATTACAAAATTTGCGACGAGTCTTTTTACTCCCAGATAGCTTGTTGCTCCACATAAGATTTCTTTTCTTTTCAAATATTTTTTCTGCAAACCCTGTAGTTTTCCTGCTCTGGTATTTAACAAAAAATAATCAATAACTGATTATGGTAGAATTTGAATGAAAACTTGAATTTGTCCATCTATGCGAGGCATACCCATATAATCCATGCTCTTCTATCGGCGATGTCATCTACAATAAGTGAAGCAACAAGTGGTGTTTAATTTACCGGAGGATCTTTGATGAAGTTCTGGACTTTCATATATGTCCTTCTGAACTTGATGAAATGGAAAGGCTTGTGATGAGTCTGAAACGTCCACTACTTTTTAACTTTAAAATCCTACTAATTTTTTTTTCTTCTTTATAAAATTAGAAAATTTTAATTAAAAAACAACAAAACTTTTCAAAAATTCTAAATGCATAAAAATTCTATAAATCGTCAACCACCAACATCATACGTCAACATTTAAAAATAATCCAAAATTTAACTTCAAAATAAAACATAAATCTAAATAGAAAATCCTCAAAATCTTTTCAAAAAACTTTAAATACTAATATGTGCGGAAAATAATGTCCCTCGAGAGTGTACTGCCAGACTCGATCCACTCAAGCGTCAGCGCCTCCATCAAAATCATCCTCGTCTGCAACCATCCAAACCTAGCGAGTCTGATGACTCAGCACGTTCTAAACAACAGTAAGAAATAATACATATACAAGCACATGCATTAAAATCATATTTTTATTTATAATAAGCTTGTAATCATAAGTATATCATAAATCATAAAGCTGTCAATCATTTATCATTTTGGGTGAAGTTTGATCCTTGAAAGTGACTAGCCTTTATCCTCTGGTCGACTGATCAATCTTAGCTAATCATTGCGCATGGGGGCGGGCACTAGGTACCGACATAAAATGGAAATACCATCGTTGGGCTCCCTCTAGAGCTTTTTCCCGTTACGGGCTCCCTCTGAGGCCTTCTCCGTCACGATATTCTCAAAAATCATATATCTTATCCTTTTTGTAAATGTCAATTCAAATCCTTCAAATATTTTTCCTTTTCTTTTTTAATCATAAAATATCATGCCCTTTCCACATTCGAAAAATAGTCTTTCAACAGTAAAAATTTCACAGCTTTATCATAAATAATAAAATTCAATATTTTCATCAAAAACATTTTAAAATATCATTTAACATGTATTATGATTCTTCGGGGCACTGCCAAGCCTTTCGTGCTATCCGGGACATTAAATGACCATTTTACCCTTGGACCCTAAAATTCCCAATTTTGACTTTTTCTTATTTTTATTGACTCGAATCTATCCCAAATCATCATATAAGCTTAAATTTGTCCTCTAATATTTTTTTTGACGTAAACCCAATCATTTCGATTTAATAACTTAATAACTAAACCATGAAGCGTTTTTAACCCGAATAAATTCAAAAGTTCATATTTTCTTCCCAAATTTTAAACATGAACTTTTCATCCCTAAAGTTAACATGACATCTTAAAATATACCCTTAAACATTTCTTAGACTTAAAATTAAGCTCCGCAACTAATTTCCCAATTCATTTTAAAACTTAACCGTACAACCCGATTTTAACGCGAATCAACTCAAAATTTAACCAAACTTTTCCAAACTTGAACCATAGCCTTATTCACACCTAACCATACACTATGAAACCCAAATCAAGCCAATTAAAACCATCGGACGGGCCTAGGAAGCTGCTGGAAAAGTTTTCTCATTCTAACAAAGCCCTACTTTTCACAAATCGTTGATTCCTTCGACCCTAGCCCATGACTGACCCAACCAGGCCCTAGCTGACCATGTTAGGACCTAGACCACCCCCAGGGACCCCACTCAAACTATCCTACAACACTAGCACACCATATCTGTAACGTCTACCATTTTAAAGTGCGGAAATATATATTTTTTTATAAAGCTCACATTTTGAAATTATGCATTTAAATAATTTTCATGCATGCAGTCCTAATTAAAAATATCATTTAAAAATAATCATAAGTAATTACCAATAAAATATAACGGAGCGAAAACGAGTAAAAATCCTAACATCAAACAGTAAACTAAAACAGCGTATGAAATGCTTGTATCCTCTCAATAACATAAAATCGTAAATGTGAGGAAAATCATGAGGTCATCGGGTCGTGTGAGCCACCAGGTCTGCCGACTCAGAGTTCAGCACTTCGAGTCCCCTCGACATCGAAATCACCTGCTTCACACATGCCTAGTGAGTATAAAGACTCAACACACATGTACCATAAATAACAAATATCTATACATAGCATACAAACGTGAAAAATATCATACTCAACATATCTTTCATGAACTTTAAAAGCGTAACATAAATGTGTCGTGTAAAATCATAACATGTCAAAACAGCTTATCGTTAATCATCATTCGTCATTCATCGTTCATCATTTATCCTTTAGTGAATTCAATTCATTCCGGTTTTAATCGGAACCAAACCGAAACTCCACCAAATTTTTCCCAACTTACAACACCAACTAATATCACCAAGGTAGCCCTAAAACTCTCAAAATTCGAACCACCAAAGCCCCCAAACACCTCGCTGCATGCTGCTGAAATTTCCAGTACCCATTCCCAAAAACCCCATTCGCTCAACTCGCCCGTAGCTTGCTAGCCACTCCAACCAGCCTCGAACCAATCTACTAAGGACCAAGACTAGACTCTAATTGGACTCTACCAGACCCACAGACCCAGCCCCATGCATGCTGGAAATTGCGATCACGTGCTAACATGCCAAGAACACCAACCACGGCCACTACTCCTACTCACGATCAATCTGTCCCAAGGGTAGCACCAGCAGAATTCAGGCCTTCCTCAGCCATGGCTCAGACCCCACATGGTCTGGTCTAGGCCTTGGTTTGGCCCATGCACCACCAGTCCCACCCTAACCAAGCAAACTACTCCAACCGAACTCCACACCTTCCTACCCTCCTCGGTTTCTAGCGTACAACACCCAAAATTTGATCTCAACCTATTGACAGCAGTAACTCATGACCCTAGTCTCATAACAGCATGATCTTGGCAGTCCCCTTGCAACAAAACGAGAAAACGTGAGCAACACAACACAAAAATGCAATATAATAGTGCAAAACCGAAGGATTTCTCATGTTCTTGACTAGATCGAAAGATTTCATGTACACGTGCATATATAGCAGTAATATCGACGTGAATGATGCAAAATGAATTAACAAGAGTGCCTGAAATTTTTCGCGCAAGGGTATCGAAGATCGAACGTTGGGAGAGTGCCGGAGAATTTTACTCTGCAATAAGAGTGGTTGGCCGATGGTTCTCCAGCTGTGAGAGGTGCTGAAAACGAGAGGAAAACTGATAGGGGAGGGGAAGGTGTCGGCTAAGAATAATAATTAGGTTTAGGGTTAATTAGGTATTATTTAAGTAGTTAACAAATAAACTAACGAGCCCTAAATTTCTAATTAAAAGTTTTTAAAGATTTTTAAGCCCAATAAGCTTAAAATTAAGCCCATTAAGTCCAAATACACTCCCGAAAAATATTTCGTTTTGATAAGTTCTTGAAAATATTAGCCGAACCCTCAAAAAGTTCCCTGATTCGATAAAGTTTGTGTACCGCTGAAAATATGCTCTGGCGGGTATAAATACCCAACCAAGCCCATTTTTTGAAAAATACATTTAAAACATCTTATATTAATTAATAAAAATTAATCACGTAATAAAAATAATTTTCCTGATAATTCTCCGGTCGCCTTTCCTCGTTCAAGCGCGAAATACAACTTAAAAATCTTAAATGCATGAACCTCTAAAATTTCATGGATTAAATCCTATCATGCATGAATTATGCACAAAATACATAAAAAAAAAAATTAAACACATAATTTAAATGAAAATCCTATATCACATGCATTTAGGTTACAGGAATTAAATTCTTGGACCTTACAACAGCCCTCAACCCGTCATTTATAAGACCTGTGTGTTCCTAAGCTCGACTCCAGCCCTACACTTGTACCAGCAGCCCCTTGATCCATCTAGGACCTTGAATAGCCTCTCTTAGGACCCTTGAACATGTCCCTACAACATCTAAGAGTCGTACCCTCCTAGGAAGCCAAGTTCGAAATCCTAATCCCATGAAAACCCTATTTTTCGTTCATCATGGCACCCTATCATGTCCATCCATTAAACATGCACCAAAGGACCCTTAAAAATGTGGAAAAACATCTCTTCACATAGCCCTACCATGGCAGCCTCTTTGTGCATCATAACCATGAATTTAGAAACACAAAAACTAAAGTTTTGTTCATGTTATGCCATAAAAGGAGGATTTCATATTTTTCATGCAAACATGATTAAATACACATAATATGGTTTGAACGGTGAAAAAAAAGGTTTAGGAACGTGCCTTTTCGTTTAAAATGATCAAAATACGAATACCGTAGCGGTGGAACATCAGTGACGAATGGAGGACGATTTCTATTTTTTTCTACCCTTTTCTCTAGTCAAAACCCCACCAAAAACCCACCTTGAGATGCACGGGAGTCGGGTGACCGTTGTTGGAAGGAAGAACGAGGAAGAAAATTGAAGAATGATAGAGAAAAAAATCGAAATTTTTCTCCTTGCAAGTCCTTTGAAGGTTCGGCCGATTCCTTCTTCGCTTTCAATTTACGTAAATTTTTGTGCGTGTGTGTGTTTCGGGTGTGTGTGTAGTACTAGGATTCTTATTTATTTATTTATTATCTTTTTTTAAGAAAAATAAATAATAAAAGGCTTTTTTAATCACTTAATTAATGAGCTTAATTAAGCTTAGATTTTTAAATAATATATCAGTCCCATTAAGCTTTATAAAACTATTAGGCCTCGAATTAATAGGTTTAAAAATATTATTTACAAAAAAAATCTCTTATAAAATATATAAAATTCTTTGCTCTCTCTAATTAATTTAAATTTGATCTTTAAAAAAAAAAACCAATAATATTTAAAATATTTAAAATAAATATTTTATTGACAAAAATAAAAAATTATCTTTTAAATCTTTAACACCTTAATCGTCTCCGGTCCTCCGTCCCCGACCAACCACCGATATTCGTCTGAAAATCTTTAAATTATGCAATCGAGAAAAATTACATAATTAATCATTTAGTCACTCAAAATATATCATTCATGCGTACAAAATCATTTAATTAAAATATTTTAACCATTTAATAATTTTCATACATGCGGTCTAGGTAGACTGATTTTCGGACGTTACAGAGCCTTTCCCAACGGATTCTATATTAAAAAATTATAATCCCAGAAAATCTCATTTGGAAAAATAGTCGTTATTCGTCCATGTTATATGAACAGTTTCCTAGATCCATTTTAGTAATGCAGATATCTTCGGCAAACCTGTGTTATGGTATTGTAACGTCTCGAAAATTTGAAGGTCCACGTGAACCACATGGATGCAAAATTATCAAATTTCTTATGTATTTTAATTAAATTGTTTTAATTGCATTTATTGAATTTGATAGGCATGTTGTGGGGGCCCGGACGCTAATCAAGTTCTTAATCATAATTGGAATTAATTAATCAATTAAAAACAGGTTCTAAATTTTTTTATTTTTTTTTAAATGCGGAACGTAGTGAAATCAAACCAGTATACAACTCAGTATAAAATACAATACAAGTCTTGTACTGCATGCATTCAACTCCACTAAGGTTTAACAACTAATGTCAAGTGTTACAACCCTATTATACATCATAATCCAAGTCCGGAGCCTCTACTCTAATCACGATCTCTCCTCATCTCCTGGACCCTGATCCTGTCCCACCTGTTGTCATGCACACATACAAACACGACAACAGCCGGATAACTCCGGTGAGAATATAATCCCAGTATAAATCAACGAAACATGCAATCATATAAACAAATATAAAGCATGTAATCAGGTAATAGTAATATGTATCAAAATCTAAAACATAATTACAATTCTACAATTCAGACTAGACTCAATCCTAGTCTAGGGATCCCGGTTCCAAATGTGGTATTCCTATATCGAATTCCGTAATAGAAGGAACTCTGTTCCTATTACTCGATATAACCAAATATGGTGTTCCTATATCGAATTCCGTAATAGAAGAATTCCAATCCTATTTACTCGATATAACCAAACATCTGGTGTCCTGACCTAACCGTCATGGACTGTAGCTCTATCGCTAATATCCTATCTTGAGACAACGTCCAATGTGCCCGTGGCGATCCCGCCACTGTCAGACACTTCCGTCCCAAGATGTCTACACTATCCTGTGACATCGTGCAATGTGCCCGTGGCGATCCCACCACTATCAGGCACTTCTGTCACAAGATTACTCGTCTGATACCCGCTATCTATAAATCAAGAAGACAAGTATATCAGTCCAATCAATGCAAATATCAATGCAATAAAGTAAAGTATGTGATTTAGGGAAACTCAAGTCTAAACCGACTTGAGTCGATCTCCCAATACCACATTGACTTATACTTTTCGTTCGTAGTCACGATCTAAAGCAATATCACTTCTGAACTCAAGGCTGTCTCTGTAAATCTGAAACGACATACCGGGAATACTAATATCAATATTCCATTCTCAATTAAATTCTGAATCTGGTTAATCTGGATTTAATTCAAAATCAACGGTATAACGGTACAATCTCGATATCCCATCAATACAACATCACCAGATATTAATTACAAATCATAACCCATATTCGATACAATTTGTAATCAGTCTATAATCCAAATCTATTCAATTCTCAATCAATATAATCAGAAAATCATAACAATTCCAGAATCAATCCGTTTTCTGATCTGACTTCGATTCTACGATGTCTAACATGTCAAGAACATCATATATGGATTATATCAAATTCCTACAACATCATCTTTTTAAATGATACCAGAAATCAATAAAGCTTACGTCCAGTTGAAGCTCGTGTCAAGAGCAGTACGGTACCGTGTCCGGATTTAATTTCTGATATACGGTTGTAACAAAATCACAAATCTAAGATCACAAGAATTTGAGGAAATCTTCTCTGGAATCTCGGTTGTTGCTCTTCGTGAATTGCAATTTACAAGGTTATATATATCACATGCATGTCCAAGGGCAAGACAAGTGTCCTCAAACCCAATAATTGCACTTTAGTCCCTCAACTTTTCACTATTTGCAATTTGGTCCTCAAAACTCTTTTTAATTCTATTTCAATCCTAATTAATTACAAACATCGTGTAATTTAATTCATCATTCCAAAATTCGTAATTTAAATAATCTCGGATTAAAGCGATATAATCTCGGGCCTTACACATGTTTACATATTTAAAATATTGTTTTCAACTAGAATGCAAAAAACTGTGTTTTAAAGGTTATTCGAGACGCGATCGAGGAACGGAGACCAGAAACTATATGAGGAAAAATGTTTTAATCAAATATTTACTTTTAATTATTTAAAAATGGTATATGTTATATAATATTTTTGAAAATGGGGTTGTTTTGAGGTGTTTTTACACGCCGAGACGTATTTTTAAAAGATATTCGATTTTTTAGGAAAATTTTATCTTTTCGATAACTCGAAAATCACAAACTTCCCTAAACAAAATATTTTAAATATTAATTAATGAGATTAATGGGCCTAATATACTATGTCAATGTGCCTAAGCTTGCACTTGTGTTTTAATATTAATAAATAAGGCCCTAATCACTACACAATTAAACTCATGCACACCTCAAGATACAAGGACTCTCCTAGGGCTGTTCCAGCAGCAAAAAAACACGCCCACACACCACGCCTTAAAGGCTGCACGTGAACTTTGGGAGCAAAAACGCAGCAACTCCCCCGTCTCTCCACCAACGTCTCTCGTATCGCCAAGTTATTTTTGTGCGTATTGAATGTAAAGGCACACCTTAACTTTCTTTCAAACATCTTTCACACCATAATATGTATATTTGATTAACTTTGCATGAAAAATATGTTGCACAAGTTTTATTTTCGTTTTTATGGGCATACCTGCATATAACTCATGTTTTGATGATATAAAACTCTTCCTAATGATGCACAAAGGGGCTTCCATGGTAGGGTAACTTGGAGGGACGTTTTTCAACAATTTTAGTGGCCATAGGAGGCTGGACAAAGGCTGCACCAGTGGGGGAGAAGGCTTGCACAAAAAATAATAATAATAAGAGTCCTTGTGGGCAAGGGTTCTTCGGCTAGGGTGTACTTTGCTATTCATGGTTGTGGCTGCTGTTAGGGCATGGCTAGGAGTCCTAAGAGAGTCATATGAGAGTCCTAGGGTGACTGCACAAGGGGTGGCTCGAAGGGTTAGGCGATCGCATGGGACTAGGAGACGTACACATATAGGATTAGCGGTTTGGAGGGCTGGGATTGTTGGGGCGGTTAAGTCCTGTCCAGCAGCATGTTAGGGGTTCAGTCATGGTCCTAGGAAGGGCTCATAGGGGCTGGTCGAGTCTCTTGAGAGCTAGGATCGAAAATTACTAGGCTAGGGTGGCTAGGGTTTTCGAAGGAATGAGAACAAAATTTCAGTAGGTATCCTAGGCTGCTCATGGGTTCTAATTGGATTAATTTGGGTGGAAATAGGTTTAGTTATGTCTTAGGAATCTTGACTTTAAGTTTGGTAACATTTGGTTAAATTTCGAGTTCATACGAGTCAAAACTGGGATGTACATCTAAGTTTTAAAAACGATTTGGAAAATTAGTCGAGGGCATAAGTTTAAGCCTAAAAAATATTTATGGGTGTATTTTGAGGCGATAGGTTAAGTTTAAAATGATTTGGGTCGTCATTTAAAGGTCTGAGGATAATTACAAAAATTATGCTTCTAGGGGTAAAACGATCATTTTACACCTGAAAAATGTTAGACGTCCTGATAGTGCCCTGAATGCTATAATAAATGTAAAAAAATTTATTTTAAATGTTTATGAAATTTATTATGAAATATTAATACTAAAAGACATTTTGCATGCTTGGTTTAAAAGAAAAATGATTTTAATATATATGCCTTAATTTTTTTATAAATGATGAGAATATGAAATGTTAGAGGAAGTGAAATAATTGTGACTATTACGATGATACGATGATATGATTGGGGATATCGTGAGGGAAAAGGCCCCAGAGGGAGTCTATTTACGTGAGAAGGTCCCAAAGAGAGCCCATTTATGGGAGAAAGAGCCAGAAGGAGCCCATATATAGGAGAAGGCCCCAGAGAGAGCCCGACGATCGTGATGAAATGATATGATAATATGATAGGCCAATGCTCAGTTGACGGGTGAGAGTGTCGCTGATGTCCCCGTCGCCCAGTACTGTGGATACATGTAGATGCATACATCGATCTTAAAGCTGTAACGAAAGTCACAATTAACGATCTGAATTCAATTTCAGGAAAGCGTAGATGTTTATGATGAAAAGGAAAAATGTTTATAATGAAATGATATATACTATGAAATGATGAAAGGAAAAATGGTTATGTTTATGCATGTCATGGAAAGTTATTTTAAGTAAAAGTATTTTCACTGTTACATGCGATTGTATATATATTACTAGTTATTAATATTATAGTTTGATGAGTCATTAGACTCACAAGGTATGATGGATGCAGGTGAGCATGATATTAATGTAGAGGGAGGTCTTGATGGTTGTTCTTGCTGGACTGAAGGTGCATACAACCCGAGGACCAGCGCTAGATTTTCCGCATTATATATGATTATGATTATGATTTACGTTTAAGTTTACGTTAAATATTTTTACGACTTTTATATGATTTTGAGTGGTTTTGGAGAGGATGTTATATTTAGGATTATTTTGAAAGACGAGCCATTTAATGGACAAGGCCGTTTACCTTTGGATACGGCTTATCTAGGTCTTTTTCAGAGTGTAGCTCGCTCTAAGTAAAAAAAGTACTTCATGCTCTTTTGCACCCTTTAGAGCTTGTTTGCTATAATGGAGCTAATGAGCAAGGAATCAGTAAAGAAAGAGTTTAGATGTATGTGGTTTCTAGACAAGGCTTAGTTCAAAATAAAAGGTGATACATGCTATACATACACATACACGTCGGCTCCATACCGGTTCCCTAAAAAGTCATTTTAGGAATTTTATATTGAATGGCACATGGTTCTGCATCGACAAGCAAGAAAAAATGACTTGTCTCATTGAATTTGAGGGTCCCATTGACAAACCATCAATGTATTAAAGAATCAAAGGAAATGCGTAAAGTGCGAATTCTTTAGATAAAATTTCTCAATATGAAAGAGTTATTCAAAATAGGTTAAAATCCATCAAAAAGGAAACCCTACCTTAGGAATCTCATGTTTCCATGCTTATGGAATCGTCTGCTAATCTTAGAGCTTGGCTAGTTACTTCATATTATATACCTTTTTTTTCAAGATTGGTAAGTTATGTTTGGGAAAGATTTATGAATCTATGTTTCAAATTACTTTCTTTTTAATTTTCAAATGTAGTTGGTATATTTTATTTTAAAACGGTATCAAAATTTTTTATACATGTATATATATGGTTCGGGGGAGACTAGGAAAGAAAAAAAAAATTCTAGTACATTTTAAAGAAAACGAGTAGTGGACGTTTCAGGTGTAGACGAGGCAAGAGCTACAAATTCATTCTATGACTTGGTCTTCTTAGGATGGGCATTGGGTTTCATCCACATTCTTGGATATTTTCCTGCTATATCAACCCGAACCGTGGCTGGGTTGATTCATGCTCTAATTTTTAATATATCTCAATTATGCTGATATATCTGATATTGATAAATTATAAACCCATCAGTACCAACCTTATATTTTTCGTTGTCTGTTTGTGAGAAGCTAGTGGTTTCTCAATATCATATATGATAGACTCTTGTAAAACATATCATAATTAAGTGTAAGCCTGTAAAAAACCTATAATGCTATCAGAAAAAATGTTCTTATCAAATTTTTGTAGCTTACCCGGAACTTTTTCATTTAGGGTAATTGAACTCATTTTGAAGCATTTCGAGATGTTATATTAAATGCCTCTTCAGTTTCATGATGACATAAAAATCAGCGTTTTTCATCTCTTGTTTACAAAATCTGAAAGAATATTTTCATGAAATTCAATAATAAAAATATAAAATATAATTTTGACATAAAGCTTGTCATCTTAATAATCTAGTCTTTTTAGGTTTCAACTCAAATCTATTTTTCAAAAAAAAATTTAACATATATACTATCAACTTTCAAGGTAAATTTCTTAGCAAGTAAAAATAATGGTTGTTTTCAAAAGCTTTTTTACTGCATGAAATCCATTTTAGTTGATATGTCATCGTATGACCTCTGCATATGAAAATAGTCCAATGCAATATTTGCCTAGTTGTTCTCCTTTCAGTGTGAGCTTTTTGAGAACTGATGCCCACCAATGATCATTGACATCTATGTATAATATCATATCATCTTCAACTTGAGAATTATCCATTTTTGAACTTTTTCAAATCTCTTTCAGTTAGCTAAAGTCCCTTAGTGGTCTATATGTTCTTCAGATAATATGAATTTTGCATCTTTCTTAAGCAATGGACTGAAATTTTTTATATGATTTGCTAAATTATTGAACATTCTAACAAAGTTAACAGCTCCTAAAAAACTTTGGAGTAGTCTCTTGGCTTCGATTCTTTCTGAAAATTTTGAAATTATTTCACAATGTGTTTTTGCAGAATAATTCTTGACTCGTCTATTTATATTTCAAGGAATTCAATTTTCTCGCAGCAATGATGTCCTTCTTTTCAAATAAGATCAGTTGTGTTGTGAGGAAATTTGTGAATTTCTTTCTTCCTTCAATCATCCAAATCTAATAGAATTAAAACTTATAATCAAATTCAGAGAATAGTTTAGTGTAGCATATATAATTGATCGAATGTTTTTTAATAGTATAAGATACCCATCAAATTCAAAAATTTGTTTATTTGGATTTCACCGTGATATCTTACCAGAAAACATGGACTGTTGTATGGTAATATTCATACTTTGATTAAACCAATGTCCAAATGTTTTTATATATATATAATAATCTGCATATCTATGTTTATCGAGATAGGCTTGCATCTGAAGAGCTCATATTCTTTGTGTTCCTTAATTTTAAAGATGACTTTTAGTTTGTTCATTGCTCACCATGCCAAAGGATCCTTACTCTAATGTGTTTTTTTTTATTTATTTATCATTCTCTTGATATTTTTTTAAGGATAATTTCTATTCAAAATCTACATATTTCTAATATAAATTAATATTCAGGAATTCCATTTTCTCTGATTGAAGAATTTTCTCTATTCTTATTTGGAGCATTGTTTCTCTAAATATTTTAGAATCCTTGGGTGTAGAAGTTTTTTTTCTTCACCACACTTGCTACAAAACTGGATTGACATTTTTCTATAAATACCTTTCTTAGTATTTGTGTTATGACCTTATGATCACATGTGTTGTCAACATTAATATTCTAGTCTCATTTTTTTGTGTATAAGATATAAACATTTATAGGAAATTGTTTCCTGACAAGATGTCCGCTCCAATATTATGAAAGTAAATCGGTGATGTTTTCATCTTGTACCATGATTTTTGTCATGTACCTTCGATTATGATTTCTGCTTTATTAATCATTTTGCATAAGATTAAGATCTACTTTGAGAAATATCGTCCAGCTATTGCATAAGATTAAGATCCATTTTGAGAATTAATCTTCTTCCAATTCTTTGAAAAAAATTCCTCATTTTTCTGTACAAATTCCTAATCTTTAATCAATATAAGCAGCAAAGTTTTGTACTTTATATTGTTTGTTTTAAATCCCTAGTAAGATGTATATCGAGAATAGACTTGTAGTCATTGGATTTTCCACATCCGATCTTCTGCCATTAATCTAATTATGTTCTCGAGTCATTTTCAATTTTTTTGTTCCTCGAGAAATTTTAATCCAAGAACAATTTGGTCAGGTTCTTTCCTTGAATTCCTTTTATATGAACCTCCAAATATTTGATGTTTATCATTATTTGGCGGGTTCTTATCATGGATTCTTCCAAATAGTATGATATGGTATTACAAGGAAATTGTTTTTTTCTTCTTGTATTATCAAATAAAATTTCATCTTCTCTCCATCCTTTCGTACATCAAAGTTTTTCTATTATTGGAAAGCTTTTGGTGTCAATTGGGTTTCTTGGGTATATATATTTTCCCACCCATGAGTCCATGACTTGTTATTCTATCTCTTTAAAAATATAGTCTTTTTGGTTTCATCATAAAATTCTGATTTATTTGTAAAATTGGTTTGTCTTGTGATAAACTTGAATTTTTTATGATTAAATTACCTAAGCAACTTTTTCAAATATTTATGATATTTCTGGTGATGGCAAAAGAAAGCTGCAAATCTATATATATATATATATATATATATATATATATACATTTCATTCACTCAATGAAATTCATTATTTTTCTATCATCACTTATATTGTGATAATGTGAGTTTTATATATATATATATATATATATATATATATATATATATATATATATATATATATATATAAAACTCACATTATCACAATATAAGTGATGATAGAAAAATAATGAATTTCATTGAGTGAATGAAATGTCATTTGTATAGGTGCAGTAAAATGTAAGTCCTAAAACATATCTTCTCTTGCTAGTAACTCACCTATCTTCTCTGGCTAGTACATCAACCACTGCCGCTACCTCTATTTTTCTCTCATCCTCTTCCTTTCTCCTCTTATCATCCAATCTCTTTGACTCTTCATATTTATCTTTCTTAGCTCGGTGGCGTTTCTGCTCTTCAACCTTTTTGTAGTCACACATCTCCTCAGTTTTGGCATCACCACGTTTCATATACTCAAGAATTAGCCAGCTACAATATTAAACCCCTCATTCATATGCTGTCTGACTTGAACAATTTGAGCTTTCATTTCAATCTCCATATCATTTTGAATTCATGAAATCTGAGCTGAAATTTATGTGTTCATAGTGACGGCTCGATTCTTTATTATGGTTTGATCGGTCGTGGTCAAACAAAATTGTGATTAATTGCACTTAGGTTCTTGACCATTTGAGCCTTGAAATTATCGAGCTGCACCTAATTAGCATATTTTTTTTTTTTTACTTCTATTTCATTCATGAATTGAGAGAGCGTGAACAGCTGAGACACGAGATGATCGAATGGTGTCTTGGTTGGAGAGAGTTGGCAGTGATTCCACATAAATAACCAACTCCTTGCCAGACAGCTCAAGAGAGATCATTTTATCTTCAGTCTGTTTCTCTATGGAAGGAGTGGTTGGCAAAAGATTGGACATTCAAATCTTTGTCAGTGTGATATTCCCTTTTCTCAACAGTAAAATCTGCAAGCATGTGAGAGTAGAGGTTCATCTTGCTTTGATCGAAGCCAAACTGGAATAGAGATCTGAATACTCCAACAACAAAGATTAAAGAAATCTCTGGGAGTTCTCTATATGGCACTTGATGGGGGGAGGGGAGTAGCTGTAAGAGTAGATGCCCTGCAAGCCAACGGTTGGCTAGGGAATTTATTGACTCAAGTGAAATAAACAATCTTTATTTTAATATAATTTAATTTTTAATGGTTTCGTTATACTTTATCTATATACCCATGCAAGCAGCATAGATAAAGTCCTTGATTATGCTTTAATACAAATGAATCGTAATTCGATGTTGAAACTCATTTGTAAACACTACATATTCTAAATTCGTTCCTAGTCGATTCAGCCGCCTAAAACATGGATAAAGGTCGCTTGAGCTCGAGACTAGCATCTGTGATGTTGTGTACTGCGTTTCTTGGTAAGGGCATAGAGATGTCCAAACATACAGATGGGTAGTCATATGATGATTATACCGAACAACCCTCCCTCGGACTTTCCAAGTGGTTATCATTCATCGAGAGGATAAGTTCGTGGTTATGATTGTACACCATTAGTCCTTACGACCCGGGACAACACTGAGGCTCTATATGCTAGGGCTGTGCTTTGACTCGTTTACCGGCTCCAGGAGAGTCATCAGGTGGCGTGGTTGGGCACAGTTGCGACACATATAGGAGCCAGTGCATTGTAGTCGGGGATTCACCGCTCACTTACGGGTGTGGATATCCTATGTGATCTAATGAAATAATAGTGCATGGAATCTCTGGCCAGAGTACGAGATGTACGTTGGAGAAAGAGTTCTCCAAATAGTACACGCGATGCCACTATTATAGTTATCACATAGTTATCGAATTAATATGCAATCCTCGATGAACCAATGGTTGCAGATTCGATCGGGATATATGAGATGAAGGGACCGTACTGTACGTTAATCATAATCGACTGGTTCTTGCAGGCACTATCAGTGATACCTAGGGGATCATGGGGCGATGCTACTAGACGCTCTTACCATGATCCGATGGGTGCTATCAGAAATGAGTTTTGACATTCTTGATCAAGGTGTTGATGAAAAGAATGGGGCTGACTAGGGTAAGCCCGAATAAAGGATTATGTCCTGAATCACAAAGAGTTGTGAGCCCACGGCTAGCTGTATCCCTGAACCATTGAGGGTCACACAAGTACTGGATTGTTTGTTCCCGTTGAGAGAATAAATTCAAGGAGTTGAATTTATATTATGATATAGTAAATTCAAGGAGTTGAATTTATGATAAATAAATCTTGAGAGAATAAATTCAAGGAGTTGAATTTATATTATGATATAGTAAATTCAAGGAGTTGAATTTATGATAAATAAATTTTGAGAAAATAAATTCAAGTAGTTTATGAATTTATAAAATTCGGAGAGAATAAATTCAAAGAGTTGAATTTATAAAATTTGATAATTTAATTTATAAAACTCAAATGTTGGGTTTATTAAATATTAAATTTTGGAGGTGATAAAAATTCAAGGAGTTGAATTCATAATTTAAATAATAAATTCAAATGTTGAATTTATAATGTATTTAATTTATTAAGCTCAAAAGTTGAGTTGATTAATTAATAAATTAAATATGGTGGATAATATGTTTAATGGGCTTGTAGAGGTACAAGTCCAACATATTAAATAATTAAAGTTTTAATGGGCTTTGATTAAATTAATTAAACTAGTTTGACTAGCCCAATTAATTAAATCAAGCTCATTAATGTTAATTATATATTTTAGGCAAATTCTAAAAACCTAGCCTCCACTAAGCATGGTGATTTTCGAGAATCACAATAATTATTCCTCCATATTTTAGTTTACTTAATTAATTAGATTAATTAAGTAAATGATGATTAAAGAAATATTAAGATTTCTTTATTCCCTTTTTGCATAAGATTCATTTCGAGAGTTTCAAGAATTGAGAATTCTTTTTCGGCTCTTTCAATATGCAAAAAATAATTTTGTACTCTCAAAAGAATTTTTGAGCCGCCTCTCAATTATTTTCTCTCCTACGAAAAACTTCTTTTAATTCTCTAGTGCGAATTAGAAGAGGAACAAATCATCTAGTCGTGGACCTGATTAGAAGAAAGGAGTCTCTTGAAGAAAGTTCGTAGGGATTCATCAAGAGCTAGATCCGCTAATACCGGAGTAGTTGGAGCCACGTGATTTATTCACCAAAGGTATAATTTTTAGCCCCCTATGAATGTTTAAGTTAAAATCATACGAGCGTCCAAACAATTTTGATTGTCAAAATAAAATAAAATTTTAAACTTCCGCTGCGTTTGGGCGTGTAGAAAACCGGGATCCAACAGTGGTATCAGAGCCAGGTTTTCTGAATCGTATGATTTAAATTATATTGAATAATTTGTTTCTAACCACACAAGAAAATTTTCAGAAAAAATCGATGCACCATAAAATTTTTTTTCGGAAAATCAAAAAAAAAAAAAAAAAATTCGCGATCTGCCCGGAATTGTTCCGGGCAGACCGCGCGCAGAGGCGCGCAGCGTGCGCGCGCGGAGCGGCGCAGCGTGCGGAACGTCCGCACGCTGTGCGCCGCCCTGCGCGGCGCACAACACGGCGCAGCGTGCGGAGCGTCCGCACGCTGCGCGCAGCGTTGCGCGCACCTGTGCGCGCTTGCGCGCACAGGTGGCTGCCACTGCCCGAATCGTTCGGGCAGCGGGCGGGAAGCGAGGGCGACTGCCCGGGATCGTCTCGGGAAGCGTTCTGATTGGTGGGCTTGAATTGTTTGGGCCCGTGGTGCAATTTTCTGGTTTTTCAAAATTTTGGGTAAAATTGATATTTTTGAAAATTGGTTCAATTTTTATTTTGGAAAATTAATTTTTGAAAAATTTATAATTTTCTTGTAAAATAAATAATTAGAATATGATTTTAATTATTTATGGTAAAAATGAGTTTTTACAAGAAATCAATTATTATTGATTTAATTGGAAATTAAATAAAAGAGTTTAATTAATTTATTAAATTCTTTAATAATTGTGGTGGTTAGTGATAAAATTATTAGATATATGATTTATCAATTAATTAAATTGTTTAATTAAATTGATGTTAATATTTGATATTAAATGCATGAAGGATGATCGAGAGCCTTGACCAATGTGTTAGGTGTATGTTAGGAAATTTTACTGTTTTTATTCAATTTTATAATATTTGATATTATTAAAGTGGGCCTGGTTTATGGCCCGTTCCCACCCCCATGAGATGTATCCCTTATGTGCCATGGCTATTCAAATGTAATAATTAGAAATAGTGGGAGATCAAGACTGGAAGATGGTGGGCCCGATGATCAAGATGAAGACATGTAAAATATTGGAAGCTTTTGTAATAAGTTGCATTTGCATCCCTGCATTCACCTAGGTTTGGACCTGGACCCATGTATGGCTCACATAGATCTAATAGTGTTGGCAATCGATCATCCTTATTTATTGTTGAATGACATATTATGATATATGCGATATATAGTAGTATACATGTATGTATATTATTAGATAATATAGTTGCATGAATCCGGCAAACATACAAATTCGTGGCACACGATTTTTAAATTAAAATGATGAGACAATTTAAAATTAAAATCCCTCATTTTGAATAAGATTCAAAATTTATATCAAACCGAAAAAGTAAAAATTAAAGGAGTTTAATTTTTCCTTGCCTTCCATCAACCGTGGTTGCATGTTGATCGCTACCCGCGGACAGTGTCTGGCTCATATTATTGGGGAGGCCTGGACGCCGGAAAGCTGTGACTTCCACCGGACATATGATGTGAATTGAGTGGAACTCCCATGACTTCGGCTCATATTATTGGGGGAACTCATGGCGACCGTCTACTACAATTCAATATTGATGGGTCAGTTTGACACGCGAAAATAAACGGCGTCATATTATTGGGTCCTTATTAAACGTGAGGCAAAACACGCGGAGGTTGCATAGGGATGCAATTGGACTCTACCTTTTAGAAATTATAATTGGCTGATATTATTCGGGATTATAATTGGCTAATTGGACTTTACGTGCCTACTAAGGAAATACGATTTCCCTTTTTCATCAGAGGGTGGTGGAAATGTCAAAATAGTAGGAGGGTAATTTATAAAATGAAATCCATATTTTATATCTTAAAATTATTTAAAATAATCAGCAACCATTATTCTGTTTCCGTATCAGTATATTTTCGATTTCGTCACATAATCAATTTTTATTATTAACAAGCTAACCGAATCTAATTTTCAAGACTGGTTGGGAAAATTGTTCTGAGTTCGGAGAAAATGGCATACACACTAATGTCAGTCCTACTGAACTGACAAAACATGCAAGATGGTAGGACCATAGTATGCAAGCTAAAGTGTAACATGCTCGCTTTTACGTCAAATGAACTGTAGGGACAGTTTGAGGAAAATTTGAATGCTGCTGACATTCGAATGCTCGTGCAAGAGTTGCATGGTGCATGAAACTATGCACACCACTTTCAATGAGCTCATGACTACACGCACGCAAGACAGGGCTTTGGCCCATGAGCATGGTGTACGTATGACTGGGCTTGCTAAGAATGTGGTGTGTCTGGAATATGTGATTCCTAACGAGTTCCTAGATAACATCAATTTGTTATATTTCTCTTCCTCATTTGATGGGGTTATGGTGAATTGAATAAGATAGATGATAGCCTTGAAGTGCTAGTCAATACGCTTATAATTTATGAGATCACCATAAAACATGGAATTGTTGTTTTTCTTATGGCCCTCTCGTCAGACGAAAACGGTCCACAAGGTAAGGGAAAGAAATGTTCTGCCCCTCACAAGAAAAACAATCCCAATAAGAAGCAAACTCTGAAAGACACTTAAAAGGCCTACAAAGTCCGATAAGTTAGAACATATTTATTTCACTGCAAGAAGTCCGGACATAAGAAATTATATGCGCCAGAATTGTTCTGGAAATGATAAGTGAATGTCCGAGTAAACATGATTTCAACAACAAACAAAAGAAAGTTAGATTATCCAAATCCCACACAAATATGGCACGCTAGACTAGGTCATATTTCCCAAAGAAGGATGCACAAGCTAGTGGGAGAAGGCATGTTGACTTGTCAGACATAAATTCTCTACATGCTTGTAAGTCCTGTTTAAAAGGAAAATTGACCAAGACTCCATTCAATGGAAATGTGGAACGTGCACATGGTCTACTGGATTTGATCCATACAGACGTTTGTGGCCCGCTAAGTGTTAGCACAAAATATGGGCAATCCTACTTTATTACCTTTACTGATGACCATTCGAGGTATGTGTGTGTTTATTTGATAAAACACAAATCTGAAGCATTTGAAAGGTTCAAAGAATTCAGATATGAAGTAGAAAACCAGCTAGAAAGAAGTATTAAAGCATTTCGATCTGATCGAAGTGGAGAATACTTGAGTGCTGAATTTTTGGGTTATCTAAAAGAGAATGAGATTCTCTCACAGTGACTCCACCAGCAACACCACAATTGAATGGTGTTTCTGAACATTGTAAGCGAACCTTGTTGGACATGGTTCGATCAATGATGAGATTCACTGAATTGCCTACATCGTTTTGGGGCTTTGTGCTTGAAACTGCGGCAATGTTGTTGAATAATGTCTATACTAAAGCAGTAGATAAAACACCCTATGAGATATGGATGGGTAAAACTCCCGAATATTCTTACATGAGAATATGGGAATGTCCTGCTTATGTGAAGCAGACAGTGGGAGACAAATTGGATAGTAGATCCACTTTGTGCTACTTTGTAGGATATCCAAAGAATTCTGTTGGATATCATTTCTATCATCCCAATGAAGCAAAAGTGTTTGTTTCAAGAAATGCCACTTTTTGGAAAGGGAATTTCTATTAGATAGAAAAGGCAAGATGATAGAACTTGAAGAAATTCAAGATACTCCCTCAACTATAGAAGTTGAACCCATTTCTCAAGAACCAGTAGTTGAAGTACAAGCTCCTAGAAGGTCTAATAGGGTTATTAGACCACCTGCAAGATATACGCTTCTTCATGAACAAGGCCATGTTGAGTCTTGTGTTGGATGTGATCCAATAAATTTCAAAGAAGCAATATCTGATACTGATTCAACCAAATGGCTTGAAGCCATGCAGTCAAAAATGGACTCTATGTATTCAAACCAAGTCTGGACGTTGGTAGATCAACCTGAGGAAATCGTTCCTATAGGGTGCAATTCTACAAAAGAAAGCTTGGGGCGAATGGGAAGGTAGTGACCTTCAAAGTAAGACTGCTTGGAAAAGGTTATACTCAAAGGCAAGGAGTTTTCTATGAGAAACTTTTTCACCAGTTGCTATGTTTAAGTCCATTAGATTACTACTAGCCATAGCATCATGGTATGACTATGAGATATGGCAAATGGATGTAAAGATTGCGTTCCTCAATGAAAACATCAAAAAGGAAATTTATATGTCTCAACATGAGGGATACACATCAGTAGGAAGTGAGCATAAGGTATGCAAACTTCAGAGATCAATATATGGTCTCAAGCAGGAGTCAAGGAGTTGGAACCTCAGATTTGATAGCACTATCAAAGGGTTTGATTTTGCTAAGAATCCTGAGGAACCATGTGTGTACAAGAAAATTAGTGGGAGTGTAGTGACATTCCTAGTACTTTATGTTGATGATATCCTACTCATTGGGAATGATGTGGGATTATTGCAATCAACTAAAGTATGGTTAGCCAATAAATTCTCCATGAAAGACGTGGGTGGAGCATCCTATGTATTGAGAATACAAATCTATAGAGATAGATCAAAGAGGATGCTGGGACTCACCCAAGTCACTTATATCGATATCATTTTGAAACGATTCTTTATGGAAGAGTCCAAGAGAAGATACTTACCAATATGTCATGGTATTACTCTATCTATAATTATGTGTCCCAAAACTGATGAAGAGATAGAGATGATGATACGTATTCCATATGCGTCAACTATTGGTAGTATCATGTATGGTATGATATCGACACGTCATGATGTTGCTTACGCTTTGAGTGTTACAAGCAGATATCAGGCAAACCCTGGTCCAGTGTATTGGAAGACCGTGAAAGATATTCTTAAGTACTTGAGAAGGACTAAGAACTTGTTCATGGTCTATGGGGGTGGAGAATTGAAATTGGAAGGCTACTTGGATTCTAGCTTCCAATGTGATGTAGATGATTCGAAATCGACCTCTGGTTTTGTATTCATGCTATATGGTGCAGCTGTCTCTTGGAAAGGTTCCAAGCAAGACACCGATGCGGATTCCACCACTGAAGTTGAATACTTTGTTGCATCTGATGCAGCAAAAGAGGTAGTTTGGATGAGGAATTTTGTCCAAGAGTTGGGCGTTATTCCTAATGGAGTTGATCCAGTCCCGTTGTACTGGGACAACACTGGTGCCGTTGCGCAAGCAAAGGAACCAAGGTCTCATCAGCGATCCAAACATGTACTGAGGAAGTTCCACATCATACGGGAGATTGTGGGAAGAGGAGACATATCAGTCGAGAGAGTCCCCTCTGCAGATAATGTTGCTGATCCACTTACAAAGCCCTTGCCAGGACCATTGTTTGAAAAGCATCGCGAAGCAATGGGATTAAGGGTAGTTGGCTCTAGGGCAAGTGGGAGATTGTAAGAGTAGATGCCCTGCAAGCCAACGGTTGGCTAGGGAATTTATTGACTCAAGTGAAATAAACAATCTTTATTTTAATATAATTTAATTTTTAATGGTTTCGTTATACTTTATCTGTATACCCATGCAAGCAGCATAGATAAAGTCCTTGATTATGCTTTAATACAAATGAATCGTAATTCGATGTTGAAACTCATTTGTAAACACTACATATTCTAAATTCGTTCCTAGTCGATTCAGCCGCCTAAAACATGGATAAAGGTCGCTTGAGCTCGAGACTAGCATCTGTGATGTTGTGTACTGCGTTTCTTGGTAAGGGCATAGAGATGTCCAAACATACAGATGGGTAGTCATATGATGATTATACCGAACAACCCTCCCTCGGACTTTCCAAGTGGTTATCATTCATCGAGAGGATAAGTTCGTGGTTATGATTGTATACCATTAGTCCTTACGACCCGGGACAACACTGAGGCTCTATATGCTAGGGCTGTGCTTTGACTCGTTTACCGGCTCCAGGAGAGTCATCAGGTGGCGAGGTTGGGCACAGTTGCGACACATATAGGAGCCAGTGCATTGTAGTCGGGGATTCACCGCTCACTTACGGGTGTGGATATCCTATGTGATCTAATGAAATAATAGTGCATGGAATCTCTGGCCAGAGTACGAGGTGTACGTTAGAGAAAGAGTTCTCCAAATAGTACACGCGATGCCACTATTATAGTTATCACATAGTTATCGAATTAATATGCAACCCTCGATGAACCAATGGTTGCAGATTCAATCGGGATATATGAGATGAAGGGACCGTACTGTACGTTAATCATAATCGACTGGTTCTTGCAGGCACTATCAGTGATACCTAGGGGATCATGGGGCGATGCTACTAGACGCTCTTACCATGATCCGATGGGTGCTATCAGAAATGAGAATAATAATTTTCTATCGTTAAATTGACTTTATTTTATGTTTATCCTTGTTTTTTTGATAGTTTAACGAATAGTCGCCCCTCCAACAAGAAAAGGTATAAAATGGAAGCTTCTAGAAATGTTGTTAATCAAAAAAATATATTTAAAAATTAATATAATATTTTGTTTATCAAAATTTTAAATAATAAATAAATATTTTTCAAAAATCAAAATTTTTGTCATTTATTAGATAAATAAATTTTTATTAAAAATTTTAATTATTTATTAAAACATGTTAAAAATATATATATTGAAATTATAATTAAGATACATAATAATAAGTAGTAAAAGATTTATATGCGTTTTATGTATTATTTTTATTTTTAATTTGATCAAATAATACTAAACAATAACACGAAATTATTTTCAATATAAAAGATTTATTCGATTTAAAAAGGAAGTTTTGTTTAGATTTTTTCTATGTAAAATATGGAGTGATTTGATTAGGTTTTGAGTAGGGTAACAAGAGTAATTATGAAATTAAATATTTTGATGTCTTACTCTAAAGGTCTCAAACTTAATAATATAGATAATATCAATTTACAGATAATCAATATATCAAAATTAATGACGAAACTCTTTTAAAATTTGGAAAATATAATATTAAATAAAAAATTATATTTTATTTAATATGATAGGAGAGTAGTGATAACTAAATAATTAAAAATAACACAAAAATTAAAATCATGATCGAAATTAAATAAAATAATATAATTAATATAAATATTTAGGTAGTTTCTATTTTCATGATACGTCAAATTCAAATTCCAAATACTTACTATAAATGTGATATACAATGGATCCAAAGATCTGAAAATGCAATTTAGAATTGAGAATTCTTTTTCGGCTCTTTCAATATGCAAAAAATAATTTTGTACTCTCAAAAGAATTTTTGAGCCGCCTCTCAATTATTTTCTCTCCTACGAAAAACTTCTTTTAATTCTCTAGTGCGAATTAGAAGAGGAACAAATCATCTAGTCGTGGACCTGATTAGAAGAAAGGAGTCTCTTGAAGAAAGTTCGTAGGGATTCATCAAAAGCTAGATCCGCTAATACCGGAGTAGTTGGAGCCACGTGATTTATTCACCAAAGGTATAATTTTTAGCCCCCTATGAATGTTTAAGTTAAAATCATACGAGCGTCCAAACAATTTTGATTGTCAAAATAAAATAAAATTTTAAACTTACGCTGCGTTTGGGCGTGTAGAAAACCGGGATCCAACAGTAGCTTCTACATTTAAATGTCCAGACCGGCCCACTTGGCCACCGATCTGAAAATAGTTTCGACAACGGTTGGAATTTGAGGGAGTTCTTCCATATGGGTGGGTATCTCGATCTCTTTCTCAATAATTATGATCTCAGCATCTGCTCGATCCTTAGGCGCTTCAACTTGAATGATCTCGGGCTGTTTTCCGTTCTAACTCTCTCCTAGATAAAAAAAAAAATATCTTCAACTGTTGCTTCCTCAGCAGCTGGAAGCTCAAAACTCTTGTCTCATTATTTTTATTCTCATAGACAAGGAGAAAGAATCCATATCTAACTGATTGATCACAACTGCATCATCAACAACAGTCGGATTATGATCGATGTGTTGTCTCTTTTTTGTTGCATTAAGTATCGCAAGATACTTTCTTTCAATTACAACTTGATAAAATCTCGTCTTTGAGAGCCTTTGAGATAACATCATCAGTTTATGCCCACCCTCTTATCTTTTCTTATCACTTCTAGATATACAACGGTTCGAAAGTTCACCCAACTATCTTACTTGACCATTTTATGTTTTGCACTCTAATTCATTCACTCCATTGCAAGGTTGATGGTAGCTTGAAAGTTGGAGAGTTTGGGCTCAACCACAAGAGCTTCCTTTTATTTGGCTTTTGGATCAATAATTGGCATACCAGACTGGTGAGAATTCTCCTTCGGTTCCAAAATTTTGACGTCCTTTAGGCTAGAGATGGGAGCTGCTGAAATTGGAGCAGGGACAAAGCGACTCAGGAATATCTTTATCAACTTGATCTTCTTTATTATGGGCTTCTTCGTCCGCTTCTTCTTCTTAGAGAAGAATTGAGTGAGAGGAACCTTCTCTCTATCATCTTCATAATTTGAAGAAAAAACTGGTTTTCTCTAGTATCCTGGGCCGTTGTCTTGGCCATACTTATTTGTTTCTTTTCTTTTTTCTTCTCAACTTCCTTTTCTTCTCTCTCAAGCTTTACATCCTACAACTCGACTCTGGTTGGCATATGCTTCTTGTGGTAGCATTCAACATTTGTTCAGTTCAACAACTTGGCTTCGTGAACTTGGACAATATTTATTAGCTTGATTTGCATCTTCTCCAACAAATAGCATAGAGGAATGTGAGCTTAGGATATTGGGCTTCCTTCTTCACCATGCAGGTGAAAGTATTGAATAGAAATTCGGACCAGTTGACATTGATTCTGGAGATGATGGTTGCCAGCCTTGGTTAACAATGTTTGCTAGCAACCTGTACTCCACCTTCAATCTTTCTTCTAGGCGGTGGGAGCAGCAAGTGGAGAGCCTCACAAACTGAATTTAGTTCTCTAGTAAGAATATTTGCCTTCTAGCAGTTTAGATATGGAGCTAAGTTTGACTGTTGGTAGGTTGAATGTTTCTGCAAACAACTTCTGGTTTGTACAGATTGGTTCCTTGGATTATGCACAAGATGGATTCATGCTTCATCCTTGTGGTCTCAAACAACTTGTTTAATATAATCTCTGAGTATTAGAATCTGCAACCCATAAAATTCATGATGCCTGAAGCCTCCAGCATCCTGAACATTGAGACCATGGGACCATGGACTTGTTTGACAATGTAAGTGTTAAATTAGGTGTCCGGCAAGCCAACTTGTGGCTCGGACTTTATTGATTTTAATGTAAAACAATCTTTATTTTAATAATATTTTACGATTTTATTCGATTATGGTATTATACTTTATCTGTATACCAATGCAATCAGCATAGATAAAGTCCTTGATTATAATTTAATACAAATGAATCATAATTCGATGTTGAATTAATACAAATGAATTATAATTCGATGTTGAAACTCATTTATAAACACTGTATAATTTGAATTTGTTCCTAGTCCATTCAGCCGCCAAAAACATAGATAAAGGTCGCTTGAGCTCGAGACTAGCATATGTGATGTTATGTACCGCGTTTCTTGGTAAGGGCATAGAGATGTCCAAATATACAGATGGGTAGTCATATGATGGTTATACCGAACTACCCTGTAGTATCCCGATGCCTAAATTGAGTAATTATTGGATTAATTATATTCTGCGAGTTCGGAAGGAACGAACCAGGATCGGACCGTCCGAAGAGGTTCGGATCGTCCGAAGTGGGTTCGGATGGACCGTTCGGTTCGGTGTCAGACCGAGTCTTGTCAACAGTAGACTGTGTCAGGGTTCGGATCGTCCGAAGAGGTTCGGATCGTCCGAAGACAGGTGGCTGGACACGTGGAAGACATGCAGAGTTCGGAACGTCCGAAGTGGATCGGATCGTCCGAAGTGCACAGGATCGGATCTTCCGAAGTGGATCGGATCGTCCGATCGTCGTCTATAAATAGAGGCGCGAGGCTTCACTTTTCAATTACCAATTCCGAGAGTTCCAGAGCGTTTTAGTCGTTTCTGATGGGTTTCTAGCTTTTCCCGAGGTTCGGGCACTAGCAGGGAGCTACTGGCTTTGTAGCGGAGCTGTGCTCTAGTTGGGAGCTAGCGGCATCAGTGGGCTGACTACGGACGCAGGTATGGTTCTAGGTTCCCTTGAGATTTGGAAGTATCTATTAGTCTAGTTAAGGCTTTTAGATGTGGTTTAGTGATATGGTATCACTTGGATTGTAGGCTTGATTCTAGGGCTGATTACTAGGATCTACTGGTTTGAGGTACGGAAGTACTATCCGAGATATCCTGGTTGAGTATGCTTTACTATGTGTTGCATGTTTATGTGTTGCATTATTATCTGACATATGATGCATGGTTTATTATGCGGCATTTGCATAATCATGTTGGGCCTGTTTATCTTTTGAGATAGCCTGTTCAGAGGGTGCTCAGCCCTCGGTTGTTGTGGATGGTTGGACCCCGTTGGCCGACGGTGGTCAGGATACCGGTATATCCACAGGTTTATGGTATGGGAGCCACCTCCTGGTGCGACGGCGCAGAGTGCTACATACCTTGACGTCATTTGCCTGAGCAGTTTTTCGTTATACCCAGACCCTGGTATCCAGTACATTTTGCATACATGCATGTCATAGTCTTGTATACTCATTCTTTCGGTACTGAGCGTTTTATGCTCACGTCCTCGGTTTATCTCTGTTTTGGACACCCTATTCGATGGGGCAGGTCTCAGGTTGGACGGTCCAGGAGGGAGAGGACAGGGAGCTAGCAGGGGTTGACCTGTAGTTGCTGGTATTTTATTCTTGGGATTTAGTTTGATTTGGTTGTTTTAGTATTCGTACTTACTGATTCGATCGGGCTGTATATGTTGTTTTTTCCGCTGTTTATCTGATTCAGTTTTATTAAGTTAATTGCATGCTTAAGTTCTGATTAGTAGGTGATTCTGGAACGGGTCACTACATTTATGGTATCAGAGCATGCATTAAGATTTTGGGATTTAGAACTGTTCTTTTGGGTCTAATCTCTGGTGACTTTTTGTAGAGATGTCTGGTTTTGACGACGATGCTAGTAGTCATGGCAGCGTGGGACGCTGGGGAGACCGCGACGATCGGGAGCGTCGTCGAGAGCATCGGGAACGTCGTCCACACCGACGAGATGAGCCTCGGAGTTTCAGTATGCATAGGTTCTTGCAGATGGGGCCGAAACCTCTTTCGGGCGGCGAGACTCCGGATGTTGCGGAGAACTGGCTTGAGAGGATGGAGAGCTGTTTCAAGTCTTTCCAGTGCTCGGCGGAGCAGCAGATGGATACCCTTGATTTCTTGCTGGAGGGCGGTGCACGTAAGTGGTGGAGGTCTACCTCTGCACCGATAGTTCAGCGTCAGGGCCGAGTTCTTTGGGCCGATTTCCGAGCTGCTTTCATGCTGCTTTACTTTCCGCCAGCTCTTCTGCAGACCAAGGCGATTGAGTTGATCAATCTGAAGCAGGGGAGTTTGTCTGTTGATGAGTATCAGCAGAAGTTCTTTGAGTTGCTCCCATATGTTCCGCACGTCAGTGACAATGCGGTGGCCAAGTATAATCATTTTCTTCAGGGCCTCAATCAGGAGATTTATGATCGGGTCGTGGTCTGTGATGATCCGACGTCGTATGAGGGCCTTGTGAACCGTTGTCGCCAGGCAGAGGGCAGTTTGCTGAGGGGTCGAGCCATGCAGTCTGCTCGTCCTACTAGTTCTTTGGGTCCCCGTGCCCAATCATTTAAGAAGGCTGGATCTACTTCTTCTTCCTCTGGATCTGGAGGAGTTCACCATTTTGGGAAGAAGAAGGGCCCGTGTCAGCATTGCGGGAAGGACCATCCGACAGAGCGTTGTCGCAGAGTTGCGGGTGCTTGTTTCAGGTGCGGTGAGATGGGCCACATGAAGAGAGATTGTCCACAGATGGGTGGAGGATCAGGATCTGGTTCTCAGGCTTCAGTTCATCAGAGGCCACAGCAGGGACAGTCTACTCAGGGCTCTAACCTCCGACCGCGTACTCAAGGGCAGGTCTTTGCTCTTAACCAGGATCAGGCTGCTGAGGAGAACGAGAGAGTTATTGCAGGTATTTGTAATTTATGTGGATTACCTGCTTACGTTCTCATTGATACTGGTGCATCGCATTCATTTATATCTGCGAGGTTTGCTAAGCGTCATGCTTTACCTTTCACTTCTTTGGACATTGTGGTATCTGTTTCCACACCGATGGGTCATTCGGTGTTAGCTAAACGTCTAGTGATGGGTTGTCCTCTAGAGTTTGAGGGTAATATCTTAACTGCTAATTTGATGATTCTTGCGATGGAGGATTTTGATTGCATTCTGGGAATAGATGTGCTGACTGTGTATAGAGCTACTGTGGACTGTTACCAGAAGTTCGTGCAGTTTCGTCCAGTGGAGGGCGACAGTTGGTTTTTCTATGGAGAGGGAGCGCGACCCCCGATGCCTGTGGTTTCTGCTCTGAAAGCCTGTCGTGCCTTAGAGTCGGGCGGGGAAGGCTACCTTATCTATGCTATTGATTCGTCCGCAGACAGTGTCGGGGTCAGTGACATTCCAGTGGTTTGCGATTTTCCGGATGTTTTTCCCGAGGAGATTCCTGGTTTTCCTCCAGTTCGGGAAGTGGATTTCAGCATTGATTTAGTGCCAGGCACGGCACCAATCTCCAGAGCTCCTTATCGTTTAGCTCCATCAGAGATGCAAGAATTGAAACAGCAGTTGCAGGATCTTCTTGACAAGGGGTATATTCGACCCAGTGTGTCCCCGTGGGGAGCACCAGTTCTTTTTGTCAAAAAGAAGGATGGTTCTATGCGGCTCTGCATAGATTATCGGCAGTTGAATCGTGCTACGATAAAGAATAAGTATCCGTTGCCACGGATTGATGATTTATTTGATCAACTGCAAGGTACCTCTGTGTATTCCAAGATCGATTTAAGGTCTGGTTATCATCAACTTCGAGTTCATCAGGGAGATATATCAAAGACTGCATTCAGGACCCGGTATGGGCATTATGAGTTTCTGGTTATGCCTTTTGGGGTGACGAATGCACCAGCAGTTTTTATGGATCTGATGAATCGGGTATTTCGAGACTTCTTGGATAAATTTGTTGTGGTGTTCATAGATGATATCTTAATCTATTCGCGTGATCAGCGAGAACACGTACAACACTTGAGAATTATTTTACAGATACTTCGCGAGAATCAGCTTTATGCGAAGTTGAGTAAATGCGAGTTTTGGATTGACAGGGTTGTATTCCTTGGTCATGTTATTTCTAGCGAGGGAGTTTCAGTTGACCCGAGCAAGGTGGAGGCGGTATTGAACTGGTCGCGTCCGACGACAGTAGCCGAGATCCGCAGTTTTCTGGGATTGGCTGGGTATTATCGCCGCTTCATTGTCAACTTCTCTCAGATTGCTAAGCCACTTACTCAGCTCACTCGGAAAGATGTTTCATTTGAGTGGACATCAGAGTGCGAAGAGAGTTTCTTGGAGCTTCGCAGACGGTTGACATCTGCGCCTGTTTTGGCCTTACCGGCTGGATCTGGTGGTTTTAGTGTTTACACCGACGCCTCTTTGCAGGGTCTAGGGTGTGTTTTGATGCAGAATGAGCATGTGATTGCTTATGCGTCGAGGCAGTTGAAGCCTCATGAGGAGAACTATCCTGTTCATGATCTGGAATTAGCAGCGATCGTTTTTGCTTTGAAAATCTGGCGCCATTATCTGTATGGTGAGCGATTTGAGATTTTCACCGATCATAAGAGTTTGAAGTATCTGTTCACTCAGGCAGAGTTGAACATGCGTCAGCGTCGCTGGATGGATCTACTCAAGGATTATGATTGTGAGATCAAGTATCATCCAGGATCTGCGAATCTCACGGCTGATGCTCTTAGTCGCAAGGTGAGATTGTCTGCTCTTCAGACTTGTGCTGTATCTGGGATTATTCAGGATTTCTGTTCGATGGGATTCAATTATAAGCATCGGAAGGGATCAGAGAGTATCCGTGTGGCTACTATTTTGTCTGAACCAGTGTTGTACTCTCGGATTAGAGATGCTCAGATGTCTGATTCTAAGGTTCAGAAATTAGCTCGGTTGGCTGATGGAGATAATACTTCTGGTTTCCACTATCAGTCTCAGGGTCTTTTGTGCTTATCTGGTCGTGTTGTTGTACCGGAGGATGACACTTTGAGGGAGGAGATTTTGTCCCAGGCTCATCGTAGCAAGTTGAGTGTTCATCCGGGGAGCAACAAGATGTATAAAGATTTAAGGACTCGATTTTGGTGGAAAGGTATGAAACGCAATGTTTATCAGTATGTCTCCAAGTGCCTGGTCTGTCAGCAGGTAAAGGCAGAGTATCGACGACCTGGAGGTTTGTTGCAGAATCTTCCTATTCCGGAGTGGAAGTGGGAGCATATCACGATGGACTTCGTGACTCACTTGCCTATGTCTGTGGGGAATAGAGATGCTATCTGGGTTGTAGTAGATCGGCTTACCAAGTCTGCCCATTTTCTTCCGTATAACAGAGATTTCACTTTCGATCGGATGGCACGGTTGTACATTCAGGAGATTGTACGGTTTCATGGTGTGCCTGTGAGTATCGTTAGTGACAGAGATCCTCGATTTACGTCTAGATTTTGGGGTAGCTTTCAGCAAGCTTTGGGCACTACTTTGAGTTTGAGTACTGCGTATCACCCAGAGACTGACGGACAGTCAGAGAGGACTATTCGTACGCTTGAGGATATGTTGAGGTCTTGTGTGATGGATTTCGGGCCAGCTTGGCAGGATCATTTGCCACTGATAGAGTTTGCATACAACAACAGCTTTCATAGGAGTATTGGTATGTCTCCGTTTGAAGCGTTGTATGGTCGACGTTGTCGTACTCCTCTGTTCTGGGAGGAAGTCGGAGAACGACAGGTCGAGGGTCCAGAATTGATTCAGCAGGCCAAGGATAAAGTTCTTGTGATCAAGCAGCGGATTAAGACTGCTCAGGATCGACAAGCGAGTTATGCGAACACCAAGCGCAGGCCTCTTCATTTTGATGCAGGCGAGAAAGTGTTTCTCAAGGTATCACCTTTTCGGAGGATTCTGAGATTTGGACTCAAGGGTAAGCTATCTCCGAGATTCATTGGTCCTTTTGAGATCTTGGAATGTGTGGGAGATTTGGCCTACAGATTAGCCTTGCCACCGTATCTGTCTAGTGTTCACAATGTGTTTCATGTGTCCTTGTTGAGACGATACGTAGCGGATGAGTCCCATGTTTTGCATCCGACAGAAGTTCAGTTGAATCCGGATTTGTCTTTTGTAGAAAGACCGGTTTCGATCTTAGACCGGAAGGATAAGGTACTGCGGAATAAGACTATTCCTCTTGTCTTAGTGCAGTGGCAGCGCCGAGGTACTGAAGAAGCTACTTGGGAACTAGAGAGTCGCATGCGGTCAGAGCATCCTGAGTTGTTCTAGTTGTAGCATTTTCAGTTATGATTGTAATTTCAGTTGGGCTTTCAATTTGTAATTCATTCTTGAGATGAATGTATTGATTGTTCAGAATTGTTATTCTTCAGACTCGATTTCGCGGACGAAATCCTTTTTAGAGGGGGAGAATGTAGTATCCCGATGCCTAAATTGAGTAATTATTGGATTAATTATATTCTGCGAGTTCGGAAGGAACGAACCAGGATCGGACCGTCCGAAGAGGTTCGGATCGTCCGAAGTGGGTTCGGATGGACCGTTCGGTTCGGTGTCAGACCGAGTCTTGTCAACAGTAGACCGTGTCAGGGTTCGGATCGTCCGAAGAGGTTCGGATCGTCCGAAGACAGGTGGCTGGACACGTGGAAGACATGCAGAGTTCGGAACGTCCGAAGTGGATCGGATCGTCCGAAGTGCACAGGATCGGATCTTCCGAAGTGGATCGGATCGTCCGATCGTCGTCTATAAATAGAGGCGCGAGGCTTCACTTTTCAATTACCAATTCCGAGAGTTCCAGAGCGTTTTAGTCGTTTCTGATGGGTTTCTAGCTTTTCCCGAGGTTCGGGCACTAGCAGGGAGCTACTGGCTTTGTAGCGGAGCTGTGCTCTAGTTGGGAGCTAGCGGCATCAGTGGGCTGACTACGGACGCAGGTATGGTTCTAGGTTCCCTTGAGATTTGGAAGTATCTATTAGTCTAGTTAAGGCTTTTAGATGTGGTTTAGTGATATGGTATCACTTGGATTGTAGGCTTGATTCTAGGGCTGATTACTAGGATCTACTGGTTTGAGGTACGGAAGTACTATCCGAGATATCCTGGTTGAGTATGCTTTACTATGTGTTGCATGTTTATGTGTTGCATTATTATCTGACATATGATGCATGGTTTATTATGCGGCATTTGCATAATCATGTTGGGCCTGTTTATCTTTTGAGATAGCCTGTTCAGAGGGTGCTCAGCCCTCGGTTGTTGTGGATGGTTGGACCCCGTTGGCCGACGGTGGTCAGGATACCGGTATATCCACAGGTTTATGGTATGGGAGCCACCTCCTGGTGCGACGGCGCAGAGTGCTACATACCTTGACGTCATTTGCCTGAGCAGTTTTTCGTTATACCCAGACCCTGGTATCCAGTACATTTTGCATACATGCATGTCATAGTCTTGTATACTCATTCTTTCGGTACTGAGCGTTTTATGCTCACGTCCTCGGTTTATCTCTGTTTTGGACACCCTATTCGATGGGGCAGGTCTCAGGTTGGACGGTCCAGGAGGGAGAGGACAGGGAGCTAGCAGGGGTTGACCTGTAGTTGCTGGTATTTTATTCTTGGGATTTAGTTTGATTTGGTTGTTTTAGTATTCGTACTTACTGATTCGATCGGGCTGTATATGTTGTTTTTCCGCTGTTTATCTGATTCAGTTTTATTAAGTTAATTGCATGCTTAAGTTCTGATTAGTAGGTGATTCTGGAACGGGTCACTACATTTATGGTATCAGAGCATGCATTAAGATTTTGGGATTTAGAACTGTTCTTTTGGGTCTAATCTCTGGTGACTTTTTGTAGAGATGTCTGGTTTTGACGACGATGCTAGTAGTCATGGCAGCGTGGGACGCTGGGGAGACCGCGACGATCGGGAGCGTCGTCGAGAGCATCGGGAACGTCGTCCACACCGACGAGATGAGCCTCGGAGTTTCAGTATGCATAGGTTCTTGCAGATGGGGCCGAAACCTCTTTCGGGCGGCGAGACTCCGGATGTTGCGGAGAACTGGCTTGAGAGGATGGAGAGCTGTTTCAAGTCTTTCCAGTGCTCGGCGGAGCAGCAGATGGATACCCTTGATTTCTTGCTGGAGGGCGGTGCACGTAAGTGGTGGAGGTCTACCTCTGCACCGATAGTTCAGCGACAGGGCCGAGTTCTTTGGGCCGATTTCCGAGCTGCTTTCATGCTGCTTTACTTTCCGCCAGCTCTTCTGCAGACCAAGGCGATTGAGTTGATCAATCTGAAGCAGGGGAGTTTGTCTGTTGATGAGTATCAGCAGAAGTTCTTTGAGTTGCTCCCATATGTTCCGCACGTCAGTGACAATGCGGTGGCCAAGTATAATCATTTTCTTCAGGGCCTCAATCAGGAGATTTATGATCGGGTCGTGGTCTGTGATGATCCGACGTCGTATGAGGGCCTTGTGAACCGTTGTCGCCAGGCAGAGGGCAGTTTGCTGAGGGGTCGAGCCATGCAGTCTGCTCGTCCTACTAGTTCTTTGGGTCCCCGTGCCCAATCATTTAAGAAGGCTGGATCTACTTCTTCTTCCTCTGGATCTGGAGGAGTTCACCATTTTGGGAAGAAGAAGGGCCCGTGTCAGCATTGCGGGAAGGACCATCCGACAGAGCGTTGTCGCAGAGTTGCGGGTGCTTGTTTCAGGTGCGGTGAGATGGGCCACATGAAGAGAGATTGTCCACAGATGGGTGGAGGATCAGGATCTGGTTCTCAGGCTTCAGTTCATCAGAGGCCACAGCAGGGACAGTCTACTCAGGGCTCTAACCTCCGACCGCGTACTCAAGGGCAGGTCTTTGCTCTTAACCAGGATCAGGCTGCTGAGGAGAACGAGAGAGTTATTGCAGGTATTTGTAATTTATGTGGATTACCTGCTTACGTTCTCATTGATACTGGTGCATCGCATTCATTTATATCTGCGAGGTTTGCTAAGCGTCATGCTTTACCTTTCACTTCTTTGGACATTGTGGTATCTGTTTCCACACCGATGGGTCATTCGGTGTTAGCTAAACGTCTAGTGATGGGTTGTCCTCTAGAGTTTGAGGGTAATATCTTAACTGCTAATTTGATGATTCTTGCGATGGAGGATTTTGATTGCATTCTGGGAATAGATGTGCTGACTGTGTATAGAGCTACTGTGGACTGTTACCAGAAGTTCGTGCAGTTTCGTCCAGTGGAGGGCGACAGTTGGTTTTTCTATGGAGAGGGAGCGCGACCCCCGATGCCTGTGGTTTCTGCTCTGAAAGCCTGTCGTGCCTTAGAGTCGGGCGGGGAAGGCTACCTTATCTATGCTATTGATTCGTCCGCAGACAGTGTCGGGGTCAGTGACATTCCAGTGGTTTGCGATTTTCCGGATGTTTTTCCCGAGGAGATTCCTGGTTTTCCTCCAGTTCGGGAAGTGGATTTCAGCATTGATTTAGTGCCAGGCACGGCACCAATCTCCAGAGCTCCTTATCGTTTAGCTCCATCAGAGATGCAAGAATTGAAACAGCAGTTGCAGGATCTTCTTGACAAGGGGTATATTCGACCCAGTGTGTCCCCGTGGGGAGCACCAGTTCTTTTTGTCAAAAAGAAGGATGGTTCTATGCGGCTCTGCATAGATTATCGGCAGTTGAATCGTGCTACGATAAAGAATAAGTATCCGTTGCCACGGATTGATGATTTATTTGATCAACTGCAAGGTACCTCTGTGTATTCCAAGATCGATTTAAGGTCTGGTTATCATCAACTTCGAGTTCATCAGGGAGATATATCAAAGACTGCATTCAGGACCCGGTATGGGCATTATGAGTTTCTGGTTATGCCTTTTGGGGTGACGAATGCACCAGCAGTTTTTATGGATCTGATGAATCGGGTATTTCGAGACTTCTTGGATAAATTTGTTGTGGTGTTCATAGATGATATCTTAATCTATTCGCGTGATCAGCGAGAACACGTACAACACTTGAGAATTATTTTACAGATACTTCGCGAGAATCAGCTTTATGCGAAGTTGAGTAAATGCGAGTTTTGGATTGACAGGGTTGTATTCCTTGGTCATGTTATTTCTAGCGAGGGAGTTTCAGTTGACCCGAGCAAGGTGGAGGCGGTATTGAACTGGTCGCGTCCGACGACAGTAGCCGAGATCCGCAGTTTTCTGGGATTGGCTGGGTATTATCGCCGCTTCATTGTCAACTTCTCTCAGATTGCTAAGCCACTTACTCAGCTCACTCGGAAAGATGTTTCATTTGAGTGGACATCAGAGTGCGAAGAGAGTTTCTTGGAGCTTCGCAGACGGTTGACATCTGCGCCTGTTTTGGCCTTACCGGCTGGATCTGGTGGTTTTAGTGTTTACACCGACGCCTCTTTGCAGGGTCTAGGGTGTGTTTTGATGCAGAATGAGCATGTGATTGCTTATGCGTCGAGGCAGTTGAAGCCTCATGAGGAGAACTATCCTGTTCATGATCTGGAATTAGCAGCGATCGTTTTTGCTTTGAAAATCTGGCGCCATTATCTGTATGGTGAGCGATTTGAGATTTTCACCGATCATAAGAGTTTGAAGTATCTGTTCACTCAGGCAGAGTTGAACATGCGTCAGCGTCGCTGGATGGATCTACTCAAGGATTATGATTGTGAGATCAAGTATCATCCAGGATCTGCGAATCTCACGGCTGATGCTCTTAGTCGCAAGGTGAGATTGTCTGCTCTTCAGACTTGTGCTGTATCTGGGATTATTCAGGATTTCTGTTCGATGGGATTCAATTATAAGCATCGGAAGGGATCAGAGAGTATCCGTGTGGCTACTATTTTGTCTGAACCAGTGTTGTACTCTCGGATTAGAGATGCTCAGATGTCTGATTCTAAGGTTCAGAAATTAGCTCGGTTGGCTGATGGAGATAATACTTCTGGTTTCCACTATCAGTCTCAGGGTCTTTTGTGCTTATCTGGTCGTGTTGTTGTACCGGAGGATGACACTTTGAGGGAGGAGATTTTGTCCCAGGCTCATCGTAGCAAGTTGAGTGTTCATCCGGGGAGCAACAAGATGTATAAAGATTTAAGGACTCGATTTTGGTGGAAAGGTATGAAACGCAATGTTTATCAGTATGTCTCCAAGTGCCTGGTCTGTCAGCAGGTAAAGGCAGAGTATCGACGACCTGGAGGTTTGTTGCAGAATCTTCCTATTCCGGAGTGGAAGTGGGAGCATATCACGATGGACTTCGTGACTCACTTGCCTATGTCTGTGGGGAATAGAGATGCTATCTGGGTTGTAGTAGATCGGCTTACCAAGTCTGCCCATTTTCTTCCGTATAACAGAGATTTCACTTTCGATCGGATGGCACGGTTGTACATTCAGGAGATTGTACGGTTTCATGGTGTGCCTGTGAGTATCGTTAGTGACAGAGATCCTCGATTTACGTCTAGATTTTGGGGTAGCTTTCAGCAAGCTTTGGGCACTACTTTGAGTTTGAGTACTGCGTATCACCCAGAGACTGACGGACAGTCAGAGAGGACTATTCGTACGCTTGAGGATATGTTGAGGTCTTGTGTGATGGATTTCGGGCCAGCTTGGCAGGATCATTTGCCACTGATAGAGTTTGCATACAACAACAGCTTTCATAGGAGTATTGGTATGTCTCCGTTTGAAGCGTTGTATGGTCGACGTTGTCGTACTCCTCTGTTCTGGGAGGAAGTCGGAGAACGACAGGTCGAGGGTCCAGAATTGATTCAGCAGGCCAAGGATAAAGTTCTTGTGATCAAGCAGCGGATTAAGACTGCTCAGGATCGACAAGCGAGTTATGCGAACACCAAGCGCAGGCCTCTTCATTTTGATGCAGGCGAGAAAGTGTTTCTCAAGGTATCACCTTTTCGGAGGATTCTGAGATTTGGACTCAAGGGTAAGCTATCTCCGAGATTCATTGGTCCTTTTGAGATCTTGGAATGTGTGGGAGATTTGGCCTACAGATTAGCCTTGCCACCGTATCTGTCTAGTGTTCACAATGTGTTTCATGTGTCCTTGTTGAGACGATACGTAGCGGATGAGTCCCATGTTTTGCATCCGACAGAAGTTCAGTTGAATCCGGATTTGTCTTTTGTAGAAAGACCGGTTTCGATCTTAGACCGGAAGGATAAGGTACTGCGGAATAAGACTATTCCTCTTGTCTTAGTGCAGTGGCAGCGCCGAGGTACTGAAGAAGCTACTTGGGAACTAGAGAGTCGCATGCGGTCAGAGCATCCTGAGTTGTTCTAGTTGTAGCATTTTCAGTTATGATTGTAATTTCAGTTGGGCTTTCAATTTGTAATTCATTCTTGAGATGAATGTATTGATTGTTCAGAATTGTTATTCTTCAGACTCGATTTCGCGGACGAAATCCTTTTTAGAGGGGGAGAATGTAGTATCCCGATGCCTAAATTGAGTAATTATTGGATTAATTATATTCTGCGAGTTCGGAAGGAACGAACCAGGATCGGACCGTCCGAAGAGGTTCGGATCGTCCGAAGTGGGTTCGGATGGACCGTTCGGTTCGGTGTCAGACCGAGTCTTGTCAACAGTAGACCGTGTCAGGGTTCGGATCGTCCGAAGAGGTTCGGATCGTCCGAAGACAGGTGGCTGGACACGTGGAAGACATGCAGAGTTCGGAACGTCCGAAGTGGATCGGATCGTCCGAAGTGCACAGGATCGGATCTTCCGAAGTGGATCGGATCGTCCGATCGTCGTCTATAAATAGAGGCGCGAGGCTTCACTTTTCAATTACCAATTCCGAGAGTTCCAGAGCGTTTTAGTCGTTTCTGATGGGTTTCTAGCTTTTCCCGAGGTTCGGGCACTAGCAGGGAGCTACTGGCTTTGTAGCGGAGCTGTGCTCTAGTTGGGAGCTAGCGGCATCAGTGGGCTGACTACGGACGCAGGTATGGTTCTAGGTTCCCTTGAGATTTGGAAGTATCTATTAGTCTAGTTAAGGCTTTTAGATGTGGTTTAGTGATATGGTATCACTTGGATTGTAGGCTTGATTCTAGGGCTGATTACTAGGATCTACTGGTTTGAGGTACGGAAGTACTATCCGAGATATCCTGGTTGAGTATGCTTTACTATGTGTTGCATGTTTATGTGTTGCATTATTATCTGACATATGATGCATGGTTTATTATGCGGCATTTGCATAATCATGTTGGGCCTGTTTATCTTTTGAGATAGCCTGTTCAGAGGGTGCTCAGCCCTCGGTTGTTGTGGATGGTTGGACCCCGTTGGCCGACGGTGGTCAGGATACCGGTATATCCACAGGTTTATGGTATGGGAGCCACCTCCTGGTGCGACGGCGCAGAGTGCTACATACCTTGACGTCATTTGCCTGAGCAGTTTTTCGTTATACCCAGACCCTGGTATCCAGTACATTTTGCATACATGCATGTCATAGTCTTGTATACTCATTCTTTCGGTACTGAGCGTTTTATGCTCACGTCCTCGGTTTATCTCTGTTTTGGACACCCTATTCGATGGGGCAGGTCTCAGGTTGGACGGTCCAGGAGGGAGAGGACAGGGAGCTAGCAGGGGTTGACCTGTAGTTGCTGGTATTTTATTCTTGGGATTTAGTTTGATTTGGTTGTTTTAGTATTCGTACTTACTGATTCGATCGGGCTGTATATGTTGTTTTTTCCGCTGTTTATCTGATTCAGTTTTATTAAGTTAATTGCATGCTTAAGTTCTGATTAGTAGGTGATTCTGGAACGGGTCACTACATACCCTCGCTCGGACTTTCCAAGTGGTTATCATTCATTGAGAGAATAAGTCTGCGATTGTAATTGTACACCATTAGTCCTTACGACCCGGGACAACACTGAGGCTTTATATGCTAGGGCTGTGATTTGACTCGTTTACCGACCCCAAGAGGGTCATCAGGTGGCGAGATTGGGTACATTTGTGACACATGTAGGAGCCAGTGCATTGTAGACGGGGGTTCACAGCTCACCTATAGGTATGGATATTCTATATGATCTGATGAATTAATAGTGCGTGGAATCTCTAGCCAGAGTATGAGATGTACGTTGGAGAAGGAGTTCTCTAATAGTACATGCGATGCCACTATTATATGTATCACATAGTTATCGAATTAATATGAAACTCTATATGAACCAATGGTTGCATACTCGACTGAGATATATAAGATGGAGGGACCGTACCGTACGTTAATCATAATCGACTGGTTCTTGCAGGCACTATTAGGGATACCTAGGGGATCATGGGGTGATGCTACTAGACGCTCTTACCATGATCCGATGGGCGCAATTAGAAATGAGTTCTGACATTCTTGATCAAGGAGTTGATGAAAAGAATGGGGTTAACTAGGATAAACCCGAATAAGAATAAAGGTTATTCTGAATCACATGGAGATGTGAACCTACAGCTAGATGTATCCATGAACCATTGAGGGTCAGACAAGTATCAGATTCTGTGTTCCTGTTGAGAGAGTCAAATTTCAAGGAGTTGGAATTTGGCGACTATAGTTTGATGGAGATCAAACAGGAAGCTTACAAAGGATTTTATGAGTTGATTCCATAGGATGGAAGAAATGAAAGTTATCATGATTGCTAAATAAGGAAGAAGAGTAGAACTGACTGTTTTGTGAAGGAGTTCACTAAACTGCCAACTGCCCAACATGGTAAGTGAAAATTTTAATTTTCGAAATTTTCGATTTTCATTATATGAACAAGACTTGTATCCTTGATACATCGGCGCTCTCGGATCGTCGATCGGGGTTATAGTGAGTTCGGAATCATTTATTTAGTGAATTTTGAATTTACTAATTAAATGGTGGTGCTTGTAGTAGTGAGTACTAACATATACAAATTCTTATAAATATTCTAGAGGAGTCTAGAATTAAATTAACCAAGGATTTAATTTATAAACTAAATAAATGGTTATTTAATTTAATATACATATACATATACATGTATATATTTTATATGGTGATATAAAATATGTGTATATGATATTATTATATAATGTATTATTAAAGGTTAATAAATACATTATATATTAATAATATGAGAATTTAATTATAATGAAAATATAGAGTCCTTGTGAGAGAGGGACTCCTAATTAGGTTATGAGTCTCACTCTATAAATACATCCTAAGTGGGCATAATTCATGGGAGATTTTTTTCCATAAAATTCACAAAAATTCCCTTCCCAATCAAAAGGAAACCCACGGCCACCCCTTTCAAGTTTGGAAAACTTTTCTGTAATAAAAGCAAATTAGATTTGTTGAAATATGGATTAAGAATCCATAATATTTCTTAATGATTGATTATGAATAAATTAGCTAAAAACCCATGATTTTGAATCATGGAACTTTCGGCCAAGACAAAGAGAAATTGGTGAGAATGTCGCCCACCTTCCTTCTTCCACCGCCGCGCCGCTTCGTCTCCGGATTTTGGAAATTCGGAGGCTACAGTCTCAACGCACAAATCGCTTGTGATTTCTAGTGCAATCCAAGGGAGGAACAAAGCTTTCGATCGTGGACCTAATTAGGCGATCAAAGAAGAAGAGTCGTTCGTAGAGAATTACAAGAAGCGCTATATCCGCCTAAACACCGGAATAGTTTGGAATCCAGCATTGAGAACGCAAATGTATAATTCTAAACGCCATATGAATGGTTTTTAAACACATGACGCCCAAGCAAAATTTTTTAAACTTCTACTGCATCTTGCAACACGTGCGAGAATACGATGTCTCAACAGTGGTATCAAAGCCAGTAATTCTCAATCGTGTATTTTAATTAAATTGTGTTTAGTTTATTATTTCGAATCGCGTAAGATTTTTATGAAAAATGCCCCTAAAAGTATTTTTGAAAAATCTGTTTTTGAAAAAAAAAAAATTTAAAATAAAATAAATTTTTTTCTAGTCTGCCTGAAAAAGTTCCGAGCAGACGCGCGTGCAGCGCACACGACCTGCGCGCGGCACTGCATGGCGTGCGCACAGCTGCGCCCGTCGCCACCCGATCAGATCGGGCAGGCGGCGTGGGTGGATGCCCGGGAATGTCTCGGGCCCCGTGCTGGGTCGTGGGCCTGAATTGTTCAGGCCTAGGGGCAATTTTCTGATTTTTAAAAATTTTGGGTTAAATTGATATTTTATGAAAATACGGACGATTTTACCCCCACAATAATTTTTATAAAATCAATTTCTTACAAAATAAGTAATTGAAATATAATTTTAATTATTTATGGTAAAAAGTATTTTACAAGAAATTTAATTATTTGAAATTAAATAAAAGTGTTTTTATTTTGATAATTATGGCGGTTAGTGATAATTTAAGAGATACATGATTTAATGATATTATGTGATATTATGGAATTTATATAATATATGATATTATATTTTAAAAGGATGATCGAGAGCTATGACCAATGTGCTAGGTGTATGTTAGGATATTTTACATGTTTTAATTTTGATTATTTGAAAATTAAAAGTGGACCTGGTTTATGGTCCGTTCCCATCCCCTAAATTTTTATCCCAATGTGCCATGGATATTTAATGTAAATATTAGAATTAGTGGGAGATCAAAATTTGAAGACGGTGGGCCTGATCCTCGGAAGAAGTTTTGAAGATCGAAGACATGTAAAATATTGGAAACTTATGTAATATTGCAATTGCATCACTGCATTTACCTATGTTATGGACATCGATCAGTATGTGGCTCGTTCGGATCAATTAGCTCTCGGTTATCGATCATGCTTTATTTTTTTATGATGTATGTGATATATTATAAATAATCAGTATGTGCGTTATTACTAATATAATAACAAGAGTTGCATGAATCCGGCAATCATATAAACAATCATGGCACAAGTTTTAAAATTAATGATAAGACAAATTTTTAAAATTAAAATCCCTCATTTTAGATGAGATCCAAAATTTAAATCAAGCTCATTAAAAGGATAATTAAAAGAAATTTAATAATTCCTTGCCTTCCATCGACGGTGGTTGCATGATGAACGCTACCCACGGTCAATGTCTGGCTCATATTATTGGGGAGTCCTGGACGCCGGAAAGCTGTGACTTCCACTGACATATTTGATGTGAACTACGTGGAACTCCCATGAATTCGGTTCATATTATTGGGAGATCTCATGGCGACCGTCCATTAAAGTTCAACATTGATGGGCCGGGCTCGACACGTGAAGAGAAAGAGGATCATATTATTAGACAAATGTGAGGCAAAATTACGTAAGGGTTGCAAGGAATTGCAATTGGACTCTACCTTTTGAAAGTTATGATTGGCTGATATTATTGGGGATTATGATTTCGAAATTGGGCCTTGCGTACTCATTAGGAAATTAGATTTCCCCTTTTCATCATAGGGTGGTGAAAATGTCAAAATAATGAGAGGCAATTCGTAAAAACAAAAGTCCACATTTTACGTCTTACAAAATATTTTAAAATAGTCAGTAACGTTTATTCTGTTTCCATATCAGTATATTTATGATTTCGTCACGTAATTCATATATGTTATTAAAACAAGCTAACCAAGCACTAATTTTCAAGATTGGCTGGGATAATTGTTCTAAATTCGGAGAGAATAGCATACATACTAATGTCAGTCTTGTTGAACTGACAAAGCATGCAAGATGGTAGGAGCATAGTATACAAGCTGAAGTGTAATATGCTCTCTTCTATGTCAAATGAACTGTAGAGACATTTTAAGGAAATGTTGAATGTTGTTGACATTCAAATATACATGCAAGAGTTGCATAGTGCATGAAACTCGCATGATGATGCACGCCACTTTCAAGGAACACATGACTACACGCATGCAAGATGGGGCTCTTGCCCATGAGCATGGTGTAAGTACGATTGGGCCTAATGAGAAGGTGGTGGGCCTGGAATTTGATAAAGCCCGATAAGTCAGAACATATTTGCTTCACTTCAAGAAGTCTGGACATAAGAAATTTAACTGGGCCAGAAATGTTTTGGCAATGATAAGTGAATGTCCGAGTAAAAACGATTTTAACAACAACCAAAAGAAAACAAGATAGTCTAAATCAAGCACATTTGTGACACGTTAGGCTAGGACATATTTCCCAAAGAAGGATCCACAAGCTAGTGGGAGAGGGCATGTTTGACTCGTCAAACATAAACTCTCTAAGAGACATGTGAGTCCTGTCTGAAAGGAAAAATGATCAAGGCCCCTTTACCTAGGGAAATTGGAACATGCACATGATCTGTTGGATTTGATCCATACAGATGTGTGTGGCCCGCTAAGCGTTAGCACAAGATATGGTCATTCCTACTTTATCACCTTTACCGATGACTATTTGAGGTTTGGGTATGCGTATTTAATGAAATACAAGTCTGAAGCATTTGAAAAGTTCAAAGAATTCAGAGCAGAAGTAGAGAAATAGTTAGGAAAGAGTATTAAAACACCACGATTACATCGAGGTGGAAATACTTTAGTACTGAGTTTCAAGACTACCTTAAATAGAATGAGATTCTCTCACAGTGGACTCCGTCTGTCACACCGCAGTTGAATGGTGTGTCAGAACGTCGTAATCGGACACTGATGGACATGGTTCGATCTATTATGGGATTCACTAAGTTGCCGCCATCCTTTTGGGGATATTCGCTTGAAACAGCGGCAAGGTTGTTGAATCAAGTCCATACAATAAAACTCCATATGAGATATGGATGGGAAAGCCGCCCAAATATTCTTATCTAAGAATACGGGGATGCCTTGCTTACATGAAGCAGGCAGTGGGAGACAAATTGGATAGTAGAGCTAATTTCTGCTACTTAATTTGTGGGATATCCAAATAACTCTGTTTGATACTACTTCTATTTATCCGAATGAAATAAATGGATTTGTTTCAAGGAATATCACCTTCCTAGAGAAGGAGTTTATATTAGATAGAAAATACAGGATAATAGAACTAGATGAGATTCGAGAACCACCCACTATATAAGTAGTACAATCCACACCCCAACAACAAATCAAAGAAACACAATCTCTTAGAAGATCCGAAAGAATCTCGAGGCCGCCTAATAGGTTGAGCCTGCTTCTTGAAGAGGGCCAAGGTGAGCCCATTCCTGGATGTGATCCAAGAAATTTCAAGGAAGCATTGTCTGATGCCGATTCATCTAAATGGCTTGAAGCCATGCAGTCCGAGATGGGCTCCATGTATTTGAAACAAGTATGGTCCTTAGTAAATTCACCTAAGGGGATTGTTCCCATAGAATGCAAATGGATTTACAAAAGGAAACTTGGAGCGGATGGGAAGGTGGTGACCTTCAAAGCTATATTGGTAGCAAAAGGATATACTCAAAGATAAGGTGTTGAATATGAGGAAACCTTTTCTCCAGTCGCGATTTTCATGTACATTATAATACTGCTAGCCATATTAGCATAGTATGACTATGAAATATGACAGATGGATGTGAAGACAGCGTTCCTTAATGGGGATATTAAGGAAGAGATTTACATGTCTCAACCTGAAGGATTCGCATCAGTAGGAAGTGAGCATAAGGTATGCAAACTTCAAAGATCCATTTATGGACTCAAGAAGGCATCGAGAAGCTGGAACCTCAGATTTGACAACAGTATCAAAGAGTTTGATTTTGCCAAAAATCCTTAGGAACCTTGTGTATACAAGAAGGTTAATGGGAGTGCAGTGTCATTTCTAGTGCTTTATGTTGATAACATACTACTCATTGGAAATGATTTGCAGTCAGCTAAAGTGTGGTTAGCTGGTAAGTTCTCCATGAAGGATATGGATGAAGCATCATATGTATTAGGAATACAAATCTATAGGGATAGACCAAAGAGGATGCTAGAGCTCATCCAATCCACATATATCGATATCATACTGAGGAGATTCTCTATGGAGGAGTCCATGAGAGGATATCTCTCAATGTCTCATGGTGTGAATCTATCCAAGTCTATGTGCTCTAAGACTGATTAAGAGATAAAAACCATGATCCGCATTTCATATGCGTCTGTCATATGTAGTATTATGTATGGTATGATATCTATTCGACCTGATATGCACTGAGTGTTGCATGCCGATATAAGTCGTATCCCACCATTGAAAAACAGTGAAGGACATTCTTAATTACTTGAGAAGAACTAAGAACTTGTTCTAGGTATATGGGAGTGGAGAACCAAAATTGGAAGGCTGCACTGATTTTAGCCTCCAATCAGATGTGAATGATTCGAAATCAACCTCTGAACTTGTATACAAGCTCAATGGTTGTGTTGTCTCTTGGAAGTGTTCCAAGCAGGACACCACAGTGGATTCAACCACTGAAGCCGAATACATAGCTGCATCGGCTGTAGCAATAGAGGGTGTTTGGATGAGGAATTTCGTCCAAGAGTTGGGTGTTATTCCTCAAACAGTTGATCCAGTCCCGGTCTACTGTGAAAACTCCGGTGCCTTTGAACAAGCAAAGGAACCGAGGTCTTATCAGGGATCCAAACATATACTGAGGAAGTTCCACATAATCAGGGAGATAGTGGGAAGAGGAGATATTTTGGTAGAGAGAGTCGCCTCCACAGATAACGTTGCTGATCCACTGACGAAGCCCTTGCCATGACCATTGTTTGAGAAGCATCGCGAAGCAATGAGTCTAAGATTTATGGGTAGTTGGCTATAGGGCAAGTGGGAGATTGTTAGAGTAGGTGCCCGGCAAGCCAACTTGTGGCTCGGGCTTTATAGACTCTAATGTAAAACAATTTTTATTTTAATAATATTTTACGATTTTATTCGATTATGGCATTATACTTTATCCGTATACCCATGCAATCAGCATAGATAAAGTCCTTGATTACACTTTAATACAAATGAATCGTAATTCGATGCTGAAACTCATTTGTAAACACTGTATAATCTAAATTTGTTCTTAGTCGATTCAGCCACAAAAAACATGGATAAACATCGCTTAAGCTCGAGACTATCATCTGTGATGTTGTGTAACGCGTTTCTTGGTAAGGGCATAGAGATGTCCAAACATACAGATGGGTAGTCATATGATGATTATACCGAACTACCCTCAGACTTTCCAACTGGTTATCATTCATCGAGAGGATAAGTCCGTGATTGTGACTGTACACCATTAGTCCTTACGACCCAGGACAACACTGAGGCTTTATATGCTAGGGATGTGCTTTGACTCGTTTACCGACCCCAGGAGGGTCATCAGGTGGTGAGATTGGGTACAGTTGCGACACATGTAAGAGCCAATGCATTGTAGTCGGGGATTCACCGCTCATCTATGGGTGTGGATATCCTATGTGATCTGATTAATTAATAGTACGTGGATTCTCTAGCCAGAGTATGAGATGTACGTTGGAGAATGAGTTCTCCAATGGTACATGCGATGCCACTATTATATGTATCACATAGTTATCGAATTAATATGCAACCCTCGATGAACCAATGGTTGTATATTCGATCGAGACATATGAGATGAAGGGACCGTACTGTACGTTAATCATAATCGACTGGTTCTTGAAGGCACCACTACAAGAAAAACGACTTTCCGCAGCATGTCATCAACAGCGTGCATTAAAAGCACGCTGCGAATACAACTTTTCACGGAGTGCACCCACCTGTACGCCGTTAATAGTGTTGCACTTGATACTATTAATGGCGTGCATTAAAAGCACGATGCGGATAGTACTATCGATGGCGTGCATATAAAGCACGCTGCGGATAGTAACTTGATACTACTTTTCACAGCGTGCACCCAGCTGTACGCCGTTAATAGTGTTGCACTTGATACTATTAACGGCGTGCATTAAAAGCACGCTACGGATAGTACTATCGACGGCGTGCATATAAAGCACACTGCGGATAGTAACTTGATAGTATTAACCGCGTGCATTAAAAGCACGCTGCGGATATTACTATTAACGGCGTGCATTAAACGCACGCTGCGGATAGTAATATTTGCAGCATGCATTTTTGTGCGTTGTTAATAAATTATATAAACGACAGCGTACATATGCACGCCGTTGATAATAGTATGAACAGTGCACGCCGCAGATAATCTTGAACTTTCTTTGCAGCGTGCAATGCGCGCTACGGAAAGCCCATAAGCGCGCTGCGGAAAACCATTTTTGTTGTAGTGCACTATCAGTGATACCTAGGGGATCATGGGGCGACACTACTAGACACTCTTACCATGATCTGATGGATGCAATGAGAAATGAGTTCTGACAAATCAAGGAGTTGATGAAAAAATTGGGTTAACTAGGGTAAACCTGAATAAGAATAAATGTTATTCTGAATCACATGGAGATGTGAACCCACGGCTAGATATATCCCTGAACCATTGAGGGTCACACAAGTATCGGATTCTGTGTTTCCGTTGAGATAGTCAAATTTCAAGGAGTTGGAATTTGGCGACTATAGTTTGATGGAGATCAAACAGGAAGCTTACAAAGGAGTTTTTGAGTTGATTCCATAGGATGGAAGAAATGAAAGTTAGCATGATTGCTAAATAAGGAAGAAGAGTGGAACTGCCTGTTTTGTGAAGGAGTTCACTAAACTGCTAGCTGCCCAACATGGTAAGTGAAAATTTTGATTTTCGAAAGTTTCTATTTTCATTATATGAACAAGACTTGTATCCTTGATACATCGGCGCTCTCGGGTCGTCGATCGGGGTTATAGTGAGTTCGGAATCATTTATTTAGTGAATTTTGAATTTACTAATTAAATGGTGGTGCTTATAGTAGTGAGTACTAACATGCACATATTCTCATAAATATTCTAGAGGAGTCTAGAATTAAATTAATTAAGGATTTAATTTATAAACTAAATAAATGGTTATTTAATTTAATATACATATACATGTATATATTTTATATGGTGATATAAAATATGTATATATGATATTATTATATAATGTAATATTAAAGGTTAATAAATACATTATAATTAATAATATGAGAATTTAATTATAATGAAAATATAGAGTACTCGTGGAAGAGGGACTCCTAATTAGATTAGGAGTCTCACTCTATAAATACATCATAATGGGCATAATTCATGGGAGATTTTTTCCCATAAAATTCACAAAAATTCCCTTCCCATTCAAAAGGAAACCCACGGCCACCCCTTTGAAGTTTGGAAAAAATTTTGGTAATAAAAGAAAATTAGGTTTGTTTAATTATGGATTAAGAATCCATAATATTTCTTAATGATTGATTAAGAATAAATTAGCCAAAAACCCATGATTTTGAATAATGGAACTCTCGGCCAAGACAAAAGAGAAACTGGTGAGAATTTCGGCAACCTTCCTTCTTCCACTGTCGCGCCGCTTCGTCTTTGGATTTTGGAAATTCGGAGGCTATAGTCTCAACGCACAAATCGCTTGCGATTTCTAGTGCAATCCAAGGGAGAAACAAAGCTTTCGATCGTGGACTTAAATAGGCGATCAAAGGAGAAGAGCCGTTCGTAGGGAATTACAAGAAGCGCTATATCCGCCTAAACACCGGAATAGTTTGGAGTCCAGTGTTGAGAATGCAAATGTATAATTCTAAATGCCTTATGAATGGTTTTTTAACACATGACGCCCTTGCAAATTTTTTAAACTTTCGCAGCGTCTTAGGTGCGAGAATACGATGTCCCAACAATAAGAACAGACGCGAAGTTGAATGCAAGTATGCGGTTAGAGGCAAAGAGTATAGTATTTTTGAAGAATAAGAAAGGATGAAATGTAATCGGAAAGAATGAAAGATAGATAACACTGAATATATGTGTCACCCGATTTTCATAGACATGACATATTACATGTTTATATGTCATTGGTGTCATTTTATAATTTTGAAAAGTCAAAAGGTAATTTTTGTTGGGCAACTTAGGATTCAGTACCCTTTTTCTTTCAATTTTGGTTTTGGTACCCCATTTCCCGAAATACCCCTCAAGCCTTGATTTTAGCTAATTGATTTTATTTTCAAGTAATGGCCCATCATGCTTCCGTAAAATAAATTTAAATTTTATACCTTTTTGACCGGAGTACCACCGGGTTATATCCACCGTATTTTACAGACTGCTCCTCACAGCCTAACCACGCGATCGCAACCGATGGTTACCGACGCAGATTCCTTCAGCGGCACTTGGCACAACTCTAATTCGTTTCCTACCTTAGAGTGTACAGTATAAAATAAAATTTTGAAATTAATGCATGAGAGGGGCTAGAGCAAAGATTTCTTTTATTCAAACACAAACATTTATTTATTACATAGTAACCTCCTGTAGAGGAGGAGAAACTTGTTTAGCTACTTATCGTAGCTGAACTCTTAACACTCATAAAACTTGAAAGAAAATATTACAACCTTGTATGAAAGAAATGGAGAAAATATTTGATGATCTTCACTTCTTTCTTCCTGCCTTATTTATATAAGGCTCCTTCGGATTTGAACTTCGGATTTCAAATCTTCATAAGCCTTTACAGCTTTCATTGGGGACCATTTGGTGGTTGAGGGGTCCCTGTCTAGATTATTAATCTTGACATCAATCTTCTCATCTTCTTGTATCTCTTTCAGATACCATTGACGATGAGTTTCCAATATATCGGCAGTAATTTCATCCTTTTTATATTCTTGGAAATGATTTACTAACCATTTAAGAGCTTCTGCCTCTTTTCTCTTGTATGTTAATCTTCTTTTCAAAACTTTCAAATATACCCTGTACATTTTTAAGTTTTGATTCTGGTGTGTTAACTGGTTTCCATTCTATCTTTATTTATAGATGAATTTTCGGGACCAGTTATTTTACTTTTTATTCATTGGATTCCTTTTGTGGTATCCAATGTGTCATCCACCATCTATTATTGGTGGTTCCTTTGTCCTTTACCACTAATTAGTGGTTGTCTTGTTTCTACCACTCACATAGTAGTGGTCCTGCTTTTGTAATGGAGGGTCATATGTCCCCTTTAATTTTGTCGAGGAATCTTCGGTTTTTTGTATCCTCGAGGAAAATGTGCATGTGGTCCTTCCCCACTTGTGCTTGTATCGGTAAATTTTTTCCGATCAGATCTCGGCTTGAATCCTTTACCGAATTCTGGCTCCTTCTGGTTCTGGCATTCCAGGCAGATGTTTTCTGACCATCTTCCTATGTGTGCCATGTTACAGAATTTTCGGCGAGTCTCTTTACTAGCCGGCAGCTTGCTGTTCCACAAAAGATTTCTCTTTTTCTCAAATAAATCTTCTGCAAAACTTGTAGTTTTTCCTGTCATGGTATTTAACAGGAATGATCCGTTCACTGAATGATTGTAAAATTTTTGAACGGAAACTTGACTTTATCCATCTCAGTGAGACAGACCCAAATACCCCAAGCTCTTCTGGTAGAAATGTCATCTTCAGTAATTGAAGACACTAGGGGTGTTTCTTCTGTCGGAGGGTCCTTGATAAATTTCTGGACATTCGAATCTGGCCTCCTTAGCTTGATGAAATGGAAGGCTTCGTGAGAACCTTTTCCTGCTGGTTCTGGTGCTGCACTAAAGAAGTATAGCTCCAGAACATCTCCCCTGGACAAATAATCATTGTTTGCCCAAGTCTCGTGAACAGCTTCCTGGATCCATTTTGGTAGACCTGAAATTTCTGGAAAGCTGGGTGATTTTCCCATTGGTAATACCAAGAGCCCCAAATTCATACCATGCTTTAACTTCCTTTGGATATGAATTTTGTTTCATCCATACCCTTGGATATTTTCCTGAAACGTCAACCCTGTTTGTAGCTGGGTTAATGCCAATTCGTGTTTTTAATTTCTCCCAATTCTGCTGATAAACCTGAAATGGAGAAATTACACTTTCATTAGTATCAACCTTAGTTTTGCCTTTGTCAATACGAGGCCTAAGGTTAATCTCTCCCTCTTCAATCCCCGAGGTGAAGGGTTGACTTGAAGACTCAAGATAAGGATCAGGAGTCTCAATTTTTGTTTTGGCCGACTCATCTGATGATGATCCCGACTTAACACTTGTGCAAGGGGTATTTGAATCCCCCGCTACAGGTATAGAGTCCTGTACTCGAAAACTCTCCATTTGGGAAACCAATGGCTTCTCAATGCCCTGGAGGATAGGCCGTTGTGTTACAGACCATAACTGAGTATATGCCTGTAAGCATCCTGTAATGCGATCAGAGACAACTCTCTTATCTGCTTGTTGTAGTCTTCCCGCAATTTCTGCGTTTAAGACCAGCCTGTTGAATTCGTTTTGAAGCATTTCAAGGTGTTCCCTCAAATGCCTCTGCATCTTGATAATAGCATCTATGTCAATGTTGTCCATCTCTTGTTAAAAAATCTGCAAGAATATTTTCATGAGATTTTATTATCATAATATCAAAAATATAATTTTGACATAAAGCTTGCTATCGTAGTAATCTAGCCTTCTCGGGTTTAGACTCAATTCTATTCCTTAAAAAGGCTTTAACTTGTGTGTTATCAACTTTCAAAGTAAATTTCTTTGCAAGTAGAAATAATGGCCATTTTTCAAAGGCCCTTTTTACTGCATAAAATTCCTTTTCGTTGATATGCCATCTTATGGCTTCGGCTTCTGAGAATAACCCACTACAATATCTGCATGGTTGTTCTCCATCTGGGGTGAGCTTAGTAAGAACTGCTGCCCACCAATGATCACTGGCATCAGTATATAATACCAGATCATCTTCATCTTGAGGAATTGCCATTTTCGGAAGATTCTTGCAAACCTCCTTTAAATGGATAAGTCCTTTTGTGTGTTCAGTCTGTCCATATAAATCTAGCATCTTTCTTCAACAATGGACTGAACACCTTCCTGTGTTTTGCTAGGTTTTTGATAAACATCCCAGCAAAATTAACAACTCCTAAGAAACTTTGAATTTGTTTCTTGTCTTTAAGGTTTTCTGGAAAATTCTGCACCTTTTCCACTATGTGTTCTTGCAGAATTATTCCTGACTCATCGATTTCAATTCCGAGGAATTCAATCTTCCTTGTAGCAATGACTGCTTTCTTTTCTGATAAAACCAGTCCTTCTTTTTTGCAAACATCAGAGAAAATCTCCAAATGTTTAACGTGTTCATTCATATCTTTAGATGCTATTAAAATATCATCAATATAAACAAACATAAACTTAAAATAATCTTTAAAAAGATTATCCATCTTTCTTTGAAATATCTGTGGTGAATTAGCCAATCCCATTGGTAATACCTCCCAGATATAATGTCCTTGCGGTGTGGAGAAAGCTGTGAATTTCTTGCTTTTTTCCTGCATCCGAATCTGATAGAATCCGGACTTGCAGTCAAATTTAGAGAATATCTTGGCGTTGCGTATGCAACTAATCAAGTGTTCTCTACTAGGTATAAAATACCCGTCAAACTCCAGAATTTTATTAATTTCTTGATAATTAATAACTAATTTGGGTTTACCTCGTTTAATCTCACCATGATTTCTTACCAGAAAACCTGGACTGCTATATGGTGATATACCTTCTTTGATCAAACCAAGGTTCAAATGTTCCTTGATTATTATCTTCATATCCCTTTGATCAATGATGTTTATTGGGATGGGTTTGCAACGGACAAATTCATACTCTTTGCCTTCCTTGATCTTAAGGCAAGCTCTGAGTTGATTTCTGTCCCACCATGCCAAGGGAACTTCATTGTAATTTTCTCTGATCCTCTTCTTGACATCTTCCAATGATACCTTAGATTCGAACTCTACTTCATTTGTTTGTAGAGTTATCTTAAGGCATTCTATATCTTCTGGTTGGAGTTTTTTATCAGCTCTCAACTGGAGCATTGTTTCTCCAAACCGTCTAGAATCCTTCATTTTTGGGTTCAGAAGTTGTCCTGAATCACCACGCTAGCTGCGAAACTGGATCGGCAATTTTCTGTAAAACGCCTCTCGAAGTCGCTGGACTATGATCTTGTGAGCACATGGTGTTGTGAACACTAATCTTCTAGTCTCATTTTCTTGTGTATAGGACTTGAACATTTGTAGGAAATTATTTCCTAACAATATGTCAGCTCCTGTATCATGAAAATAAATTGGTGGTGTCTTTACCTTGTACCAAGGTGTTTGTCCCGCACCGCCAATCATAATTTCAGTCATCTTAATCCCTTTACATAGGATTAAGATTCTCCTGGAAAAGTCTCTTCCAGCAATCTTGGGTAACTCTTCTTCCAAATTACTTGGAAAAACTCCTCGTTTTGCTGTACATATGCCAGCACCTGAATCAATATAAGCAGCAAAATATTCTGCCTTATATTGTTCATACAACATTCCTACTGGAATGTATATGGAGAATGGACTTGTGGTCATTGGATTTTCCACATCTTATCCTCTGCCATAAACTCCATTCCATACTCTAGACGTTTCCAAGGTTTGTGTTCCTCAAGAAACTCTAGTCCAAGAATCAGTCGATCTGATTCTTTCCCTGGAATCCCTTGGATATGGACTTCCAATTCTCCGATATTAATCAATCCTTGGTAAGTTCCTATCGTAGGTTGTTCCAAATAGTATATGGTATTACAAGGAAATTGATTCCTTTGTTTTGTAATATCAAATACTATTTCTATTTCCTTCCAACCTTCTGGGCATCTAAGTTTTCCTATTGTAGAAAAACTTTTTGGCTCCTGTTGGGTTTCTATGACAGGTGTTTTTCCCCACCTGTAACTTGTAATTCTATCTCCTTGAAAAGATAGTCTTCTCGATTCCAATCTAAGACTTTGATTCCTTTGTAGAATCGGTTTGTCTTGGATCTGGATATCTGTTTCCTGTATTAAAGGAAACTCGACTCTTTCTGGATAAATTGCCTGAGCAACTTTTCCAAATATCTCAGGGATTTCAATAAACTCATTTCTAATAAACAGTTCAGAATGATGTGTATTAGATAGAGCATATGAAATTTGATAGGTAATAGAATATGGCCTATTACCTTCTTTCATCAGCCTTTTTTCCTTGAAGTTTTGATGCAATGTCAAGGCTCGGCTGAAATCTCAATCTGCTAGGTTGTAGGCTTAGGGGTGGATTTTCGGTATACCGTGGCAAAAATATCGATATCAAAAAATTCATACCGGTACCGTTACCGAAATTCCGAAATTTTTCTATGGAAAAAATTCACACCAATACCATAATGATACCGAAAAAAAATTCGATATACCGAAAAAATGTGGTATACCTAAAAAAATGTCGGTACGGTATGATTATTTTTCGGTAATTTCGGTATTTTTCCCACCCCTATGTAGGCTATCCTTGGATAGATTACTCCTACAATCTTTCCTGCACAGAGATTTCCTGAGATTGTTCCCAGTACTGAATCTTGTAGATTCCCCATTCTTTTATCGCATATAGCAATATCAATTGGTGAATCTATTCCTTCTTTAAAAGTAGCCTTTATCATAATCTGGATTGCTCCGATATGAATCCAGGACATAGTCCTTGCTACTTCTATCTTTAGTTTTTGTAATTCCTCCTTAATTTCTTCGGAAGGAATTAACTGCATCTCCATTCTATTTCCTTTAAGTTCCATTGGGATTGCCATTTCCCTTCTAGAAACTTTATAGATTAGATGATGCTTTCTGTTTCTTAGGCCAAGACTTCCTAAGAACTTTTCTACCTGTCCTGCGGAGAAACCTTGATATCTCTGTAGACTTGGATTTTCTCTCATGATTCTTTGAACCATGTTATGAGATATAGTTGTCTGGCTGAAAAACCCAGACAAATCTTCATGTGTTTCGTGTCGAAACACCTCGTCTTTAGTCAGATTCCGATTCTGTTCCATCAGATTCTTCCTGACTTAAGACTTCCTCTTCTTCATATATACTTTCATCTGAGGCAATGTCCTCAAATCGGTATACTTGAATGAGATCTTGGTAATAAACTGCATCTTCTATATCCGGAGTCGGGTCGAAGCGTTTAATACCTCTTTTTTCATTTTCTGGACAGTTGGTCGAGATATGACCTCTTGCTCCACATGTCCAGCAATTGCAGTCCTTGAAACTTTCATTGGCCCTAGTATGAGCTCTTCTGAAAGTTTTCTTGGTAGGTGTTCTTCCTGTGCTTCGAGATGAACTTGATGCTTGGGATGATATCCTACTCCTTAATGGTCCGCTTCTTTGTCCAGATTTATAAGATCTGGCTTTCTGTCTAGACCATACAGTTCTTGGTTTCCAAGAACTCTTTCCACTTCTTGCATAAGGATGAGTTTTAAAACTTTTCCTTCTATGCTTTTGTGGTTTACTTCCAATAATGGTTGGAAGATCATTTTCCTTACAACATAAAGGAGTTCTTTTGTTGATACCCCTTAAGCGTTTGTAATTCTTTTGTAATGCTGTCATATGGCACCATTCTGCCAATTTTCCTTTAAGGAAAGAGGCCCTTCTTGCCAACGTATCTGGATTACCAGGTACGTATTCCCTTATGAGAATTTCTCTCCAAGGGCTCGGTATTTTTGCGAAGAAAAGCTGCATAGCTATGTCTTCTTTGACTCCTGAATTCCATCTATATTTAGTGAATAACATAATGTATTCATCTACCAAACATATGTCATGTAATTCAAGACTATACAGAGCTTGAGTGTATTTCTTCTTCTTCTCTATATCTTGACTGTTAAAATAACCTACCCCTATAAAATGTGCTTTAAATAGGGTAGCCATTTTTCCAGCGATCTCACTAAGAGATTCTCCAACTAGGACTGACTCTTTCATGTCTGATGAAGTCATATCCCAAGCAATTTTTACTGATCCCATAAGACTCATTTCCAAAAGTTTAATGAATCCTTCTTTGTTGAGATCGAGTGTTCCTGCTGCAATTCTCATAGCAGATGTCCAGTCATCTATGAGATCTTCTCTGTTTTTGAAGTCTAATACATCAAGGTTAAGCATAACCTCGTAAGGATGTATATGATCTAAAACAGTTTTTCCATAGGGTGTTTGGTGCAAGGGAATTTGACTTCTCCTTACCCTTGTCCCTGCTGGGTGTGATCCTCCACCAGTATGGAAATCAGTTTGAGATTCTCTCATATTTACATTATGATATCCCATACTTTCCCTTGGTTCCTGAGAAGATGACCAGGTTATTGCAGGTGGTGTTTCACCTACTGCTGTGTTCATCTTTAGATCTACTACCTTGAGATTTGCGAAAGATTCCGCAAGTTCTTGTAGATCCTCCAAACCAATCCTTTCTAAAGTTGTCATCAGATGAATTTCTTTTCTGAGACAGACTTGATTAGATTGATCATCTTTTCTTCTTCAGTCAAAGGTTTTGACACCACTCTGGCCTTCCCTTGTTGATGTAACAAAGGTTCAGTGCCAAAAGATGGTGGTAACCATCCTCCTGAAGTTCTTCTACTAGAACTTGGTTGTTGTTCTAGTTTCTGAATTCTTGTTTGAATATCCTTTATTAATCCCAGAATTTCTTCTTGGGTTTCAAGGATTTTTTCAACTCGTTGCGGTACAAAATATAGCATATTGCCATAATTTTGGACTGTCTTCTGAATTTCTCTAAGATCTAAAGAGAGCTTAGAAGAGTCTGGAATTATCTCCGGAAACTTATTATTTTGGATCATAAGTTTACCTGAGATTTTACCTGAGGGTGCAGTAGCTTCCCTTCGTAAATCTTCTGTTTATACAGATCCATTGTTCTCTGAAGAATTTCTTCTGAGTAGATTTTGAAGTATGTTTTTCCGGTTTTTTAGACCTTGTAAACGCATACCTTTTGTGCTGAGTTCAGTGAAGCATGTACTTCGCTGTAATTCTTGCTCTAATTGAATTATTTCTAGCGAAATAAGTTCAATTTCGAACTGGATGGTAGTTCCTGGCATATTTAACAGATCAATGAAGATCTGGTTTTTTCGGCCTGTAAGAGTCTACCTTTTGTGTATGCAAAGTTTTGCAAACACTGCTTCCTTTTATTGGGAGATGAGGTTTTCTGTTCTCCCGTTTCTGATCTCTAACAATAGTTAGATAAACTCGTGTATATTCCAAAATATTGGAATAGTTCTTGTAAATTATTTTTCTCGAACTAAAGTTCGGATTCATAATTTTCGAAATTCTCCTTCTCATACATTTAGTTGCTAGTAATAATAAAATTTTTGTGTTTGAAATAAATTAACCATGCTCTGATACCATTTTCGGGAGCGCGGGGATCAATTAAATCAATTAAACTTAAATAGGAAAAGAAGGGCAATTTTGGCATTTTGAAACTTATTTTCTCTCTCCAGGTACCTAAACCAAAGTTGGTTTTCAAAATGTACTGATACACAATTTACCCATTTTTGTTTGTTTATATATCCAGATACAAAATTAATAATTTAAATATGGATAATAACCATGAAATTAGTAAATGTTAAATTTAAAATTTTAAATATTTAAAATCAAACTGTTGAAAAAAATTGTTCAGAGAGAAACGGTCAGAGCATTTGATAAAATTAAGTTTTCACAAACTCTAGCCGGAGTGGTCAAAGTTGTATTCTGACTTATTATATTGTTTTATCATATTGACTCTTGTTCCCCTAAATTTGTGCTTTAATTTAAATCTTCTAAACCGAGTATATTATGAAAATAAGAAAACTTAGCGTTTGGAAGTGGTTTAGTGAATATGTCATCTGCTAGATTGTCTATTGAAATGTATCCTTTTTTACATGATCTCGGATGAAATGATGTTTAATGTCGATGAGTTTGGTCTAAGAATTCAAGACATATTATTACATAAGATTAGGGACTTGGCAGCTTGAATTTCATAATATCTTAATTGCTGTTGAATCCAAAGTAGTTCACTAGTAGAAAGAATCACCGAGTCTACCAGAACACTAATCGCAAATTGAAGAAAGATTCACCATCTGGTGATATGGCATGCTTCAACTGTGGAAAGAATGGTCACTTTATATTGCTGACTGTCCAAAGCCCAAGAAAGATGACCAGAAGAAGAAAGAGTACTAAAGGAATGACAAAAAGTTCAGAAAAGACCGCAAAGCAATGATTGCTGAAGAAAGCAAATCTAAATGGGCGGATTCCAGCTCTGAGTCATCTGACTCAGAAAGTCATTCTAGTGAAAGTGATGCAGATGATATTAAAAGTCTTATGGCAGATTTTGAATCGAACTCAACATCTGAAGAGGTATTCGACTTCGACTCTGACGAATTTACACGAACTCATTTAATTAAGGCATTACATGAGGACTTTATCTTAACGTTATAAGCTTTAAATGTTACCGTTACCTTTTTCTAGTACAAGTATTAATTGCAGTATTAATCACTATACGAAGTCATTTAATTCACTTTGCCAATTTTAGTATAAAACCGGACTGATTGTTTCATAGTCTTTCTGCAAGAACCTATTTCGGTAATAAAGTTGATTCTATCAGAAGTCGGGAGACAGTTTCTGATTAAAGACGTTGAACTCAGTCACCTATATATATGGAACAAACCCATATAGGAGACAGCGCGAAAAACATCTCTTGATTTTTAACGAACTGAGAAAACCACGAGTCTTTAATATCTTTGAGTTCAACAAAAAGAAAAGCAGCACATGCTTCATAGCAGATATCTGATCTATTGAGATTATTTTGTGCTACTGTTTCTTACTCTCTTCATAATTATTCACTGCACTCATATTTTATCAAGAAGAGTTTGTAATCTGAAAAGAGTCTTTTCAGAACTTTGTTGTATCGTGTTTTCACTGTGTTGAGTAACTAAGAGTTTCAGTAGGCAAAGGGTAAGCCCTGCTGAAGTTGGTGTGTACAAGAGTTGTACTGTAAAATCCAAAGTCTTTTAGTGATACCTTCTGGAAACAGAAGAATGTGAGACGTAGAAGACTTTATCTTCGAACTTCCATAAACAACTGATGTCTACTGATATTACTATTTTCATTCACTCCATCAGATTGTTTCCGCACTTCATATTGTAATCTGTTGGAAGTATTCACGACAAGATAAGCTACTATCCCTAACAAGATTTTAGCACCTTATTTATCCGAGAAAAAAAGAAGAAATTGGAGAAGAGTTCATTCACCCTCCCCCCCGAAACTCTTCCTCGATCCCCAACACAGATACATGCATAAAAATCATACTTTTATTTAAATAGTTAGCATAAATTTGTAAGCGTAAAAAAATCATAAATCGTTAAATCATAAAGCTTTCCATCATTGTATATCACTTTTTGTGGAGTTTGATCCTTGAAAGTGACAAGCAGTAATCGTATCATCATGTGGTCGACTGATCAGTTTTAGCTCACCATTGTACATGGGAGCGGACGCTGAGCCTCGCCAATCTTTGTCACAATTAATTCACATCCTCCAAAATATTTTCTTTCCATTTTATTCATAAAATATCGTGTCTTTCGAAATTCATAAAATAACATTTATCGAGAAAAATCGTACAGCATTAGCATATATCGTAAAATTCAATATTTTTATCATAAACGTCTTAAAATATCATTTAAGATGTATTATGATTCTTCGGACACTACCAGATCTTTCGTACTACCTGGGATCCTCTCAACTTAGACATGTTCAAATTATATCTAGAAAACATCTTATCATAGCAACATTAAGTGAGAGTGAAATGTCCTTTATTTTTATGCTTTAAAATACTATTAATTTTTTTTTTCTCAGGAAATTCAAACCCTCACTTAAAAATAAGGCAACTTTTAAAACCCTCAAATGCATAAAAATTCATAAATCATCAAATACCAAAATCATACGTCACTTTTAAAATACTCGAAAAACTAAACTTCATAATAATGCATAAAATCTTTAATAAAATAATCCTAAAAAATATTTACTTCAAAACTTTAAATACTAGACTAATACGGAAAATTAATGTCCCTCGGGAGTATACTGTCGGACTCGATCCACTCAAGTATCAGCGCCTCCCTCCAAATCATTCTCACCTGAATCATCCAAACCTAGTGAGTCTAATGGCTCAACAAGTTCTAACCATACGTAACGAATAATACATATATAGCCTACATGCATAAAAATCACACTTTTATTTAAAATAAGCTTGCATAAATTTGTAAGTGTAAATAAATCATAAATCATTAAGTCGTAAAGCTTTCCATCATCGTATATCATTTTGGGTGACGTTTGATCCTTGAAAATGACTAGTTGTAATCATATCATCATGTGGTCGACTGATCAGCCTTCTTAGCTCACCAAGTACTTGGGGACGGGGCGGCAGCAACTCTCGTCACTAGGTCGTGGTCAAATATGGAAATACGATCATCAAGCTCCCTCTGGGGCCTTTTCCCTCACGATATCCTCAATCATATCTTTTATGTCATAGTCAATTCACATCCTTCAGAATATTTTTCCTTTCCTTTTATTTATAAAATATTGTATCCTTAAAAAATCGTAAAATAGCATTTTTAGGGAAAAATCGTACAGCCTGTGCATATATCATAAAAATATCATATTTGCATCATAAAAATTTTAAAATATCATTTAGCATGTATTATGATTCATTGGGACATTGCCAGACCTTCCAAATTACCTTAGATGGTAAAATGATAATTTTACCCCTGGACAACGGACTTCTGAATTTTAACTTTTTCTTACTTTCATTGACTCGAGCCTGTCCCATATGACATAAAATCATATAAGCTTAAATTTGATTTCTAATATTTTTCTTAGTTGTAAACCCGAGCCTTTCGAATTAATCACTTAATAACTAAACTGTGAAGCGTTTTAAACTCGAATTAATTCAAAACTTAATATTTTCTTCCCAAATTTTTAACATAAGCTTTTCATCCCTAAACTACCTCCACGAACCACGAACCAGCCGCTGTGAACCACGGTTCGCGCCCCGCCTCTTTTTCCCAGGAAATTTCGAACCCTAACCCTTCATAGTTCACGTTTTCCCCAAACACCTTAGCGACCCTCAAGCCACCCTAGACCAAAGCTCGACCGGACCCTCCAGGACCCTAACCAAACCAACCTTAACCAGCACACCAGCCGCCACACCCTGCAGCCAAGGCCACGAGTAGCCCTCGCTTTTCTTTTCCTAGGGCTTGCGGTTTTCCACCAACTCATCCACCACCAAGCCCAATAGCCTAGGAACCCCTCTCAGACCCGACCAGACCTCTTATGACCAGCCTCGAGCCACCACGCACGACCCTGCCCCCAGGCCGAGCCGCGTGCCACCTTGACCTTAACCCTAGGGTTTTCCTATCTCTTGGGTACATCCGTGTCCAGCCTCTATAGGACTCTTCCTAGCGCCGAGTCATCTCCAGCACAGGCCTATGTCCAAGCCCTAGTGTGGCTGCACCCTTAACTGAACCACATTGTATCTTAAACCCCATGGATAACCTAGAAACCCTAGGTTCGACTTCCTAGCCATGCATAGCCCTTGCGCTACTGTCTAGCCTTCGTATCGTCCCTTAATCGACACTTTTCATAGCTCTTTAACATCTTATATTGGCAGCCCATTAGAAATCATAACGCGATTCATAATTGTATAAAAGTGTCGAAATTTTGAAAGATATATGTCTATTGTTAAATAATTGAACATAAATGTTTTCCATGCTATAAAACATAAATCAAGTATAATATGATTTTAATGGTGCAAAAAGAAAGATTAGAAACGTGCTTTTGCGTTTAAAAAGCTCAAAATACGAATATCAAAGCGGTGGGAGTCGGTGACGAACGGAAGACGATTTCTACCTTTTTTTCTTGTCAAAACCCCACCAAAAACCCATGCAAGGAAGTCGGGTGATCGTTTTGGAAAGAAGAACGAGGAAGAAAGTCAAAGAACGATGGAGAATGAAATTCAAAACTTGCATTGAAAGCAAAGAAAGTTTGGCCATTTTTTTCCTTCCAACTTCACGTAAATTGAGTGTGTGCTTCGAGCCTCGAGGGGTATGTGTGTGTAGGTGTTTACTTTGTGTATGTGTGTGTGTGTGTTTAGGTTTAGGTTTAAATAAAAAAAAGTATTTTTAATTACTTAATTAATGAGCTTAATTAACCTTAATTTTTAATTAATAAATTAGGCCCATTAAGATTAATGAAATCATTATGCCTCAAATTTAAAAGATTTAAAAATATATATTTCCAAAAATCCCTTATAAAATACATAATTTTCTTGCTCCCACTATTACTTTAAATTTGACCTTAAAAATGCTAAAATTCTTAAATTATTTAAACAAATATTTTCTTAACTAAAAATAAAAATTTAGCTTTTAATCTTTAACACCTTAATCGTCTCTAGTCTTACGTCCCATGCCAACACCGATATTCGTTTGAAAATATTTAAATTATGAAACCAAGTAAAATTACATAATTAATCATTTAGTCACTCAAAATATATCATTCATGCATTCAAAATCATTTAATTAAAATATTTTAGCAATTTAGTAATTTTAATTCATGCGGTCTATGTGGACTGATTTTCGGGCATTACACATGTCCACTACTATCCACATAACGGATAACAACTGACATTTGCTCCTTTGTTGACACATCACGAGATTCATCACCTAAAATAGAGAACAATGAATCACCAACATCTCTGATAATAACATTAATCGTTTTAGTGGCACAAGCACTCACTATGTTCTTCTGAATATCAAGTGATGTTAACTTCCAATTTTTAGGAGCATTTTTCAATATCACATCATTAATCTCTTTATTATGAGCACCTAAAAATTCCAGTTGGATAAGAAAGTTACCTGGATTAAGAGAACTTTCAGTTTCATCGTGATCTCGAAATGAATGTCCTTGTCGCAACAAAACTTCAATACAATCAATTGAAGCATTGAGACGGATACGATAATCATTCCGCATTTTCTTTGACTTTTTATGCAAAACTGATTGAATGTTCTCATCTTGATTCATCAAAGCTTCACAATTCATTCGAGCTTTATTATGTTCACTGTCATGCTGGTCAACATGAATATTTAACCTATCTTAGACTTCCAATTTGTGAATCATTCACTAACAAAAGCCTCCCCTCCCTCTTGTTTTCCCTTAGTTGTATTGAAAAGATAATAATACGTCCACTACTCGTTTTTTTAAAAGTACTAGAATTTTTTTTATCCTAATGATTTCCTAGTCTCGGCCGAACATATATATATACATATATAATATATTTACTTAAAATATTTTTGATACCATTTTTAAAATAAAACAAACAACTAAACTTGAAAATCCAAAAGAAATAGTTTAAAAACATAAAATTGTCAAATGTTTTCAACTCCTAACTTAGCAATATTGCTAAAACTAACAACCCCTCAAAACCATTCAAAAGGATAACAAAAGTCGTAAAAATATCTTTAACATAAATTTAAAATCCTAAATCATAACCATAAAAGTGCGGAAAACTACTAGCGCTGGTCCTCGGGTTATGTACACCTTCAATCCCAGATCAACCATCAAGACCTCCATTGTCATTATTATCATATTCACCTATATCGATCACACTTAGTGAGTCTAAAGACTCAATAAACTATATTCTTGATAACAAATAATACGTATACAGATCACATGCAACAGTGAAAATACTCTATGTAAAATAATATTTTCATGATCATGCATAAACAAAAACATTTTTCATATCATCATAAACATATATATTCATATTCATCATATACGTATAAGTATTCATTTTTTGTTGAATTTAGATCGTTAATTGTGAATTTCGTATTCGTATTAGTGGTCGATGAATCCATCTACATGTAACCACAGTACTAGGTGTCGGGGCGACACTCTCACCCGTCAACTGAGCCTTGGCCTTACGTAATAACATATCATCATATTTGTATTAGTTACAATTACTTCACATCCTTCACCATTTCATATTATCATCACTTTATAAAATCCATGGATATAAATATCATTTTTCTTTTAAACCAAGCATGAAACATATCATTTAACGTTAACGTTTCATCATTAAATCTTTCATAAAAATTTAAAATAATCATATTGACATATAAAACAGCATTCATAGCACTGCCATGACATTTACAAATTTCTAGGTGTAAAATGACTTTTTTACACCTATAAGCATAATTTTTCATATTTATCCTCAGACATCTAAACAACATCCCAAATCATTACAAACTTAACATATAACCTTAAAACACTCCCATAATTATTCCTTGGGCTTAAAAATTAGCTTTTTGATAGGTTCCTTGATTCGTTTTTAAACTTAGACGTACAACTCGGTTTTGGCTGGTATGGACTCGAAACTTAACCAAACTTTACCAAACTCAAACCAAAGCTTAATAACACCTAAATAACCCATATTCAACCCAAATCAAGCAAATTATAACCCTTGAACAAGCTTAAAACCTTTCTGGAAATTTTCTGCTCAAACTCAGAAGAAACCCTAGATTGCCAACCCTTACTCCCTTCGACTCCAGCCCCTAACAGCCATGTCCAGACCCAAGCTGACCCTTCTAGGACCATTACTAACCCCTAAGGACCCTACTGGACCGAGCCTAGAGGACCTAGACCCATGAACCCCCAAACCCGCTTCCTTGCATGCACAACTCTACCTCTCACGGCCACATCCCCTTAGACTCAAACCACCCATCATGCAGCCTATCTAGGACCATGTTTCAGCACCCTTAGGACCCCTATACCATCCCATTAGATAATCTGGACATGACCCTATAGTAGCTAGAAGTGACAGCCCTCTAGAAGACCTTAGCCGAAGAGTTCCAACCCACTAGGATTCTTAATTTTGTTTCTTATGATACGTGATCCTGTCCAGCCTTTGATCATGCCCTTAAGGACTCTAAATCCAGTGGAAAACGTCCCCTATGAAGCCCTTACCATGGCAGCCCCTTTGTGCAAATTTATCATAAGTTTTGGATCACAAAAACATGAGTTATTGACATGCTATGGACTAAAAATGAAAATAAATAAAGACCAACATATTTTCCATGAAAACATATTTAAAACATGTTATATGGTCTGATAGATGAGAAAAGGAGATTTATGACCTGCCTTCGCGAATATTACGTACAAACGGCTTGCGATGCAAAGAACATTAGCGGGGAGACGAGGGATGCAACCTTGCTGATTTTCTCTCAAAACACACGTGACTCTCCCTTGAATTTTAGTGTATGTGTGCTGTTGGTAGTTGCCAAGAGGAGTCCTTGTGTGTGAGGAGTGGTGTGCGTGAGTTGTGAGGTTAGTTTTAGGTGTTTAGGGCTTAAGTGTAAGCCTAGGCCCATTAGTCAAGGTATAATAGGCCCATTAAGCAATTTAGTAAATATTTAAAATATTTTGTTTAGGAAATTTTGTGAAAATAATAGCCGAGTTATCGAAAAGTTCATATTTTTTTCGAAAATCGAATATTGTTTAAAAATACGACTCGGCGTATAAAATCACATCAAAACAACTCGTTTTCGAAAATTCCATTTTAAATACACCACCCTATAAACAAATAAAAATAATTGTTTAATAAAAATATTTTCCATTTTTCAGCAATCGGTCTCCATTCCTCGATCGCATCTCGAATAACCTTTAAAAATACAGTTTTATGCATTCATGTAGAAAAAAATATTTTAAACATGTAAACATGCACAACATACTTAATTCATGCAATTAAAACCATTTAATTTAAAATACATAAGAAATTTGGTAACTTGCATGCATGTGGTTCACGTGGACCTTAAAATTTTCGAGACATCACAATCTACCCCCCTTAAATTGAATTTCGTTCCCGAAATTCAATTATCTTTGATAATAAAAAAAGTTTAGACTTAGTTCTAGTATCCCAATAATCCACGTTTTCGCTGCGCTACTCTGATAAAAAAAATTTCTTAGTGTGTCCTTATGTCTCCTAAGTTCCAATTAAATATACCTTCTAAATCCTCGTTTGCGAATCTCAACTTACAACGACTCATGCTGACCTAGTCCCATTTTTCTATAACCTCGAATTTCGACTTTTCTTGCAATTCCCAATATTCAAAATGGATGACCACACTCATCGTATAATACTTTCCTTATATTATACCCAAATGTTCATCAATCCTATCATATTTTAACATTAAAATCTCAAATGCACCCACTAACACTTAGATTTTTAAGCCTAATATTGATTCATCCTACACTGCCCTTGATTAACATTCCTTATAACATTATAACCAAGATATTCCAAGGTTCTAAATATTACTCACGGCTAAATCATCGAAAATTCCTATCATTTAAGCAATTAAATTCTCACTTATTGCTAAACTAGTCACCAAATTCCTTAACAAATAGTTCTTAATTTCCTCGGAAATTATCTAATTGGTCCTTAATTTCGAAAATTCTACAATTGACTCATAAGTTCTTGGCATTCCTAATTCCATTCTATAGGTTTTTCGTAAGATAAAGTTCAATAATTTTAAGCTTATTAAACTCAATCAATTCTCATAACCAATCTTACCTTTCCATCAAAACCTAAGATCCCAATTTACACATTTTTATACTTCTAAAGTTGTCAATCTTCGAATCATTATTCCTTATGTATAATTCCCAAAAATTAACTCAACTAGTAACCACGAATCATAAGTATTTTCTTAGAAAATCTAAATGTCCCAAAAGCATTCATAATCATCATGATTAATTAATGACCCAAAAAATAAAACATCAGTACTAAAACCCAAAAATCAATATAGTCCAATCATTTTCATCATTCCTAAGGTCCATTAACCAAATTTTTAAACATGTCCAATTTCATCACAAGGCCAACATACATGGAAATCCTATAATTTCTTATTCCACGTCGCAACACGCATAAAAATTATGAAGCATCTAATCTTTTAGCATAACAAAATCACGCAACCATACAGGATTTTAATACTAAAATCATTTATCATGAAAACTTAAATATAATGTCATTTAACTTCAAAAGTGTTTAAACATGTAGCTTGAAAGTATGAACCATATAAGCATGTAGGTGATAGCATTAAAAATATTTTAAAAAATTTAAACTTACAGACTTGAGGCCAGAACGACTAAGCTCTCCGGAACTGACGGTGGCACAACCCTTTACAAGAACATTGCTATGTTACCAACTTAAATGTCACTAATCGTTTTCTTTAAAAGTACTAGAATTTTTTTTATCCTAGTGATTTCCTAGTCTCGGACGAATACATATATGTATATATATAAACTAGAAATATTTTTTATACCATTTTTAAAATAAGACAACCAACTAAACTTGAAAATCCAAAGGAAATAGTTTAAAAACACAAAATGGTCAAACGTTTTCAACTCCTAACTTAGCAATATTGCTAAAACTAACAACCTCTCAAAAACCACTCAAAAGCATAATAAAAGTCGTAAAAATATCTTTAACATAAACTTAAAATCCTAAATCATTACCATAAGTACGGAAAACTACCAGCGCTAATCCTCGGGTTATGTGCACCTTCAGTCTAGTCAAATCAACTATCAAGACCTCCATTATCATTATTATCATCTTCACCTGCATTGATCACACCTAGTGTGTCTAAATACTCAACACACTATATTCTTGATAACAGATAATGCGTATACAGATCACATGCAACAGTGAAAACACTTTTATGTAAAATAACATTTTCATAATCATGCATAAACATAAACATTTTTCATATCATCATAAACATATTCATATTCATCATATACATATACGTATTCCTTTTTCGTTGAATTCAGATCGTTAATTGTGACTTTCGTATTCGTATTAGGGGTCGATGGATCTATCTACATGTAACCATAGTACTGGGCGACAGGGATATCAGCGACACACTCACCCGTCAACTGAGCTTTGGCCTTACGTATTAACATATCATCATATTTTTATTAGTCACAATTACTTCACGTCCTTCAACATTTCATATTCTCATCATTTTATAAAATCCATGCATATAAATATCATTTCTTTTAAACAAAGCATGCAACATATCTTTTAACGTTAACGTTTCATCATAAAATTTCATAGACATTTAAAATAATCATATTAACATATAAAACAACATTCAGAGCACTTCCTTGACGTTTACTAATTTCTAGGTGTAAAATGACCGTTTTACCCCTATAAGCATAATTTTTCGTATTTATCCTTAGACCTCTAAACGACATCCCAAATCATTCTAAAATTAACATATAACCTTAAAACACTCCCATAAATATTCCTTAGGCTTAAAACTTAGCTTTTTGATAGGTTCCTTAATTCGTTTTTAAACTTAGACGTACAACCCGATTTTGAATCATATGGACTTGAAACTTTCCAAAACTCGAACCAAAGCTTAATAATACCTAAATAACCCATATTCAACCCAAATTAAGCCAATTATAACCCTTGAACAAGCCTAAAACTTTGCTGGAAATTTTCTGCTCAAACTCGAAAGAAACCCTAGCTTGCCAACCCTTACTCCCTTCGACTCCAAGCCTAAAACCTTGCTGGAAATTTTCTGCTCAAACTCGAAAGAAACCCTAGCTTGCCAACCCTTACTCCCTTCGACTCCAGCCCCTAACAGCCATGTCCAGACCCAAGTTGACCCTCCTAGGTCCATTAATAACCCCTAAGGACCCTAATGGATCGAGCCTAGAGGACCTAGACCCAGGAACCCCCCAAACCCGCTCCTTTGCATGCACAACTCCACCTCTCACGACCACAGCCCCTTAGCATCACACTAGCCATCATGCAGCCTATCTAGGACCATGGTTCAGCACCCTTATAACCCCTAGACCATCCCCTTAGATACTTTGGATGTGACCCTATAGTAGCTAGAAGTGGCAGCCCTCTAGACCTTAGTCGAAGAGTTCCAACCCACTAGGACTCTTAATTTCGTTTCTTATGATACGTGATCCTGTCCAGCCTTTGATCATGCCCTTAAAGACTCTAAATCCAGTGGAAAACGTCTCCTATGAAGCCCCTACCATTGCATCCCCTTTGTAAAAATTCATCATAAGTTTTGGAACACTAAAACATGAGTTATTCACATGCTATGGACTAAAAACGAAAATAAATAAAATACCAACATATTTTCCATGAAAACATATTTAAAACATGTAATACAGTGTGATAGATGAGAAAAATAGATTTATGGCATGCCTTTGCATATATTACGTACGAAAAACGGCTTGCGATGCGAAGAACGTCGGTGGGGAGACGAGAGATGCAACCTTGCAGATTTTCTCTCAAAACCCACGTGACTTTCCCTTGAATTTGTGTGTGTGTGTGTGCTATTGGTGGTTGCCAAGAGGAGTCCTTGTGTGTGAGGAGTGGTGTGCGTGAGTTGTGAGGTTAGTTTTAGGTGTTTAGGGTTTTTTATTTTAGTTAAAACTGAAGTGTAAGCCTAGTGTAATGCCCGGAACGGTAATCCTAGTAATCTGTAATTATTGATTTATAATTGATATGATTATGAAAGGATTAATCGGGACATGAAATAAGATTAAATATGAAGGGTGCAATCTTTGGACAGAACTAGGGGCGCCCGAAGTAAGAAATGACCGCCCGAGCGCCAAAGTTCCATGGAAACACGTCTTGGACAGAAGATGTGGCTCCCGGGCGGTAGTTTGTGACCGCCCGAGCGCCAAGGTGCATTAGGAAAATGCTTGGACAGAGAGTGCCGCGCTCGAGCGGTATTTTCTTACCGCCCGAGCGCCGACCGAAATTCATGAAAAATGAACACGTATCATTAACCAAGCAACTAGGATATATATATATACATATATACGTTGGTTCAGTAGAAAAGGGAAGAAAGAAGAATCGAGAAAAGTCCCTATTTAGGTGTTGAAAATCATTACGCCTTTTATGTGAAATCCGTCCGTCCGAATTGTAATCTGACTTTAGTACTGAGTTCCTATCGACGTAGGCTACAACTGGACATAGACTGTGAATTCAGGACTTCGACTGAGCCAGAAACCGACGAAAGAAAGGTATAAGTCAATGTGGTATTGGGATATCGACTTGAGTCGGTTTAGACTTGAGTTTCCCTAAATCACATACTTTACTTTATTGCATTGATATTTGCATTGATTGGATTGATGTACTTGTTCTCTTGAGTTATAGATAGCAGGCATCAGACGAGAAATCTTGTGACAGAAGTGCCTGATAGTGGTGGGATCGCCACAGGCACATTGCACGATGTCACAGGATAGTGTAGAGATCTTGGGACGGAAGTGCCTGACAGTGGTGGGATCGCCACGGGCACATTGCACGATGTCTCAAGATAGGATATTAGCGATAGAGCTACAGTCCATGACGGTTAGGTCAGGACACCGGATGTTTGGTTATATCGAGTAAATAGGATTGGAATTCTTCTATTACGGAATTCGATATAGGAATACCATATTTGGTTATATCGAGTAATAGGATCAGAATTCCTTCTATTACGGAATTCGATATAGGAATACCACATTTGGAAACCGGGATCCCTAGACTAGGATTGAGTCTATTCTGAATTGTAGAATTGTAATTATGTTTCAGATTTTGATACATATTACTGTTACCTGATTACATGCTTTATATTTGTTTATATGATTGCATGTTTCGTTGATTTATACTGGGATTTATTCTCACCGGAGTTATCCGGCTGTTGTCTTGTCTGTATGTGTACATGACAACAGGTGGGACAGGAGCAGGGTTCAGGAGATGAGGAGAGATCGTGATTAGAGTGGAGGCTCCGGACTTTGATTATGATGTATAATAGGGTTGGAACACTTGACATTAGTTGTTAAACCTTACTTTAGTTGAATGCATGCAGTACAGGAATTGTATTGTATTTTATACTAATATGTATATGAGTTTGATTTCACTACGTTCCGCATTTTTAAAAAAAAAAATTAGACCATGTTTTATAATTGATTAATTAGTCCCAATGATGATTAAGAACTTGATTAGCGTCCGGGTCCCCACACCTAGACCCATTATTCAAGGTATAATAGGCCAATTAAGACATTTAGTAAATATTTAAAATATTTTGTTTAGGAAAGTTTGTGAAAATAATAGCAGAGTTATCGAAAAGTTCATATTTTCGTCGAAAATCGAATATTGTTTAAAAATACGAATCGGAGTATAAAATCACATCAAAACATCTCGTTTTCAAAAATTTCATTTTAAATACACCACCCTATACACAAATAAAAATAATTGGTTAATAAAAATATTTTCCATTTTCATCCATCGGTCTCCGTTCCTCGATCGCATCTCGAATAACTTTTAAAAATACAGTTTTATGCATTCATGTAGAAAAGAATATTTTAAACATGTAAACATGCACAACGTACTTAATTCATGCAATTAAAACCATTTGATTCAAAATATATAACAAATTTGATAACTTGCATGCATGTGGTTCACGTGGACCTTAAAATTTTCGGGACGTTACAAATACAAACAATACGCGGCATCTTTTTCTACACTATACTCCAACCAATCACCAGATTCATTAAACCATGAAGGATTGAATCGTCTACACTGACATACTCCAAATTTTCTTTTTGGGAATTAAAAGCTTGAAGGTTGACATGGGCCTTTTGCAAATATGCCCTTCGAACTTGATCCATAATATTAACATTATATTCACAAATTGGAGTCCTAAGTCCAGGATCTGCCGGTAGTTGTGAGAAATCAAATTTCTGCAACCCTAATATCTCCAATGTTTTGTACTTCTGGTTTTGGATCTTTTCTTTTAAAAAATATATGCATTGTAAATATTGATTTCCTGATAAAATAATAAAAAATTATAATATGTTTAGCTTTATATATATATATAAAACTACTCGCATTGATTTCTTTTTTAAAATCGTTATATCTTTTTATGTATTGTTTTTCTAGTTTAATACTTCACAAAATGTGTCAAAATGATGGAAAATGCAAGGTTGAAACAATGACGAAGATATCAACATATAAATCATAATCAATATTTATCACCACGGTATTAAATAACAACCAATAGATTACATAAAATTATTAGAAGCGAAAATTAGGAACAAATGGAACACACTACATAATACTAAAATATTAAATACCAATCCACATAATTTATACTTACAAATTTTTTCCTCTAAAGAAATGTATAATATTATCAAGCATATAACCAAGAAAAATATCCATTTTTTTTCAACCATCTACATTGAAGACAAAGGAAAAAGTAAAAAAACAAAAACAAAATATAAAATAAAAAGAAAACTGGAAAACCAAACAAATTTGTACATATAAACAAAATTAATTCATATTTCACGCAATATTTAATTCAAAATTTCAATTTGAAACGTAATATCTTATCACAAACAAAGTTATTTGCCTACATCTATTTTATACGCCTAAGTAAGAAGCTCAATCTATAATGAAATTAGAAAAGTGATGAGCATGAGCTGGAAGAAATTATTTGTGATTTGTAATTTGTGTGATTAGTTGAATTGTAAAGAAAGTTAAAGAAAATGATTACAGTGTGTTTGGCGACCAGGATTTGAGATGATTTCATGAGATTTGGAATTGGATTTAGAATTGGATTTGGAAATTCAAGTATTTGATATTCTATTTGGTGTTTGGTTTAAGAGTGAGTCTCATGTGAGACCGTCTCACGAATCCTAATCTGTGAGACGGGTCAACCCTACCGATATTCACAATAAAAAATAATACTCTTAGCATAAAAAGTAATACTTTTTATGGATGAACCAAATAAGTGATCCGTCTCACAAATACGACCAGTGAGACCGTCTCACACAAGTAAAAATGATAAAATGATATTTACAAATACAGTTCTCGTTTGGAGGAAAAAAAATTCGAATTTGGAATTTTAAAATTTTACTAAGCTATCTTAAGAAATCATATAAACATAAATAACCCAAAGAAGTTTAGAAATTAATAATTCTTCTCTATTATTTGTGTTTGTAAATTCAAAAATTAATTATTATTTATTAATCATATTGCACATAAAATAATAATTAAAAAATCATCAAACAACTTCAAACTTTCACATAAAATTAATTATTAAACGTAAAATGAGGCTTTGATAATTACTATAATTTTTATTATATTAATCAGTAAATAACACACGAAACTCATAAAATTTAAACGAAATATTTCAATTTCTAAACAATTTAAAAGGAAAAAAAAGTTTTAACCATGTAGAAACTTTTGGTGGAGAATGATTTGTTGATGAGAATGATGTGTTGGATAAAAAATAATTGTATGTTTTTAAAATCCAAATCCCACCAAATCTTATCACATTTGATGGGATTTGGATATACTCATGGAAATCCATGAAATCCAATAAAATTCTAAACAAATCCGAATCATTTTTTTGAATCACCTTGCCAAACACTAAAAATAGGATTTTGAAATCCAAATCCCATTAAATCCTCTCAAATCCTGGTTGTCAAACACACTGTTAGGGTAATGGCTTATATACCAGACTTTAAAAAAAATTATTTTTTTGGCTCACCTGTATATACTACTTTTTTTTGGGCCTAGTGTGGACAGCAGCCCGCAAGTGTTCTTGCTCCTTGTCTTCAACTTGTTTTTTTCTCAAATTTTGGTGGGATGCACGGAGTTAGTATTTTGTGAAATACTCAGTAAGTGATGGTCGATCGAACAGGGAATACTAAGATATATTTAATATTTAATGATATGCAAGATGTTTAATCAAATGGTATATATATATATATATATAAATATTCTTAAATGTTATGCAAGAAGTTTAACAGTTATTCTTATGCACAATGTCAGGTCCATATAACAGTTATTTTACCCATCGTGTCAGGACCGTGTAACGGTTATTTCATACCCACAGTATCAGGGCCGTATAAAGATTATTTTTAACCACCGTGTCAGGCCATATACACAATTTTTTAAAAAAATTATCATTTCAAGTCAATTATTAACCGTGCTCGAAACCTATTTCATACTTTCAATGAAAAAATACATATATCATTAACCTAGCATTTAATGAATATCATAACCAAACAACGATTTGATATTAAAACAATTAAACATTTTGATATCATAAATCAACATACGGTTTTTGCACCACTTTTGCCTTCCCTCTCTTATGTAATAATGGTTTGGTGCCAAGGAGGGTAGTAATCTTCCTCCCACGATCCTATTGCTAGAACTGAGTTGGTGTTCTAGGCTTTGGATCATTGTTTAAATTTCCTTCAAGATTTCAATAGTTTCTTCATGTTTCTCAAGGATATCTTCAATTTTTTGTAGTACATAATACCTCTAATTATTGCTATAATTTTTACCCTCTTTTCGATTTCTGTAAGATCTCCCAAAAGTTTAGACGGATCCGAGATAATTTCTATGAATGTATTATTTTCAATTATTTTTCTACTTTATTAAGAAGTTTTTTTATTGGTTGTTTCAAATATCTAATTTTGGTTATATTTTCTTGTTTTAAATATTCTAAAAGATTGAAATAAAGCTTGAAGATAATAAATCTTGAACATAAGTTCGGATCCATATTTTTGAGAAATATCGCATTCTAAGATAAGTAAGTTATACAATAATAACAAGAGTAGGTATCTTGTGATACAGTCTCACGAATCTTTATCTGTGAGACGGGTCAACCCTACCGATATTCACAATAAAAAGTAATACTCTTAGCATAAAAAGTAATATTTTTTCATGAATGACCCAAATAAGATATCTGTCTCACAAGATACGACTTGTGAGATCGTCTCACACAAGTTTTGCCTAATAATATTATAATATGCCTGGATTGTTCAACCTAGATCCCGATATAATTTTCCTGAGTTTTTAAGCTTTTTTGCCGACCAGGATTATTTAGAATTTTTTGAAAATATTTTGGTTTTATGAGACCAGATTAGGTTAATATTTTAAAAATTAGGGAGCAATTTGGGAATTTCATGAAATTATAAGAACATTTTATTTTATTTCCACGAAATATCAAATAATGTATCATCTTTCACATGAATCGATTCCAAAGAATCAACAAACACCCTATCAAAAAAAAAAAAAAAAAAAAAAGAATTTATCAACAAACACTAATACTCTATACCATAAATACGTGTACAATTATTTAATTACATCAACGTACATGCACCATCTTTTGCCTTACATCACTTGATTTCAAATCCACAAGGAATTATTTGAAATCTCTTTTTCTTTTAATATTTATTTTGTTTCAATTTCAAATTTACTTTACCACATAGTTATTCGAAATATGTGTATTGACAGCCTATATCTACTTATTTTTCAGGAGCATATTTATGCATTTACTCACTGTCATTGTTTCAATATATCCATCTTTTCGACAATTCCGGGTTCTAATCTTTCTGAATTGTTAAATAATAAATAAAAAATTTATTTTTTGATTTATTATCTATATTTCTATACTATATTATTAAGTATGAGGACATGATAGGACACCAATTTTTTTTTTCAGTTTTACCCTTATATGATACTAATATTATATTTTTGTTTTTTTTTTTCAAAAAAAATTCAACACATAATTGTATTTTTATTTTTTTTATTTCAACCATTCAAATATCAATTCAGTCCCTCCATAATTTGTTAAATTTCACTTTAGTCTATCGATAATGATAAAAAAGATTCTATACACACTCATCGCGTGTGCAAAGTAACTAGTATATTATTAAGTATGAAACCCTTAAAATAACTACCTTAGAAAACACTAAAATATTTAATTTCATAATTATCTTTCTTATCCTACTAAAACATCTACAAATCACTCCATATTTTACATAAAAAAATATAAACATAATTTTCATTATAAATCGAACAAAAATTTTAAATTAAAAATAATTTTGTATTAATTATTTAATATTATTTAATAAATTAAAAATAATAATAACATATACAAAGCATTCACATATTTTACTAATTCATATTAGGGCATCCGCATCCGTCGGAATTAATCCATGTTAATAACTCTCTATCTCATCAAAAACGATGGGGTCCACGAGCCACATATTCATTACATTAACACTTCCCCATTATTAACACACACCCACATTCATTTAATTTCAACTTTCATTATTTATAGGTCACACTATCCACTTACTCATTTTTTTTTATTTTTAATATTTCAATATCTTTCTAATATTTTTAAAATTTTACAACAAATATTACTAAAAATAAATAGTATTATTATTTTAAAAATAACTTAATTCCAATATTCATTAAAATATTATTAAGAAATGAAAAAAAAGTTGGACTCTTTTATTTAAAATATTATTCAACACAATCTCTTTAAAAAAAAACACAAAATACAAAGAAAACGAATTACGATAATTGAAAAGAGAATTACATCAATCGAAAATTACATATTCCATTTCTCTCTAATTTGGTCACACAAATGTTCATGAACTATAAGCTGCTCCGGCGTCATTTGTGAAGTGTCTTTCGAAAGGATTTCGTATTCCTTAAGCAAATATTTGCTATTTTTAGCTTCAGATTTGTTCAAAGACGCTTTTGCTTTCATCTCCTCTTTTGCAAGTTCTTTTTGTTTCCATTCAGATTCGTTCTTCTTTATGTCTGTATACTGAGTAAAACTTTCGAACAAATTGTCGTATCTGGTTGTCAAATCCTCCATCGATGATTTTGCTTTGTTTTTACCTTTTCTTTTTGCGGCTTTTTGACCAATTGGACGAATCTCTTCTTCATTTATATCTAAATCAATACTCGCATCTTTGTTCGATGAGGTGTTGCTAGCCCCCGACTCTGAGATTCTCGCTTTCTTTGTACCAACCAAGTGATCATCGGACTGTGGAGTGAATAGTGGACATGTTTTCATGATTCTCCACACATGCTCCAGATTAAATGCAACTCCATTATTTTCATCACGATATTTTTCATATGCAAACCGCAATATGTCTTCATCACTATGGCCGCTTCGATAAGTATTGTAAACACTATTATAATTTGTGTTGAAGCGATTTACCTTTTTTTGGACGGTATTGTGCCAATGAGATCGAATCACGTTTAAAGCTCTCCGAGATGAACCAGCGGGACGATTGCCATTGTAGTAGTCCGCAACACGTCTCCAGAAATCATTCCCCTTCTGATCATTGCCGATTACTGGGTCATCACTCATTGTGACATACGATCTCGCTAGTAGCTCGTCTTCCTCCTTTTTCCATATTATTCGCTTCTTCGTACCCTCAACATCTACATCAGCATTTTGCACATTTTCGAGATCAACTCGTGTTTCACGGTCGGACAACTGAGTCTCTGGGACAAACGTAGGAGTTGGCGGCTCTTTTTCGATTGGCATATTGGTGGATTGTGGATTATATAATCCATAAAAATAAGGCGGCATGAAATCTGGGTTGCCTATACTTTGCCAATATTCAGGTGTAGGCGGTGGATACGGAGCTCGGGAGGTGTAATTTGGATGATTCGAAGATTTTCATAACCTTGGAAATTTGAAACAAACGGCCAATTTGGAAATTGTGGTGGATATTGTGTAGAAGAAACAAATCGAGGTCGATTTCGTGAGTTCTGACTATTGTCACCCATTTGGCTTAAAAATATGAAAAGATAAATGTTGTGGGATGAATTTGTAGAAATTGATTAGTATATATAGTGAGTAATTTCGAATATAGCCGTTGGTGCATAATTTTGCCGTTTGAAAATAGCCGTTGGTGATAATTAGCGACGGTTTTTGAAAAACCGTCGCACATAGCGACGGGTGTTAAAAAACCGTCGCAAATAGCGACCTTTTTTTAAAAAAAACCGACGCTTTTCACTTTGCGACGCTTTACGAAAAACCGTCGTAAATTTGCGATGGTTTACGAAAAACTGTCGCAAATTTCGAAATAACGCCGTTCATTCTGCTGAATTTCTTGGCTGTCATGTCAGCCATTAATGAGTGTTATTAACACCCATTAACCAATCAATGTGGGTGCCCTTATTAATAAGAAAAAAGTAAGGGTCCATGGTACGCGTGTACAATCGAAAACCTACTCCACTTTTCTTTTATATCCAATTACAGAATTCCTATTATTGTCACTTCACCGGAAAAAGCTGATTAATTACATCCACCGGTGATGGCAGCGCTGGGGGACGGAGCAGTCGAGGCATCCGACGATGATGGAAAGGAGTGCACCTGCGGCTCTAACCACGACCAGAGCTGCTTATACTGCCGGAGGAAGCGATCGTCGGAGTCGAGCCTGCCGTCCTCATCGTCATCCTGCTCTTTGCTGAGCTTCGACTCTTATCCTGTTCGGGACTACGATAAGGTGTGGCGTGTGTTCACGGCTTCTGTCAAAGGCTTCTCGATCGGCGCCGGCATCAAAGGTGGCCTCGCTCTCTTCGCTCTTTTCTCTCGCATTCGCCGCCGCCGATCACTACCTTCCACCAGGTAGAATTTGTTAATCTTGCTCATGTATACTCCAGTCGTCAATCAAAACTTCTTCATTGTTGTTTGTATTTTTCCAGGAAAGTAGAAATGTCATCAGGTGGTGCAGATGTGGTGTTGGCTTTGAAAGAAACTTTGAGATATGGGTTGTTTCTTGGTACATTTGCTGGAACATTTGTGTCCGTGGATGAAATTATTACCTCTTTAGGTGGTCACCGAAGGCATGATTTCTTAACCTCCAAATTTGTCTTTCATATTTGGTTCATTTCTTCCTTTTTTACAGATTGATTATTCTATCTAGCAGCATTGTCATTTTTGTCTATGCGATCTGTATTGTTAGCATAAACTCGTGCATTGATCCGTTGAATCAACATTTTAATATTAGGACTGCAAAATGGAGGGCTTTGCTGGCAGGGGCAATTGCAGGGCCATCGATGCTACTTACAGGGTTGAACACACAGCACCCGAGCTTGGCAATTTACATTCTCATGCGTGCCACTGTGTTGGCTTCGCGATGTGGGATAAAAAGCAAGAGATTTGGGCATATATGTAAGCCTCTTACGTGGTCATATGGAGATATTCTCCTCATGTGTCTCTCGACTTCCCAGATTCTGTAAGGCTCTGTTTCACTGCCAAAAAAATTATCTTTTAGTTTAGTTTTCGATGTCATGAATTTTCCAATGTTTTTTATTTTTATGTTAGCAACTTTTCCATTTCTCTATTGCTGTGGAAATGTATGCATGGATTATATCGATCAATGACAGAATTATCTTGGTGGTAAGTTTTAGGAAGTCCACACATGTAAGAGGCCAAACTTTAGGCACTTAGGCTAGAGTTTGAACGTGATCAAGTTATTTCTTCCTTGTTCATTAGCTTGTTGATTGAGGATCACGTTAAACTCAGTAGCTGAGTTTAGGCTGCTGCAGTTAAGAAAAGTGTCTCTTATGTTTCTGGATTGTACTTAACGAGATTATGGCTAAATGTACCAAGTTTTGCAGCTGTGCTCGGCCTATATATATTTTACTGCGTAAATGAACATTAAGATTCTACTTTTAGCAAAATTATGATTCTTCCTTGACAGATTCGTTATCGGTTCGTTTAATGACATTTAAAAGGCATGACAATTTTTGAAACTGCTAGTCAAGGCTAATCTTTTGCTTACATTCTGATGACATGTTTCTAAACTTTTACAGATAATCCAATTTTTTTTTTAAAAAAATAGACATGGATGTAACCTGTAAGTTGAAACAAGTGTGTTGGAAGGGTCAACTTTGGACTGCAAATTTGTAATTATTATAATTTGAATACCAATTATTATTCCATCATAATAATGTTCACTCTTACCCTCAAAATATGTATTAGTCGTAGTTATTCGCCAATTATTGGAAAACCCGACTACATGATATGGTTTAAAGTCTTAGGGGGTGGTGTATTGATTCTAGATTTTTAATGACTTTTATGAAGTTTAAAAGTACAATGATATTGAATGTAGACTACACAATTGTAGAGTTTTAAAAGTCATGTGGTATTCAAACTTGACTTTTAAAAATTCTACAAAAGTCTAGAGGTATTCAAAACGTCAATAAAATTTTAATGAGTCCATGAAATTCTATAATGTACAAGAATAAAGTCTAATGTACAATTATAAATTGTCAAAATTTGTCTTTGATTAACCTAAAAATTTGGATGGATATTTAATTGAAAAATATCTCAAATTCACGTACTCACTTTTAATTCTATTAAAAATAATCTCTATATAAACACTGGTTAATTAATTATTTTCTCCTCCATAATTTTTCCTTGTTCTTTGGACTTTTCAAAAACATATCTTTTTTCTTTTGTTAATTACAATTAGGGGTGTATATCGGTCGGTTCGGTTTTCGGTTTTAGAAATATATAATCCAATATCCGAACCATTTTTCTTCGGTTCGGTTTTCTACCAAAACGATTCTGTTATTTCGGTCAGTTAATTCGATTTTAGTATAAATATTTAAATTAATAATATAAATATATTTTAAAATATAATATCTTAACTTTCTACATGTTTCTTAGTAAAATATTTAAATATAAGGTCTAAATTAATTAAACAAACAACAATCAACTAAAAATTGTTCAAAATGGTTCTTCATTCACTAAATATCATATCAAAATATATAATATAAATAAAAATATAAAAAAATTATTAATTTAATGTAATTTTGGTTTGTTCGGTTTTGTCATATATAATCCGAAACCGAACCAAATAAACTTTGGTTTTAACATTTATATCCGAATTACAAAATTCGGTTTTTGGTTCGGTTCGGTGTTCGGTTTTTTTCGGTTTGGATTTTCGGGTTTTTCGGTTTTATCCGAAATTTGAACACCCCTAATTACAATAGTTTAAAATCAAAATTATTGACTCCATTCTTTTTATTTTCGACTTTTGATCACCAAACCTCACGAGATTTAAAATCATATTTATTAATTTTTTGATAAAATTTTATTACACTACATAACAAAAATATTATAATATTTTATTGGCATCTAAATTTAAAGCTGTAATAATTATTTTTAATAAGTAAAATATTGTTTTTATTAAATAAAATTTGATATTTTAGTTATTTTATATAATTTTAGTTAATCTGCGGGTTAATTTTGATCATAACTCAAAATCCATGCATATGATAGTGAATAAAATGTTTTATTCACTTGAATATATATATATATATATATATATATATATATATATATATATATATATATAAAGGGAGAGAGGTTAATAGTAACTATTTTTGGGTTTTTTAATATTCCAACAAGCCCCTTCATTTTTTTTGTCTGTTTTTTCTAAATTTTGATTTACTTTTTTAAAAAACTTTAATACGAGTTTTTTGGTTGTCAGTGAAAGGACATGTGAATCTGTTACACTGTACCATATTCCATAAATCCTTCAACTCTATATAATTGTTCTTCTTTATTGAAAAAAGTCGTTTATCTTCTATATTTTATGAACATGCATCGCATGTGTCACTGTTTCTAGTATATATAACATGTCTTTGGTTGATTTGATACAAACACTTTTAAAAATTCATGAACTCACATTCACACAAGTAAGTGAAAATTATTTATATTGATGGATAGTTACTAATTTTTTAAAAGTATCAACTACTTAACTGAAGATGTTGAATTGATTTGAATAATTGAAGTTTAATTGCAATAAAATTTAGTAATGACTTATTTATCATCTTTCGTAAATCAAATCGGAAAGTAGGTAAAATTTATTTATATTGATTTATAAGTTTTTTAACAATAAATAGAAGTTTTCATGCTCAAATGTTAGTTCAAAGAAATAAATAAAAAAATCACAACCATAGATCACAAAATTCATAGTTCATAGAATTCAATGAAAAAAATTTACAAATGTCTACAAAAGTCTTGCAAAATAAAGCCACGAGAACCTGTGAAAATCTTTAGAACTCCGTGAGATTTTACAAAAGCTAGTAGAAATATATAACTTCACAGAAGTCTGTCATTTCATAAAAGTCAACAAATCCATGAGATTTCTACAAAAGTCAGTAGATATCTTATGCTTGCATGAAAGTATGTAAATAATAATTTTTTCTAAGTGCATGCTTTATGGTGGATGGTTGGATATTTTTTTAGGTCAGCCTACATATTGAAGCAAGATAGTTTACCCTCATCATACAAGTCATTTCTCAATAAACATGGAGCGAAAGACCCTGCCATTCTGAACGGGGTGAGAGAGATTGCATATGGTTTACCTTTGACCAATTTGGATGCAGTAGAGAAATGTTACAAGTCTATGGGAGTTGACATTAAACTAGATCCAACAATGAAAGTGCCTTGCTCGGTACGTCAAGATTAATGTGATTTTTCTTTTTTATACAATTTCTCCATTTTTGTCTGGTCTTCTAATCTTGAGGCTGAGTTTCTTATTGCATGACATTGCTGTTAGAACAGTTCATTTTGATTTCACTGGCTTTCCCATGTCTAGTTGGACAAAGTCTTGTTTGTTTTAACAGATAAATATCTGGCAGATATTCAATATATATTTTTTCACATTAAACTGGATTTTTATTTCAAGCTCTTGATGTGAAGTACGAATGCTGCCACCAATATTACAAATAACAGTCCATCAGTGACGTGCTACTTTCTTTTTTTGTGATGTATCCCAAAATGTGTCTCTTCTCTGAGAACTGCTGGGTTACCACGTCTATCCTTTATTAACTTTTTCAAAATTTAAAATCTTGTGGACCATCTTATTATTCCTAACCTCCTATAATAGCTCATCATTCTAATTACCTTCTCAAGTTTTTGTCCGGAGCTCTATGGACACTTGCTACAGATAAAAAAATCCGCTCATGTCTATATTTAAAGTTTTTAACTGGCAATTAACCAATTCAGGGTGAATTGGAACCTCCACAAAATTGTTTTAGATTTGGGGAGGCGATACCGATTATTGATGATGACAAATTTATGAAAACCTCTACAGTAGATGCTATAATCGCTGGGAGATCAATTAACATGCTAAAATTCTTTTTGCATGATTTGATGCTGATTAGTCACTAGTCATGCATATTTTTTTATCTTTTATTTTATGCAGATAATACATGGGAATCAAGCATGTGTTACACATTTTTTTTCCTTTCTTCTTCAAGCCTATAAAAGAGCATTGCCGGTTTATCTTCCAGTATATTTAATTCCTGCATTGATTGTTCATCGCCAAGGTCTCCAAAAGCGGTAACTCATCTTTACTTTTGCGAGATTGAATCATTTTTTTATTGACTCGTTTTTAAACCTGTGTACTACCCAATTCTCTGTTCCTTAAACATTCCAATTCTCTGTTCCTTAAACATTCCATTGTTACTGATAGAAGTTCTTCTTGTTCATTTGTGAGAATCGATCCATAAGTACACTACCTAATTACTTGGACTCGCCTAGTTGAATTGCCGAATTAAGGAACCTCTAAAATGACTGTCAGGTTCTTAAAATCGGGAATATTTATAAAACCTGCAATTTGTCAAAATCTGAAACGTGTCGGTATAGCACATGCCCTGATTTGTTGATCTGTAATCCAACAAAATTATGCTCACACGGAATGTGCCATCTTCTTATGTCTCCTAAAATATTGACCCCCTCCACTCTACCTCTGGCTCCATTGATCATTACATTTTGCATGTTTGAATAAAATGTGAATTCTGTGGGCATACATTGAGAACAAGATAATGGAAAAGAATACCCAGAACTCTTCTGCATGGAAGAAAAGATACATGTGCTCAACAGATTCAAAGTGCTTTAGAACCGGCTTCTGCCCTAGGAACCATATGAGTTTAGTATTTTAAAGATTACACTGACGATGTATATCACATTTCCTGTATTGTAAATTTTCTATACCTTGTTACCAACCACAGTGCCTTATGTATTGAGATTAAGCCAATTGAATATGAAATGGAATCTGTGGTTATAAAATAATGCAGTATATGAGCAATAAATGATGGTTTGAATGCTGAATTTATTAGGGATATCCAGAGATATCACTTCATCTTGCCGGTTAATGCAGATAAAATCTTAGAGAAGTGAAGTTAACATGAATTTGTCGAGTCAGGTTTAAACCTATTGATGCTGTTTCAGTTTCAAACCAAGTATAAACAGCAGAATTGTGGCACCCTAGATTAATTTACTGACATTTCTGTTTGGATTCCTTTCTGAAAACTAAATTTTTTCCATGCAAGTATGGAGGCAAATATTTTCATTAAAGGTGAATAATTGCTGAGCTATAAAACATGAAGTCTATAGGTCAAAAGAGAAGTGTCTATATAATTTTACAAGTTGGTTATATTATCGACTTATGGTAGCTGTTTCGGATAATCATCAGTTATCTTTCCTCCTTCCATACCCTCTCACTGTTTCAAGTATCAGGGTCTGTATTTTCCTTTCTAGGGAACTTCATTTGTGTATGCTTTTATAATTTAAATCTCTACTTATTTTAAATCATATTCTCTGGTTCTTCTGATCGACAATAATAACATTTATAAGTTACAATCCGCTTTCTTTGTTTTTGAATTTTTGAAATATGAACTAGGCCTTGGCAGGTTTTAAGCAAGGATCTTCTCCCATTTATTTACTGAAATTTGTACTCGTGACCCGTTTATTCACTCAAGTTTGTACTCGTGGACATGTTGAATGTCTCCCAGGCCGTACACAATTTTATGGAAAGGTCTTTTTGGTACTGCAAGGTCAAGCTTGTTTCTCTCCATGTATTGTTCATCTGCCTGGTAAGTTCTGAGTTTAAATATAATAATTACAGAAATGAGTGCCTTAAACCTTTCTTGTACCATTGGTGAGATCAACACTTATTTTGATGTTCTCAACTAAGATCTATGCTGGTAAAATTCAACATAGCTCTTGTTTGTATATAATTCTACTATCATCCAAGCAGCTCAAAAATTTGGACAGTTGTCTAAACCTTTCTGTTGAATGGGGGGAAAACATTAAAATTCGAATTAACAACGGAGCAACAAGTGGAGAGGTAATAACCTTACTCTCATAGTACTCTCATATAAACAAATAGATTTTATTGAAAAGTAATTAAGTCCTTTTTACTGCTCGGAATTTTCGAGACCATTTGTTGAAAGCCATAGAGCAGAGTCATGTTAGGAAAGTATTTGTGATGCCTAAATTCAAATCTAACCTCCACTTGTGTCCATCACGGTTGAGTTCTTGCTACCCAAAGGGTAATATTACCCTCAAGGTACATCCAATGACCACCATTGACCCCAAAAATTCCTCATATGGGATCAAGCATGAATCCCATGTGGTTGGGCCAAGGATGACTATTAGATCTGCAGTGGGGTAATACTCCCAACATAGCATATCATTGACCGTCTGTCATTGTTAAATTTTACCAAACTTTTCTCAGGTCATCCCCCATTTGGCGTCATTTTTATGATTGTCATCATACTGTTATGTTTTACTCGTTATGTTAAGGTTTTTTTGCTTCTTACAGGATATGGACATGCTTCCTGTTCAGGATTTTTAAGAAGTGCAATGTTCCCATGTTGGCGATTGGAGCGGTAAAAAGAATATCTTATTACTTTTTTCAAATTAAAAAATTATGCATGTTCGAGAGAGTATAGTAGGTTCTGATTGGGCATTCTAATATGTCCTGAAAAAGTTAAATTAAATTAATCACCGAAAGATTTTATTAAAAATCATAACCAATAAGAAACTTCTAGATGGTGCACACTTTTGTTACTTGAAATTTATTTATTTTTAGTTGTTTTTTTTATAGTGATCGAGATATTTGAAGCATTGTTTATAAGTACTGCTTAATTTCTTCTTAATTATGTTTTAGTGAAAAATATTGTGAATCTTAATTTCATCAAATTAAAGATGTGGTAATCCAGTTTGAAACTGTTTAAAAACCAATTTGATTTCAATGAGTTTGAAAGAGACAGATGGATAGAATAGTCTGAGACGGCGCTTGGATGCAAGAATTTCATTTGATGAATGGAACTGATGATTCATATTTTTATTGAATATGATTCCATGAATAGTGCTACTGTTTTAAGGTTGATTTGAAATTAGGAAAAAATTGCTAATGGTTTCTGAGTGGAGAGCCGAAACAAACACCCAACTTATGCATTTTGTTAAATGTACCATGGAACAGTTTCCGGCTGGTCTAGCTCTAGCAATTGAGAAGAAGAGCAGAAGGATAGAGATATCTCTATACTGCCTTGCACGAGCAATCGAGAGCTTCTTCACTTGCATGTCTGACGTAGGGTACTTTACCCCCTTGAAAAATTTCAAGAGAGCTGATGTTTTGATCTTTAGCATATCTACTGCAATAATCATGCACTGTTATGCCATGGAGAGGGATGTCTTCCGATCCAAGTACCTCAATGTTCTAGATTGGGTGTTCGGGATTCCTCTTCCGCCATATGAGACAACTCCACGGAAGATAAGGCGATGCGCCACCACGGAACTTTAAGTTTCAAACTTCAAAGGAAGTATGTTATGTTGCACCATAGATAAATTGATTCTTCTGCTCAAGAATGGGTTTAAAGGCTTGTTTCACAGCAAATATGGATGTATTTAATTTGATTGTCTTTCATGTACCTTGTCCTTGTGTTCAGTCGACTAGCCAATTTTTTGAGGAAATTAGTTGATGAAGTGGTATTAGTTTGTACTAAATTTGAAGTTTCGTGTAGAATATTAAAATATTGTTCTTTTAATTTTTTTCCCTCTCGAGATGTAAGCTAACAACTGAGAGATTCTCATAAACTAAATATGAGTTGAGCATAAAATACAAGTGGGATTTAATAATGTAATGTTACCTCATAGATCTATGAATGATGATGCTACATTTATTAGTTTCTTCAACTTCTCGAATAGCTATCGCGACAACTGAAATAGTCTAACATATATATATATATATATAAATATATAATTTCTAATTATGAATTTTCTATTATACATTTGTTCATTTAAGTTATCAAATTAAATCAATAGTTTTTTTAATAGGTTTTTCTGTAATTCATTATCCATTTTAAATCATTTTGTACATACTGTATATTGAATCCATCAATTTACTCATGATTTTTTTGTTTGCTATTAAAATTGTTTACTAAAATGAGTTGATTTTTTCATGTTTGCTAATGAATATTTAATGTTTCTATCTTATCTTTTATTTTACATATAAATAAATCATTTTTATAACAAGTTGATTTTTAATATAAACTAAGAAGCATCATAACATACATTATATAAATATTTATATATGTTAAAGATTATTTGTAAGAATATTTCGTGATTGCGGTTTTACAATAATTTCCTCAAATTATTTTTTTAATGAATTATTCTTTAATTGTGGTTTTGCTACTTGTACCTCTCATTGCGCGGGGTAGAAAACCTGGTGCAATATATGGATATAAACCTCTGTCTAGTTTACTCAATTGTTTTCTTTCTAAAGTTTAAGACATTCACATAATCTAATTAATATTTGGTAATTAATATACATTAATTATTATTTGTTTGTATTTGTATTTTTATGTGCATATATAATTTTTTTCCTGGAACTATTTTTTTCTTATATATAGATTTTTCATATTTGCGGGTGTTTTTCTACTTATTATTATTCATTAACATGGTTGGAAATATTATATGTATAGATAAATTTAAATCATAATGTGTTATTAGTAATACACATTAATGTCCACCAATTTTATTTCACAATAACTATAATATTTTTCTTTAATGATTGCTTTAAGTTTTAATATATAACTAATAAAATTTTGTGAGCTCTTCAACTATATTTTTCAGTTTTTTCATACTATATATATATATATATTGTTTCCAACCTATTAATTAATTTCTCATATTTTCATACGCAATAATAAAAGTTCTTTATTCTCTATACTCTCTTTAGTTCCTCATCTCATCAGTTCTCAAAGCATACTACATAATCATGTAAGTGTTTATGAATTATTAATTAGATTATATTTGGAATCCTCCCTTCGATTATTTCATGCCAAATAAAGTCAATTATTTGGAAAAAAAATTAAAAAAAAAATTAAAAGCTGCGAATGATCATATTTTGTTTTCTGAAAATCAGCTCAAAAATCCAAACATCAATTCAATCTTTAAAATTTGGTTTGTTATATCAAACCTAAGAAGACTACAGAATTCCTTAAAAGCTTTTGAAAAACAAAGCTCCATACTCGCTGCGTAATTGGTATCAGTGCCATTAATTCAAAAAATTCTTCTAAGTTAAAAATATCATATTCTCTTGTTCAAAAGAAAGAATGTAGCTCTACCAAGGAGAAATCAGCCAGGTATCCATAAAGCCTGTAAAGCCTAAAGGGTAAGATTGGAATAAATCTTTGACATTATCTACTTGAATTCCTGATAGACAAGATAATAATATCATTTACTAAGAAGAAATCTTTTATTAGTGGTTATATTAAAAATAAAGAATTAATTATTTCTGAAAATTTTTGAGAAAAATATTCAAGACTGAAAATTATCAGCATCTCCTAATATGAAGATGCATAGATTTGATAGTTTTAATTAAGATCTGATTATATTATAAAAACAATATAAGCTCTAAAATGAGTATATGATTTATTTAGTTTGTTAGCACAAAATCTTGTTAATATTCATAAGATATCTTACAAATTTATGCATTTAGGAATAGTTCAAGTAGGCTTAAAGCCTCTTACAATATTAGTGTTGGGTGCAATAATTGTTCCTGCTTTGTAGAGCGGTCGAACCGTGGTGCTTGTGCTGATGTGTGGTTTAAAAGATTTGAGTTGTACCATTACCACCAGCTACAGCTTTTGGTAAAGCGGCAAGCGCTCGGTCCTACAATTGGTATCAGAGCTAAGGTCACGGGTTCGATTCCTATTGATTGCAAGGAGTGCAATTATTGGGAGGGAGATTGTTGGGTGCAATAATTGTCCATGCTTGGTAGGGCGATCAAACCGTAGTGCTTGTGCTGTTGTGCAGTTTAAAAGATTTGAGTTGCACCATTGCCACCAGCTATATCTTTTGGTAAAGCGGTAAGCACTCGGTCCTACAATTAGAATTAAATAATTCAGCCTTAATTATCGTCAAAGATCAAAGGTATAATAAATTTGAATATTCCTAATTAAGAATAATAGAGTCCCCCTTGTGTGAAAGACATATACATTTTAGTTGGTCTCCCAATTTTTCTATTTCAGTTTCTGGTCCAAACATCATAAAAACACTCACTCTAAACATAAGGACCGAGGGTTTTGATTGATAGATGGAACAGAAAATGTTGTCTATTATATAAAATTTGTTATAGAGTCATGAATTCTACCATTTCTAATTTCGGGATTGATTTTAATCAAATTATTTATAAGAGAGGAGAAACTACTCTATTTATAACTGATGTTAATAAAAGTAATATTATGATTTCCAAAACAATTCATTAGAATCAAGTTGCTCTTCCAGAAATCTGGAAACTCCTTCTATTAAAGAAGAAAATAGAAATTAGAAAGTATTTTCCATTATGTGGATGGTGATGTTGAAATAAAATTCTCATCTCAAAGACTTCTACGTCTTGACCTGAAGAAAGTAGAGATTCTACTTTTTCTATAAATTATTTTGAAAAAATAAGTATATCTGGGATTCAAAAAACCAACAAACAAAATTTTCAATCAGAATACAAGGTTGATCTTCCTGAAACTAGTAATTGCAGATTTCAAAGAAGTTATTCTGTTAATAATAGAACTTCTAATTCCCATACATTTTCTGATATGGGTTATAATGTTATGGTCATTAATAATGACACTCTTATTCAAAAAAGTTTTAAAAACTAAAAATCAAAATAAGAAAAATGGATTCTAAATTATTTAAAACAAAAACAACAATCTTTATATTCTTTAAGATATACAGAATGGGTAGAAAAAACTAAGTCAAATTTAGATTTTTTCAAATGGATGGAAAAATTATATTTCCTAGAAAGAAATAAAAAAAATTACAAAATTTTGCAGAAAAATATATTATAAATATTTTTTTAATCAACAGGTAAATATATGTTCATGAAGCAAGAGAAGAATCTTTTGAATTTCATTCTCCTTTTACTACTTTACAAGTTTAAAAAAGAAATAAAGAATTTATGATGCTCCAATAAAATCAGAATTAGGAAATGGGAATTTTGACCATATTATACAAAATAATTTTACCAATCTTACTTTACATTCTTTAAGAAATCAAACAACAAGGATAAAAGAAATTATATCAAAATCCAATCAAGAACCTTTTGGAGGAGAAAGTTAAAAAACATTAAGGATAAAACTACCTCCTAATTCTAAAAAAAAAATTCTTTGAAACTCTAAAAAAGATGAGGATTTTATGAAAGGTCTGATATCTAAAAATGAACAATTTGAAAGTTTTCAAGTTCTTCTAATGAAGAAATTCAAATTAATAAAATGCATAAAATTTCAATTGTAAAATTTTTTTATAAAAAGGAAACATCAATTGATCTTCTAATTGAAGAAAAGATATAATACGTCAATTTATTTGAGAAGCCTTTAATGAATGAAATATAGATGGAAAATCTGAATATCAGATAAAAACTGTTACTAAAAAATGTTAATATATTCTTCTGCAGCTAAAATAAATTGTAATAAAAATACGCAAATTGCCCAAGCCATTATTACTGGTTTTACTGGCCAATATCTAAATTGGTGGGATTTTTATCTTTCAAAAGAAACAAATAATAAAATTCTTAATTCTGTCATAATTGATCTTACTGGAAGAGAGGAACATGATGCTATAAATACACTATATCATCTAATTTTATTGGAGCTAATGAGCTTCAATTAGATAGATCTCAAGAACAATTGACGAATTTAAGATGTTCAACATTATCTGAATTCAGATGGTATAATATGTTTTTATGACAAATTTTTTAACCAGAAATGGTTGCAATGCAAACTTCTGGAAAGAAAAATTTATTTCAAGACTTCATGTTCTTTTTGTTGAAAGAATTAAATATAGATTAAAATCTAAAACTCCAACAAATTCTATAGATTGGAATTCACTTACTTATGGTGATTTATCTACATAAATAACTGCAGAAAGAATAACCCTCTGTAATGATATCTAGTTAAAAAGACAACTTGATATGCAAAAGGAAGAAAGTCGAAATATTATAGATGATTTTTGTGAACAGATAAGTTTTTAACAAATACAATATCCTAAAAGGGATAAGAAAAGAAAAAGATTTATTACTAAAAGAAAAAATTATTATTCTAGAAATAAAAATAAATCTAAAAAATATTTCAAGAAAATGTCTAAAAAGACTATAAAAAATAATCAAAATAAAGTTTTAGTATGCTGAAAATATGGGAAAATTGGACATAAGGCTAATAAGTAGGGGTGTCAAAATGCGACACGATCTGTCAACCCGACACGACCAAACACGAAAAAAATAAGGTTCGGGTTGGGGTTTTTCGGGTTCGGGTTGGGTGGATTCGGGTTAGTGCCATGTTAGGCATTGCCTGAAAAGTGTTTAATTGTCTGGCTTGGCTAAGAGGTAAACCCCAATTAGCGGCTGGGATAATCTTTTTTATTATCAATTTCGAAAATGCATAATCGCGATTGCGATCCATATGTTGAATTTCAACTGATCCAGTTTCTACTAAAATTGTTTCAAAATAGTCTCTGGTTTTTCTACCAAATATGGGTTGTAAATCTTTAATCAAATAGCTTTGAGCTATATGAATAGGTGATAGACCTTTAAGGTCTTTATCAACATGACAGCAATGAAGACATCCTGATATTAAATAGGGATATTTTAAATCTTCTTTTGAACCCTTTAAAGCAAATATTGCATTATGATAGTAATGAATTTCATAAGCAGTATCATCATCTGCAAATTCTTTAATTGGATCAAATTTTTCTTCTTCTGTGGAAGCCATATTAGGCTGAGGAACAGCATTCCCTCTTTTAAAGGGTGGTTTATTCATCGGCTTTTTTCCGGTTGCTGGTCTCTTTAGAACCGTCTTCCAAGGTTGATCCCTGCAAGAATTCTCTGGTTAGAAAATCTGGTAAAGAATTAGATTTTCCAGAGATATGTTCAATATCAAAATCAAAACATGCTAATATAGCTTGCCATCTAGCAAATATTTGTTTAGATGCTATTACTTTAACATCTTTTAAAAGAATATCTTTAGCAGATTTGCAATCAACCCTTAATAAAAATTTCTTATTTAAAAGATCACTTTCAAATTTTGTAATACATTTAACAATTGAAAGAATTTCTTTCTTTATTGTAGAATAGTTCTTTTGAGTATTATTCCAAGTTCCAGAAGTATATCTTACAAGAATTTCTTTAGATGTATTATCTAATTTTTGTTTAAGTATTCCTCCATATCCAATATCAGAGGCGTCTGTTTCAACTATTTTGAATGCTTCAGGATTAGCAATAGATAAACAAGAGAGTTCTTTAACTCTTTCTTTTATTTTCTGTATTGCTAAAGTATGACTATCAGTCCATGGTTGAGGATTTTTCTTCAACCTTTGAAATAATAATTTACAATCTTGAGCGAGATCTTTATAAAAATCTCCTATATAATTAAGACTTCCAAGAAATCTTTGTAATTGATTTACATCAGTGATTTTATCAGGAAATTTATCAACAAAAACAATTGCTCTTTCAATGGGAATTACTATTCCATTTTCAATATAATGTCCTAAGAATTTTATCTTAGTTTAACAAATTTTACTTTTTTCTGATTTACTGCCAATCCAGCTTTTTTAGTAACTTGAATAAATATATTTAGATGTTTAAAATGCTGATCAATATTATCAGAATATATAAGAACATCATCTATATAAACGATAATATAATCTATATATGAATTATAAATTTCATTCATTATATTTTGGAATTCCATTGGAGCATTTTTTAATCCAAATGGCATTACATTCCATTCATAATGGCCAAATGGTACAGTAAAAGCTGTTTTATATTTATCTTCCTCTTTTAGAAGAATTTGGTAGAATCCTGATTTTAAATCAAAAGAAGAGAATATTTTCCCCTTAAATAATCTATTTAATAAATCTCTTTTATTTGGTAATGGATGTTTTATCCATTTTAATGCTTTATTAAGCGTTTTATAATTGATAACAAGTCTTGGAGCTCCTCTCTCAATTTCTGCTGCATTTTCTACATAAAATGCTGGACAACTCCAAGGACTATTACTTGGTCTTATCAATTCCTTTTTAAGAAGACTATCAATTTCTTCTTTGCAATAATTTAAAAGTCTAGGTCCCATAGCTATAGGCCTAGCTTTAGTAGGAATTTTATCCTCAATAAAATCATCCGTATAAGGCAGACTAACTTGATGTTTCTTCCTATTCCAAAAGGCATTAGGAACATCAGCACAAATTTCTTTAGATATATTTTCCAAAATAATTTTTATTTTTTCTTGAATTTTCTCAGAATTTATTTTCTCTTTAATATTTTTAAAAAGAACTTCATCTTTTAATGAAGTAACAAAATTTTCTTTATTATGTACTATTTTTTGTAAAATATTTATTGATTTTGAAACAGGTATAGTGGTAAATGGGAAAAATAAATTATTTCTTTTAATATTGGTATATAAACCCTTTTCATTAATTTTATTAATAGGAAACAGCATTTGAAAAAATGGGGTTCCTAGAATCACAGGAGTAGAGATATTTTTAATGAGAATAAAAGTAGTATTTAAACAAACTCCAGAATTACATATTGCTACATCAGACAATTTGTAATTAACTATAAGAGGTTGCTTATTAGCAGCTGTTATAAATTGAGTAGTCTTTTTATAATATTTAGAAGGAACAATTCCTTCACTGATGCAATTTACATCAGCTCCTGTATCTAAAAGTGCTTCAATAGTAATTTTAAATTTTTTATTAATAATTAATGTTACTTTTGAGTACCATTTTTGAGAAATGATTTGATCAATTTTATTAACCCATACCATTTGATTTATTTCATTATCATCTTTGGGTAAAATATTTTCTTCTTCTTCTTCATCGGAAGTAGAATCTTTTTCCCAAATATGATCATTAATACTAAGAGTATTTACTCTTTCTTTTAAATATTTTATTTCAGATTTTATCTGATCTATCTCTCCTTTTAATTCAGAGATAGTGGGCTCTCTTTCTTTTTGTTTTGCCTTTTCTAATATTTTATTATAAGAATATAATTCATGCTTTTGTACAGTATTTTGTACAAGTTTAGTAGGCTTGTGATTTGCCATATTTAAATAATGTTCTATAGCTTTTCTTTTTTCTATAGGGTCTTTTATTTGATCTATAAGATCTAAAATAAAAGTTTCTTCATTTGATATAACATTTATTTCTAAGCCCATAAAATTTATGAGACAAGTATCACAATCACAATCTGGATCACATATTTTATTTTCTGATATTTCTGAGTCATTATCTGAACTACTATTAGAATATTCAGAGAATTCATTATCAATAATATTGATATAAAAATCTTTTTGTTTTATATTTTCTTCTTTATTAAGAAGAATATTTATCAATGATTCTTTTAAATCATTGTTTATATTAAGATTAATAATCTTTTTCTTGACATAACACTTATTAGCCTTATGTCCAATTTTGCCACATTTCCAGCATACTGGAACTTTAGTAGAATCATTTTTTATAGGTTTTTTAAATCTTTTCTTAGAATATTTTTTAGATTTGTCTTTATCTTTTAGATAATGTTTCTTCCTTTTAAAAGAAAATCTTTTTCTTTTCTTATCTCTTTTAGGATATTGTATTGGTTGAAAGCCTATTTGCTCACAAAAGTCACCAATAATATTTCGGTTTTCTTCTTTTTGCATATCAAGCTGTCTTTTTAGCTTAATATCATTACAAAGAGTTATACCTTCTGCAGTTATTTCTGCAGATAAATCTCCATAAGTAAGAATACTCCAATCTATAGAATTTGTTGGAGATTTAGATTTTAATCTGTTTTTAACTCTTTCAGCAAAAAGAACTGGAAGTCCAGAAATAAATTTTTCTTTCCAGAAATTTGCATTGCAATCATTTCTGGTTAAGACTTTTGTCATAAACACATCTTTATACCATCTGAATTCAGATAGTGTTGGACATCTTAAATTCATTAATTGTTCTTGAGATCTATCTAATTGAAGTTCATTTGCTCCAATAAAATTAGATAGAATAGTATAAATAAGTGTATTAACCGCATCAAACTCTTCTCTTCCATTTAAATCAATTATAGAAGAGTTAAGAATTTTATTCTTTGCTTCTTTTGAAAGATAGAAATCCCACCAACCTTGAAGTTGGCCAGTAAAACCGGTAATAATTGCTTGAGCAATCTGCCTATCATTATTACCTTAATTTTTGCGGCAGAAGAGTATATTAACATTTGTTTAATAACAGTTTTAATCTGATATTCAGATTTCCCATCTATATTCCATTCAGTAATGACTTCGCCATTAAACTGAACATAATCTTTCTTTTCTTCAATTTGAAGATCTATAGGTGTTGCCTTTTTATAAAAAGGTTTTACAATTGATACTTTATGCATTTTATTAATCTGCATTTCATCTTCAGAAGAACTTGAAGAATTTTCAAGTTGTTCATCTTTGGTAATTACCGAAATAGAATCTTTTTCTTTAATATTAATTTTTTGTAATCGGTCTATTAGACCTTCCATAAAGTCTTCATCTTTTTTAGAGCTTAAAAGAAATTTTTCTTGCTTAAGATTAGGGGGAGGTTTTATCATCAAGGCTTTAGAACTTTCTCCTCTAGACATTTCTTGTTTAGGTTTAGAAAGAATTTCTTCTATTCTGGTGGTTTGATTTCTTAAAGAATGTAAAGTTAGATTAGTAAAATTATTTTGCTGAATTATATGGTCAAAATTACCATGTCCTATTTCAGATTTTATGGGAGTAGCATAAATTTCTTTGTTTCCCCTTTTAATTTGTAAAGTAGTAAAAGGGGGATGAATCTCACTAGATTCTTCTCCAGTTTCATGAACATATAATTTATATGTTGATTCAAGAGTATTTATAAAAGACTCATCAGTAAAATTAGGAAATATTTTATTTCTTGCTGGAAAATATAAATTTTCTAACCATTTGAAAAAATCTAAATTTAATTTAGTTTCTTCCACCCATTCTTTATATCTTAAACAATATAAATCTTGTTGTTTTGACTTTAAACAACTTAAAAACCATTTTTTCTTATTTAGATTTTTAATCTTTTCTAAACTTTGTTGAATAGGATTATTATGATTAATAACCATAACATTATAACCCATATCAGAAAAAGTAGGAGAATCTGATTTTCTATTATTAACAGAATAACTTCTTTGAAAACGAGAAGTACTAGATTCAGGAAGATCAACCTTATATTCTGGTTGTGATATATTATCTTTAGTCTTTTGAAGACCCGATATACTGATTTTTTCAAAATCAGATATAGAAGAAGTAGAATTTCTACTTTCTTCTGGGAGTTTAATTCGTAAATGTCTTTGGGATGAGAATTTTATTTCAACATCACCATCTACATATTGAACTATACTTTCTAGTTTTCTAGATTCTTCTTTGATAGTAGGAGCAATATTCTCCATTTTCCAGATTTCTGGTAAAGTAATCTGATTCCAATTTATTGTTTTAGGAATCATAACATTACTTTTATTAATATCAGTTATAAAGAGTGTAGTTTCACCTCTTTTTGAACTAATTTGATTAGTATTAATTCTGAAATTAGAAATTGTAGAATTCATAACTTTATAACAGATTCTATATAATAGAACAACATTTTCTGTACCATCTATCATATCAAAGCCTTCAGTTTTTATATTTAATGTGAGGGCTTTCATGATATTTGGATCAGAAAGAGAAATTGGAAAATTAGGAAAACAGCTAAAGTGTATTGGTCCTTCACATAATGAGGATTCTATTATTCCTAATAAGGAATCTTCGAATTTGTTATGCCTTTGATCTCTTACTAAAATTAAGGCAGAAGTATTTAATCCTAATCTGGTAAGTGGTTTTAAACCTACTTGAATCATACCCAGATGCATAAATCTATAAGATTTCATATGAATATTTATAAGATTTTGAGATAATAAACTAAAAGAGTCATAACCTCCTTTTAGAGGAATAGATTCTTCTATAGTTTTTATAATGTAATCAGATTTAAAATTAAATCCTTTAGATCTATATATCTTCGTATTAGAAGATACTGGTAATTTCCAGTTTTGAATATTTTTCTCGAAATTTTCAGAAATAATTAATTCTTTATTTTTAGTATTACTACTTGAAGATTTATTCTTGTTAAAAGATCGTATTATTTTATCCATTCGAAAATTTAGTAGATACGGTCAAGGATTTATTCCTACCTTACCCTTTGGCTTTACAGGATTTATGGTACCCGACTTGTAGAGCTACTATCTTCTTTAATAAGATAAAAGAATATGATATATTACAAGAATAAAATTTTATTGAAGATTTCTTCAAGAACGTGGCTCTGATACCACTTACACAGAGATTACACGAGATTTAATCTCAAATAAACCACAAGTAAAGATTTAATCTTTAATCTTCAAATCTTCAACTTTAAGCAGCAAGCTGTGAGCTCTGCTTCTCAAATGCCTTTAAGGTAATCTTGGATCTTTCCAAATGTGGATAAACAAACCACTGTTTATAAACAGGATTTATCTCTGGATCTTTTAAACGATTATCAAGATCTTTAATTTGATTATTGATTAATTTAATTTTCTTTTTTAAGATTTCAAATAATTTGCAGACGGCATAATATAATCAAATGGAGGATCATAAATATAATCGTATGACATAAACTTACATTGATGAAATGATGAAACTTGAAACTTGAAACTGAAAACTCAAGAACTGGAGAAAACTTCGAAACTTTTATTCAGAGAAGGTAGTAGAGAATTTTGGTGTGTCGATCACAAAGGGAGTCGACTCCTTAAATAGAACAATACAACTACTATCTACAGTACTCTTACGAATAAAAACTTGCCACATATTACAAACTTTAATAATGCACAAACTTTAATAATACACAACAATAATGCATGACTTTTATTCTAGACACAGTTCCCAAAGCTCATCTCGTGCCTTCCAGCTCACACATCCATTATTTTATGCATTCAATAATGCAAATATGTCGTCCCCATCATATGGGTCCTGAGCATCTTGTAGATCATCTTGATCGGTCATCTGTGTGTCGTCTTCTATTTTTTCCTTCCTTTTGAGGAGGTTGATTCTTGAGTGGGTAAATTCGATTTTTCACCAAAAACTTCTGTAAACATAGAAGTAATGGTGTCCTTGTCCAGATGTTGAAAAAGTTCTTTTAACAAAGTGGTTTGTGTTGGAGTGTCATGATTCAAATTCTTCATAGTTTCTCTAGCAACTCCAAGAGCTATTACTCCCTGTCGATCATAAACTTTGCCTTCTGCAAAGAAGTCTTCTTTTCCCCACCATTTTATAAGAATTTTCCTAATTAATATAGTAGGGGCAAACTTAATATCAAATTTTTCTTTAGCCAGGTCTTGCAGTCCATATTCCCATAGAATAATCCAAGGAACATTATAATTAATGGCAAATTGAATCATGGCTGTTAAACCATCAAACTGGGTATTGGCATTTTGGAATTTGACCAATATGTTCTTAACATTTCTGGGAAGGATTGAGGGCATTGCCCCCCATGAAAAGAAAAAAGTTTTGAACCATGTGGGTATGAATTGATGAATATCGTCTAATTGGAATTTGATCCACCAAGAGTGTTTTCTTTGAGAATTCTCATATAATACAATGGTATTCCAAGCCATGATATAATCATGATAATTAAACATATTAGGCATTGCCTGAAAAATGTTTAATTGTCTGGCTTGGCTAAGAGGTAAACCCCAATTAGCGGCTGGGATAATCTTTTTTATTATCAGTTTCGAAAATGCATAATCGCGATTGCGATCCATATGTTGAATTTCAACTGATCCAGTTTCTACTAAAATTGTTTCAAAATAGTCTCTGGTTTTTCTACCCAATATGGGTTGTAAATCTTTAATCAAATAGCTTTGAGCTATATGAATAGGTGATAGACCTTTAAGGTCTTTATCAACAGGACAGCAATGAAGACATCCTGATATTAAATAGGGATATTTTAAATCTTCTTTTGAACCCTTTAAAGCAAATATTGCATTATGATAGTAATGAATTTCATAAACAGTATCATCATCTGCAAATTCTTTAATTGGATCAAATTTTTCTTCTTCTGTGGAAGCCATATTAGGCTGAGGAACAGCATTCCCTCTTTTAAAGGGTGGTTTATTCATCGGCTTTTTTCCGGTTGCTGGTCTCTTTAGAACCGTCTTCCAAGGTTGATCCCTGCAAGAATTCTCTGGTTAGAAAATCTGGTAAAGAATTAGATTTTCCAGAGATATGTTCAATATCAAAATCAACACATGCTAATATAGCTTGCCATCTAGCAAATATTTGTTTAGATGCTATTACTTTAACATCTTTTAAAAGAATATCTTTAGCAGATTTGCATTCAACACTTAATAAAAATTTCTTATTTAAAAGATCACTTTCAAATTTTGTAATACATTTAACAATTGAAAGAATTTCTTTCTTTATTGTAGAATAATTCTTTTGAGTATTATTCTAAGTTCCAGAAGTATATCTTACAAGAATTTCTTTAGATGTATTATCTAATTTTTGTTTAAGTATTCCTCCATATCCAATATCAAAGGCGTCTGTTTCAACTATTTTGAATGCTTCAGGATTAGCAATAGATAAACAAGGGAGTTTTTTAACTCTTTCTTTTATTTTCTGTATTGCTAAAGTATGACTATCAGTCCATGGTTGAGGATTTTTCTTCAACATTTGAAATAATAATTTACAATCTTGAGCGAGATCTTTATAAAAATCTCCTATATAATTAAGACTTCCAAGAAATCTTTGTAATTGATTTACATCAGTGATTTTATCAGGAAATTTATCAGCAAAAACAATTGCTCTTTCAATGGGAATTATTATTCCATTTTCAATATAATTGATTTTTTTTTGAATTTTTTTTAAAAAAATTAATAAAATTCGGGTTAGGCGGGTTAGATGGGTTGATTCGGGTTATACGAGTTCGTGTTCGGGTTGGGGGTTTTCGGGTTGCTTCGGGTTCGGGTTGAAAAAAAAATAAAAAAAATTTCGCGGGTTGACCCGAAACCCGACCCAACCCAACCCACCCGATTGATACCCCTACTAATAAGTGTTATGTCAAGTAAAAGATTAATAATCTTAATATAGACACTAATTTAAAAGAATCTTTAATAAATATTCTTCTTAATAAAGAAGAAAACTTAAAGCAAAGAGATTTGTATATAAATATTATTGATGATGAATCATCCAAGATTCTAAAAATGAATCCAATAGTGAATTTGAAATATCAGATAAAATTTGTGATTCAAATTGTGATTGTGATGCATGTCTCATAAATTTTGTGGGATTAGAAGTAAAGATTTTATCAAATGAAGAAACTTTCATTTTAGATCTTAGATATCAAATAAAATATCCTATAGAAAAAAAAAGCTATAGAGCATTATTTAAATATGAGAAATCAAAAGCCTACTAAACTTGTACAAAATACAGTACAAGAACATGAATTATATTATTATAATAAATATTAGAAAAACAAAACAAAAAGAAAGAGAACCTGTTACTTCCGAATTAAAAAGAGAAATAGATCAGATAAAATATGAAATACAATATTTAAAAGAAAGAGTAAATACTCTTAGCATTAATAATAATTGTATTTGAGAAAAGGATTCTACCTCTTATGAAGAAGAAGAAACTGAAAAAAAAATTATTAAAAGAAAATAATGAAATAAATCAAATGGTATGGATTAATAAAATTGATCAAATTATTTCCCAAAAGCGGTGATCAAAAGCAACACTTATTATTAATTAAAAATGTTGGGGATCGATATAGAGTTTAGAGGAGGGGTGAATAAACTCTTTCTTTTACTGATAGTTTTTGCAAAGGGTGCTAGAATCCTGTTAGAGATTGTAACTGATCTTGTTCAAATGTAAGTTCAGCAGATCACAATAATAAGTGCGGAAACGATCTAATGAAGTAAGGTGAAAATAGTAAAAACAGTAGGCAGGAGACAATGATTGTTTATGGAAGTTCGAAGATGAAATCTTCTACGTCTCCCCTTCTTCTGTTTCCAGAAGGTATCACTAAAAGACTTTGGATTTTACAGTACACACTTCTACACACCCACTTCAGCAAGGCTTATCTTTTGCCTACTGAAACTCTTAGTATCTCAACACAATATAATTCAATACAACAAAGTTCTGGAAAAAGACTCTTTTCCATATTACAAACTCTTCTCAAAGATATAGTAAAGTGTTTAGCTTGAAGAGGTGAAGAAACAGCAGTACAAAATGATCTCAGAAGATCAGATGTATATTATGAAGCGTGTACTGCTTTTCTGTAAGTTGAGCTAGAAGATAATGATTGGTTCGTGGTTGCTCAAAATAATGTTAGGTAGATAATATGTTCCTTGAAAAATAATCAGCACAGTTCTCTATATGGGTTTGATCCATATATATAGAAAACTTGAACTCAACGTCTATAATAAAAAACGGCTCCTTTGACTTCTGATAGAAACAACTTTATTTTCTAAAAAGGATCCTGTATAAAGCTTTTAGAATAATCAGACTTTGCTTTATACAAAAATGGTAAGACGTATTAAATGACTTCGTACAACATTAATGGTGCAATTAATACTAGTACTAGGTAAAGTAACGGTAGCATTTAAGATTGAAACGATCACTAAAAGCCGTTAAGTACTGAACTAGTGTAAGCCAAGTTCTGCTTCTGTTTTTCTAAGCAGTTGAGTACTATTAAAGGTACTGCTTCTGTTAAAGCGACACGATAGCTTCTGATTTTATAGTCTCTTGGTTATTGCTATTTGTTGGATGTTCTGCAGAGCACCGTGAGGTGCTTCAAACAAAATATTCTCCAAGAGCTGCAATAGCTCGTGTTCTAAAATGTTTACATCGATGAATTAGATCGAGTATAACCAAGCGAAAAACACTCTAAATAATCCTTCGTTGATAAACATTGATATATTTTTATATCTTGTGTAACTGAATAACCAAAAGACTAGATTAGTTTTTGTATTCATTCGTTCAGTTATGATGAGAACTGAACCAACGGATGCTCTAACTATTTAAATCAATTGAAAACGATAGTTAAATAGTTAAATACACAATATATGTTTATGGATGTTCGGAGACTTCAACTGCTCCTACGTCATCCCTTCTACCACCTCGGGTAGGATTCACTAGAAGACTTTTATCTATACAACAACTTGTACAAACCCACCCATCTTAGGACTTACCCACTGCCTTAACTAAACTCCTAGACTAGACTGAAGGCAGTACCTTCCAGTCAACACTTCTTTAACGTCTATGTGAGAAAAACTACATACAAGTTTATTGTCTTTGTGCAAGACTGTATTTGAGTGGTGGTGAGTGTGTGTTTGTGAGAACTGATCTCTGAAAACTATCTGAAACGTATTCTCACAACTGAGGGAAATAGGCTTCTAATCTAAGCTGATAACACGTGGAAGTGTTCCCTCACAACTGAGCTGAATGCTTCTCTCTTAAGATGACATAACTCTGAAGCGTGCCCTTTTGTATATGTGTTATGTTTTTTTTATTGAGTCTTCACTGGTCTACTATTTATAAGCGGGAAGACTGAATGTACAGTGAGACTCATTTAATGTATCCGTTGCATTTGAATCGACTCCTTGGACTTTGTGTCTAGTCTTTTTGACTGCCCTTCTGAAGCGCTTTGTCGTTAATGCTATGATGCAACGTTCATTATTGTCCTTTGACTGGACAAATGTTTTGTATCTTTACGCACAGCTGGATTCCACTTGAATCAGCTTGTCTTGAGCTGCAACTGATTGCTCCAAACCGATTTCTGAACTGATCAGTTGAACTGGTCTTCAGTTGTGCTGGTGAAGTCAGTTGACTCGTCAGTGAACTGATATCATTATTTTTAAGTTGAACTGATCTTCAGTTGGGTTGTTCATGAATTGAACACTCCTTCAGCTGGCCGGGTTTCTGAGGTTCTCCTGCTGAATCACCTATTAACTGAACAGTCAGTTGAACTCTTTTACGATACATCAGTTGGACTGGTTCAGTTTGGTTGATCAGTTGATGCTTTCAGTTGGCATCTTTGACGGCTTCAGTTATACCTCGCTTAACTGATCAGTTAGAGGCTTGATCATTTCCTAGCTACCTGCGCACTAAAGTAAATCATCATGAACAAAATAGCAAGTTTTGTTAACATCAAAATTAAGATTGCGAACATGAAATATTCCAACACTATTCCTACTTGTTTTGATTCTCATCACAACAATTAAATTAAGTCTAACAATTTCTCCTTTTGTGGTGATACCAAAACCTAGAAGTTAGTAACGATGAATATGAAAGCAGATAGCAATTATAACCAAATAATCGATAGATATTTAAACAGTTAAACAGAATTTTAAAAACGGTAAAGAGTTTTAATCATCTGTTCCAATGTCTCTGAACAAAGTTTACTCATCCTGAGGATCTTGGTTTCTGAAGGAGGAATCTGCATGATGATGTCCTTCAGATCTACCTTTTTCTATCTTATCTACTGCTTCCTCCTTTTTGGTGTCAAAACGAGTGAGTAAATCATCCACTCTGCCTATAAGATTGATAATACCATCATTCAACATCTCCAAAAATGGGGCTTGATTCGAAACTCGATCATTAAGGGCTTGAAGAGATTGAGATTGGGACTCAATCTTGGCATCGATGGTTTCAAGTTTCGAATCAGTAGATTCAACTTTAGTTGAGATTGAGCGAAGAGACGAGTCATGATCAGAGACCGTTCAAATAACATCATATTGACTGAGCATGATGTTAGCATGACTTGTTAAAACATTTTTCCTGAAGAGGCTGGATTCAACTTCAAGCCTTGCCAATGATTCTGCCGTGTTAATGACTTGTTTCGATACGCATTCACGGAAGAAGTTGGTGGCACTGACTTCACCAGCATGATCATAGGACAACTGTTTTACTATCTCTAAAACTCTTTCAATATTCCGTCTCAGTGTATCAATATCAGACTCAAGATTAAAGTGCTCTCCCTCTGATGATGGAGTACTTGCGAGTAGACGCTCTGAGATTTCAGCAAGATGAGCAATATGAGCTATGTGAGCCGGTGAATCAGTAGGAGGGATAATCAAGGCAGTAGAAGAGACAATTTCGGGTGGAGCAATAGTAACAGTAGTGGACTGTTCAGCAGAAGTTCCTCCAAAAGCAGTATATTTTTCAGGAGCTGCACTCTCTTCTGGTTGGGCAGCTTCAGTGGTTACCATTTGCGCACCAGCTGGAATGGATTCAGATGGACTGTTCAACAGGGCTTCCATTTCTTCTTGATGTTCTTCAGAAAATATCTCCAAATTTGGCAGTAGTGAAGCAGCATCTGATCCTTCCGGCGATTGTTCTGCTTGATGAGCTTTTGAAACAACCACATCGTCAGCTTGAGTAGGTTCTGGGGCAGTAGAGACAGTAAGAGCAATGGATTGAATCACTTCATCAACTGAAGCCAATTCCCGAACAGAAATAAGAGAAGATGATTGAGTATGCAAATTCGGTGATGCAGGAGTACTGGAGACCTTAGCTTCTGGTGGAGCTGCGGTCCGTTCCTCAACTGTCTTATTCTAAGTAAAAATGGGTACGAAGACTATTGAATATTGTACAGGTTCTTCAAATGTCTGTTCTTGAGCAAGAAGTTGCTCATTCATCATTCTCAGTCGGTCAGTCAAAATATGGATCACATTCTGATCTTGAGCAGCAGTGAGAATCATAGATGAAAATTAGACTGAATAGTTAAAACTGATTCCAGCTTCTGTTGTTTCAGCTGCTCAAGAATGAAACTTCGTCGTCTCATTGCTTCAATCAAATTTTCAGTTTTGGCAAGATCAAACACCTTCTTTTCATTCTTTACCATTTTACCAAATGCATCTGGTGTTCTGAAGAATGTGATTGGATGGAAAACTCTAACTTATGCCAATCATCAAATAAATATATGTCTTCACTGGCATATTTTTCAATTTCCTCCAATTGAAGATCAACATCGGTATGAACAGATGATTTGATGCCAAGTGATTGTGGTTCTGCAACGAGTTTTCCTTTCCTTTTTCCTGAAGAGAAAACAGTCAGCACATGTCTAAAAGTATAAGACCATGCAGTTGATTCTCGAATAACGACTCCAGACGAGGGTCTGAAATTCGGAGCAGTAGTTGAGATGGTGGTAGAATAAGTGGCTGTTGGCTTAGTGACAGGGACAGATTCGGGTAAAGAAGAGGTGGCTTCTGGAAACACTTGTCTTAAAGGGACAGTGTCTAAATCAGCAATGGCTGCTGTTTTCTTGATGCAGAGAACAGTGCGAGCCTTCTTCTTGCTAGGAGTGGCTGGCAGAGATGCCAGGGTAGGAGCAGCAGACTCCTCTGATACTGTTTTATCTGAGTCAGTGGAGATAACCACTTTTTTTCTCTTGATCTTCTTCTGAGGTCCTTGAGCCTTAGTTTGAGCATCTCCCACCTCCTTCTTCAAGGCAATGAACGATCTATATTACATGATACTTTGTAGGTGTTGCCTTCTCTCTTTCCAGTTAATACAGTAGATTCAGCAGCATCTTCAACTGTGCAAGTGTGCTTCTGAAAAGCTATAGAGTAACCGTTATCACACAGTTGACTAATGCTGATCAAATTATAACAAAGCTTTTCAACCAAGAGTTCATAATTTATAGAGATATTACCATGGATAATCTTATCCTTACCCACGGTTTTACCTTTTGAGTTGTTCCCAAAGTTATCTTTGGTCCATTACAATTCATTACTTCTGAAAGTAGACTTTTCTGTCCAATCATGTGTCTTGAGCATCCACTGTCCAGATACCATGTCGAGCTGCTTATCTTGGTTTTCTTCTCCTGTTCCTGCAAACACAAATTTTAGTAAATGGTATCCAATGTATTTGGGTCCAAGCCTTATCAGTCCCTTGGGAACCCACATTTGTACAATTTTCGGTGATTTCGTACTTCAGGGTATCCACAGAAGTATGTGCAAAATAAGGTATATTATTTCTAACAGAATGCATTTTAGTATGTTGTTTTTCCCTTCTGTCTTTGTTGTCAGGTCTGTACCTCTTTTGAACAGGTCTAGAATTATAGTACTGGTAGTTTTTAACCTTCATATAGGGTTTTCCTCCTGAGTTGAATCCTCTACTGGATCCAGAACTCGGGTTAACTCTTCCCTTAGGTTCAACATAACCCAGACCATAATACTTCCTTCTATTCGTCTGGTCTACAGTCATTTCAACTCGAACAGTTGATACTTACGGTTTATATATCACACTAGATTTAACAAAACGAACGTATTTCCCTTTGCTTGTATCAAGTTCTAGCTTAGTACTGGTTCCAGAAGTGCTTTCATTATTGTTGAATCCGAGACCACTCATGTCTCCATATTGCTTCTGCAATTCTTGCATCTTCTCTAAAGAAACAGAAGACTTATTCCATGCATTTACCAGAACATATAATTTTTGGTTTTCAAACCTCATTGTCTGGTAGTCTGCATTCACTCTTTCATTCTCAGTTTTTAACATACTTGTTTCAACTTTTAAATCATTGCAGTTGTTCTCTTGCAAGCAAGTGAACTTACTGACTTGATCATTTAAGTCTTGATTTTCAATCTTAACTTCCTCGAATAATTGAGAAAGTCTCAAGTACTCCTTCACCATGTCATGTAGTGCTTTAATCAAATCAGTTCGTGTAAATTAGTCAGAGTCAAAGTCAAGTACCTCTCTAGATGTTGAGGTTGGTTCAATATCTGCCATGATACATTTGATCTCTTCTGCATCACTTTTGTCGGAATGAATTTCTGAGTCAGAAAACTCAGAACTAGAATCCGCCCATTTTCATTTGCTATCTTCAGCAATCATCACTTTGCGATCTCTTCTTTGGATTTGGACAATCAGCAATAAAGTGATCGATCTTTCCACAGTTAAAACACGACATTTCACCGAGCGGTGAATCCTTCTTGAAGTTCTGGTTAGGGCTTTGATAATCTCGATGATTCTTCTTCATGAATCTGGAGAATTTCTTCACAAATAAATACATAGCATCATTGCTGATCTTTTCAACAGTTTTTTCAGATGTGCTCTCAATGGTGGTAGCAAGTAATGCTTGTGGAGCCACTACAGCAGCATTAGCAGTAGTGGTAACAGTAAGGGCCTTGGTAGGTAGATTTGATGAGGAATCTTCTCCGCTTCTCACTTCCAGTTCGAACTCATATGCTTTTAAGTCTGCAAACGAGTCATGCAGTTCTAACTTGTTCAGATCTTTAGATACTCTCATAGCCATAATTTTTATATCTCATTCTCTGGGCAGAGCTCTCATTACTTTGAGTGCTATTTCTCTGTTGTCATATTCTTTCCCCAGAGCTGCTAGCTCATTGACTAAACTGCTGAAACGTTCATCAAACTCATTCAGAGTTTCTTTAGCATTCATTTTGAGATTTTCAAATTTCTGCATTGCCATAGACAATTTGTTCTCCTTCGTCAGCTCATTCCCTTCACAGATTTGGATAAGTTTTTCCCAAATCTCTTTTGCAGTAGAACACATCTTGATCTTGCTAAAGGTATTTTGTCGAGGGTTTTGTAAAGAATTTCATTCGCAACATTATTAAGATTGGCTTTCTTTTTATCTTCACCAGTCCATTCACTCCTTGGTTTTTCAACAATTTGTGGCGCACCATCAGTAACCGCAACAGCTGTATTAGGCTTTAAGATTTTCAGGGGACCATCTGTGATAACATACCACATGTCATCATCTTGAGCTGCAAGATGCGCTTGCATCCTCATCTTCCAGTCTTCCTTTGAAAACATGGGTACTTTGCTGAAGTACGTCATATCTGTTGTAAATTTTCAGAACAAGAAAAATCTGTTCTGATACCACTTGTTGGGGATCGATACAGAGTTTAGAGGGGAGGGGTGAATAAACTCTTTCCTTTACTGATAGTTTTTGCAAATTAGGGTGCTAGAATCCTGTTAGAGATTTTTGTTGATCTTGTTCAAATGTAAGTCCAGCAGATCACAATAATAAGTGTGGAAACGATCTAATGGAGTAAGGTGAAAATAATAAAACAGTAGGCAGGAGACAATGATTGTTTATGGAAGTTCGAAGACACCGGGGACGACCAAGACAAGAATATATATTTTTCATTAATTAATGGCAAGACTTCCTAATTAAAAATGATTTAATTTTCCTAAAAATGTTGGAGTTCGAATTATTTTACGAGTCGAGCTCGATTTTTCCCGGGAAGCCGATTTTGGGCAAACAAAGAGTTTTTAAAAATTAAAAATATTATTTTATAGAAATTTATTTTATAAACTTTTATTATTTAATTAAATAAGTGTTATTGGGCTCAAATTAAATAATTTAAGTAGGCTCAATTACCTTTAAACTTGCAAGCACAAAACCAAAACCCATTAACTTGTTAATTAAATTATAAATAAGTGGCCTAGGTCTACTAAACCCCACACTTCACCAACCAATCAGCCGAAAAACACCTTGCACACACCTTCAATAATTTCGGAAATTTGGAGGAAAAGAAAGGCTTGTGTTCTTCGTCGTCTGATCGTCCAACGTCGCACCCTCGCCTAAAATCATATATTCGAGCGTTATAAACGCAAAGACACGTTTTCTTAACACTTTTAAACATCATACAAATCATATTATGTGTGTGTTTTTTGATTATGCATGAAAAATATTGGTGTTTGATTATTTTACGGTAGGATAGGTTTTTTTCAAAGTTTTAACGATTTTACGTTTATTCGAAAAACGTTATGAATCCAAGGGTAAGCTACCAATACATGATAAAAATATGAATGAATTAGGGACAAAACATGATAAAATAATCTAGAGAACATGCTGGAACCTTGGGCAAGAAATATAAGTAGGAGCCGTGGGTTTTGTTTGGTTCTTCAAGGTGCAAGGTTCGGTTGTTGTGCATGGGGCGAGAGGGCTCGACCAGGTGGGGAGGTTGGGTCTTAAGGATCATGACTAGGTCCTAGGAAGAGTCCTAGGATGGCTAGGGCTCGCGCTAGTGGGTAGGGAAGAGTCCTTGCGTGACGGGACTCTTCACGCGCAGGTTTCTGGTGTGTCTGAGAATAGGGGCTCGCAGATGGTCCTGGGGGCGAGCCAAGGTGGTCCATCAGGGTCCTAGAATGATGGGCAGGGGTCAGGCCAGGGGCTGGAGTGGCTGGGTGCGCTGTGGCTAGAGCCAAACTTGAGAAACGAGAGGGAACAAGTGATGCGCAGGCTGCTGTTGGTTGCTGGTGGCTCGCACGCAGGGTGCAGGGCTTGGGCTGGTCTGGGCGTGGTCCAGGGATGGTTAGGGTCAGGTGGGCTTGGTGGTTTCTCGGTCGGGAGAGTACTAGACTAGTTAGGAGTCCTATTGCTCTAAGGAGTCTCATGCACACACATGTAAAATCTGGTGGCTCAGTTGCAAGGCTGGGGAGCGAGCTAGGGTAATGTTTCGTGGTCTGGGATTGGTCATGAGGGTGCCTAGGTGGGTTGGCTCGGGTTTGTCTTGAGGTGGCTAGACCGTGGCTCGAGTAAATTGGGAGATGGCTCGGGTGGTTCGATCAAAAGTCAATTTCGAATTATTAAGAAGTTAAATTAGAACCATGGGTCCACGGGTGCGGTTTATGGCTCCCAAGGGTAGGATAAATAAAAAAATGTTATGTTTAAAATTTGAGATCAAAATAATGAGTTTTGAATTTATCCGGGATTTAATCGCCGCCCACAAACGTTAATTAAAGAATTAATTGAGAAGCCTAGTTTAAGCTTTATAAAATTATGGAAATTATATTTAAGCTTAAATTATTATTTAGAATAATTCCATGACATTAAAAGTGAGAAAAAGTTAAAATCGAGAAATTTTACGTCCAGGGGCAAAACGGTAATTTTACACTTAAGAAAATACGTAAACACTTGGAATCATCCCGAAGGATCATAATGCTTGTAAAATGATATTCTATGATTTAAAATGATGATTTTGATGATAATATTTTATTTTATGATTTTTGGAAAAACTGTGCAATTTTATTATTTAAAAACTATTTTTGGAAAATGTACGATATGTTATGATTTTTAAAGAACAAGAAAAATATTTTGAGGGATGTGAATTGACTGTAACATATGATATATAACTTGTGGGGGATCCGTTTATGTGAGGAGGGTGAATTTACAATATTGTGGGGATGTCGTGAGGGGAAAAGGTTCCAGAGGGAGCCATTTATGGGAAAATGCCCCAGAGGGAGCCAGTCTATGAGAGAAGGCCCCCGAGGGAGCCCGACGATCCTATTTACATGGTGGAGCCTAGTGCCCACCCCCATGGGTCATGTGGAGCTGAAGACTGATCAGTCGACCAAAGGATAAAAGCTAGTCACTTTCAAGGATCAAACTTCACCGAAAATGATATATGATTAAAAAGTTTATGACTAAAATGATTTTACGATATATGGTTTATAATGATGATTAAAGCAATTTTTAAAATGATTTATTTATGCTAAAAGGTTATTTTAAATTACTTTTAAAGGATTTATTTATGTTTAAAAGTTATTTTAAAATGATTTTACGATCTATGATTTAATTATGCTTAAATAATTTATTTATATTTAAAAGTTATTTTAAATAAAAGTAAGATTTTAATGCATGTGATTGTATATGTATTATTTGTTATCCATGTTTAAAACGTGATGAGTCTTTAGACTCACTAGGTTTGTATGATACAGGATTTGATGATTTATGGGAGGTCTGACGATTAAATGGATCGAGTGCAGAAGTACACACCCGATGACCTTTATGTTTCCGCACTAGCTAGATAGATTTATGATTTAAAGATTTATGTTAATGATTTTATTAAAGATATTTTTATGCTTTATTTTATTGTTAGTTGATATTTTTAAAGGTCGTTTCAGTTGGTATCAGAGCCAAGGTTTTTCCCAAATGGTTGTGTATTGTCACTCCGAGAAGCTCAAGAGGTCACGCCTCAAATATGTGAGTTTTTACTTGTAACGCCCCAGATTCGACGACTGTCCTTACTGTACCAAGACGAGTCTTTCCAGCGTGCTTATGTCCTCACTCACACGCACCCTAGGAAACTTCCCAGGAGGTCACACATCCCAAAAATTGCCCCAAGTCAAACACGCTTAACTTTGGAGTTCTTATGTGATGAGCTACCGAAAAGAAGATGCACCTTCGTGATATGAGTAGTACCAATCAAATCTTTTAAGCCCTCTTCAACTGTACAGTCCATTACATTGAACAGTCTCGGAATCCCTCTCCTTCCGATGTAAGAACGGTTCATTCATGTTCCCTCCACCTAGAAGCCTGCCAGGAGCCGCTCATTGTCCGTGCCACCTCATGGCACCGACGATCACCCCCCGCCCTCTTCGGCTCCGGGCCTCACGTTACTGCTTTATATTCTAATGCTAAATTCTTTAAATTCTTATATGATACATTATATAAAAGTTAGTTGCATGCTACATGAAAATTTTAAATGCATGTTGAGTTAAGGATTTTGATTGGGTTAATGATGAACTTAGATGAGAATAGTGTGCATGCACTACTTGAGCTGGATATAGGAGTCGAATTTGGGAAATTTTTGGTTAGAATTGTAATTTTTAAGATTTTGAGGATCGAATTGAAGAGTAAGATTTAAGTTAAAGGTTAAGTTTGAGGTGGAAAAGAGAATCTAAGCTTTGCAATCACCAAGTCAATGAGAAATTTTGAGGACGAAATTCTATTTAAGAGGAGGAGAATTGTAACGTTCGAAAAACCAACATACGTAAACTACATGCATGCAAATTATTTTGATTACTTAATTGATTTTAAATGCTAGCATGATATTTATATGATTAATGTATGATTGCATGATTAAATAATTATATCACATGATTTCATGAATTAAGGATTTTACTCGAATATTTAATAATAGGCAGGGGAAAAGAGACCGGAGACGACCAAGACAAGAATATGTATTTTTCATTAATTAATGGCAATACTTCCTGATATGATTTAAAAATGATTTAATTTTCCTAAAAATGTTGGAGTTCGAACTATTTTATGAGTCGAGATTGATTTTTCTCGGGAAGCCGGTTTTGGGCAAACAAAGAGTTTTAAAAGATCAAAAATTTTATTTTATGGAAACTTATTTTATAAAATTTTATTATTTAATTAAATAAGTATTATCGGGCCCAATTTAATTAATTTAAGTAGGCCCAATTACCCTTAAGCTTGCAAGCCCAAAACCAAAGCCAATTAACTTGTTAATTAAATTATAAATAAGTGTTCTAGGTCTACTAAACCTCACAATTCACCTACCAATCATCCGAAAAACACTTCGCACACACCTTCAATAATTTCGGCAATTTGGAGGAAAAGAAAAGCTTGTGTTATTCGTCGTTCGGTCGTCTAACGTCGCACCCTCGCCGAAGATCGTTTTTCGAGCGTTATAAATGTAAAGACAAGTTTTCTAAACTCTTTTAAATATCATACAAATCATATTATGTGTGTGTTTATTGATTATGCATGAAAAATATTGGTGTTCGATTATTTTAAGGTAGGATACGTTTTTTCAAAATTTTAACGATTTACGTTTATTCAAAAAAACATTATGAATCCAAGGGTTAAGCTGCCAATACATGATAAAAATATGAATCAATTAGGGAAAAAACATGATAAAATAATCGAGAGAACATGCTGGAACCATGGGCAAGAAATATAAGTAGGAGCCGTGGGTTTTGTTTGGTTCTTCAAGGTGCAAGGTTCGGTTGTTGTGCATGGGGCAAGAGGGCTCGACCAGGTCTGGAGGTTGGGTCCTAAGGGTCATGACTAGGTCCTAGGAAGAGTTCTAGGAGGGCTAGGGCTCGCGCTAGTTGGTAGGGAAGAGTCCTTGCGTGAAGAGACTCTTCACGCGCAGGTCTCTGGTGTGTCTGAGAAGAGGGGCTAGCGGCTGGCCTGGGGGCGAGCCAGGGTGGTCCATCAGGGTCCTAGGGTGATGGGCAGGGGTTGGGCCAGGGGCTGTAGTGGCTGGGTTCGCTGTTGCTCGAGCCAAACGAGAGAAACGCGAGGGAACACGCAGGCTGCTGTTGGTTGCCGGTGGCTCGCGCATGGGGTCCAGGGCTTGGGCTGGTCTGGGCTGGGTCTGGGCGTGGTCCAGGGATGGTTAGGATCAGGTGGGATCGGTGGTGGCTCGGTTGGGAGAGTCCTAGACTAGTTAGGAGTCTTATTGCTCTAAGGAGTCTCACGCATACACATGCAGAATCTGGTGGCTAGGTTGCAGGGATGGGGAGCGAGCTAGGGTTGGGTTCCGTGGTCTGTGCTTGGTCAGGAGGTGCCTAGGTGGGTTGGCACGGGTTTGGCTCGAGGTGGCTTGACAATGGCTCGAGTAAATTGGGAGATGGCTTAGGTGGTTCGATCAAGGGTCAATATCGAAATATTAAGAAGTAAAATTAGAACCATGGGTCCACGGGTGCGGTTCATGGCTCCCAAGGGTTGGATAAATAATAAAAATATTATGTTTAAAATTTGAGATCAAAATAATGAGTTTTGAACCTATCCGAGATTTAATCGCCGCACTAAATGTTAAGTAAAGAATTAATTGAAAAGCATAGTTTTAAGCTTTATAAAATTATGAAAAAATATATTTAAGCTTAAATAATTATTTAGAATAATTACATGTCATTAAAAAGGAGAAAAAGATAAAATCGAGAAATTTTACGTCCAGGGACAAAACAATTATTTTACACTTAAGAAAATACTTAAACGCTTGGCAGCGTCCTGAAGGATCACAATGGTTGTAAAATGATATTCTATGATTTAAAATGATGATTTGATGATAATATGTTATTTTATGATTTTTCGAAAAGCTGTGCAATTTTTACTGTTTAAAATACTATTTTTGAAAAAGTATGTTATTTTATGATTTTTAAAGAAAAAGAAAAAAAAATTGAAAGCTGTGAATTGACTGTGACATATGATATATGATTTGTGGGGGATCCGTTTATGTGAGGACGGTGAAGTTACAATTTTGTGAGAATGTTGTGACTCGTGAGGGAAAAGGACCAGAGGGAGCCCATTTACGGGAAAAGGCTCCAAAGGGAGCCCGTCTGTGGGAGAAGTCCCCCGAGAGAGCCCGTCTATGGGATAAGGCCCCCGAGGGAGTCCCGACGATCGTATTTTCCATAGTGGAGCCTAGTGCCCAAACCCATGGGCCATGTGGAGCTGAAGACTGATCAGTCGACCGAAGGATAAAAGCTAGTCACTTTCAAGGATCAAACTTCACCCAAAATGATATATGATTGAAAAGCTTATGATTACAATGATTTTACGATATATGATTTATGATGATGATTAAAGCTATTTTTAAAATGATTTATTTATGCTAAAAGCTTATTTTAAATGATTTTTAAAAGATTTATTGATGCTTAAAAGTCATTTTAAAATGATTTTACGATTATGATTTAATTATGTTTAAATGATTTCAAATGATTTATTTATGTTTAAAACTTATTTTAAATAAAAGTATGATTTTAAGGCATGTGATTGTATATGTATTATTTGCTCTCCATGTTTAGAACGTGCTGAGTCTTTAGACTCACTAGGTTTGTATGATGCATGATTTGATGATTTATGGGAGCTTCTGACGATTGAGTGGATCGAACGTAACAATACACACCCGTGGGCCTTTATGTTTCCGCACTAGCTAGATGGATTTATGATTTAAATATATATGTCAATGATTTTATTAAAGATAGTTTTATGCTTTATTTTATTGTTAGTTGATCTTTTTAAAGGTCGTTTCAGCGCAGGTGGTGTATGATATATTTGCTGAGCAATATTTGAGGCAACCAACACATGCGGATGTTGCTCGAATAACTACTGAAAATGCTGAAAGAGGATTTTTGGGATGCTTTGAAGTATTGATTGCATGCACTGAGCTTGGAAGAATTGTCCAACAGGACAATATCAAAGTGGACACCAAAAGAACCTCCAATCATACTACAGGTAGTTGCATCAAGAAATTTATGGCTTTGGCATGCATATGTCTTCGTACCAGAATGCAATAACAACATCAACATGCGGGAGAGGTCCAATTTGTTCTTAAACTTTGCAAAGAATGAATGCAGTTTGAGGTGAACGGGAACGAGTACAACATGAGTTACTACAATGCCGATGGTATTTATCCATCTTGAGTTGCCTTTAAGAAAATCATACCTCAGCCCCCTCTCGTAAAAACATGGGATTTTTGCATGATATCAAGAGGAGGTGAGAAAGATGTGACGAGCATTTGGTGTACTCCAAGCACGCTGACATATAGTGAGAAATTCATCTCGCATGTGTGATCCAATTAATTTAGATTATATATGAAAATTTGTATCACTCTACATAACGTGATTGTTGAGAATGAAAGGGATGGTATGCCGAAAGATCGTGATTTTCCAGCTCGGGATGATGAATATGGGCCCCTAGATGTTGTCTCTTTATGATATACTACCGTCAAGTTTAACGTCTCTCTGGAGAGACGTGTCGGCATTCAAAACTGAGAATTGCATTACAGGCTTCAAAAAGACTTGATCGAACATATTTGGAGTTTATATGAGGATGAATAGTTGAATTATTTCTCTTTTTAATTATTTGTAAATTTTAATTACGAGTAATTGTGTTTTTTAAAATTATGTTTTAATTTTAATTATGAGTAATTGTATTTTTAAAATACGTGCAATTGTAATATTTTTTCAATTATGTGCAATATATTGTGTTTTATTAAAATACAAAGTTATTAAAGAAATTTTCAACACTATCTCTGCAGCATCATCTCACTATTGTAAGAACATATAATGAAGTTATCAACACTGACATCAACATAACTATTGAACATGTCCTTAATATAATGTATATGTGACATGTGAAACTCACGCTTTTTGATATGGTGTTGAGTGTTATAACACCCAACAATGTGGATGCTCTTATGTCACTTCTTCCGAACTCTCCAATCAATGTAGATCTCTTTTCGGCCTCATATACAGTTGCTCGGTCCCTTGTATATTAGTTGTGTCATTGTGTCGAGATAATTTTGGGGGAAACTCAATTTGGTCCTAAATGTTTAGCTACAGTCTCAGTTTGATCCATATTATCTCCATTTAGTCCTAAAACTTTTAAATTATGTCCAATTTGGTCATTTCAACTAAAAAAACTTTCAAAATACCCAAAATACTCTTGGTTTCATTATTGTTGGAAAATAATTACATTGTGCCCTAAAATGGTATCAGAGTCTAGGTTTTTATTCCAGACATACTAAATTATTATTATTTAGTAACTTTTCTTTATGAGGAGGAAATTTTTTTCAAAATATAGATCTGCACATATGTTCGAGATTTACTTTTTCAGGTTTTATTCCAATAATTTTGAATGTTTAAAACAAGAAGATCTAGCCAAGATTAGATATCAGAAGCAACTAGGAATGAATCAAAGTATTAAAATAAAATTGTGATTCAAGTAATAGATTCCCAGAAATAGTCTCGCATTTCTCTAAACTCTCGGGAGATCTTAGAGAATAAAAAAATACGGTACAAAATTATGACCATTGAATAACAAGAAAAAACTCTTGGAACATTGAAGAATATTCAACAGTAATTCAAACCAACAACTCAGTTCTAGCAATAGGATTTCGGGTGAAATGTTAGCAATATCCTTTGGTACCGAACTTTTGTTACATCAAAGAGAGAAGGTCAAGGTAGTTGAAAAACATTTAATCGATGACGAGAAGACGATCAATCTCATCAAAACTGTCTCGAAAAAGAAAATAATTTGATGACAACAATAGAAACGATTGGTCTCAATAATTTGATGACAACAATAGATATATCCATTAATACTACTGTATGTGATAAAAGAATGAGTAATATTCAAGATTCGATACTGAGAACAATCTCAGGAAATCTTTGTGTAGAAAAAATTGCAGGAGTAATTTATCCAAGAATTGACTACAACCTAGCAGATCGAGATTTTAGCTGAGCCTTGACATTACATCAAATTTCAAGGAAAAGAGGCTAATGAAATAAGGTAATAGACCATATTTTATTGCCTATCAAATCTCATACGCTCTCTCAAATACACATAATTCATAATTGTTTATTATAAATGAATTTATAAAAATTCCAGAGATATTTGGAAAGATTTCTCAAACAATTTATCTAGAAAGAATCGACTTTCATTTAATACAGGAAACAGATATTCAGATCCAATATAAATTGATTCTACAAATAAATCAAAGTCTTAGACTGAAAGCAAAAAGACTATCATTCCAAGGAGATAGTATCACAAGTCACAGGTGGAGAAAAACACATGACCAAGAAACTCAACCGCTAACAAAAAGCTTTTCAACAATAGGAAAATTTAGAAGTTCGAAATGATATAGGGAAGTCGAAATAGCATTCGATAATCATAATATAAGGCAAAAAAATCAATTTACTTGTAAACCCATATATTATTTGTAGCAACCTATTATAGGAACTTACCAAAGAATGATAAATATCAGTGAATTGGAAGTTTATATCAAAGGAATTCCAAGAAAAGAACATTATCAATTGGTTCTTGGACTAGAGTTTTCTCGAGAAATACAAACCTTGGAAACGACTAGAGAACGAAATGGAATTAATGGCAGATGATCAAACGTGCAAAATTCAACGACCACTAGCCCATTCTCGATATATATCTATGTAGGTATATTATAGGAACAATATAAGACAAGCTACTTTTCTGCTTATATTGATTCAGGAGCTAGAATCTACACAGCAAAACGGTTAGTCTTTCCCATTCTACAAGAACAAATTGTGGAAAATGTGCAAAATTTTCCACATAAACTTGTAGACAAAAAACATCTACAAAATTTTTTAGTAGTTGTTTTCAATTTTGCTGGAATGTTCATAAAAAAATATAACAAAACATATGAAAGAGTTTAGAACATTATTAAAGAAATATGCAAATTCATATGGATAGAATAACACACCGATGGACTTAGCCAACTAAAGAAAATTTACAAAAACCTTTAAAAAATGGCTATTCCTCAATATGGGGATAAACTGTTATTATTAAAAAAAATGAAAAATTCATATGGACAAAATAACACACCGAGTGACTTAGTCAACTGAAGAAGATTTGCAAAAATCTTTCAAAAATGATTATACCTCAAGACGGGGATGAACTTTTATTATACACATATGTCAGTTATCATTGGTGGGAGCAGTTCTTACAAAGCTTACATCAGAAGGAGAACAAACACGCAGATATTGCAATGAATTATTCTAAAATGCAGAAGTCATAAATTGTCATATCAACAAAAATGAATTATATGAAGTAAAAAAGACTTTTGAGAAATAATCACTATTTTATTTGCTAAAAAAATTACTTTAAAAGTTAATAGTATATAGGTAAAAACTTTCTTAGAAAATATAATTGAATTTAAACTTGAGAAAACAAGATTATTAAGATGGTAAAATTTATGTCAAAATTATATTTTTTATATTGTTATTATTAAATCTCATGAAAATATTTTTGCAGATTTCTTAACAAGAAATAGACGAGTTGATGTCGATGTCATCATGAAAATGCAGAGGCAATTGAGGGAAAACCTTGAAATGCTTCAAAACAAGTTTAACAAGCTTGCCATAAATTTAGAAATTGTGGGTAGATTACAACAAGTTGATAAGAGAATTGTCTCTGATCGAATTACATGTTGCTTACAGGGTTACACTCAATTATGGTATGTATTGCAAAATCCTATTTTGGAAGATGATCAGAAAGAATCTGTCCAAAATTCTGCGGAGACAAATCCAAGTGATGAGAGGTCTACATAAGTCACGTTTTCTCGGAGACCACAAAAAATCAAAAGATTTCCCGACGAAGTTAAAAAACATGTGAGCCAACCACTCTACTAAATGGTGGATGAACCATTCAACCACCACCTCTTTCTAAATTAGATGTTATGTATTCCAAACTATAATAAATAAGTAAACAAATTTCTCCTTCACCACAAGAAGTTACTGTTGTAATAATATTTAGTATGTCTGAATAAAATTTATAATTCTTGTCCTCTCTCATACATAATTTTCAAAATAAATATATTATTATACACCTTGTGATAGGAAATGAAACAAGGTTATGCTAAGTGTTGTTGAAGAAATCTGCGTCAGGAACCATCAATTGTGACTGTGTGATCAGACTATGAGAAACAGTCTGTAAAACCAAATGTACACAGCCCGACAACATTTTGGTAAAAAAAGGTATAAAATTTATTTTACAAGCATGATAGGCCATATAAAAAAAAAAAAAAAAAAAGGAAGACTTAGATATATGATATATAGCTAAAAACCTTGCGTACCATTGTCCTCTATGTTTTGAAATATTGTGTAGAAGAGCGTTTAGATGGAGCAATTCAACTCAAATTGCAAGGAAAATTGGTGCAAAAATTATTATAACTTATCAATCACAAATGAGAGAATAAAAACATGAAATCAATAATAATTCCAACGAAATTACGCAATACAATTAAGTAATAATAAGATGGCGTTTGCAAACTGCAAATGCAAATTCCATAATTATTATTTTTAAGCAGTTATAAACACTACTCAAGAAATGCAAATTCCATAATTATTATTTTTAAGCAATTATAAACACTACTTAAGAGTAGTTTTAATGCATTTTGGTTCTAATTCTAATGCTACTCGGTAACTAAAAGGTAGTTATAAAACACGATATAAGAGGAAATAATCATAATAATAATAATAATAATAATACGAATGGGAAAATTGTTAAATGTGCACCCCGCCAGTCTCATCCTCTCAAGAAACACTCATCAAGAACTCGGAAAGTAGAACTTGTACCCAAATTAGCCTCCTTGAGATTTTCTTTCACTTCATTATGCATTTATTGAATAAGCTATGCAAATTCCTAAACGTCATAATTACCATAAACAAAGAGTAAGACAAATCAAAACCATAGTATGCTCCCAAGCACAAGTGCAAAAAAGTTCAAAAGGTTTCTCTTTTTAGAACGATTGGGTACACAGTGGAAAACAAAAAAATAACTGTGAATAGCAACATCCTCACCACACAGGCCGAATCTTGTTGACAAGAGCACGATTAGCTTTCAGGCTCGATCACTTGATTCGAGGCAGTGGCTCAACACTGATATTTCTCGGATGGAGATTTTATTCAAGATTAATATGCTGTACCCTTGACGTTACGATCTGTAAAACACAATGAATTCAAAAATATCCACACAACCCAACAAAAGCAATAATTATCAGAAAGGCAGACATCACCAATATAGGTACTACAACAATTCAAGCTTACACTTTCAACACAGTTCATACACCTAAATTATTTGCAAAGAGCCCAGACGCGGTTTCGTATCTGACACAATTAGAGTACATGTTTGAAGGCTAAAGACCATCAACTAGATAGCATTCCTCCCATAAAGGTCCTTGGGTCAGGGCAATTTCCGTTGAACTGAGCCTGTGAGAAATCGAAGCCTGGATTCTGCAGAATGAAAATTTACATTACAGATGAGAAGAAACTTTGGTGTGTATGATATTCCTTGAAGTCCAGCACGCTGATCTTTAGATATACACAAACAACAATAAGTTGAGAAAAGAAAACCATGGAGTTGCGGATGATAGTGTCAACTTCTCTAGCGAGCATGAAATACTAAACAAAAATTTCTAAGATCTCGTCACAAGTAAAGTATATGATGCTTGTAGTATGTTTGTCAATTCTTCATGGGAATATATTATAAACATGATCTATTTAGTAAAAGTCACGCCTGTATATTGAGAGGGCCACATAGACATTTGATTACTAGCTTCTTGACATGTGTTGCGCATATATAATTATAATATTTTTAGAAATACAATCTTTATTATACATTTCCAAGAGAATTAACGTTGGCATACCTCTTCTTGAAATCGTTGAAGCATGAGCCGCTTCTGTTCTAGATCAGTAGTGTAGGGATCTAACTGGCCTTCACCCACTATAGGCGAAGACCATGTCTGACCTTTGTCCCTCTTCTGCAATGTTATGTGCAATATTTCATCTTCTGCACAGTGTACATAAGAGGTTAGTACAGTGTAAAAATCATGTGACAGAGTAGCTGACTGGCCATTACCAATTTATCACATGTGATAGATGTAAACATCAAGTTCATTGCTTTGACGAACTGAACAACTCATCCAATTATTTTATACCAAGAAAACTAGAATAAAGTTCTAAATTGCTGATTTGATGCAAAAGGATCCATCATATAATTGCCCCATTGGTCAATTCTTAGTTAACAGATTAACTAGCATGAGACTTCGTTTTTAGATCATGATTTTCAACGCTCAATAGACAAGAACCTTCCCTAAAATTTTATTACTGATTAATAACAAAATGTTGATAAGTTCTAATCGCCTCAATAGTCACTAATCCCAACTAAAGAATTTTATATCTCTCATATTCAACTACCACAGCAGGTCTTTCCTTCATCTAAGAAACAAACAAAAGGAAGTTAACTTTCATGAGTTTCAGATTTTAGACCATTTTCCTACGAGAAATACAAGACCCAGTTCCTAGACTTTTCAAAAGGGAAATGAAAAGATAACAGTCCAATGACTGACATCCCACCAAATATACACAAATCAAACCCATAAATTCAGCCAGCTATTCCAGTATACATGCATTTAGAAGAAACAGAACAAAATAATTTCATTTTTTAAGCTGAAAAATCAAAGAGCAAAGTACCAAGAGTCCAAAATGAACAATCAGTCTTCACCGGAGCCGTAAGATCATGCTGTGATTGACCCAACACAAAAAAAAATAAAATAAAAAGACTGCCAAATAAACCGAAATAATAAAAATTTAAAATCAACAAAAAAAAGTCAAATTTAGGGGAAAATATAAAAATAAAAACAGAAGCTAACATTAAGGTAAGGAGGGTTCCCTTTGATCCCAACTTCTACATGCTTGGAGCCAATCTTACAATAAAACAGCTTCTTCGGAACATTAGGCGGAAGCGATATGTACATATTCACCTCTTCAATCGTTTGGTCCCAATCGAACACCTTCTGACCTGAAAAAAAAAAAAAGATTTCAAACACAAAAATCCAATTCTGATTCACATATAAAAGGAAATATAATTAGAGAATCCCCACCATTATGGATGAAGCTATGCTTCTTCTCAGGAGCCAATTTCTCCGCCATTTTCACTCCATGGTAGAGCTTTCACAACCTTGAATTTTTCAATTATTTCTCGTTACAAAAGCCCTTAGTTGAAGAAATTTTTCAATTTTTTCAATAATTTTTTAAAAAAACTAAACATATTTAAATGTTTTTTAAGCTTTTTGAACAAAGTTAGAAACAAGCTTATATGATTTATTCAGTTCTTATTAAAGAATAATGATTATGATTTCTAATATCATATAAAATAAATAAAAAATTGTTATTTGTTCCAAGTTCCATTAACAAAAATTCAAGAAATCAAAAGACAATTTTCTTGGATTTTTTATATAGTTAAAATAAAATTATTATTTATCTATATACAAAAGTCATGTAACATCATATCACAATAAATTTGTTAATTATATCAGTATTTATGAGGCGATACACATAATGTTATTTTATGTAATTAATTATTAAAATTAATAGATATTAACAATATAATGAATATATTAAAATTTTAAGTATTATTATAAAAATTTATTATATAAAAAATGTTTGTATAATTTGACATAGCATTCAAACGAGTATAATAATATTTTGTCAGTCCTTAAATTGTAGGGGTGTCCAAAATGAAACCGACCCGATAACACAACCCAAAAAATTAGGTTAGAGTTGGGGGTTTCGGGTTTGGGTTAACACGATGTTTTAAAAAAACTCATTTTTTTTTAAATTAAGAAATATTAGCTACATTTTTTATAATGTACGTTTGACTTATTTTTATTATATATCAATATAATAAATTTTCTTCATATAATATTTTTTTAAAAAAAAATTGTTTATTTGTTGTATTAAATATACTTTAAATTTTATATAAGTTGATTTTCAAATTTATGAATTTATTTATTAAATATCAACTGCTCGTTTTTCTTTAAAATGTACTAAATTTTTTTTCTTAAAAACTTCGGCCATATAATATATATATATATATATATATATATATATATATATATATATATATATATATATATATATATATTGATACCCTTGTAAGAGCCCGGGTCATGGATGACCCGGAATATCAAATGGATTCCCAAATTCGAGTGAGTCTGCAGATGAATTCTTCTGGAGCCGGGCAGGTGAAAGCCCATGCTCTACTCTCCGGGCAATCTTAGGCTCGGGCTCTTGTATAAAGCATTCTACCCGGGCACCTCGATAACAGTGTCGTATTCAAGTGGTTCAGAAGATAAGATCTTGTCTCGAGAAGCGCATCCGACATAATCCTATTGATTGATGTAATACGATGGGAAAATAGGGCGGCTTGACAGGAAGTCAACATCAAATGCTATGAGTGGTAGGTGTACACGCAAATCGAGGTCATTATTACTTCTCCTATTATAAATACCAGGTTTTCTCTTTACATTTACATGGATTCATTCATTCATTCACACCAATCACACAGCCATCACTTGGCTACATTGGTTTTATTGCTTGAGTACCCTGCTGACTTAAGCATCGGAGTGGTCACGCCGGACACCCCTCCGGCGCCCATTCACGAGTTCCTTTCATTGTGTGCAGGTTACAGCTGAAGCCATATTACGGAGATATATCTCATTGCTCTTATTCCCATCATTATATTGATAGCAGATCCGGTGGAGCTCCCGACCCGGCTCACCCATTTCACCAGGATCGCATCATTGGCGCCGTCTGTGGGAAACTTGAGCTCAAGACGTAGATATGGTTTCCATTCGAAGCAAGTCCGACCTTGCTCGGCACCACAGTAAGCCCAACTCTCCTTGGCTAACATAGAAGTCCGACCAGCTCGGCATTCAGATCTTATATGTGGATTTTATATGAGCTCGAAGCTCAGCAGCTATTCCGGATTGACGTGGAAGAGTATTTGCTATGTACTCAGTAGCATACAGCTGTAGTCTAGCTCAACTAGAGAATTTCACTCTACCGAAAATGAATTCGGATTCAGTATTTCCAGGTTAGTGATTTGGTTTTTAATAAAACTAATATAGCAGGAGAAACAAAATCTTTTAAGTCCAGGAGATAGGAGGACCCGGCACTCATATTCAAAGTCCGGGAGATACTAGGCCCCGGCACTCATATTCAGAGCCCGGGAGGTATGAGGCCCCGGCATCCGGCACTATATCTTAAGTCTGGGAGGTATGAGGCCTCGGCACATTCTATTAAGTCCAGGGATCCGTACCCTGGCTCGGGGCTCCGTACCTCGACCATTCATGAAGGCCCAGGCTCCGCGCCTTGGTTATTTATAAGCCCAAGGTTCTCAAACCTGGCTCGGGGCTCCGCACCTCGACTATTCCCAAGTCTCGGGACATGCTCCCCGGCCCAAGGATCCGCACCTTGGATATTTATAAGCCCAGGGTTCTCAAACCTGGCTCGGGCTCCGCACCTCGACTATTCTTAAGTCTGAAAGATATGAGGTCCTGGCATCTTATGCAAAGACTGGGAGGCACGAGGCCCCGGCATCTTATCTCAAGTCCATGAGACACGATACTCCGGCATTTCTTCTCATTTCTGGGAGACATGAAGCCCCCGATGCTTTTATAGAACAAAATTGATTGTCTCTTTGGGAATCCAAGCATGACTGATCGGGACAGCGAGTATGACTCTAGCCCGACTATTTAAGGGATGTGTGATGATACCCTTGTAAGAGCCCGGGTCATGGATGACCCGGAATATCAAATGGATTCCCAAATTCGAGTGAGTCTGCAGATGAATTCTTCTGGAGCCGGGCAGGTGAAAGCCCATGCTCTACTCTCCGGGCAATCTTAGGCTCGGGCTCTTGTATAAAGCATTCTACCCGGGCACCTCGATAACAGTGTCGTATTCAAGTGGTTCAGAAGATAAGATCTTGTCTCGAGAAGCGCATCCGACATAATCCTATTGATTGATGTAATACGATGGGAAAATAGGACGGCTTGACAGGAAGTCAACATCAAATGCTATGAGTGGTAGGTGTACACGCAAATCGAGGTCATTATTACTTCTCCTATTATAAATACCAGGTTTTCTCTTTACATTTACATGGATTCATTCATTCATTCACACCAATCACACAGCCATCACTTGGCTACATTGGTTTTATTGCTTGAGTACCCTGCTGACTTAAGCATCGGAGTGGTCACGCCGGACACCCCTCCGGCGCCCATTCACGAGTTCCTTTCATTGTGTGCAGGTTACAGCTGAAGCCATATTACGGAGATATATCTCATTGCTCTTATTCCCATCATTATATTGATAGCAGATCTGGTGGAGCTCCCGACCCGGCTCACCCATTTCACCAGGATCGCATCATATATGTACACTTTGCCCCATTTAAATCTGAAAGGATAATACCATTCAAGCAGTTGCCTCATATGAAAAGATTACACAGTATCCTACCAACCCCCGAATGACATAAACAATCTAATTTGGACATGATATGTCAGCTTTATGGAAAGAAAAAGACTTGAAGTCACAAAAGCACAAGGAGCATTTAATGATATGAAATGACATTTCCATTCTGTTGGGAAACGGTACTGATGATAGTTGAAAAACAAATCCGACCGTTGAAGCTTTTCAATTATAAATATACATATTTCAAATATGGATAACTCTCTCGAACAACTGCAATTATTCTTAAGCCTGCATATTTCTAAGATCTCAAACAGTGACTCATTCAATCACATGCTTAGTAAAATCATATCGGATCATCAAGGATCAATATGTGCTACATCAACAACTCAAGTCGTCAAGTCTAACCGTTGGGTGTTTTATTTGTTGTCTGGTGAACCGAGGGTTCTTAGATATCAAGAATTGTAATGTGATCAACTAAGAATTTCAGTTATGCGGTGATAAGTTCCAACTGAAGTGGTTTTACAAGACATTGTAAAACCAAATTCTTTTAGTAGAAACATTCTTTAGTGGAAGAAAATGTGACATAGGAGTTTTATCTCCGAACATTCATAAAAATATGTGTGTCGTTACAATACACATTTACATTCCTACGAAGTCCATTTCAAGCTGTTTATTGTTGAATTTCCAAGTATAAATTATCATTATTCAATCCGCACTTACACTTTTCAATGAAATCGCACGATTCGAGTATTCTTTACTAAGAGAAGTAAGTTCGATAATGATAGTACTTAATCTTTCTTCGAACTCATTAAGAGTCTCGTCGGAGTTCATCTTGGCATTATCGAACTTCTGGATTGCAACGGTCGGTTTGTTCTCCTTGGTTTGATCATTGCCCTCACAGAGTTGGGTCAGATTTTCCCTGGTTTCTTCGGTTGTTGTGCAGGTCTTGATCTTGCCAAACATGTTCTTGTCCAAAGTCTTCTACAAGATGTCCTTGGCCACGTTGTCAAGGTTTACTTTCTTTATGTCCTCAGTTGTCCACTTTGATCGGTGCTTCTTGATCATTTGTGGAGCACCATCAGATACTACAACGACTGTATTAAATTTGATTATCTTCATTGGACAGAAGTGATGACATACCACATGACATCATTCTGAGCAAATAGATGTGCGTGCATATATATTTTTCAGTCATCATATTTTCGAGCCTTTAAAATAATTGTGAAAAAAATATTTTTCGTTTCAATCATTCTCAGTCTCCTTTCCCCGGCCTAGTATCAAATATTCAGGCAAAAATCCTTAATTCATGAAATCAAGCTAAAATTACACAATTAACATTCAATCTTGTTAATATATATCATTTAAGCATTTAAAATCATTTAAATAAAATAAATAAATAATTTACTAATTTTTATGCATGTGGTCTACGTAGACTGATTTTCAGGCGTTACAAATCATCTCCCCTTAAATAAAAAATTAGTCCTCGAAATTATGACTCACTGAACAACTCCAGATAAAGGCTCCTTATATAAGTCTCGGTCTCCCAAGTAGCTTCTTCCTCCGAGTGGTTAAGCCACTGGACTTTGACCATCTTGATTGTCTTGTTTCGCAGCCTCCTCTCCAGTCTACCCAAGATTTGCATAGGCCTCTCCTCATATGACAGATCCGGTGTAAGCTGCAGTGGTTCAAAGTTTAATACATGTGAGGGATTCGACATGTACTTGTGAAGCATCAATACATGGAAGACATTGTGGACTCATGTTAGACTAGGTGGCAACGCCACTTGATATGCCAATAATCCCACTCTGTCTAGAATCTCGAATGGTCTGATGAATCTCGGACTGAGTTCGACTGTCTTTCCAAATCTCATAACACCATTTGTTAGGATCCGTTGGGAGTGAAAAAGTGTTTAGAGAGGGGGTCGAATAAACACAACATTTTTCACAACTTCTTGGAATAATGAGTTAGTTTAGTGATAAACTGAATTCGCGAATGTTGTTTTCAATATCAATCATTTAACTAATGAAATTGCGAAAATAAACTGAATGACAGATAGAATAAAACTAAAATTAAGGAACACAAGATTTGTGGATGTTCGGAGATTTCAAACACTCCTACGTCACCCCTTCTATCTCGATGATAAGATATTTACTAAAAGCCTTTGATCTATACAAAGATTTGTACAAACCCACTTCAGTTTGGACTTAACAATGCCGAAACTGAAACTCTTGGATTCAATACAATTTAACAGTACTCAACTGATATGTAACATCTTAGCACAACTGATCTCTATAAGATCGAATAATATAACAATAAGTGTTTGTGCTTTTAAACTCAAGGTATAGCTTGAAAGCTATGAATGTGTATGCTAAGCGTGAGCTTTTGAGAGTTTTTAAACTGAAAGAGTATGCACAGAGTTATGCTCAGCTTTTGAGAGCTTTTAAACTGAAAGAGTCTGCACAGAGTTATGCTTGATAACTTAAAAAAATTTTGTAGCTTGATTACTCTTCTTCAGCTGATTACTCTTCTTCTCGGCTATTTTTAGGATTTGCTTCCAACGATAACAATGAATACATTTGAACATTCTTTTGTCAATAATACAATGTAACTTTTCTGGAATGCGGTGTTCCCACTACATGTTGCAATATGCTCTTGTACAATTGTCCATTCATAGCTACATTTCTTAACTGATGACTTGTCAAACTAATTTATCGGTTGACAAAGCCGATAGGATTAACTGATTTCTCTCAACTAATTGTAGCGTAACTGATAATTGAGTTGATTACATAGTTCAATTAGCTTAGTTCAGTTGTCTTTGATTATATACGCACTAATATTCAGTTCGGGCAACTATTAGTTTACTAATCTTCAGTTCAGTTACCTTCAGTTTTCTCAATCAGTTGTTCAATCTTTTCACGCTTAATTTGTCAAACTCTGAAATCAAGATCTCAAAACCATTCATAGGTGTTATTTTATAAACATGTGGTCTCCGACTGCAAACTCGAGATCTCTTCTTATTTTTTAAGTGTAGCTGATGTGAATCCTCGTGTGAATGAAAAGCAAACACGATTAAAATCGAATTGCGCCCTCAATTCAAATACGAACAAGGATCGTGTTGTGTTATCCCGATCTTTTGAATCAAGTATGGTGTGATTTTCACCTCAAAACTACGAGGTTTAGTAATAAAGAATCACGATGAAAACAATCGAAACTAGAACGAACCTTCAAAGAACAAGTCAATGACAATCCGCACAAGACGATCGACAAACGCCACAAAGTTAAAAACTTTGATAAGTTTGATTTGAATAACAAAGCAAGGCTTTGAATAGTTTTGAGAGAAAACTCTCAAATATGATTAAACTCAATGAATAATTAATTTACAATGATGAAATTCGTCCATATATTGTTACAAAATCAAAAGATATGAAAAGATAATGTTCCCAAGTTATCTAATGCACAAAATAAGTTAAAAATATATTTTATTCCGCCAAAGACACGGAACTCGTGTATGGGTCCGAAGTAGGGTCCGTGTAAGCACTGTAATTTCCGCCAAATATATCAAAGGGCACGGACCTCGTGTACAGGTCCGTGGAAGGGTCCGTGTAGACTCGGTAATTCTCATCTTTGAGGATGACTGACACGGACCCCGTGTACATATTCGTGCTCGAGTCCGTGTAGACTCGGTCATTGTCCTCCTTTGAAAGATAATGATATTCGTTTGGCCTTCAAGCTTACTCCCATGCATTGCGACTTCTTCAAGGCTTGGTACCTTGCTTGCAAGCCCTTCTAGATCGCTCATGAGTCCATGCAATGCATCCTTGAATCTTCTTCCAACCATTAGCACGTCATGCCCGGCCAGATTCATATCATACTCCCTTTTTTGAAAAAGATTTGTCCTCAAATCTTGTCTACCTACGCAAAAATGAAGCACGTCGGTAATAAAAATAATTAAATTATCAATATGCTTACCTTTCAACTCAAGTTTGTAGGTGCTATCATTTGTTCGCTCCATCAACACTGAAATTCCCAACATCCCCGTTGTGTTCCCTATAAACTCATCAACTTTACCACATATCAAATAACAAATGACACCAAGTAATAACAACAAGATATCGTTAAGTATCACAAAAATCAGATTTCTCCCCTTCTTAGATCTAGTCAACACACAAATGTTATTCATACATGTGTACGACCATAGTTCACTAGGAATAAGATATAACTGATGCACTACATATGAATACACTTGACATGGCATTCTCCCGTGTGCAATGCATGTATCACAATGACACTCAACATGTCGTTTCATATACAACCAACACATAAACTCATGCATTTTATCAGCAATTAAACCACCACAATATGCCTCATTAGCACATAACTCATGCAATGAATATAGAATGAAGAATTTATTCTCTTTAAAATTGTATTCATTATGCAAAATAAAATTCTTATATTCATTCATTCTCTTTCCAACATCATCATCAAATAAATATGAATCATGCAAATAGTAAAAACTATTTGTTCTACCCATGTCATCATTTAAATCTTCACATGAATTTACTTCTAATGCACACACGTTATTGACATGATAAAGCTTCATCAATCTGACAATCTTTGAACACTCTAAATAAATAACATTTGAATTTAATTCATGCATTATATCACCATTTTCAACTTTGTGACTCCTGGTCAAAATCGTTAACTCATAGTTAGACCATTTGGACATCACACTTTCAACACTCACTCCAAATTCTTGAATAGAACACAACAATGAATTAAGATAAGGAAAGCAATCATACCTCATGGTTGTTGCGTTGGCAACTATTCTTACCTCACCATGATTACTTCCAGATTCATATGGATCATCCCATTGTATTCTTACACCATCAACACTTGCTCGCCTCCTCATCATAACTTCATCAGAATCCTACAAAGGAGAAATAACAATGCTCGGGATTGAACCGGATATATCATCAGAAGGAGAATAAACCAGTTTGTACAAAATTACATGAAGAGGTTTATGCAAAAACAAGCATCTCTCTACCTCACTCTTTTGGCCCTTAAATTATTTTTCTTTTCTTTTTCTTTTTTTTTTTTTGCCTCTTTTTCTTTTTCATCTCCTCTCTCTTTTTTCTTTCCTATGGCCATATCACATTTTTTGTTCACTCTTTCTTTCGACCATTTCACATTTCTTTACACTCAATTCATGAATAAATTTCAATTGACCTTCAAGAACATTTGGATTCAATTGAGCCAATGAAACATTTTGTTCCTCAAGAAATTGTTGTAAAATAATTTCTCCTTGCCTACTCTCCTCCTCCATAATAGACAAACTAGGCATTTCTTCCCCACTTAATGATTTAGTAGTCCCCACAGTATATTGTTCAACAATATTCAACTCACCAACTAGCAGACTACCATCATCATCAAATCTAGCCTCAACTTCAGTTGCAATTTCAACTACGACTTCAACTTGAGATTCAGATTCAACAACCACCTCAACCACAACCTCCACTTGAGATTCAAGCTCAACCGCAACATCAACCTCCATTTGAGATTTAAGTTCAACTGGCAATTTTACTACAGTCACCTCCTCACGTGGACATTGGCTGATATCATGTCCAACTGCTAAACACCAGCAATATATAATATCACAAGTACTAGAATTTGAGTTGTTAAATGTACCTTGATATTTATATTTGGTAGTTTCTCGTCTCCACTCCTTCATTGGCTAGCAATGATTTTCTCTTCCAAGTTCGTCATCCACGTGGATGTCAAGGACTTCATATGCACATCACGTTCACCTCTTCGGCCTACTCCTCTATTCTCCTCACATTGTTTATCGTCATCACGATCCAAATGCAACACTCTATTCACCCAAAATCTACTACCTCGCCTATTCTCATCAACATTCATATCATACATCTCTTCTTCTTCACACCGCCTATATTTTTCACGTAGAGGCTTAAAATACTTCTCCCATATTCTATCCAACCCTCCTAACATTGTTTGAAATTGACGTTCGTCAATCATTATAACTGCAAGAAAAGGTTAGTATAAAACAATAAAGAGTAAACTTCATCGCCACAAATCCTCACTAGTCACTCCAATGAATATTCACTCGACTCTCTTCTTTTTGTTTCTCTCTTTTTTTTTTGTCCTCACTACAAATACCTCACGTTACTCCAAGAAATAAACTCTCACACTCAAGTATTTCACTCGATTTTTTGAGAGTTCTCTCGTAGGGTACACTTTTAGGCTTTGTAGTTTGTGTGCATCAACCTCATAAGTTCAAACTTCACGACACTTGCAAACTGACTTTCACGGACTGCGTAAAACAAGAAATTTGAATTTTTTTTTTGTTTTTTATTGTGAGAGTCACTTGAATATGACTCACAAAAAAAGAACAAGATACGATACTAAATAATAGAACAAAAATATATATTTTTTTTTATTGTGAGAGACACTTGAATATGGCTTACACAAGAGAATAGAACAAAATTCCAAAACCGATATATGGCAAGATTTCAGAATTTTGGTTTTTTTTTCTCTTGCACAAAGATTCTTTGTGCACTCGAAAAAAAAGAAAAAAAATCAGATAATTTCGAGAACCACAAAATTCACGAAAGATGAAAAACGATAGGATAACACAGATCTGATAACAAACAAGGATAAATACAGATCTGAAAATAAAAAGGATAAACTTACTTGAATCAAAGGGAACCAAAAGCTCTGATACCAAATGATGTGAATCCTTGTGCGAATGAAAAGTAAACACGATTAAAATCGAATCGCGCCCTAAATTCAAATACGAACAAGGATTGTGTTGTGTTGTCCCGATCTTTTGAATCAAGTATAGTGTGATTTTCACCCCTAAACTACGAGGTTTAGTAATAAAGAATCGCGATGAAAACAATCGAAACTAGAACGAATCTTCAAAGAACAAGTCAATGACTATCCGCACAAGACGATCGACAAACGCCACAAAGTTAAACATTTTGATAAGTTTAATTTGAATAACAAAGCAAGACTTTGAATGTTTTGAGAGAAAACTCTCAAATATGATTAAACTCAATGAATAATTAATTTACAATGATGAAATTCGTCCATATATTGTTACAAAATCAAAAGATATGAAAAGATAATGCTCCCAAGTTATCTAATGCACAAAATAAGGTAAAAGTATATTTTTTTCCACCATAGACACGGACCCTGTGTATGGGTTGGAAGTGCCCTGGAGTGCGGGTTAACGAAGGAGTTGGCACGAGGACGTACAGTTTAAAGGGGTCGGGAATGCCTGGAAGTGTCCTGGAGTGCGGGTTAACGAAGGAGTTGGCACGAAGATGTAAAGTCTAAAGGCGTCATGAATGCCTGGAAGTGCCCTAGAGTGCGGGTTAACAAAGGAGTTGGCACGAGGACGTGCAGTCTAAAGGGGTCGGGAATGATGTGTCCCACATCGGTTAGCAAGAGTTGTCTTGGGCAAAATATATATGAATTCGCAATCCTCCTCTCATGAGCTAACTTTTGAGATAGAGTTAGGTGGATTCATATCAGTAGCTCTTATGTCGACTATGTGTCGTCTTCATCCCGCTGAACTATTTCGGGTCCTATCGTAGCTTTTTCTCCTACCTCGTCCCAATGAATGAGTGATCTGCATTTCCTTCCATAGAGTGCCTCATATGGAGTTATCCTTATAGACGACTGATAATTTTTGTTATAGGTGAACTCCACTAGAGATAGCTTCAGCTCCCAATCTGCCTTGGAAGTCGATCACACAAGCTCGAAGCAAGTCTTCTATAATCTGTATGACTTGCTTTGACTGACCGTATGTCTGGGGGTGAAACAGTGTGTTGAATAGTAGCTTAGTTCCCAGAGCTGCGTTCAAACTCTTTCGGAATGATGAAGTAAATCTCGTGTCTCTGTCAGACACTATAGAAACTAGAATTCCATGTAGTCTGACTATCTCTCGGATATACAGCTCTGCATATTGCGTCATGGAGAAAATAGTCTTTACTGGCAGGAAATTTGCTGACTTGGTAAGACTGTCCACTATCATCCAAATAACATTGAATCCTTTCATCGTCTTTGGTAAACCTACCACGAAGTCTATCGTAATGTTCTCATACTTCCACTATGCGATGGGAAGTAGTCGGAGCATTCCTGCTATTCTTTGGTGTTCTTCCTTTACTTGTTGACACGTCAAACATTCGGATATGAAGCGCCTAATGTCTCATTTCTTATCCGGCCACCATTATAAAAGTTGCAAGTCCTTGTAAATTTTCGTACTCCCGAGCTGTACAAAATAAGGAATATTATGGGCTTCTGTCATAATTTCAACTCTAAGTGAATCTCCACTAGGAACCCATTGTCGTCCTTGATATTTGACAATGCCATCCTTGACTGTATACAACATCCGACCCTTGTTTTCATCTCGATGTCTCCATTTCTGTAATTGCTCATAATTAGTCTTCCCGGCTCAAATTCTTTCTCACAAGGTAGACTGCACTGTCAGGGTAGAGAGATTATGAGCCTTGATCCTAAAATAAACTTCATCGAACCTATGAATTTCAATCTATAGAGGTTTCCGTACTGATAATCGAGCCAAGACTGTCATTTTTCTACTCAAAGCGTCTGCATCTATGTTAGCTTTCTTGGGATGATAGCTAATATCGCATTCATAATTTTTCACGAGCTTCAACCATCTTTGTTGCCTCATGTTTAGCTCTTTTTGGGAGAAGAAATACTTGAGACTCTTGTGATCGGTAAAGATTTTGTACTTCTTGCAATACAAATAATGTCTCCAGATCTTCAGAGCAAAAATAACTGCTGTTAGTTTGAGGTCATGAGTCGGATAGTTCTTCTCATTCACTTTCAGTTGTCTATACGCATATGCAGTAACTCGATCATGCTGCATAAGGACTGAGCCCAAACCTAGCTTTGAAGCATTTTTATACATCACAAATTCCCCTTGTTAGGATGCCATAGCTAGAACTGGCGTTGTAGTGAGTGCTTGTTTCAATTGATCAAAACTGCTTTGACACTTCGATCCCCATACAAATTTCGCATTCTTCTTTGTCAATGTCGTCAAGGGTACCGCAATGGAGGAAACACCCTTGATGAATTGTTTACATTAGCCAGTTAAGCCTAGAAAACTACGTATTTCTGTTGCACTTTTAGGCACTGGCCATTCTTTAACTGCCTCAACTTTTGATGGGTCGACTTCTATACTTTCTTTCAAAACGATGTGACCTAAAAACGCCACTTTTTCTAGCCAAAACTCGCACTTGCTAAACTTTTCATATAATTTTATGTCTCGTAATATCTGTAAAATTGTCTTCAAGTGCTGATCATGCTACTCTCAGCTCTTGGAATAGATAAAAATATCATCAATGATGGCAATGATAAACCGGTCAAGGTACGGCTGAAATACATGATTCATGAGATCTATAAAGATCGCTGGAGCATTAGACATTCAGAAGGCATCACCAAAAATTCATAATGCCAATAACTCGTTCTGAAAGCCGTCTTGAGCACATCCGCCTCATTTACTCTCAATTGTTGATATCTCGATCGTAGATCTATCTTCGAAAATACTGAAGCTCTCTGCAGTTGATCAAAGAAATCCTTGATTCGGGGCAATGGATATTTGTTCTTCATTGTCACCATGTTCAACTCTCGATAATCTATGCAGAGTCTCATACTCCCATCATTTTTCTTCACAAACAACACTAGAGCGCCCCATGGAGAGAAACTAGAGCGAATAAATCATTTCAACAGGTCTTGAATTTGGTCCTTCAGCTCTTTCATCTCAGCAGGTGCTAAACGAGACGGTGTCTTAGAGATCGGCACGGTACCCGACATCAACTCAATAGCAAACTCCACCTCGCCTTTGGGTGGAACGCAAGAATCATTGTCAGGGAACACATCCGGAAAGTCTTTGAAAACTTCCACATCTTCAATCGATCGATTTCCAGTGTCGGGTACGGATATAATAATGCCAAGAAAGACTAACAACCTCTCCGGATAAGCTTCTTCGCACAAATACATGAAATAATGTGCAGTACTTGTTTGTTCTACACAACCTCGAAGATGAATGATTCCCCGTTAGACGGTCTTGTAGATACAGACATCTGCTGGAAATTGATAGTAGCTCTATTTTGTGTGAGCCAATCCATGCCCAAAATAATATCGAACACCAATTCATGCCCAAAATAATATCGAACTCGGGCATCGGCAAAGAAATAAGATCTACTCGAACGAAAATCTTCTGTAACTTAATCTCCACATCCTTCACCATGCCGGTAGACACCATTGGTTCTCCCGAAGGCACTGTAACGCTGAATCCCGACTCCACGTCCTCTGATAATATTCCCAATCTCTTTATGAAGGATTCAGTTATAAAAGAATGTGTAGCTCCAAAATCAAGCAAAGTGTAGGTAGCTACACCCGTTATGAATATCCTGCATGCGATAAAAATCTCATTATATCTAAACATGGCCATAAAATTCAAAAAAAATCTATCATCTAGGCCCTTCAAGTTTCCAATATTGGAAATGTAGTCCCTAAATGCTTTGAAAATTCCCAAAACAGCCCCTCAATGTTTTGAAAATTGAAATTTAGCCCCAACATTCTAGAATTCTTCAAATTCAACCCACATTTTCGCATTTTAGCCCTCTTAGTTCTCGAATAATAGGAAAATCACCGCCTACTTTTGAATTATAGCAATACTAACCCCATAATTATTCGAAAAATGCAACTAGGTCCCTTAAGGTTTCAAATTGTTACAATTCAATCCCTAGGTTCTTAATTATCTAAAATTCAACCCATAACCATGAAGTTATAAAATTCTTTTTCCTAAATTTTCACATTCAAAACACACAATCTTCTTGCTCTATTGTTGTTGTTGTTGTGGAGGGGGCCTCTTCCTCTTCATCTCTTACTCAATCTCTTTCAGTAATTTCTCAGCTCTGAATGCCCTCGTAATAGCATCATTATAATTCGTCGGGCCTCCCAACTGCACATCCTGACGTACAATAGACCTGAGACCATCCAGGAAGCGTCTCAATTTCTCGTCAACATCATTGGCGATCAGGGGCACAAAGTGACAACCCTTATTGAACTTCTTGACGAAATTAGCAACAGACATGTCTCCCTGCCGGAGACTCATGAACTTTCTCTTCAATCTGGACCTCACGTAACAGTGAATTACTTCTCATAAAATACTTGTTCCCACCACAGAGATGTGTCCTAATTCAGCAAATAAATGGCGTATCGGACCCTGTCAGCATTCGCCATATTCATATAACAGAATATCACTTCCAAAGATCTGATACATCCTTAGCAATGAATGGATCAGTAGTACCAGAGAAATCTTTCGGATCCATCCTCCGAAACTGCATATAAACATCATCAGGTCGTCCCCGAGCAGCATTTCCAACATGCCGCTCCAATAAACGAGCCATCACCTCGATCACCCGAGTAGCAACATCCGGGGGTAATCGATGTATCTCCTCACGTTTCTCCTCCTCAGTATTCATGGGAATAATACGTCTGGGAGGCATCGTTGTACACACAGTCCAAATCATGTCACCAGCATGCACTTAAATTTAAAAATAAGTCTAACCTCATAATTTCAATATCATTTAAGCATTTAAATTCAGCATATAAAATAAAGCGGTAAAAACTCACAGACTTTGAGGCTTGACTTCTTGAGCTTCTCGGAGTAGCAGTAACGTAACCTTACAAGAACATTGGCTCTAATACCAACTGAAACGTCACTTACTCATTTTTCTTTAAAATGCAATAAATTTTTCTTAATAACATTTTTCCTCCAAAAATTTGAAACCATCAAACATAAATAGGTTAATATCTAAAAGTCTTAAATGCATTAAAATCCCTACATCGTCAACTATAAAATCGTACGTCAATTTAAAAGAAAACTCAATATCAGACTTCAAACCAAAGTATAAAATCTTTATAAAATAAATCCTCAAAGCTTTATCTAAAAACTTTAAACTTAAGCTAATGCGGAAAATTTAGAAGTCCCTCGTGAGTGTACTGTCAGACCCGATCCACTCAAGCGTTAAAGTCTCCCTCAGCATCAACCTCAGATGCGACCATCCAAACCTAGTAAGTCTAACGACTCAGCACGTTCAAACTATACATAAAAAATACTACATATACAGGCACATGCAGTTTTTAAATAAATATCTAAATAAAACAAACTGGCGTAAAACTTTTAAGCATAAGTAAATCGTAAATCATTTAAGAATATAATATCCTAAATCATTTCATCATCATATATCATTTTGGGTGAAGTTTGATCCTTCAAAATGACTATCATTTATCCCTTATCATTCATCCTTTCGTCGATTGATCAATCTATATGATAGGCTCGTAATAGTTAATATTTTATTTTCATATTTCCCGTTATTTTAACCTCCGATATGTTTAATTGACACATTTTTGTGTAATTTTATTGTAGGAGGAACTTTTACGGTCTTGGAGCAAATTTGAGTTAAAAAGGTGATATTTATCACATTTGAAGTTTCCAAGATAGAGTTTGAAAGAGAATGGACAAACCAGAAGATGTCTAAGAATAAGGCGTGGCCACGCCTTGTGATGATATTTCAGCTGCCAAAAATTGCAAGGAGGAGAAATCTAGATAAAATATTATCTATTATTTTATATTTAAGATTTAGGTTAATTAGAGTTAGTGGGCTTTTAGCTTAAATAAAAACCCAAAAAGCCTACAACACCAATTCTCACGTAAGAAGAAAAGGAGGCTGCAGATTTTCACACAATTCACAATTCCTTTCATCCAAATACACGTGAAGAAAGAACAAGGAGGCTCAAGATTTTCTCTCCAATTCTCTCCACAACTCTAGGCTAAGTTTTATTTTTGATTCAAGGGATATTTTTACTATTTCGATTTATCACTGTGAGGCTATTTGCACTTCAATTTAATATTCGTGTTTTGTTCAAGTATTTGTTGATTTATATTTAATTCTATGAAAGTTGTATTTCGGTTAATCTGACAATTTAATTCGATATATAATTTTCTACTGCTATCCATGAATTCAGTGATCCGTAATTGTCATGAACGATTGGTACATGAGTAGCGATAGATTAGGTGTGTTGTGCTATCATAACATATTTAATCTAAATAAATCAACGAAACTAGATCTTCCAATTGGAGCTATCTCGGTTGTTAGATTTTAGGATTAACTAACTGTTTTCACAAAACGAAAATGCTATTTTTAATTAATATGGAACGCTATTGTGCCCAGTTAATTATTGGTAAGTTTTGACCGGATGCTGGGTTTGGTCAATTAAATTAGGAAAACACAAGAATTTTAGCGGCTATCCCTATAATTCTAAGGTTAATTACTTGTAACTGCATGAATAAATAATATGTTAGCCGATGAACAGTGATATAATTGAATAGTAGAAATCCCTTGAATCAGTTTGGTAATTTAATTCTCGTTTAGATTTATTATTTTTTATTGCTTTCTAATTTTAGTTTTAATATTTTATTTAATTCATATCCAAAATCCCCCCTTTATTTGCATTTTACTCGAAAGGAATTATCCCCCGTTCCCTGTGGATTCGACCCTGCTCACCATTACACTAGTTTTATTTAAAGAGTAGGAATTTAAGTTTGGTGGCACAACGACAGCACATCAAATTTTGGCGCCGTTGCCGGGGAACGGTGCAAGGTTAATTTTTTTTCGAGTTTCGTTATTTTTTTTATGCTTTGTTCTTCTCTTACAGGTGATTCATCGAGAGAAGAAGAATTTGAGAATTTTTTGTTGTGAAATACTTCGAGATGTTTCATCGACAAATATTCACAACTTTTTCCCAACAAAACGGAGAGTCATTCTATGTAGCATGGGAGAGATTCAATAATTTGGTAACAACATTCAAGAATCATGCATTTTCTAACTATGTTCTTATTCGACTTTTTCTTAAAGGTTTGGATACAGTTACACGAAGATGGGTATTTAATGGAGCACTAACAACTGGTAGTCCACTTCTTAGTCGATGTGAAGACAGTGTGATATATTTGCTAAATGATATGGCCGACTTTGACTACCATCAGTATTGGGATCCTTCACTGCAGAGTTGGAGCCACCAATACACTCCAGAAATTAGCCAATCTGATTTTACAGACCAACCTTTCGAGCATCAAGAAGATGAGGGATATAGTCTTGAAATAATCATAAGTCGATTAAATGATATGGTAAACAAGCGCGTCACATTGAATGAGGAAACTGTTGAACCTCAGTCTGAAGAAGTTTTGGAAGAAATCTCACACGAAGATGATGCATCAATGAAGTTGAGAGATGAACAAGCTCCTGAGACTATCGATTTGAGCTCGTCGATATCATTATCATACATACATCTAGGAGATCCTTGTCTTTCTCCATTGCCTATTTCAACAGATTTTGTTCTTCAAGAGCCAACGATGATACTCTCATCTCATGCCTATTATTTAAAGTCACGTTTTGTTGAGGATACGAGCTTACATTGCATACATCAAGCCAAACTTGAGGGCACATGGAACCAAGACCCATATATGGTGTCATATGACACGTACTTTGGGCGTCAGCCGCTCTTTGAATGAGTGCTTTTGATGTCGAGCATAACAACTTAAAAAAATTGCGCTTTTGGGAGGCAAACCAAATTTTAGTTCTTCTTTTTTTTTAATTTTATTCCAGTAGAGGTTTTCGCACAAGGCGTGGCCACGCCTTGTTGAAACACCTCTACTGATTTAAAAAAAAAAAAATTGGTCCAGTAGAGGTTTTTGCACAAGGCGTGGTCACGCCTTGTTGAAACACCTCTACTGAATTTTTTTAAAAAAATATATATAAAAAAAAATTTTGTCCAGTAAAGGTTTTTACACAAGACGTGGCCACGCCTTGTCGAAACACCTCTGCTGATTTTTTAAAAAAAAAAAACCCACAACAAATTTTCTTAACCTACCTTTTTTTCTCTTTCTCTCACAGCAGCGTCCACCACAGCAATAGGACACCTTGCTCTATGATGCCCAACAATTTTCATGGGAGTTCTCTAACTTCCCTTGCTTGCTTTTACAGTTTATGTTGTGCATATAATTTTGTGTCATTGAGGACATTGCCACATTTAAGTGTGGGAGGGTATATTGCCTTATTTCTCGTTTTAATTTCTTTTTTCTTCTCATTTTTGCATAAAAGTATTAAAAAAAATAGTGACGTTGTTAGTTCCTAGCATCTAGTCCATTTGTTATCTCTTTCTTCTGAATCCTTATTGCTTCCGATGCGAAACAAAAAATGATGTTTTCTTTGCGTGCAAATGTTTTTGCATTCTCACGTTTGCATCATGAATAAGTTGCTCTTGATGATAGTTAGAGATGAGAAGTGTGTGGGATTTAACACAATTGCTATATTTTTTCTTTGGTGAGCTTTGAGCCTATGAGCAATCATGATATCATGCTCCATTTTATTTGATTGTGTGTTGTCATTGCATTGTTAATTTTTCTAGAACTTGCATTGTTATACATGTCTTTGTCAACACTTTGTGGTGGATTAGGTGCATAGACAAAATGATAAGGGCATTAGGTTTAAGTCATTTTCTTTCGCATCATCTGAGCCGTTCTTTGAGCCTACCATGATTCATAGACCCCTAGTGAACCAAGTTTGAGCCTCAGCCTTTTTCTTTGAATAAAAATAACCACATTACAAGCCGTGATAAATCTTTTTTGTTGGTTATCCCCCGTTTTTGAACCTTGAATTGGAGAATCATATAAAATTTTCACAAATAGCATCACTCAATCCAAAATAGTGTGAATTGTTGGGATTTAGTCAATCTCGAATCCTTATAGTCACCGCCTACAAAAAAAAAAAAAAGAGAAGTAGACGAAGTTAGAAAGAAAAAAGAGCCGAAAAAAAAAAACAAAAAAAAAATGCTCTTGATTGTTATAATGAGATATAAGAGTTTTTGGATATATTTTTATTTTTGTGAGAAAATTTGATATGGTTTCTCTAATTCCATAGCTCATTGTTTCTTTTTACCCTACCTTACCCCTAGCCACATTACAACCCATTTATAGCCCTTTTTGTTTGTGTATTTTAATTCATTCATTTAGTGAAGGATGTGATATATTTGCAAGCTTATGGTAAAAAATTTCAATGCATTTGACATGAGAGTTTGTTGACATATATCATAGACACCAAAGAGCGGAATGAGCGAATCTTGTGAGTAGTTGTTAAATCTCATGCATTTTAATTTCTACACATTCTGATTGCAGTGATTGTTCATGATGTTATTTTGTGAGATGCTCTGAAATTAAAATGTCTTGTTGCATGAAAAAAATGTTTTGGATAAGTAGAAGGAAGCGGAAGGAGGACGAAAAATTGAGATAATGAGTTGATCTATTTTATGCTTGAGGACAAGCATCGTTTAGGTGTGGGAGATTTTGATAGGCTCGTAATAGTTAATATTTTATTTTCATATTTCCCGTTATTTTAACCTCCGATATGTTTAATTGACACATTTTTGTGTAATTTTATTGTAGGAGGAACTTTTACGGTCTTGGAGCAAATTTGAGTTAAAAAGGTGATATTTATCACATTTGAAGTTTCCAAGATAGAGTTTGAAAGAGAATGGCCAAACCAGAAGATGTCTAAGAATAAGGCGTGGCCACGCCTTGTGATGATATTTCAGCTGCCAAAAATTGCAAGGAGGAGAAATCTAGATAAAATATTATCTATTATTTTATATTTAAGATTTAGGTTAATTAGAGTTAGTGGGCTTTTAGCTTAAATAAAAACCCAAAAAGCCTACAACACCAATTCTCACGTAAGAAGAAAAGGAGGCTGCAGATTTTCACACAATTCACAATTCCTTTCATCAAAATACACGTGAAGAAAGAACAAGGAGGCTCAAGATTTTCTCTCCAATTCTCTCCACAACTCTAGGCTAAGTTTTATTTTTGATTCAAGGGATATTTTTAATATTTCGATTTATCACTGTGAGGTTATTTGCACTTCAATTTAATATTCGTGTTTTGTTCAAGTATTTGTTGATTTATATTTAATTCTATGAAAGTTGTATCTCGGTTAATCTGACAATTTAATTCGATATATAATTTTCTACTGCTATCCATGAATTCAGTGATCCGTAATTGTCATGAACGATTGGTACATGAGTAGCGACAGATTAGGTGTGTTGTGCTATCATAACATATTTAATCTAAATAAATCAACGAAACTAGATCTTCCAATTGCAGCTATCTCGGTTGTTAGATTTTAGGATTAACTGTTTTCACAAAACGAAAATGCTATTTTTAATTAATATGGAACGCTATCGTGCCCAGTTAATTATTGGTAAGTTTTGACCGGATGCTGGGTTTCGTCAATTAAATTAGGAAAACACAAGAATTTTAGCGGCTATCCCTATAATTCTAAGGTTAATTACTTGTAACTGCATGAATAAATAATATGTTAGCCGATGAACAGTGATATAATTGAATAGTAGAAATCCCTTGAATCAGTTTGGTAATTTAATTCTCGTTTAGATTTATTATTTTTTATTGCTTTCTAATTTTACTTTTAATATTTTATTTACTTCATATCCAAAATGCCCCCTTTATTTGCATTTTGCTCGAAAGGAATTATCCCCCGTTCCCTGTGGATTCGACCCTGCTCACCATTACACTAGTTTTATTTAAAGAGTAGGAATTTAAGTTTGGTGGCACAACGACAGCACACCACTATACACCAAGTACCTGGGACGGGGCGTCAGCAAATTTCGTCAATGCGCCGTGACCAAACATGGAAATCCGATATTGGGCTCCCTCTGGGGCTTTTTCTCATAAACGGGCTCTCTCTGCAGTTTTTGCCTCACGATATTCCCATTAAATTTGTAAGTTCATTGTTCCTTTTTAAAACGGATCCCTCACATATCCTCCATGTCACAGTCAATTCACATTCTTAAAGATATTTTTTCTTTTAGTTATAAAATATCGTATTCTTCAAAAGTCGTAAAAATAACATTTTTCGGGAAAATCGTTTAGCCTCAGCATATATCGTAAAAATATCATATTTTCATCATTAACATTTTAAAATATCATTTAGCATTTATTATGATTTCTCGGGACGCTGCCAAACCTTTCGAACTACCTGGGACATAAAATGACCAATTTACCCTTGGATCTCGAATTTCTCGTTTTTGACTTTTTCTTACTTTTCTTAACTCGAGCATATCCCGAACCATTATATAACCTTATTTTTGTCCTCTGATAATTTCTTACACGTAAACTTGTGTCATTCGATTTATTCAACTTAATCGATAAACCAAAATTCCTTTTCTAGCCCGAATTGACTCAAAACTTAACAACTTTTCCCAAACTCGAGACATAACTTTCTCGACCCTAGAATACCCCCGTGAGCCATGAAACAGCCCCGTGAACCCATGGACAAAACCTGCTACTGCCCTAGCCATCGTCGGAGCCCTCCTCTTTCCCAAAACCGATCGCGGCACTCACCAAGCGCTAGACACGTGCGTCCAGCCCAAGTCCCAACCATGACCAGACCCCCCAGCACCCTCCTAAGACCACCCTGACTAGCCTGAACCAACTCGAACCCAGATATCCTAGCCCTAGGCCGAGCCTCTCCAACCCGACCCTAAATTCCTTCCTAGGGTAGCGCCTACCTCCTGCCCTTCGAGCCCTCTTTCCAGCCGTCTCCTACCTTCTAGACACGACCATGAAAGGGCCATGGCTATGCCTGGTTGATCCCTAGTGTGGTTGTGGTCCAATCGTGCAATGTTTCCCGAGCAACCCTCACAAAACCCTAGTTTCAAACCCTTACATGCTTAGCTCCTTTAACTTATTTCCAGCCCTCGTCTCATGCTTAAACGACCCTTTTTACAACCCTTAAACGTCCCCTAATGTCATTATGTCCCTTGAAAATCGAACTAAGTCTCAACAAGCGTAAAAACATCAAAAAATTTGGAAAATAAACATCCAAACGTTAAATAAATTGTTCAAAATAATTTTCATACTTCAACAAATAAAACACATATATTATGATTTGAATTGTGCAAAAAGGAATATTTAAAACGTGAATTAGCATTTAAAATGCTCGAATTAAATTTTCGACGTGAGGTAGCGAGGAGGAGCAATCGGGGAACGTCTAGCTAGGCTTCAAAATCTAGCTCTTAATATTTCGTGTGACGTGTGTGAGGTGCGGCTGCTTCTAAGTTTCAAGAACCCTAGGTTTAAGCTTTATAATTTTGAAATTTAGGGCTTTAGAAGTTAGGGTTTATAGGTTTTAAGTTTAGGAATAATTAGGCCCATTAATCCTATGTGAATTAGGCCCATTAATGCCCCTTTAATCATGTACTAAAATTTTATGAAAAGGAATTTTTAAAAATATAAACTTACGGGCCCTTAAAAATTCATCGTTTCGCAAAAATCGGCTTATCGAATAAAATAAGACTCGACTCGTAAATAATTTGAACTCCCACAATTTTAGAAATTTTTCGTCCTATTTAAACACGTTTTCGAGCCTTTAAATTAATTATGGAAAAAGTATTTTTCATCTCGATTGTACCCTGTATCCTTTCCCCCGCCTAGTATCGAATATTCTGTCAGAAATCCTTAATTCATTAAATCAAGCTAAAATTACATGATTAACATTCAACATTCAATAATGTTAAGATATATTATCTAAGAATTTAAAATCATTTAAATAAATTACTAATTTAACTGCACGTGGACTGATTTTCGAACATTACAGTTGTTGTTGAGTTATTGGTGGATAACCATGCCAAATTATCACTTTTCTTGTGTTTGGATCATGTCGGAAGATTGAGCTTAGCGAGACAGTTGCTAGGAGAAGATTGACGTAATGCTTTTTGATGCATCGCTTTTGGGGTGATATGAAGTTTTCATGCAATTAGTTTTTAGAAGTACTGAACTTCTTTTGTGCATCTAGAACTTTCCATGCCTTTTGATGCATAACTTTTGGATTGATATTAAATTTTCATCTAGTTATTTTGGTAAGATTGAACTTGTTTTGTAATGAATTTGTTTATTTCAATTTGAAAACGCAGAGTGTTGCATCAGACACTTTTCTTGGGTTGTTATTTTCTTAAATAGACACTATTATTTGAACAACTATGTCACATCAAAGAGAAATATATAAGCACATAATATAAAAACCTAAATATTATATTGTATATATACATTTGACTGTTATTTTCTTAAGATAGACACTATTAGCATAGAAACATTTCATTAATATGTAGCCAAAGAACATAGTTTTTCAGTACAAATCTGGGAAGCTTAAGCAACAAAACATAGAAATATTTTGTAATGTCCGAGATTTAATTACTGTAATCAGATGTTGATTAATTGACTTAATGTGGTTATAGCCGGGCCAGTCCGAGATTTTATTGGACCAAGAAGTAGGAAGAGCCAAGATGTGGGCCGAAAGTGTCTCGCCCGGGCGGAAGTTTATGTCCGCTCGAGCGAGACGGAATTATGCAAGAGGGCCGAAAGTGTCTCGCCCGGGCGGAAGTTTTTGTCCGCCCGAGCGAGACTGAATCGCGCAGAAGGGCCGAGAGTTGCTCGCCCGGGCGGTAATTTATGTCCGCCCGAGCGAGAGACGTGGGTTATGAAAATAATGCCACGTATCTTATGGTTGCATGCAATATATATAGATACATGCGTAAATTGCTGAGAATTCAGACAAAAGAATCGAGAAAGGGTTCTGTCATTTTATTGAAAAATCCTTACGCCTTTTGTGAGAAATCCGTCCGTCCGATTTTGAATCCGACTTCGGTATCGAGTTCCTATCAACGTAGGCTACAACTGGACGTAAGTTTTACTACGTTTTGACATGCTTTGAAATTATGATATTGTCAGAATTGAATGGAACTCATATATGTTGTTCTCGACATATTATACATCATAGAATCGAAGTCAGATTAAGAAACGGACTGATTATGGAATTGTTATGATTTTCGGAATAGTTTTGGAGTCAAGTGATATCAGAATTGAGTTGTTATTGAGTATGAGATATTAGAATTAATATCTGATTGATAGGGTATTGTTGGGTATATTGATATTATACCATTATGCCATCGATATTGAATTAGATTGAGTATTGAGCAGGACAGATTTAATTCGAGTGGTATATTGATATTATACTCCTCGATATTGTTCTTGTCAGATTGAGTATTGACAGATTTGAGTTCGAGACTTTCGACAGAATCAGAATATCAGAAAGAAAGGTATAAATTAATGTTGAGTTGGGATTGCACAACTCGAGTGAGGTGTGACTCGAGTTTCCCTAAATCACATACTTTCATTTATTGCATTGATATTTGCAATTGATGGGACTTATGATTGTAGTCTATTGAGTTATAGCTAATGTATGATAAGATTGATATTTGTAGTTTATTGATTTATAGCTACTGCATGTAATGACTGCTGATTCGCTAGTCATCGACTGATTTGCTTAGATACTGAATGCATGTATTGACTACTGAGTTGTTGAGTCATAGGCTGATTCGCCTAGTCACCGGCTGATTCGTCGGGTTATAGACTGATTCGTCTATTTATTGGCTGATTTGCTTAATTATAGCTGATTCGCTTAACCACATGCTGATTCGTCTGGTTATTGGCTGATTCGTCTGGTTATGGACTGACTCGTCTAAACTTAAGCTGATTCGCTTAATTACAGGCTGAGTTGTCTGATTATGGGCTGATTCGCCTAATTACCGGCTGATTCGTCGGGCTATTGACTGAGTCGTCAATTCTGCGGCTGATTCGACCAGACACTGATATATGAATTATATCGATGCCGTTTAGGGATTGATTCATTCCTATAGACTGAGATTCGATATGATTTCCTATATCCAGATATCGGGATCCCTAGGATAGAGTTGAGTCGAGTCGAGTCGGAGACGACGCGTCGATTGAGTTGAGTCTGATATGACATGTTGATTTACAGTTTTATATCATTCATGTTTGTTGAATTGCTACATGTTAATGATAACTGCTATATGCTTTTGTATATGTTTCTATATAATTGCATGTATACATTGTTTATACTGGGATTCATTCTCACCGGAGTTATCCGGCTGTTGTCTTGTTTTGTATGTGTGCATGACAACAGGTGGGGCTGGATCAGGGTCAAGAAGAGGATGAGAGAAGATTAGATAGCGTGGAGGCTCCGGACTTGGGTTAGAGATAGGGTTAGACACTTGATATTAGTTGTTAAACCCTAGTTGAATAAATGTATGTTGTACAGGACTTGTACTTTTATACTGAGATGTATGTTCATGTTTAATATGTAATTTGAGTAAATTACATTACGTTTCCGCTATGTATTTTAAAAAAAAAAAATTTAGACCCTGTTTTATAATTGATTAATTAGTCCCAAACATGATTAAGAACTTGAGTAGCGTCCAGGTCCCCACATATTTGATCATACACAACCCATTGTGGCACACCGAAATAACATACTAGTTTTGTCAACCTAACCATCTAGTACATATACGACTAAAATAACATGTTTATCCACTCGATTCACCTGACATACCAACAATAACAGCTGTTACACAATTATATGTTGAAACACGCTTCTTTATCATGCTAGTTTCTCCAATACAGTACGCTTCTTGGTTGGTGCATGCTTCATCATTTCTTTGTAGTATGTGTCGGCCATAGGGTCAAATGACTATTTTGGCAGCTATTTTCTTCAATGAAACTGAAGCAGACACATCCACGATATTTTTGGTTTTTGATGCTTCTGGAGGTTGAACATGGCCATCGATATCTTCACCTGAAAATAAGGATATCACTTGGCATTATATACTTGCTTGTAACAGAAGCTAAAGATTAACTTGCGAGACTCATAGACATCTTTTCAGCTACAAAACTCCTGAATGATCGCTTATATTTAGATTAAGAAGTTCATAAAGTATATGCAATTCATCATTGGCCTTAAGTACACAATAAAAAGCAAAAATCTACCAAAATTGATGTCATGTCCTCTAAGATGTAGAATTTGATGGATTTGATATTGTAGGCAATATAGGTCAACTTCCTATATATATACACTCATTTTTATTCAATATGCGACAACTTAAAAATTACTAAAATCCTAGGCAGAGTGAAAATCATGAAAAATTAAGCATAAGTGTATTTAAAGCTTTTCCCATCAATCAGACAAATGGTTTAAAATATCGATGCTTAATAATTATTGATTGTTTATTTTGTTTTCATAAAGTTTACACTTTCAGGGAATTTTTTTTGAAATGCAACCAAAGAGGAAATCCACTTATAATAGCCTTAAAATTCTCATTTATGAACCAATAGTCCACTCTGAGCAAGCATAAGGTTCAATACAAAAATGAACTGGTAATCCAGCTTCCTTCACCAATTTCACCGCATCATTTCTTTTTTCAAAATCGTAATGCAAAACTTTCTCCACAAATCAGCATTTTTTCCTCTATTTCCTACTTATTCTTTTTTTTTCGAATGACTGCATTATTAAAAAAATCAGGCAAAACGGACATTTTCTAGATTAACGGAGGAATCTACTCAAATAAATAATATTTTTTTCCACAAAAGATTTTTTACATTTATTTGGAACAATAAGCAGGAAAAGTGTAAAGACAACAAAGGAAAAGTGTAAAGACAACAAATTTTACTTTTTTCCCTCCTTTTGTTTCTCCACGAGCCAAAGAAACCAAGAAATTAAGTAAATAATACTCACATGAAGCAGCAAAATTTCAAAAAATAAAATAATCAGAGAATCACAATCACAACACAAAAAAGAAAAATCGCCTTAAAAAAATTAGCATCCAAATAAATGTCATATGCGAGGTTGAGTTCAAATCAAATATCATAGTGCGTGCTTGGAACAATAGATGAATTCATACATCCATTCCGCACCACAATATCACAAAACAGTAAACGTACACACAACATTGTACTTACATAGAAATAACAATAACAAGCATGAAAAATATCATTAACGCAATCAAAACAATTACAAACTTGTATGACAGATAAATGTGTGTACTCCGTCGCATCATTTTGTGTCATGCATGTGGTCGATGCCATAACCGACTTGGTTTCAACATGTTGTTCCGTGTCGACTGTATCGGTATTCTTCAAAGTAACAGATTGTGCACTAGAAGATTCACGGTATGCGTGTGTATGATGATGCATTCTACAACGGGAAATAGGATTTTTTGACGAATTTGAACTGATTCCAATATTGAATGATGGTTTATTGTTCTCGGAAACTATATCCACATTATACTCATCATATTAAAAGAATCGGTTCCGATGTTTCAAACATATATGCTGGACTTATAAAGTAACTTTTGTCCAGGTTGGGTTGAATATTCACCAGCTTGATGTAATAGCATAAACCCATTGCTGCAATCGTGTTGTGATAGTATCCTCACATCCATTAAAACTATGTTGGAGATTGATAGTGTGGAAATTGAATTATATAACAACACATGCAGTTAAATTAAATTTTAACCCAAATAATTGTTTCATAAATACAGCAACTCTAATACACCAAAAACATAGTAAACTAGTTTTCATCTCGTGGGGAGAAGATAATATTGAATTCCTAAACCACCGAATACCAGAAAAGTAAAAGTTGAATAACATGTACAACCTACACTCATGAAACTTGCAACTCATTTTGATTGTTGTATATTTCAAAATTATTTTTTCAACATATTTCTATAAAATCAGGAAAGTGAAGAAATGTTCATAAAAGAAGAAAAACTTACATTTTGTTAAAATTACTCGCATTCATGTGCAGTAAAATGGTTGGTGTTCGAATTCCCTTTTGCAAAATATGTTCTCAGTTACACATTCTAGCGATTCGAACGAATATGAACATGCACAATCCAATTTCAACTGTTTTTATGTCGGATTGACCCGTAATACTCAAGATCCGGAGATTTTCGACCACAATTTGTATATTGATGTGGAGCTCTTCCCGTTTTTGTTGCATACGTGTTTCTTTCAAGATAGCGCGCGGAGGAAATTTAGGTTATGCAGAGAGAACAAAATAAAGTATAAAATTAATAAATAAATAAAATATCAAAGGATAAAATCAAACCAAACACAAGACTACTGTCAAGTGTCAACTGAGATTAGAAATCCTTATTTTTATCGTACTTTTAATATTTATGTACTAATCATTTAATAATCTTAGTGGGCTGGGCCAACGTGATAAACCCTAAAGAAGAACCCCCAAATCTCTTATAAATTCGATGGCAGTTTCCCTCTTGCCTTCCATTTCTCCAAACCCTAATTTCACCATCTCTTCAAATTAATCGTTTGCCTCTTCTTTCAGCTGCAAGAAACGATCGATTTCCTGCCGGCTTTGTTCTGGGGGCATAAATCAATCAACCCAATGCTGTAAGATAACCCAGATCTCTTCTTATTACACGATTTCTGGGCTCGCTAGCTTTGGTACATTCTTCGATTTATCTTCTCAACATTTTGTTTTGTTTTCTTTGGCTCGATCTGTAAAGGACGCTCGCCATTGTTGTTTTCTTTATCGAAATCACGATTGGCCCTGAAAATATTTGTCCCAAAAGTGGTCTTTGTTCGATTCCTCGTTAAAGATCCTCCACTATAAATTCAAGACTTCAATTTTTAAATTTAAAATTTAATCTAAAACTTTTTTTCTTGCTTTTTTTTTTGTGCAATTCTATACATTTTTCCATGGATAAGAGTAGAGATATTGTCCAGAAACCCAAATTTGTATTTTTCCTGATTTTAATATATTTTATTAATTCAATAATCACGATTTTTTGTAAAAAAAAAAAAATTAAAAAAACTTGCATCACTTTAAACAAAATCTCAAATTTAATATATTATCTTTGATAAAAAAAAAATTATGAGATGGTCTCACGAATTTTTATATGTGATATTCATAATTAAAAAAAAAATTGTTAGCATAAAAAATAATATTTTTCATGGATGACTCAGTCTAATAAAATACGATCCGTGAGATTATCTCAAACAATTTTTTACTATGACTTTTTTGGCTTTTAAATGTTATCCCGCAGTAAAAAAAAAATTATGTTGTCCCATATGTTGTCCCACGCTAAAAATGGGCAATAAATAGAAAATCATTCGATTTCATATGTATTATAAATGTTCACACTTAAATGTAAGATTGGAGTAAAACGTTAGAATGAAATTTCCTGCTTTTATATTTTTATGTGTTGAATGAACTTTGTTCTAACTTCTAAATATTCTAATAAACGTAAAATAATGTGTGTTTTTGTAAAAGACAAGTCCATGAATCAGAACAAACGTACAAGGAGTTAGCGATGTCTTGTAGCATTAAACGCATGACAATATTTATAAAAGAAAACGTATGTTAAAACAGAAATTTTAGGGGTTATCGGACAAAAATTTCCTAATTTTTTCCCTTCTCCCGAAAATTAATGTAAACTTTTTTCTCTCTATAAGAAATTTATCGTAAATAGACGGTTTGGTCGTTGTTGTTTATGTGAATAATGACTTCAATTTTTCAGTACATAATACGTGTGTTGAGCGACGAATCATGACCATTTTATTCATATATCATTGAGTAGTTGTGGTTTATCCTCTCAACAAACATTTCATGTATTAAAATGGGTAAAAAATATTTATTACTCATGTGGATAGCATAAACAAAACTTCCATAAACATACCAACCATATGTATCGAAATGCATGAGAGAAATTTTTTTTAAAATCTTTTTAAATTGGCGTTTCATTTTTCATGACCATTAATTTTTAATGATCATAATTTATCCATTCAATATATATATATATATATATATATATATATATATATATATATATATATATGTTGAAAAATAATTTAAAATGTGTGTATTGAATATTTGAATATTGAATATTTGAATGTTGAAAATAAGAGTTGTAAATATTGAAAATTAGTGTGTGATGATGTAGGTGATGATGAATTTTATTTTTTGGATTATGTGTAAAGAAACTCTATAAATAGATCTCTCATTTGTGAAGAAAATCACAATTGAGTAGAGAGAAAAATATTATAAAGTGTGTAGTTTGGTAAATTTTGAGAGCTTGAGATTTTTACTTTTTACCATAAATTTTTACTTTTTCACAACACGTTATCAGCACGAAGCTCTAAAAGTCCTACATACTTTTCCAAGCTCCAAACAGAAGAAAAAGGTAACAAAAGTAATAATATTTATTTTACTGTTATTTATTTATTGTGTATTTATTTAATATATAATATAATGTTATTATTAGAAATAATAAAAATAAATTTTTCAAAAACTTGTTATAAATCCTGGGAGGATGTTAAGACGACATCCCACACTCCCGGTAAGGGGTACGACAAGTATAAAAGCCTACAAGATTTTTAAATAAAATAAATTATGATACTTCATTATAATAATGTGATATGATATACATAATTATTTAAACATGTCTAATATTATATACATCATATTATTACCATAAAATTATACAAATAGATACATTTATTTTTTTGTACACCAACGGTCATAAACGGCAACAAACGGCTAGTTTTTGCCCTATAAATATCATCTCACAAACACATTCAATCACCCCAACTTTCTCTTCTTCTCTAAAAATTATTCTTCATCAAATTTTTCGAAAAAAAAAAGAAGATGGCTTTCTCAATATTATTTTTAATTATTTTGGTTATCATACTCACGAGTCTTGTATTTATCGGAGAATATCCTCCTCGTGTGTTTTCTTTATTTTTACAAATGCTTGTAGTTGTTGTTTATCCATTACTTTGTATTACAGTATTCATTAACTAATAAAATGTATCGTAATTTTTTTTAGTACCACCATGTCAAATTTAACAAAGCTCGAATTTGTTGCGCTCGACATAACGGGAAAGAATTATATGACATGGACTCTAGATGTAGAAATGCATCTTGAGTCATTGGGTCTAAGCGTGACTATTAAAGAAAATGGCATATGTACATCACAAGAAAAGGCAAGAGCCATGATATTTTTGCGTCGACATCTCGACGAGGGATTAAAATGTGAATATCTGACTGAAAAAAATCCCATGGCTTTGTGGAAAGGATTGAAAGAAAGATTTGAACATATAAGGGAAGTTATACTTCCGACCGCCCGTGATGAATGGAATATGTTAAGATTCCAAGATTTTAAGAAAGTCAGTGATTATAATTCAGCGATGTATCGAATAATCTCGCAGCTAAAATTTTGTGGACATGAGGTCACAGAATCTGAGATGCTTGAAAAAACATTTTTCACGTTTCATGCATCAAATATTACTCTACAGCAACAATATAGAGTACGTGGATTTGCGAGATATTCTGAGCTCATCGCATGTCTTCTTGTGGCGGAAAAAAAACAACGAGCTATTAATGAGAAATCATCAGTCCCGACCCACTGGATCAACAGCATTTCCAGAAGTAAATGATGTAAGTAAAAATGAATTTAAACCTCGGATCCAAAATCAAATTCAAAGACAAGATTTTGGTCGAGGTCGAGGTCGAGGTCGTGGTCGTGGTCGTGGACGTGGACGTGGAATTGGTCGTGGTCGTGGACGCGGCCGTGGTTTTGAAAATAATAGAGATAGTTATTTTTATAACTCATCTCAAAAGAGCGTCCCAAACCATCCACAGAAAAGGCATCATGAGAATACAAGTGTTAATGAGAATCACTCAAAAAGATATGAAAGTTCTTGTTACAGATGTGGTACTCTAGGACATTGGTCCAAAGTTTGTCGAGCCCCTGAGCATCTTTGCAAACTTTATAAAGAATCATTAAAGGGGAAAGAAAAGGAGACCAACTTCACTGAACGCAGTGATCGTTTGAGTGATTCAACTCATTTTGATGCTGGTGATTTTATGAATGATTTCTCTGGAAATGATCAACATGTTGGTGGGATGGAAATGAACAATTTTGATGCTGCAGATTTTATCAATGATTTTTCTGAAAATGAACAATATAGTGGTAGAATATAAATGTACAATAATTTGTTTTTCATTTATTCATATAATAATGTTTTATTGTACAATTATGATATGTGTTATATTTATATATGTATTGTCAGTAATTTTATTTCATTGCATATTTTTTTGAAGTTCAAATATGGAAAATGCTATGAGCAAAGCTGAAGTTTGCATACCCGATAGTGGTACAACGCACACTATCCTCCGAGATAAAAGATATTTCTTGGAACTAAAACCAACAAAACAACGGTGAATACAATATCAGGTCCTGTAGACTTGATTAAAGGATGTGGTAAAGCACAAATTTTGTTACCTAATGGTACAAAATTTTTGATCAATGATGCTTTATATTCACCACAATCGAAAAGAAATTTGTTGAGTTTTAATGATATATATTCCCATGGGTTTGATACTCAAACAATGAATGAAGGGAATGAGAAATATATGTGCCTTATCACATATAAATCAGGAAAGAAATATGTGATTGAAAAACTACCAATGCTCCATACTGGATTGCATTATACACATATAAGTCCCATTGAATCAAACATGGTAGTTGATAATTCTTCGATATTAACCAATTGGCATGATCGATTGGGACATCCTGGTTCAACAATGATGCGAAGAATTATAGAAAATACACATGGTCATCCACTGAAAGACCAGAAGATCTTTCAAAATAATAAGTTTCAATGTAAAGCATGTTCTCTTGGAAAACTTATTATAAGACCATCACCAGTCAAAATCCAAACTGGATCACCAATGTTTCTTGAACGTATTCAGGGTGATATTTGTGGACCAATCCATCCACCATGTGGACCATTCAGATACTTTATGGTATTGATTGATGCCTCCAGCAGATGGTCACATGTATGTTTATTGTCAACTCGAAATGTTGCATTTGCAAGACTACTTGCTCAAATAATAAAATTGAGGAATCAGTTTCCCGATTATACAATCAAGAAAATTAGACTTGATAATGCTGGTGAATTTACTTCCCAGACTTTCAATGATTATTGTATGTCTATGGGAATCATTGTTGAGCATCATGTTGCTCATGTACATACACAGAATGGATTGGCTGAATCATTGATTAAACGTCTGCAAATGATTGCTAGACCAATGATTATGAAAACAAAGCTCCATATTTCTATATGGGGACATGCAATTTTACATGCTGCTTCATTAATTCGCATCAGACTAAGTGCATATCATAAATAGTCCCCATTACAGCTTGCATTTGGTAAAGAACCGGACATTTCTCATCCGAGAATTTTTGGATGTATGGTGTATGTGCCTATTGCACCACCACAACGAAAGAAAATGGGACCTCAAAGAAAGGTTGGAATTTATATCGGTTATGATAGTCCATCAATCATTCGATATCTTGAACCTCAGACAGGCGACGTGTTCACAGCACGTTTTGCTGATTGTCATTTTATGAGGAAATCTTCCCAATATTAGGGGGAGAACAGAAACATACCGAAAAGGAAATTACATGGTATGTATCATCATTGTTACATCTGGATCCAAGAACAAAACAATGTGAAAAAGATGTACAGCAAATTGTACACTTGCAAAGAATAACAAATCAAATACCAGATGCATTTGCAGACACAAAAGGGGTAACTAAATCATATATACATGCTGCAAATGCCCCTTCTCGAATTGAAATTCCAAGAAACAAATGTAAATGTAGTGACCCGTTCCAGGATCACCTACTAAGCAAGAACTTAAGCATGCACTTTACTTAATAACAGTAATCAGAGATAACAGCGGAAAAGTCAACAAAAATACCGATTAACTAAACCAACCAGCTACTCAACGTCCTCCTCCTGCTCCTCCTGAGCTGTCCAACCTGAGGCCTGCCCCGTGGAAATGGGGTGTCCAAGAATAAACAACACCGAGGACGTGAGCGATAAGAACGCCCAGTACAAAAGTATGAGTATACAGACCTATATGAAATGCACATGCTATGATCATGATACCGGGGTAGTCAAGAAACAGGAGTCACAAAGGAAAGGATCTCAACAATGCTCAGTCTAGAGGCGCCAAGTGGATAGTGCCGCGCGGTACACCTCTGGGTCACTGCATCCACTACAAGACGGACGTGGACCTAAAATGTCCCGGACCACCGAAGCCCTCCCGACCCGTCGGCCACTGTGTACTCTCGGTGTCCATGCGTCCACAAGACAGGGCTGAGCGGCCCCAAGATATAGCTTATCTCGAAAGAGATACAGCTCAACAGCAAAGGCTATCTCGAAGGAGATACGGCTCAACGTGAAATGCAACGTGCAGTAATAAACGTGACATAATAGCATGCATCATATGACATATAACAATGCACCACATAATCATGCAACACATATATGAATGTATACTCAACCAGGATATCTCGGATAGTACTTTCGTACCTCTATCACAGCAATCCTAATCCACTGGAACAACCAGACAACAGGTCTAAACCAAGCCTATTCAACAAGTGAAAACCATCACTAAACTTATCTACCAGACTTAACTAGATAATCCTGAGATAAATACTGATAAAATTCCAAACCTTCGTCCGTCGCTAGCCCGCTGATGCCGCTAGCTCCCAACTAGAGCACAGCTCTGCTACAAGACCAGCAGCTCCCCGCTAGTGCCCAAATCTCGGAACAAGACTAGAACCTGTCAGAAACGACTGAAATGCTATGGAATTCTCTGAATTGGCGAGTCAAAATGAGGAAATCCGACCACTATTTATAGGCCATGTTCGGATCGTCCGAACCCTCTTCGGAACGTCCGAACTCTTACGTGTCCATCGGCTCTTGACAGCTCATGATCGGATCCTCCGATCATACACTTCGGACCGTCCGAACATGCACGTGTCCAGCTTCTCTTGACACCTAATGATCGGATCCACCGAACCCACTTCGGACCTTACGAACTCTTCGGTGCTTCCGAACCATCTTCGGTCCGTCCGATCATGACTCGGTCAAAATTACACATTAAACCTTCTTAATCACCATTACTCCGTTAATTACCCAATTTGGGATTCGGGCTACTACATTCTCCCCCCCTTAAAAACGATTTCGTCCTCGAAATCAAGCTTAGAGAATGAACAAAACGAAAATAACAACATCATTACCCTCCAAATCTAAGGGACAACCCATCACTAGACGCTTGGCTAAAACCGAATGACCCATCGGAGTAGAAACGGAAAGAATGACATCTAGAGAAACATGCGGTAACTTATGACGCTTAACAAATCGTCCTGGTCACCCCAACGACCTACACTTCCCTGACTACTCTCATCACCAAAGTGGTCAGCCATTGCTACAACATAGAATGGGGAACTAGTAAATTGGTCAACGGAAATCCCAAAACAGAATCTATATCCCAAAATCGTATGCATGCTCTGATACCATAAATGTAGTGACCCGTTCCAGGATCACCTACTAAGCAAGAACTTAAGCATGCACTTTACTTAATAACAGTAATCAGAGATAACAGCGGAAAAGTCAACAAAAATACCGATTAACTAAACCAACCAGCTACTCAACGTCCTCCTCCTGCTCCTCCTGAGCTGTCCAACCTGAGGCCTGCCCCGTGGAAATGGGGTGTCCAAGAATAAACAACACCGAGGACGTGAGCGATAAGAACGCCCAGTACAAAAGTATGAGTATACAGACCTATATGAAATGCACATGCTATGATCATGATACCGGGGTAGTCAAGAAACAGGAGTCACAAAGGAAAGGATCTCAACAATGCTCAGTCTAGAGGCGCCAAGTGGATAGTGCCGCGCGGTACACCTCTGGGTCACTGCATCCACTACAAGACGGACGTGGACCTAAAATGTCCCGGACCACCGAAGCCCTCCCGACCCGTCGGCCACTGTGTACTCTCGGTGTCCATGCGTCCACAAGACAGGGCTGAGCGGCCCCAAGATATAGCTTATCTCGAAAGAGATACAGCTCAACAGCAAAGGCTATCTCGAAGGAGATACGGCTCAACGTGAAATGCAACGTGCAGTAATAAACGTGACATAATAGCATGCATCATATGACATATAACAATGCACCACATAATCATGCAACACATATATGAATGTATACTCAACCAGGATATCTCGGATAGTACTTTCGTACCTCTATCACAGCAATCCTAATCCACTGGAACAACCAGACAACAGGTCTAAACCAAGCCTATTCAACAAGTGAAAACCATCACTAAACTTATCTACCAGACTTAACTAGATAATCCTGAGATAAATACTGATAAAATTCCAAACCTTCGTCCGTCGCTAGCCCGCTGATGCCGCTAGCTCCCAACTAGAGCACAGCTCTGCTACAAGACCAGCAGCTCCCCGCTAGTGCCCAAATCTCGGAACAAGACTAGAACCTGTCAGAAACGACTGAAATGCTATGGAATTCTCTGAATTGGCGAGTCAAAATGAGGAAATCCGACCACTATTTATAGGCCATGTTCGGATCGTCCGAACCCTCTTCGGAACGTCCGAACTCTTACGTGTCCATCGGCTCTTGACAGCTCATGATCGGATCCTCCGATCATACACTTCGGACCGTCCGAACATGCACGTGTCCAGCTTCTCTTGACACCTAATGATCGGATCCACCGAACCCACTTCGGACCTTACGAACTCTTCGGTGCTTCCGAACCATCTTCGGTCCGTCCGATCATGACTCGGTCAAAATTACACATTAAACCTTCTTAATCACCATTACTCCGTTAATTACCCAATTTGGGATTCGGGCTACTACAAAGATACTCATGATGTCATTAAACGCCTGAAGCGTGGAAGACCAGTCGGTTCCAAGGATAAAAATCCTCGAAAATGAAAATTCATAGAGAAACACGATGATCACAAAATAAAGAATGATGTTTCTGAAGAAACACATGATGATCACAAATAGAGAATGGTGTTCCTGAAGAAACACATGATGATGAAAATGTTCTGTCAGAACCACAAACTGACGAGAATCATGAAATCTTTATCAATTATATTAATACTGGAAAAATATGAAATCGAAAAGATATAGAAGAAATCGACGATATATTTTCTTATAATGTGGCAATCGACATCATAAATGATAATGAAGATCATGAACCAAAATCTTTTGGTAAATGTAAAACTCGGCAGGATTGGATAAAATGGAAAGAAGACATCCAGGTTGAATTGGATTCGCTAAATAAACGTAATGTTTTTGGACATATAGTCCTTACACCTGAAGGTGTAAAACCTGTTGGATACAAATGGGTTTTTATTCGAAAGCGAAATGAGAAAAATGAAATAGTAAGATATAAAGCTCGACTTGTTGCACAAGGTTTTTCTCAAAGACCTGGAATTGATTATGAAGAAACGTATTCTCCCGTGATGGATGCAATTACGTTTCGGTATTTGATTAGCTTGGCAGTATCTGAAAATTTAGAAATGCGTCTTATGGATGTTGTTACAGCTTACTTATATGGATCACTTGATAGTAATATATATATGAAAATCCCTGAAGGATTTAAGATGCCTGAAGCACAAAGTTCAAAACCCAGAGAATGTTATTATGTGAAATTACAAAGATCGTTATATGGGTTAAAGCAATCAGGTCGAATGTGGTATAATCGACTAAGTGATCACTTGATGAAAAAGGGATATGTAAATAATTCAATATGCCCTCGTGTTTTCATTAAGAAAACAACATCCGGATGCGTAATTATTGTTGTATATGTTGATGATTTAAACATCATTGGAACGAAAAAGGAAATTCAAGAAGTTGTGTCATACTTGAAGGAAGAATTTGAAATGAAGGATCTTGGAAAAACCAAGTATTGTCTGAGTTTACAAATTGAACAAAAAGAATGCGGAATGTTTGTTCACCAGACAAATTATACAGAAAAGATCCTTAAACGTTTTAATATGGATAAATCAAATCCTTTAAGTACTCCAATGGTTGTTAGATCATTAAACATAGAAAAGGATCCATTCCGTCCATGTGAAGATGATGAAGATATTCTTGGTCCAGAAGTACCATATCTAAGTGCCATCGGTGCCTTATGTACCTTACAAATTGTACAAGGCCTGATATATCTTTTGCCGTGAATCTGTTGACAATATTTAGCACATATCCAACAAAGAGACACTGGAACGGAATTAAACATATATTCCGTTATCTACGAGAAACGACAGACTTGGGACTTTGTATTCAAAAGATGCTAATCCAAGTATAATTGGTTATGCTGATGCTGGATACTTATCTGATCCACACAAGGCACGTTCCCAAACTGGATATGTATTTACTCGTGGAGGCACTGTAATATCTTGGCGTTCACAGAAACAAACGCTTGTAACAACTTCATCAAATCATGCCGAGATTATTGCACTACATGAAGCAAGTCGTGAATGTGTGTGGTTAAAATCAATGACCCAACATATCCAAATCTCATGCGGATTATCATTCGACGAGAAGCCTGTGATACTATATGAAGATAATGCTGCATGTGTTGCTCAAATGAAAGAGGGATACATAAAAAGCGACAGAACTAAACATATTCCTCCTAAGTTCTTCGCATTCACCAAGGAGCTTGAGAAGAATAAATGTATTGATGTTCGTCACATTCAATCAAGTGAAAACTCATCAGATCTCTTCACAAAGGCACTTACTACGTCAATATTCAGAAAACACATATATAATATTGGGATGCGCAATCTACGAAATTTGTAAAGAATTGTTCGTGTCAACATGAGGGGGAGTTTACGTGACTGCACTCTTTTTCCCTTACTATGGTTTTTATCCCAATGGGTTTTTCCTAGTAAGGTTTTTAACGAGGCAGTACAAAAACATGTAATGAAGACATCATCGTATCATGATCATCATCACAAGGGGGAGTGTTGAAAAATAATTTAAAATGTGTGTATTGAATATTTGAATGTTGAAAATAAGAGTTGTAAATATTGAAAATTAGTGTGTGATGATGTAGGTGATGATGAATTTTATTTTTTGGATTATGTGTAAAGAAACTCTATAAATAGATCTCTCATTTGTAAAGAAAATCACAATTGAGTAGAGAGAAAAATATTATAAAGTGTGTAGTTTGGTAAATTTTGTGAGTTTGAGATTTTTACTTTTTACCATAAATTTTTACTTTTTCACAACAATATATATATATATATATATATATATATATATATATATATATATATATATATATATATATATATATATATCATGATTTAGGTAGGTATGAACACTACCAATCCTATGTATTGAAATATATGAGAGAAATGTTTTTTCTTTTCTTTTTTAATTGGCGTTTTCACTTTTCAGCCATTTGCTTGTGAAATACACACATGGGGGACCAGCTATCGTACCTTGAAACTAGGTTAACCAATAATGGGTTTAGAGTTTAACATAAAAAATAATATTTTTCATAGATAACTCAAATAAGATATTCATCAAACAAAATATAATTCGTGAGAATGTCTCATACAAGTTTTTGTCAAAGTTGTAATGGAATACAATATTTATTCAAGATACTAGTTTACAAAATGTAGAGAATGGAAGAAAATGGGAATCAGGGTGAGAATTGTAGAAAAGATTAAAATCGTAAATTTAATTATTATTACTAAAAATTGAGAATAATATAAATGAACTTAATGCTATAATTGTCTTTTATTTTAAATTTTTTAAATATATATACTAAAATATTGTTAATTATATACTCAAATAAAAAATAATAAAAAAAAAATATTATAAAAATAATAATGAATCAAGCATCATCCAAGAATAATTAAAAGCATCCAAGAAAAAAATCTGCATTATTTCCATTAAACTATTGCATTATATTCTACATTACATTATTGTAGTAGGTACTATATGTATGTTAATTATTTTGTTTGATTAAATAGTTCTTGTTTTTATAATTTTCATATATTTTATTTTGTTTTGGTTTTTTATTTTTAATATTTTTGTTGCTGTAGCACGATTATTTATTTTTAGTTTGAGGAGGGTGGTTTTGAAAAAAAAAAAAAAACACACACACACACACACATATTTACATATATATATATATATGTATGTAAATATATATATATATATATATATATATATATTTATTAACATTCAGATTTTTTTAAAAGAAAAAGACGGAGATCATACTGAAATTAATTTAATTTGAAAACAAATCTTGCAGTTAAATTTAAATAAAAATGATATAATTTTGTATCTCGATTAATTAACTATAATATGTGGTTTTATATAAATAGACATAATTTTCTCCACTTAAAAAACGCGGATCATTAGATTAAAATTAGTTAGTTTAGATCTTTCATCTTTAATATAATTTATAAATAACAATAATATTGTAAGACTGAGCGCTTGTCGTTTTACCAAAAGCTATAGTCAGTGGTAATGGTGCAACTCAAATTTTTTAAATTGCACAACTGCTCAAGCATCACGGTTCGATTACTCTACCAAATAAGGACACTTATTACATCTAATAAATATAATACAGAATATAGAAGCATGGGTAGACATATTGTATAAATGATATATTTAATTCTTTAAAAGAAATTATTTTATCCTTGAGTAAAATATCATTTGTAATTTTTGTAAACAATAAATGTCAAAAATACATGTGATTTATTTTCGTACGCTCGCATAAATGTGTATGATACATGTAGAGTATATAAAATTATGAATAGGTCTCTTATGAGATGGTTTCACGAATCTTTATCTGTGAGACGGGTCAACCATACCAATATTAACAATAAAAAGTAATATTTTTTCATGGATGACGCAAATAAGAAATCTGTCCCACAAAATACGACTCGTGAGTGTTAGAGTAGATGCCCTGCAAGCCAACGGTTGGCTAGAGAATTTATTGACTCAAGTGAAATAAACAATCTTTATTTTAATATAATTTAATTTTTTATGGTCTTGTTACACTTTATCTGTATACTCATGCAAACAACATAGATAAAAGTCCTTAATTATGCTTTAATACAAATGAATCGTAATTCGATGTTGAAACTCATTTGTAAACACTGCATATTCTAAATTCGTTCCTAGTCGATTCAGTCGCCTAAAACAGGGATAAAGGCCGCTTGAGCTCGAGACTAGCATCTGTGATGTTGTGTACTGCGTTTCTTGGTAAGGACATAGAGATGTCCAAACATGCAGATGGGTAGTCATATGATGATTATACCGAACAGCCCTCCCTCGAACTTTCCAAGTGGTTATCATTTATCGAGATGATAAGTCCGTAGTTATGATTGTACACCATTAGTCCTTATGACCCGGGACAACACTGAGGCTCTATATGCTAAGACTGTGCTTTGACTCGTTTACTGACTCCAGGAGAGTCATCAGGTGGCGAGGTTGGGTACAGTTGCGACACATATAGGAGCCAGTGCATTGTAGTCGGGGATTCACCCCTCACCTACGGTTGTGGATATCCTATGTGATCTGATGAAATTATAGTGCGTGGAATTTCTGGCCAAAGTATGAGATGTACGTTAGAGAATGAGTTCTCAAATAGTACACGCGATGCCATTATTATAGTTATCACATAGTTATCGAATTAATATGCAACCCTCGATGAACCAATGGTTGCAGATTCGATCGGGATATATGAGATGAAGGGACCGTACTGCACGTTAATCATAATCGACTGGTTCTTGCAGGCACTATCAGTGATACCTAGGGAATCATGGGACGATGCTACTAGACGCTCTTACCATGATCCGATGGGTGTAATCGGAAATAAGTTCTGACATTCTTAATCAATGTGTTGATGAAGAATTAGGCTAACTAGGGTAAGCCCGAATAAGAATAAATATTATTCTGAATCACAAAGAGTTGTGAACCTATGGCTAGCTGTATCCCTAAACCATTGAGGGTCACACAAGCACTGGATCGTTTGTTCCCGTTGAGAGAATATATTCAAGGAGTTTAATTTATATTATGATATAGTAAATTCAAGGAGTTGAATTTATGATAATTAAATTTTGGGAAAATAAATTCAAGGAGTTGAATTTATGATATAGTAAATTCAAGAAGTTGAATTTATGAAATTTGAAGATAATAAATTCAAATAGTTGAATTTATAAAATTGGATAATTTAATTTATTAAACTCAAAAGTTGAGTTTATTAAATATTAAATTTTGGAGGTGTTAAATTCAAGGAGTTGAATTTATAATTTAAATATTAAATTCAAATGTTGAATTTATAATGGATTTAAATTAAATGTAATGGGTGTATGTATTATGAGCTTGTAGGAGTACAAGACCAACATACAAATTATTAAGGTTCTTAATTGGACTTTAAAATATTAATTAATTAATTAAACTAGTTGGACTAGAGTAATTAATTTATTAAGCGCATTAAGTGTTTGATTTAATTAATGAACCCTAAGCTTATATATATGTATTAGGTTTAGGGTTAATTAATCAACCCTCATAATTTTGAAAAAAAAAAACTAGCCTCCACCAATTTCTCAATGGTGACACACGAGAATAGTATCTCCAATTCCTCAAAAATTATTTTGGCCACTTTTCAAGAAAAAGAAATTTGAGTCCTCTCTCAAATTTTTGATCTCAACGTAAAAACTTCTTTCAAATATTCTAGTGCTATTTGAAAGATGATCAAACTATCTAGTCGTGGGCCTGATTAGAAGAAAGGAGTCTCTTGAAGAAAGTTCGTAGAGATTCATCAAGAGCTAGATCTGTAATACCGGATCGGTTGATGTCCAATGATTTATTCACCAAAAGTATAACTTTTAAACATCCTATGAATGTTTATGTTAAAATCATATGAACGCCCAAAGCAAAATTTATTTTGATTGTCAAAATAAACAAAAATTTTAAAATTTCCGTTGCATTTGAGCTTGTAGAAAACTGAGATCCAACAATGAGATCGTCCCACACAAATTTTTGCATAAAATTATATATATTAGCATGGACATATCTGTGATCGTTTCAGAAATCAGATTAGATCGAAAGACCTACTCTTTCTATTATATGAAACAAAAGCATGGGCAATTGAATCCTCCGCGTCGACTGCGCGTCTGCCTCTGTGGTGCAAATTGTCGTATTTTAGGAGCTTCTCCCAACCCACACCCCACCTCACACCTCTGCCCTAAATATCCGCGAACTATTGCATCACACCGCGATTCACTCTCCTTCGAAAGATCCTCCAAGAATTTATTTCATCTGGGTTCTTGTTTTTTGCCGGAGAATAGGCCAGGTCTCATCAAGAATCTGATCACAATCAATTCTCAACCTGGCCAACCTTGTAATTATTCAGTAACTAGACATGCATTCCTTCTCTTTTTAAGCCGCTGTGATTGTTCTTTTGTTAATCGTCGAATATTCGTTGAATTATCCATGTCAAGAAAGTTGGACATGGAGGGTCTATGTTTCTTGGTGTTTCTAGCTTAATCTATTAGTAGCATGCTCGAAGAATGGTTGTTTCTTGATGTTTTTTTTTTCTGGAAATATAGGAAAAAAATTTGGCTTCTTTATAGTTAATAATTGATTTTTTTTTACTCGCTTATGTTTGTGTATATATTAAAGGGTAAGAACTTTGATCAAGAAAGATTTTTTTCCCCAAATAAATTGGGGTCCCAGCTTCCAAGAATTTTCTTGCGTTAAATTTCTGGTGCTTCATTTGAATCATGTGAAAGTGGGTTTTCTCATACCAGGATTTCTGTTTTTTCCCCCTATCTTCAGGAATGATTATGGTGAACCTTCAGGAGATACATATCTGAATTTATCAGTCTGGCAGAAGCTTACTTACTGAAGTTTTCTTCCTGCTTGAAATGGGTTGAGACGCAATCAACTAAAGCAGGCTTTGAAACCTCAGTACTCCACTGTCGTAATCGGTTTTTGTCATTGCTTTGGCAACTGCCCGTTGATTATGGCTAATTTTGATCAGATGTGATCTATATTGAATAAGCTGTTTTTGCTTATTCAGCTGAGAGGTTTATCTTTAGATGTGTGCTAGCTTTGCCAGGATATTACGTGTGGTAATTCTTCGAAAGTAAAATGGTGTTTCTTAACTGCTTCTGTGCTTCATGGAGGAATAAGAAAGATTCGAGGAGTGGAGTAAGCATGATTATTTTTTCTAAATGTTCCTTGCTTTGGTTTTTTGGTTCATTTTCCCTTCTTGCTCTTTCAATGTGTATGCTAATTGCTACCCTAAACTTAATTGTGTGCTTTTTCCTTTTCCCTATTTTTTAGGGAGAGAATCCTATTGACAATGGAAATAATTCCAAAACTTTGCAAGTAAAGCTTGAGCATCCCCAAAAATCTCTGGAAACTTTCGAGTTGAGATCAACTTCTTTTACTGTTCCAGTTCCTTTCCATGTCCCAAGAAGTTCTAGTTGTAACATCAAGGTAACAAATGACGACAGTCCACTTGCAGCTGATCGTGGAGAAGTGCACTATGAAGGGGGGGATGAGCATGAGGATGCTACTTTGCAGATGAAGAGGGAGAACTCTGATTTTAATTTAGTGTCTTGCTCATTAAACTCCAATGAAGAAATGATTGATATGGACTTTGATGATACATGTGACAAGATGCAGAACGACGATATTGAGGAAGTTTTCGAGGTAATTTCTAGTGGGCATGTTAGTGATCCTGGCGCGGGGAAAGTAGAATTTTTGGCTTCTCCGAAACTTAAGCGATCCTGCTCCGATTTAATCATGAGAAAATCATACCAAGAGCTTGCCGAGCACCTACATCCTGCAAAATCTAAATCGTACGAGGATATGCAAAGATTGACTGAAAGGTTCAGAGAGAGTATTTTTGAAGGGGATGCAACAAGCCCGGTTACCGTTACGACACAGAGAAGTGCTGACAAAGTAATATTGAAGAAGCATTCTTCAAGTCAAATACTGCCCTCTAGAAGCAGGAGATTGTGGTGGAAATTGTTCCTGTGGAGCCACAGGAACTTGCATAGATCAAGCAGTGAAAAGCCACAGCCAAGTTATATCAAGACTGCTGTTAATCTTGAAGGTGGCTACTCTTCAGATACCATAGAACCAAAACGAGGAATACAGGTGAGCAAGTTTAGACTTCCCTTTTCACAGAGTGATGAAGTGATCGATAAAGGAGATTGTGATGACTTAAATGATGAGAGATGGGACGGACTTTATGGAGTTTCTGGTATGTGGCCTCAAAATCAGTGGGTTGCTTTCCCTACGGAATCATCCTCTCCTTTGGCCAGAGTCGACGAGTGGGTGAAAGAAATTTTGGTACTGCCTCCATGTCAAATCGAAAATGATGATTTCATTGGAGATGGTGTTGACTTTCCTCCCTCTCCTGATAATGGTGGTGAATCATCATCCACTCGACGTCCAACTATAAGCATACCTGAGGATATATCACATGCTAAAATTGTTATACAGTCTCTAAATGCTTCATCAACTGTGGCTCATATGACAGGCATTATGCTTAAAATTATACCACCGATTTCACATTTGTCTAGTCTTCGATCCGTGAATTTGTCTGGGAATTTGATAGGTAAGAACCACAAGCCATTGAACTGTTACCATTATTTCTTTTATTTCTTGGTGATTTATAATTTATCACTCTCATACTGCAGCACATATTACTCCCGGATCTCTTCCAAAGGGTCTACACGTTTTGAATTTGTCCAAGAATAAGATAAATGTTATTGAAGGTTTGAGAGAATTGACTCGGCTGCGAGTGATTGATCTCAGCTACAATCGAATTTCTCGGATTGGTCAAGGTATAAATCTTCTGCTACCATCCCCTTTTAGTCAAGGAGAAAATTATATTACCACTCTTGTTTGTCCAGAATATAATATAGAAATAATCCTGAAGTTTAGAATGATTATAACAAAAACATGTCCTTAAAAGGATATTAAAAATCAAGCCTGTGGTAAAAAGGACGTGGCTCTTATCTTCCGAACCATTGATGTAATTTACGCGTGATAGAAGTTAAGTGATAAATATCTGATGAAACTCTTGGCTTGAAATTTTATTAGGATTATCGAAGTGCACACTTGTTAAAGAGCTCTATCTTACTGGAAACAAGATTAGTCACGTTGAGGGGCTACACAGGCTTTCGAAACTGACTGTGTTGGACTTGAGCTTTAACAAGATAACCACAACAAAAGCTCTCGGTCAGCTTGTTGCAAACTGCAATTCGTTGATAGCTTTAAATCTGCTGGGAAATTTAGTTCATAGCAATATCGGCGATGACCAATTGCGAAAAACAATGTGCGGTATCCTCCTAAAGCTAGCTTTCCTCAACAAGCAGCCCATAAACTCACAGAAGGCTCGAGAAATCCGGACAGATGCCATTGCTAAAGTTGTTGGAGACAGCAGCAGGCGTAATGTTAAAAGAAAAGCAACAAATAGGGTGACTCAAGGGACCTCATCGGGTACTGGTTCTCGTAGAAGAAGCAGCGCCACTGCTGCACAGACAAGCCGGTTGAGATCGGAGAGTCGGCCTCGAAACCATCATGCATTCAAGGACGATTTGTAATAAATTATGTTAATTCGGTTTTTGTGGTTAGGTTGTGAATCTTGACTTCTAGTTTGATTTTCTATGCTTTATCCTATAATAGATTTGATTATTACTTTCCCTGATGCTAGCTTTCGTATCAAGATATTTATTCAGTTGCAAACTGTTCTTGGATGTTCTTCAGTAATTTGATAGTCTGATCAGTGATTGGTCTTTGTATACCTTTGAACTTTGAAGAGAATTTGTAATTTGTATAAAGATATTATGATGTGGTTGTACAAATAAATTTTTTGAGTCGGGGACGCGTTTGTTAGTTGCCGTTAGATCTTGAAGCAAATATTTCGTCTTAAATTTGAGACTTTAGTTTCCCATAAGTGTCAAATGAGATTACTTCATGAGATGTAAGTAGTCGGCACTGGTCATTTTTTTTTTCTTTTCTTTGAAACAATAACATAACTTTAATAGGAAACCAATGGTGTCCATTCTTTCTTTTTCTTTTGTTTGGAGGTAAAGAAAGACAAAATGTACATTGCGACATCCAGCAAATATCATAGGATTAGAGGCGCAAATTGAATGTAATGTATGGTATCATATAGGAGGAGCCATCTCCATTTAATGAAATTGGACAAACATTTAATATCGCATGTGAGTGGCTTAGACATCACATATCGTTCATGTTATTACATTATGGAATAAGCAATAAGTATGATCATACATAGTAGGTCTCATTTTACAATAAAAAATAATAGATTTGACTTAACAATCAATATTTTTTCATGGCTGATTTAAATAGAATATTCGTATCACAAAATTGACTCATAACATCGTCTCACATGAATTTTTGTGAGATCTCATGTGCATTTAGAGAAACTATTTATATGAGATACAAAAGAAAAAAGATGATCAGAGTAAAACTGTTTATATGAGATGTATGTTTTCTTAGCTTTTTACTGACCAAATTTAATTAAGAATATCAACTAATAAAGTTATATTTTTCATAAATATATTTCAAACTGCAATTTCTTCAACTGAATGCAGAAAATTAAAATAACCCCTACATGCTCCTCCATGAGAAAAGTAAGTTAATCATCATTTTGACCGGAGACGAACGAACCCAACCGCGGTGAGGGGCGTCTCTTACACAACTGATGTAAATAAATACACTAGCAGGACACATTAACAGGGGATTAAATAATCTCAAGCTTCCAACAAATGTGAGACAGGGATGAACATCTCTCCAAGGCCAGAGGCGAGGGAAGAGCGCGCGAAGATAGGAACACTTGAAGGGGAGGGGGTAAGAAACAGCATCTGAGATTAAAGCACTTCTATACAATAATAGATCGTTCTTTGTTTATTGTGTAACATTCTTCACAAATAAATTTCATCTTATAATTGTGCTCTTACAATGAGACATCACAAGGAAAACTAGCGTATAGCACTATAACAATTTCACTTTCCCTGTAACTACATGGCACCCCCTATGTCCTTGCGGCTTCATAGGAGTTGTTGGGTTGTCGCAAATGCAATTTCGACTTTTGGCTTCAAAACTGTCATTCCAGACTTTACGTGGAACTTATGGTGGTAAATTTTTATCCAAAAAAGAATGTGAATATTATCATCTACAAATATCTTTAGCTAACCGGCATCTTTCAGGATTAGCTAGCTTGTCTTTTGAAGAAAGGCTTCTGGCAGATTAAGAGTTTCTCGTCACTATTGCTTTCAATCTCGACAACTCGTGCCTCCCATTTCAGATGTGCTGTGAGAGATCTAGCAAACTCAATAAGATGAGCACTGTCCCTTAAAATCACCCATCCCTGCATTTGTTTATTGATTAGCATAACAAAAGACTGAAGAATATGCAGAATGCAGATGGTAATAACAAATACACTGGACGGATTCATGATCATTGAAGGATTTTGTTGGAGACGCCCTTCTTTAATAATTAGATCAATTTGTATTTGTACCATAATTCGTTAGCAGATAGACGGACAAAAGAGGAACGAGTCAGCATGTGCAAAAAATTATTTGTTCATCCTCGTTCAAACTTAAGAAGTATCAAGAAATTTGAATCAGGACTTTCGTAATATGTGGTCTTCAGATTATCCAAAAAAGGTTTGCTTTCCATCTGCTTGCTTTAATATCAGAGACAGATCTAAAACCAGATCGACGGTGTGGCCAACATCAAAAGCATAGCCATTATTTTTACCAGTCTTGCTTTACTGTACATTATCAATGCATCTATATATACAAATTAACTCATTGTTCAAATCACAAGAGAATGAATTCCAATCTAGATAAAAAAAAAATCTGTATCAAATACCTCTGGACGAAGCAAACGATCCATCTCAGTAAACAGATCTAGCGCCTGGCATGCGGGATGCTCAGAAAATTGAAGGGAGATAAGCCCTTGACCATGGACCAAATCATATGTTCTCGGATACGTGGGAAATGGTTCGCACCTGTGTGAAAAATGCCACGGTAAAGAAAGAAAGTGGTAAAGGTACAAAAATTAATTACAAAATGTCAATGAGAAAAAATAAGCAAAAGACTGCACTTATTTCAGTTCACTCTGATTATATGTGGGGGTCGTTCATTAGCAATCATTGAATCACAATTATAATTCAAGATGCGGGAGAGCGTTACTTCTCTTTCTGGAAAACCTGTTTCTGTTTTCTTGAGGGAAGGAGCAGAACAATAACTATCACAATGAAGAAAAAATTAACATTTGCATTTATAGTGTAAACCACATATAATTTCTGAGATTACTCTATATACTTAAAGCACCCTTTGAAAAATGGAATTGGCTGAAAGGAGAGTTAAAGTAAGACCCAGATGCATCTTGGATAAATAATATTGTGATCAAATTCATAATTTCCAATGTTGTCTAGTTGCACAAGGATATATAAACACCTAGGTTCATTAGATGAACCAGGAAAAGTTTCATGAAGATTTGATTATAAAAAAAAACATATCCTGCAAGAAGGAACATAGCTATCCTCTGGTAGAAATTGGCAAAGACGAACATTTCTAGGTTTTCAACAGCAACAAATTTCAGAAATCAAACCATGGGATAAGACGTCAAAGATCCTCAGTAAAGCGGGAACACTCACATGCATGTTATGACACAGAATCATATTTAACTTGAAATAGGATTTGATAAGTAGCAAGGAAAACAGAAACCAATTATAGTCTCATCAAATAGAATGTAAAACTTACCAGTCATGTTGCACTCCAATAAAACCCCGGTCAACTATTAGAGGCAGACTGTTAGGTCCTCTTGTAGGGACAACATTCATTACCCACACAGATTTTCCAGTTTCTAACAATGCAGCGTTGAAACCACCAAGACGAGCATTCATATCTAACACATTTCTCAGCATGTTAAAAGGTGGCGAAGGATCCTCATCTCCAGGTCTCTTTGGGTGATCAGAAAATATTAGTGGTGACAGCAGAGACCAATAATTACTGACGGCTGATTTCCAGTTAATAGCATCTTCGGCAACCTCTTCTGACTGCAAACCTAACATGAAAAGAAAAGAAAGTCGTCATTGTTTTGCTCAATTACAAAGAACGAACATGAAGCGACGAGGTCTTAAGCCTTCAGATATTTATGATGCTGTGACATATCTACTAGTGTGCAGATAAACTCTTTCAAGATGATACAAAAAACGAAGTGAAATCTTAGGGTAACTGATCAACACCACCTGAGGTTACGCTTAAATACTGCAAACCTCAATGAGGTTTGAGAATTACAGTGACAAACAATATATGACCAACTGGTACAAGTCCTTGAGTAAAATAATCGTATGATGAGTAAAGTTAGCCCAACCTTAGAGTGTGTCATAAAAACTAGGGGGTGATTTTTGTATTATGCCCAGCCTCAAGGGTTACCATTGTAATTAACTCAATTCGTTAACATATAGTACCATGAATTTGAAGTTCAGTTGAGCTCAGCGTAGCCTGCGAAGGCCATTTTCTTCTTTCTTCAACGGGGATCCAACGACGGCCCTGCGTTCCACTAATGCATGACTGGAGTGGCCGGTAATATGGAGACTCGATGTCATGGGCCTTGCTACAGAGAGTAGGAGAAGCAGTTTTCCTAGAATACAATCAAATGGTTCCTTCTTAGGGGTGATGCATCATTTACATATGCAACCGTTAGTATAGTATATATAGTATAAATTAAAAAAAATTCCCACATCCTGGCAAAAATCTTGGTCCTGGTTAAAATATATATATATTTGTTCACTTTAATATATCTTATCCACAATCACAAAAATAGTTCCACAAGTAACATGTTTCAACATAAGTTAAACATACAAATAACCCTGTTCATTAGGGACAGGTGAGATTTATATAAAGACACGAAAAATTAGGTGATTCATATGTAGCCTTGCCTTGCTGAATAGCATTTCTTCTTGCTAGTCTTCTTCCACACAACAGTCTCATCTTGCTGCGGCAACATCTCCCAGCAGAGATTTTCTGCTAATGACCGCACTGCATTCCACTGTTTCAGGTTAACCTTATTGCGAAGGGATCGCTGAGAATTTATGAGTGGACTAGTCCAGACAAAATATCCACCAGGCCGCAACAAACGATCGGCCTCAAGCAAAAATAAACCATCTGCGCCAAAAGACGAGAATCACTAAACAGAAAAGGAATTATTCTCGATGATAATAATTATGATATGATAACTAAATTTAAAATAAAATTATGATATTTGCAAAATAAACACGCATACAGGGTACTACACTGTATTTGACACTAGATTGAATATATAAACATATCCTTTTATGCACAGATTAACTAGCAAGAAGTCAATCTTGCTTGATGGAAAAGCAGAGTGAGCCCAAAAGAAGTTTCCAAACAGAGTTAGTGCTCAGGACCCTGCTGTTGAATCACACACCCATGTTTCTGAGCTTAACAGCAATTTCCAAACAGAGTTAGTTACGATATGTTTTTCTTTCTGCGATCAGATAATCATAGAAAAAAAATGAAACCCAAGAATTCAATGTCTGAATTTTACCCCTCTCTCATACCCCTTTTCTCTCTCACTGTCCTACCAGCGTTACCCGTCCCTCATTCTTTTTCTTTCAGCTGGTCCTTGGCAAAACCAGGAATTTTGCCAGCTTGATTAGGGAACTCCTTAATTGTTTAACCTACTCTTTTACGACTTCTCTTTTTCCCTGAGGTAGATAGGAGCCGCGAACTTCATCATTATCTCTTCATTTCATTATGTATCTAAGTCCAACTTGTTAATTGAACTTCCGTCTTTATGCTAAAGCTTCCAGAGGAAATAGGGCTTCTATGAAATTAAAAACAAAAAATAAAAATGATAGCATAGGTTGTTTTTTTCTTTTCCGATGATAAATGTTCTTCGTTTACCTTGAATAGCTGCAAAAGTTCACAATACATTCGCTCTTCAAAACCCAAGGTTACAAGCATACTGAAAATTTGTAATTATTATATCATAATAAATGCAAGATTCTAATTGTTAGAAAATCCATATTGTTCCCCACATGCAAGCAATCATTTTGAATCCTATCAATTCTTTTATGCATAATCGTTACCAGGAACTATTCTGATATGCCTAATGTATAGTTTAGACAGAGAGTAATTAAAAATAATAATTCATTCAGGTTTAGTACTTAATTTTGCTTGTTAGCAGCACTTCTTCCACAAATAAGGAACAATAGAGGCAACCGAAGCAAGAAAAAGATTTTAAAATTACCGTAATAGAGTACCTTTTGCATCCCAATCAACACGACATCTTGCACAATGTATCATATCAAACGAAAGGGACGGGTATGGTAGCTGCTTTGACGTAAATGAGCCAATCATTGCTGGAAGACCTCTTTCTAGCGTTAATTGAACTTGACTGCCTGAAGCTTCATAATTTGCTATACACATGGTCAATAGTTGGTTGGAAGATAGATGCGCCCCAAAACTACCATAACCACATTCTATGTCCAGGATCGTTCGAACCTAAAATTAAACAAACAAAATAGTTATATTCTTGAGCACATGATGCATGATCGCCAAATTACTACATAGAATAATATCCAGCACTCAAAATATGGCGCCGTCGCGATAAAGCTGCATAATGGCTCAAAAAAATCACATTTCGAGTTATAATTTCAAGGGTGTATAGCTCTAAGATAATTAAGTTGGCATGATGGATCCAAGTAAATTCACAGTGAAGGTATCACTTAGTAACAAACTTAAAAAAGCACTCTCTGTAAGATTTTGAATTATATCCTACATTAATCAAGCTGCCAATCATTCGCGGGACTATTAAATGAGAGTATAACGAAAATCTAGAAAATTTCATTTATAATTCCTGGCATTTTAATCTATAATTTTAGTAATCTGATAACAAAGTACTTCGCAAAAAACTGTTCATGTTCGGAACTTCTGCAACAAAGCTTACAAACAGGGGATCAAGATAATGTTTGCTAGTGCAAACCAACAACAGAGAGTTATCTCAACCAAAAGCTGGAACCATAAACATCCAGCTCAAATTTACTGGCATAATTCACATGTTGCAAGAGATGACTGTGTGGAGGATAAACTGTAACGGGTGCAATTCAAAAATACAAAAACGCCATAGGTTGTCAAATGATATAGAAGGTAAATCACACAAATAAAGTATGGCACTATCAACTTACTCCAGCTTGTAAATAATTATCATTTTTTAGTCCAATGATTTCTGCAATTTGATGGGCGTAGTCTTCAACATCAAATGTAGAAGATACTGAACGGAAGGAAATCTGGTCTTCATCCAACATCATCATCCTGCAGTTTAAGATGGAGAAAAAGCTCCAATAAAGGACCTGAACAACAAATACTGTTTGTTACCAAGATTACAAAATCAACTCTTTCACTCACCTTTTGGTTAAACTTCCCGAAGATAGCACCTCTTGTGCTGTGATATTAACATTTGCAAACCAGATGACATCCTTTCCAGTAGGCCACCTGAGTGGAATCTTATAATTGACAGGTGTAAGAACCAAACATTTTTGCTTGAAGCCTCTTTCACAATGGCGATTGTATTCTTCACCATTGGAAAATCCCAGAGCAAGATTTTCCGTTACATTGAAGCAAGGCACGTAGTTTTCCGATTCCTCAGAACAGTAATCCAATTCTCTCATTCTTAAAGAACCAAGAGACAGCTCCCCGATCTCATGAAACTCTGAGTACAATTGTTCTTGAAGCCGCCTATATCCATTAAATATTTTCCCTCTGGACATAGAGGTTATAGAAAGTGTCCACCAGAAGGAACCAGTAAGAGCAAGAATTACAATCACCACTAAACTGAATTTGAGCAAAGAGACTGTCACTTTATGCCTACTCCTCAGAGGACCAGGGCTAAATGGATCAGAAACGAATCCATTCTCACTCAAGCTGTGTTTAGAAAATAATTTATATGGAAAAAGAATTCGAAGAGGGGATTTGATAGATAAATATGCATGATCACCACCATTGGTTCGAGTCTGATCCATATCTTCCTTCTCGGCCCTTTCTTTCATCCGAGAATCTTCCCACAAATCATGACTATTATCTGAGAATCTCCAGCCTCCACCTGACACACCTCGATGAAGAGGACGTGACATTTTATAACCTAAGACACCACAAAAAAGAAGGAATCGTTAAAGAACACAAGCACCATATGGGCCAATCACAGAACATAAAAACATCTTTTTAAATCATTTATTTAAAAAACAGCCCAACTGAGTAGAAAAAGCACAAGTGCCATTGATATATCTGCTTCCAAATTACATTTTTAGATCCTCCAAATCGTAAAAAGCCGCAATATGTGATATTTTTAAAAAAACAAATACTATATTAATCCAAGAGATGTAGATTTCCAGTTTACATGTAATGTGAACTGAAAAGCAGAAATAAAATATACTCGCCATCCATTAAAGAAACACACCGTTTAATAATAAAATTGAGTAGATTCACTCCAAAACATAACTAAAATGCCAAGGATTTGCCTTACTCACCAAGGAACACACAAAAAATAAAGCTGGATGGAACCTGAATTCAGGCTGAGCTCAATCACTCAAGGCAACCAAAACAAACACTAGAGATGACAACAACCCAGAAAAACCAATTTAGATCAACATAATAAAAAACCATTAAATACGTCATCTTTCCATCTACGATTCGAAATCGCAAAACAACAAAAGAGAGCGGTTGCAGAAAACAGCAATTTCATTCCGAGCATTCATTCACCTTGAGAGATGCAAATTCTGCTGACGCTTAAACAAACCCCCAACGCCCCCACAATTTCAGCCTATTCTGCTGCGGTTTTTCATGAATCCACACAACCCCCAAGATTTGCCTTGTCCCACCTCCTCACCTCATTGTCTGATCTCTCTTACACACCCAGTCACCCCACTTCCTAGCTCCCAAATTCACCCCACAGCCAAACAATCTCTCGCACTCGAGTTGGGTCCCTTTTTTGGAGAGAATCCGAGTGAAAAAACAGCTGAAATTAGAGAAAATGGGAAAGAGAATATCATCTGCCAAGCTCACACATATATACACACACACACACACACATATATACACACACACACAGTAAAATGCGTGTATTTGTACCACTGTGGATCCAATCTCACCATAGCTCTCTCGTGACAAAGACAATGTTTTTATATATTATATATAATTATTATTGATAATATAAAAAAACAATTATTCGATTTAATATACAAAATTAATTTATAATTACACTTAATTTAAAATATAATAAAAAAAGATTTATGGCACAAAATAATACCATGAAAATAATTTATTATAAAGTATAACTATATTATGCAACATTAAAATCGCGCCAACTACCAATTTGTATTTTATCTTTTTATTCTTTGATAATGATTATGCATCCCTTTCAATTATTTAACTAATTGTCAAATATTATTTGACTCTAGAGTTGAACTATGACATTTAAAATTTTTGAAAAATTTTGAATTTAAAATATTAAATCTATTTAAAATGTATACAGGCCATGAGACGGTCTCCCATATTTATTTTCACGAGACGCGCTGAGTGAGTGAATTCATATATAAAGTGAAAAATTAATATTTTTATATAAAAATTTATATTTTTTCATTTGTAGGTCAGATATGATATCTGCATCACAAATATAAATACATATATATGCACACACACATATATATACATATAATTTTAATATTCTGCACACTTACCGTGCACATCTATGTGAGCATCGATGATGTGTCACTCGTCCATTGGATGCGCAATTTTTCTATGTTTCATCACATCCAATAAGTGAGTGACACATCATCGGTATTCACATAAGTATGCACAGTAGATGTGCAGCATATCAAAACTATATATATATATCATGAAGTATAATTGGACTAGAATAGTACGTACGCGAGCTACTATATGGAGTTTAATCAAATACTTCATTTTATTTTATCTTATTGTACCATTTGTTTAATTGTAACATTTAAGTAGAGAGAGAAACAAAGTAGATGTGGCAATGGCCATTAATTTATGGAACATAAAAATTTATATTAATGATTTTACGAGTCAATTTTATAACATAGATATTATATTTAGGTTATACGTGAAAAAATGTTATTCTTATTCTAAATATAGATAAAGTTGACAAGTTTCACGAATAGAAATATATGAGATTGTCTTATAAAAAAAATATTTTTTTTATAAAAACATATCATGTTCACAAAAAAAATAATCAAACAATTTGCTCATCTTATAATTGGGTAACAGCTCACTGTGTAAACATTTTATCGAGTAATAATCTCTTGCGCACGTTGTGTGTGTAAATTGATTTTTGTTAAATGTATAATATTTTTAATGTTGATTAGTTTGTAAAAAATAATGAGTGTGTCTCATGTGAGACCGTCTCACGGAGCATAATCTGTTAGACGGGTTACAATAAAAAGTAATACTCTTAGCATAAAAAGTAATACTTTTTCATAGGTGATCCAAATAAGAGATCTGTCTCACAAATATGATTCGTGAGACTTTCGCACACAAGTTTTTGTCAAAAATAATTTAAAAATTAGATTGATCTCAAGAACTTTAAATGTGAATTTTCATAAGATTTTTTTGGTAATTACTTAATATAATTATCTAAATAGACTTATTTATTTTTAAGATTTTTGAAGTTTTGTTCTAATATTCTTTTATTTTTAGTTACTTTATAATATAATAATATTAGAGAGATAAAATATATCGTTATCATCCAATATAATTTTTTGTTAGTATCAGATGTCCAATCCTATACATAATATCTATGTATGTACTATGTATATTGATTCTTGTTTTATGGTTCCACCTCTCATTATTCTCGCAGTTTACAGGGTTTTTTTTAAAAATAATTTAAAAATTAAAAATTATTTCAAAAATAATTTAAAAAAAAAAGTTTTGCAAAAGTACCTCAAAACGTGCTTGGGAAGCACGGACGCTGCTCACGTGGAGCAGCGTCCGTGCTTTCTAAGCACGGAGCCGCGCCACTTGGAGCGTCCGCGCTTAGCAAGCGCGGACGCTCCTACGTGGACTAGCGTCCGCGCTTTGTAAGCGCGGACGCTGGTCCATGTGGCATATTATATATATATATATTTTTTTTATACGTTTTTTTCTATTTTTTTTCTCATCCTTATATTTAAATATCTCTTCCTCAACCTTATCACTATCCACGTGGCTCTGCTCAATTCGTCGTCTGAATTCCTTCTTCTTTCCTCCTCTTTTCATTGTCGTTTCATTTTTGCATTTTCAGTTTCTTGTTTACTCTGTGAAAATTTTGTGAGAAGAAATTGAGAAAATCGACAACGTAGTTCCTAATGGCAGCTAATCGAAGTCCAGAAGATCTCAGTGTCCTCTATTTACAAGCAACACATATGTCATCAACAGTTTCTTCGTTAACCGTAGATGACATTGTCAAAGTGAAGAGGTCAGATAATCTGATTTGGAAGTTATTTACTGAGAATTACATACATAATCGTGTACTTGTATACTTAAATCATATGGGTTTTTATGGAGTGTTATTATGTGGTGCCCAAATTTATGATAATCATTTGATTACTGCTCTTGTTGAACGTTGGCGACGTGAGACACACACGTTTCATTTTACATGTGGTGAAGCAACAGTCACGTTACAAGATGTCTCAATAATTTGGGGTCTGACGATTGATGGTGAACCAGTCACAGGAGTAGATGTATCACATAAAGTTGAGGAATGGCAACACATATGTTTGGATATGTTAGGATTTTTGCCGGCTTCAAAACATTTGAAAGGTGGTCATATGTCTATGACTGCACTATACGATCATTGTATGTCTAACCTTGTTACTGATGATAGTTTAGAAGTTGATGTGGTGAAATTTACCCGTTGCATTGCGTTAATGATTATTGGAGGGATAATGTTCCCTGACTATCAAGGAGGGTCTGCTCGACTATTATTTTTGCAACTGCTACGAGATATTGACAATGTGAAGTCGTATAGTTGGGGTAGTGCAGTTTTAGCATTTCTATACCGTGAGTTGTGTAACGCATCACGTATAGAGAAGACTACAATGGCCGGCCCTCTATATATCCTGCAGGTATCATTAATGTGATGTTAGTATAAAACACAATTTTTTTGTTATATTTGTTGAAGTATTTTAATTATTATAAGCAGATATGGGCATGGAGCAGGATTAAATGTGTTAACCCCGATCGAGATGGGTTAACTTTAGTTGTACCTCCCGTTGATCCGGATGATATTATTCCAGTTTTTCCATATGGTGCAAGGTAATAATAGAAATTATTGTGATAATGTAATACATATCTTGTATATTTGTTGATATGTATTTGTTTTGATTGTTATAATTGCAGGTGGAATGTTGGATTTAGTTACACACATTCGCCAACTCATGCTGTAAGAATTATAAGGGATTCTTTGGATCGTATGAATCATAACGAGGTATTATACGATTTTAATATTTACTAGTGATTAAATGAAGAATATTTTATTTTCGTTAAATGGATATTTGATTTAAATCTTTTTTCTTTTTTACAGTTTAATTGGATCGTTTACAAGAAGAATGATCTAGATGTGAAGACGATTATTGATTCGTACGAAAACAAAATATGGCGATGTGTTTGTCCCCTTATATGCTTCGACATCGTCGAGATGCATAGGCCTAATCGGGTGATGCGTCAATTTCGAAGACGTCAATCAATTCCAGTGGCTGCCGTGGACAATGATGATATGCATACTATCACGAGGATAGGACATCGTGGGACCGATTGGAGAGATTATCATAGACATTCGATTGAGTTGTGGAATAATAGGATGAGATATGTTGCTAAAGGGGTGCGACACGGGCGCTCGATGCAAACAGACGAAGACTACTTTCAATGGTATAATCGAATAACTGTGCGCACCATATCACCTGGAGTTACTGTAGTTGGTTTTCAACCTCATCCGTACAATACTTTTGTTGGACAACATAATGTGCAACAAAATTTTAGTACGCCTTCACCTTTTTCACATCAGTCTGCATTGGGCTGGGGAAGTGACATGGTTGGGCAGCAAAGTGGGTTTGCAGGAACCTCTACTATTAATCCATCAATTGAATTGAATGTTGCAGGAACCTCTTCTACTCAACCTGGTATTCTCAGTAATTTAGGATTTCGTAACTTTAGTTCGTTTGGTCAGCCGGATTTTCAGACTCCGTACTGGTCGAACACCCAAAGTTTTACGAATATGCTAAATGTTGGTCCTCATCATCTTGTGCATGACACTCGACCACCGAGGAATGTTATTTCACCAATCACTTTTCCAGGTTACTCGAACGAGGAAATTCCTGAACAGGTACGATTGCGTAGAGGGACGAGAAGACGCAATCCTCCTGATTGTGGGACCGGTAGCCATTTGTATCATTACAATTATGACGATGATTCTTCAACGTAAATGTAACTTTGTCATTTTTATTATTATATCGTTACCATTGATGCATCACCTAAATTGTATTATATGTACAAATTGTATATTGTTTGCGTAACACATCGTTTCATAAAAAGAGGCATTGCAAATGATTGAAATTACAAAAGTTTAAAGAAGTTGACATTGCAAAACAAACATTAAACGAACGAAAGGGAAAGTTGGCAATTGAAAAGAGGCATCAAGACTCGCTGTCCTCGCCTGACAGCTCAACATCCTCATCCTCATCGTACTGAAAATCATCCTCTACGGGTCGATGTGAAAATGTTGGTGGGTTAGGAAATGGCTCGTCTGAGGCGCTAGTTGCAGGGAAGCGCTGTGCAAGGACACGATTAAAATCATGCACATAATCAAACTGCTCGCGTGTCATCTGCCACTGTCTCCTCATCATGCGCTCTAGGTCATCGAGACGCTGGTCTTTGCTCTGTCCCGTCTCTGCAGGTGCCTGTCCTGCGTGCCGTGCATGTCTTGCGGGTTGTGTCTGTGCTCCACTCCCTGAAGCCTCGCCCGGACCACTCTGAATATGCCTCCGTCTTTTTTCTCCATGTAGCCTCCCATGAACTAAAATATCGCCTTTCTTGTGCAATACTGGCTCACTATCATCCCATATAACCCCAGCTAGGCGGCAGAGCTCTGTGATGGTTGAAGAATGGGGCATGCTAACTGTGGATGTGCCCTGTGCAGCCTGTAGAATCGAATTCATAATCACCCGACCTGCATCAACTTTTTTCCCCGTGACGATGCAATACACCAATGCTGCTTTCTTCTTTGTAACATCAGAAACATGGCCAGATGGCATCATCCGTGCTGCGACGAAATGGTACCAGTTATATGCCTCCCTAATCAAGCATGTCGCAGGAAATGTGACCGGGGCTCGCTGATTATTTAGCTTCCAAACTGTGCCGGGGTCACAAAGTGTGTTCATTATCGTCTCATAGGGATAGGGTTCTCTCATAAATCTTGTGTAATCGTCGTTTTCGTAGTCCGGCATCGAGTACAACGAGTTAATAGTTTTGCTGTCAAAGGCAACCATCTTCCCTCTTATTCTGACGTGATAGTCCTCATGCCTAACCATCAAGTTAGCGTAGAATTCCCGGACAAGTGACATCACAGCATCTGTTGGTGGCTTCACAAACTCAGCCCAATGCAAATGCTGAGCCAGAATTAAAGCATCAGCAATGGGGAAGCTCTGATTCATCCCTCTTTCTCGCTGCATGTTTTTCTCTTGCAATTTAGAATAATTTTCAGCTGCTAATGCATCCCAAAAACGGAGTCTATCAAAACTAGTGCGCGACAACTGACTATCCCTACATTGAACTTGCTTGCCTCTCTTCTTCGGCGGCATATTTAAAATCGCGCAAATAACCTACAACGTACAAGGCAAAAAGTCCAACTTTTAATAACAAAATCCCAATTGAAGCATTATATCGAACACGTTATATGCACAACTTCTATAAGCTTCTTACTTCATAATTTGACATTAAATTATTGAAACATTCAGAACAAGAATAATGTTACCTTATGTTAGAACCGAAATTGTATTGCACTTCGACCTGAAATGTTGGAGGAGTCGATTGAATTTTAAAGGGAGGAGAAAGTTGGAGGATGTGGTGATGTTAAGGAGGAGGGATAAGGGAAGGGTTTTTTTTTTTTAAATAATAGTAATCTAGCGCCGCGGCTCTAGATGTGTAGCGCCTCGGCGCCAGATTTGCGCAAATATGGCGCCGAAGCGCTTATGAACTAGCGCCTCGGCGCTTGCACACCGCTGGTGCAGCGCCGAGGCGCTAGATGTGTAGCGCCTCGGCGCCAGATTTGCGCAAATCTGGCGCCGAGGCCCTTAAGAACTAGCGCCTCGGCTCTTGCACACCGCTGGTGCAGCGCCGAGGCTCTAGATGTGTAGCGCCTCGGCGCCAGATTTGCGCAAATCTGGCGCCGAGGCCCTTAAGAACTAGCGCCTCGGCGCTTGCCCACCGCTGGTGCAGCGCCGAAGCGCTACATGTGTAGCGCCTCGATGCCAGATTTGCGCAAATCTGGCGCCGAGGCTCTTAAGAACTAGCGCCTCGGCGCTAGATTTGCGCAAATCTGGCGCCAAGGCGCTAGTTCTTAAGCGCCTCGGCGCCAGATTCACGAGAATTTAGCGCCGATGCGCATATTCAGTCGCGACGAGGCGCCATTTTTTTTTCCATGAAAATTTAAAATGCAACACTTAACTTACGCCAACGCCGTATGAGATGAAACATTTGTGAGTTAATATTACATAACAACTTAGTTGTTTACATATCAGACGTTAATAAAGATGACAAAAAGGCTTCAGCGTTGTTGTCTTTCTCTTGAACCCGGTGTGTCCATTTCATTTCTAATTCGAGTTGTCCTGTCTCTACCAACTCTTCTTCTCTCACGTCTAACAGGGTTGTGGTACAACTCGAAATTTGGAGAATCCCAGTATCGCTCATCTGCAAGTGGTTGAAATCTGCTCTCGTACGTAGCCAAATACTCAGATATGTTATACCATGACTGCACAAGTGTCGTGGGATCCAATGCGTGCCACTTAGCGGTGCAAATAGCATGAGAACATGGGATGCCAAAAAACGTCCATTTACCACATGAACAATCACTGGTTGATAGCTTGACGACCTGCATATGTTGGCCACGACTTGGTCTTCCTACAGTTGCGACCGAAGCAGTTTGCTCACGTACATCGTATTTGGCAACACGATGTTCACTAGATTTCCTCGCCCATTTCTCATACTTCCGACATGCGTAATCTGACCACAGTTGATTATCGTGAACCATACGCTCACCTCTTGTCACACGTTCAATAAAATATTGTACGCACCTCTGAAGTGTCAAATGCACTATGGCAGAGATTGGAAGTCTACGAGCACCCTTCAACACACTGTTTAAACACTCCGACATATTGGTTGTCATCACCCCACGACGCCAACCACCGTCATGAGCCAAACTCCATTTCTCTTTCGCAATTCCATCCAAATATCGATGTGCCAAAATGTTTTTTTGTTTTATCGCCTCCATTATTGCTTCAAACTTACAAATTTGATTCTGGGTGCCTGCCGCCCAACATAAGTCTTTCAAATGCACGTCTTTGTATTTAGCATTAAAGTTTGAACAAACATGTCTCAAACAAAAACGATGCACACCGTAAGGAGGTTGGAAATATGGTAGATCTGCAGTTGCTCGAACGATTCCCTTATGCCTATCAGAGATAAGACACACACCATTTTCTCCACGAACAACATGTCTTCCTAAGTTATCCAAGAACCATTTCCAAGAGTCAGTTGTCTCTTCATCAACAATAGCAAAAGCAAGAGGTAGAACCTGATTGTTCGCATCCAGAGTAACAGCGATCAACATTTTGTGTTTGTATTTGGTATACAAGTGTGTACCATCAACACTAATTATTTTCCGACAATGCCGAAAGCCATCAACACACGGCCTGAATGCCCAGAAAACATAGTTCAGTGTCTTACTCATTTCATTGTTAGATCTGAGATGCTTCCACTCGACAGCTGTTCCCGGATTATATTTGGACAAAGCACACATATATTTTGGAAGCAATTGAACTGAGCTCTCCCATGTACCATAAGCAATTTCCATAGCACGTTTCAAACTTCGCCATGCCTTCGTGTACGAGATTTGGTATCCATATTTATCTTTCACATTTTCGATGATATACTTAATCTCGTACGCAGGATCACAACGAACAACTCCCAGTAGAGTATGTGCCACCATATCACTGTTCAAATTCTTATGGTCTATACCAACCGACGTAGATATACATGTGTGCGGCCCGCCATATTTCGTTATTTTCCAATAACCAGTCTTCGCCTTGAAAGAAGCACGAAGTCCCCATCGACAAATTACCGTAGAAGAATTATTTTTGCAACGTAACTTCCACAAACTGCTTGTGCTATCCACGACTCGGTACTCACGCCTGGCAACTTGGACTGAATAATCTTGCACAGATGCAATCAGATCTTTCTTATCTTTAAATAACATATTAACGCATATTTCACCTCTATCCGGATTGTAATAGCTAGATTGCACTCCAGAAGGTACATCGACAGAATCAGACAGCTCTTCCCCATAAAATTTATTGAAAAACGATGGCACTTCATCAGTGTTTGGAAGAAATGGTACGGTCTGCCTCTGTAATGTGTCACGAGGTGGTTGTCGAGATGATGTCCCCTCATCAGGATTTGTAAAAGTCATCATTTCATCATCAACATTCACTTCTTCTTCTTCTTCTTCAGACTCGATGTACGAAACATCGGGTTCAGAATCAATCATCCAGATATCATCATTATTGGCCTGATCCGGACAACAAGCACTCGTATCTAATGTTGGATTCGGCCAATATGGAGCATTATTTTGTTGCGACGAGACATTGATATATTGATCCCAAGGCCCACTTACATCATCGAAACTCATATTCCCGAGTCCTTCCGTAACATGTGGAACATAAGTTTCTTGCTCCTGGAAACCACCATACGTAGACGTACCGGGTTGGTTATAGAAACCTGAATCGGATGCATGTGGAACATATGATTCAGGATCACCAAATCCAACATGATGCTCAATCGAATTTGATTCCACGTACAGATGCAAAATATGCATATTATCACATTGCATTATAAACTGTAAAGCATCGTCATCAACGAGATTGACTTGAATTTCATGCCAAGATGCTCTCTCCATGAATGAATACTTTGTTGACATTTTCAGAGAAAAATTTGCTGGATCAATTGCTAACATTTTATGCACAACTTCGGCTAACTCCATCAAATTAATAGATCGTAACACTCGTATCGGTCTAACAAATGGAATGCTATATTCAACCGATCCATTATCGCTAACAACATGACCACCAAAATATAAGAGTACGTCGATGTTAGACATTTTGCCAAATTTCTAGTGAGAAGAAATTTACGAGAAAACTGATAACTCATTCATTGAGTTTTTCATCATTTATATAGGAGAAAAAAGTGAGAATTTTTCAAATTTGAATTATTGTAGTTCACGTGAAAATTCAGATCTAAAGCTTTCACATGCAATGTTGGATGATGATAATAAAGCTGAAATGTTCGTAAGATAAGAAAGCGAGGAAAATGAGTGGATAATAGAAGTGGAACAGTACAAGTGGACCAGCGTACGCGCACGTAGGCTCAATCGAAAAAAAAAATAATATATTACTGAGAGGCCGTGCTTGGTAAGCACGGCCTCAGTACAAGTGGACCAGCGTCCGCGCTTACAAAGCGCGGACGCTGGTCCACGTAGGAGCGTCCGCGCTTGCTAAGCGCGGACGCTCCAAGTGGCGCGGCTCCGTGCTTAGAAAGCACGGACGCTGCTCCACGTGAGCAGCGTCCGTGCTTCCCAAGCACGTTTTGAGGTACTTTTGCAAAACTTTTTTTTTTTAAATTATTTTTGAAATAATTTTTAATTTTTAAATTATTTTTAAAAAAAACCCCAGTTTACAGCAATATGTTTGTTTTATATATAATATTAATTAAAAAAAATATTTATGTGTCTAGGTTCTTTATTTTTTAATTTAGAAAAGAAAGCCATGTGACATGATATGATTTGATTGACGAGTAAGTCTCTTCTTCTTAGACGGTTTTACGAATCTTTATCTGTGAGATATGTCAATTTTACCGATATTCATAATAAAAAAAAACGTTTCATGGATGACCCAAATAAGATATATATATATATGTTTCATAAAATATGACCTGTGAAACCGTCTCACACAAGTTTTTACCTTGATTGAGAATTTGCTAACTTAATGGTTCATTTTATATTATTTTTAAAAAAAATTAATACATTTTATATTGTAGGATAAAAAATAATACTGGCATTTTCGATTTAGGATAACTTCAAGTTAAGATAGTATATTTCCATATACTTTTGCTCATGATCGGAAACAACAAAAATATTTATTATATTTTATCCATCGGCTTAAAATGATCAGATTCATTCAAAGTTATAAATTGATCAATTTGGCTGTATCCCCAAAATGTGGATTATAAATGCTACTTCTGAACAACTTTTTAATTTTGCATCTTGGCGGTGGTAATAAATAATTGAATAATTTTATATCTTTATATTTCTATTTTTTTTTTTTTATATCAGACGCTTACTACTAAGTCAGAAACTAATCAAACTATATCTATTATTTGATAAACGTGTTCAATGATTTTACAATAAATATGCAAATAAAAAACACATAGAGGTCGACCTGCGATATTAATCGTTCATATTGACCAGTTGACATGTGACACTTAAAACGTTATTTTGTTTAAAATTCTCGGAGTTAGATCGTCGGGATAAAGGAGCAATCGTTCGATCTTATAATTGATATAAAAATTGTTGTAATCTGTTTGATTCTCATATGTCGTAAGACAATACAATTAGCCAGCAGAAGGATGATAGTTGGGTTGTGTAGTAATTGTTCTTGTTAGGAAAGTAATCGACGTTTGAGTTGTTACACAGTTTAAAATATTATATTTACGTAATCATTATTAGGTATAACTTATAATAAAATGATATTCGCTCGATTCTATGTATATTCAAATTAAATGACCAATCGGTTTTTAGCTATCAATTTCAAGTAGATTTTCGCTATTTAAGTGTTTCAAATATGATTATAATTAAATTTAAGTATTTCATACTAATTAAGTTGATATATTAATACGACACCAAAGTTTATTTTACAATTTTACTTTTCATAATATTTGTTAACTAACTTTATTAATGTGAATTTATTAATAAAATATGTACATTTATATATTTTTTTAGAGATTTTTTTTCTAATGTATATCTAATTTATATAAAAATTTAAATTATTTCAGTAATTTTTATTTAATGACTACTGTATAAGTATCACATTCTAATGTATAAAAAAATATTGTTTACAAAAAATTTATAAGACAAATAAATTGAATATGAAAATGTTTTCGTATGTAACGGAATACTTAATATGAATTAAATAATTTAATTAAAATCGTTAAGAATGTCACATGTGGTCAAGGGGCCCATTAAGTAAACTTACGCGTCGGTGTCACAGCTCGTCGGTATGACTCAAATGCGTGTGGACTCCACCATTTTTAGGCTTCCGATCCATAATTTAATTTATCCCTAACCCCAATTTATGTACATCTCCGAATTTTATTTTAGTTTTTTGTGGTGAGACGATGAGTTGACTCGATCGATATTTATAATAAAAAAATTATATTTTTTATATGAAAAATCATGTTTTTTAATCCAATCAAATAAAAGATTTGTTTCACAAGATTTTGTGTGTGGAAAGAAAATTGATTTGGGTTCGATTGTCGTGTACTTTTGGATATATATACATATATATATATAAATATATATATATATATATATATATATATATATATATATATATATAGGATTTTTTTTGATGAATTGAAATATCAGATATAAAATTTGGATAAATGGTTTTGGTTAAAGACAAAAACTTGTGTGAGACGGTCTCACGGATCGTATTTGTGAGACGAGTCTCTTAATTGAGTCATCCATGCAAAAGTATTACTTTTTATGCTAAGAGTATTACTTTTTATTGTGAATATGGGTAGGATTGACCCGTCTCACAAATTATGATCCGTGAGACGGTCTCACATGAGACCCACTCTTGGTTAAATCATGTCTTATCTTGATGAATAGCAAGTTGCCTGCAAATATCTGTTTATATTCCCTTTGCACGAAGTAGACAGCCCCAACCATCCATTCCATGCATTTAATAATTGACAAGAAAAATATAAATAACAATGACAAAATTTCGACAAAAACTTGTGTGAGAAGATCTCATATGTTATATTTTGTGAGACAGATTTCTTATTTGAGTCATTTATGAAAAAATATTACTTTTTATGCTAAGAGTATTACTTTTTATTGTGAATATCAATAGGATTGACTCGTTTCATAGATAAAGATTCGTGAGACAATATCACAAGAGACCTACTCTATAACTTCATCTCAAATAAATATATGGGAAATTTGTAATTCTGTCGTGTATGTTAGTTTGACTCTTTTTGTAATATTGCTTGTCTAAAAATTATATATCTTTCGTTTTTTTTTTATAATTTTAAAAATTGTTTTATTGAAAGTATTGATATAACATTGTACACATAAACTTAACGTGAAAAAATGATCAAAATCGAAAAAAAAATAAAATAAAATCGAAATTTGACAATATAAATATATAAAAAAAATCACATCAATAATTTAACGATGTTCGATGTAACATTTTTGACAAAGCGGATCCCTAAGATTCATTTGATGTGATATATCGTATCCTAAAGTCGCGTGTAACATAAAATTAACATTTTATTTACATTAATTGAACATTTAATTAGGTAATTTTGTGTGTGTGACTTGGTTCTAAAATAGATGTCAATTTAATACCTCGATGCCTTTATTCAAACTCGAACATTTATAGAGTGAAACTATTTCCACTATGTCGTGTTTCCTGTTATTTATAGAGTGAAACTATTTCCACTATGTTGTGCTTCCATAACAGGAAACGTAATTTAATTATGAAAATGTCATTATCATTTTTTTATCAGTAGACAATTATATATATATATATATATATAATTTTGATATGTTGTTCGTTTACTGTACTCATCTTCAAATCCACTAATAATATGTCAGCCAACTATCAGATACGACGAAGCACATCTAAATTATATTTATATATGCTGCACACCTACCGTACATATTTATGTGAGTACCGATGAGGTGTCACTCACTCATTGAATGTGATGAAATATAGAAAAATTGTGCATCCAATGAGTGATTGACACTTCATCGATGCTCACATAGGTGTGCAGCATATCAAAACTATATATATATATATATATATATATATATATATATATATATATATATATATATATATTTGTGTGTGTGTGTGTTAGTAAACCACAAAAGTCAAATGCTCGAATTGAAAATTGTATGTGTTTTGGCCACTTTTTTTGACTCGTTGAAGATGTGGCAATTTCTTTAATTATTGTGAACTTTGTATCTAGCTATGGAAATTTTTTTAATTAAAAAAATTGGAGATGGACCCTTTTTTTCCCAAGTTTAGCCAAAGATCAAATCACATTTCCCGGGAGCTTCTCACACTCCTATGATATTATAAATCTTACATTAAACATTATTTGTTGTTACTCAAATATAATATTATAACATAGCATTCAGTTAGTTTATATATCTTTTTAAATAAACACAAAACTTGTGTGAGATGATCTCACGGTTATATAAATAAAAACAAAACTTGTGTGAGATGGTCTCACCATCCATGAAAAAATATTACTTTTTATGCTAAGAGTATTACTTTTTAGTGTAAATATCGGTAAGGATCGTCTCACAGATAAAGATTCGTGAGACCGTCTTACAAAAAACCTATTCTTAAATAATTTATTCTACGAAAAAGAATCCTCACGTATGTATAGTATAGTATAAGCTGATGATATTGGAGCCATAAAAAATTTAAGCGAATTTTTTATTTTTTCGTTCTATATTTTCATTGGAGAATTTATTGACGTCGTAAAACAATGACGTGATACCGAGAAATAATTAAAAAAAGTGTAAATTGATACAATGAAATCGTAAATTAACTCATAATATAACTAAAAATGAAAAAAAAAATGCTAACTAAATGACAAGAATTATAATTTTCCCAAAATTTAATGTATGAAATTGTCATTATTAAATTGACATTTTTTTTATAGAAAAGTTACATTTATAACTATCATATAATACAGTTCAAAGTCGCTTATATTATGCCATATAATAATTGCAATTTTTAGAAAAACTATGATACTCCGTTATTTATGCAATAAAGCAATCGTATTTAAAAATATTAACTTTTATTATTGTGTTAAGAAAAGGATTAAGACTTTTCAAAAAAAAAATAAAGAAGAAAAGGATTAAGATATTTATATCAATTTTTTTTTAAAATCGATAAAAAAAAATAGACAAACTAATTGATAAATCGATAAAAAAGATAGACAAAAATAGACAAACTAATATATTAAAATGTTAAACGTGCGGGATCTTTAAAACAAACGTATAATACCAAATAGCAAATGTTATGCTAATTAATGAAAAAATAAGTAAATGGTCTCAAAATTTACTAGGATAAAGAAAAATGTTGTCTCGTGCAAAAAAAAAAAAAAAAAAAAAAATCATGAATAAAAAAAATTTAGTGTAAAATATTCAATCTTTAGGGTAAAATTAGGAAAAAAATAACATTTGTAAAACACCAACACTTTGAGTTTTTTATTTAAAAATTTCTCTAATTTTAGGGTTAAATTAGGAAAAAATAACATTTATTAAGTTTTAATGATGCTTTATATTTCTTTAAAAACATTTGTATGATCATGTTAATATCCTAATTATGGTAAAAACTTATGTGAAACGTTCTCACAAGTCATATTTTGTGAGGCAGATCTCTTATTTGGATCATTCATGAAAAAATATTACTTTTTAGGTTAAAAGTATTACTTTTTATCGTGAATATCGATAGGGTTGACCCGTCTCACAAATAAAGATTCGTGATATCATCTCACAAAAGAGCTACTCTCTAACTGTATTGTTTCGTGCATCATAAATGGTATAATTTATTAATAAAATACATATATATGGATAGAAATTTTGATTAATATATACAAACAATTCATGCACGCAATAATTTATGGCATATATTTTTCATCCTAATTAATTATTTTTACGATTCTTCAAGTTATAGATAATGATTAAAATAGTAATTTAACTATCATTTTAGTATTTTTTAGAATTTGCAAATATTAAAATATGAGATATCACATTTATAAATGTAAAATAACTTTTATGATGATTTTCATTCAATAAATGAAAATATATATTTTTTATCTTTATTTAAATAACCAATATATTTTGAATTCTAAAGAATTCAGTGCTTAATTATATAGTATAAATAATATATATTGATTAGTCATAATAATTGAGCTAAAATAATTTTTTGACTGCAAAAAAAAAAAATGAATGCAAATTCATTCTCTTAATTTCCAAATAAACAATATATTTTGAGATATAAAAAATGCCATCCAAGTATTTAATTATATTTCCATTTAATTAAGATGGGCTTTTTTTTTTCCTCCCATATATTTTTTATTTAAATAAATATAATAATAAATAGATAAACAAGTTGGTTAATGTGAAAGAAAAAGATCCACATAACGTTGCTTTCATTGTCCAAAAAGAAAGGTTGCTTTCCACGCGCTTTCACATCAACACATGGATATGCCTACTCAAATATTTAATGACTAATAAAGTAATGTTTTTATCTAGTCATTACAGATAAATTATGACAACTCATTCAATCATGGTCTACGGATGAGTGATTATGATTCATCACTCAACACACGTGTCATGTGCTGAGTTATCATCTACCAAACCGATATTTGGTTGACAAGAGGAATGATAATGAATCGAGATTATGTAAAACTTAATATCTTTTGTCCAGATCTTTATTTACTATATTCATCATTATCCACATCCATATCGGAATTTACCCTTATCCTTATAAACGTGGAATGATTGAATATTCATATACCATCCAAATATTCTATTACCACCTTACATTTTGTCAAATTCGAATTATTTCGATTAAGTTGCTCATGTTGAGTATATTGTTGTCTCATAACCTGCCAAAACTATAACAATTTGGTCAATTTTAGCTACTCTGAGAGTGGGTTATGTAGCATAGATTGAAAATATTCTAAAAATTAAATACAAAATAATTTACATCTAGATATTAGCTAGGTTTGATTTTTTTTTTTTTAAAAAATATATATATATATCGAAAACATAAATGTCATGTTATCTTAATTCATAACAAGACTAATATCCAATATTATAGGACTTACATTAATCGTTTTACAAAAAATTATAACATGCGAATATGCTATAGTTTAAATATTTTAAAATGTATGATAACACAAGTTTTACTTTGTCTTTAGTTCTCCATCACGAGCAGTTACCATACAATTTTTTTTTTTTTTTCACTCATATGCCCATTTAGATTCTTTGTAATATTTAATCTGACAAATTTTATTTAAGGAAAAAAAAATTATATAATACACTTAGAAAAGTTTCAAATTTATTATTGATTATTACATATAAATCAGACCTAGACACAATAAAGAGTTACATAACACTTGGCCCATCCTATGCGAGAGAGACAATACAATACTCATGGCCATCATTTAATAATTATTGTTGCATCGTTGTAATTGTATTTTTGTCACATGCTCTACTATTGAACCATAATCGATCCAATACCGATTGTATTTAACAACTATTTCGTATTCGTTTTCACGTAAAGTTATTCAAATAGCTTTAGTGTAATACGGATCGAAAATATAGGCACACCACATGATAGTAGACACGGAGCATCAATCGATCGATCGATACGGGTCTAGTAATATACGCAAAAAAAATAACCATAAAAATTAATTTATAAAATAAGGTATTGTTTGGTACATGGGATAATGGTGGGATTGATAAATAATCCCCCTTATCTCATGTTTGTTACTTTTTTAAAAAGCCCATGATAATATCATGTGCCCTTGATAAATAAATTTTGAGAAGGATAAGACATCCTTTGTAAGAGGTGTGATAATTTTAATGTAATGATAAAATACATTACAAATGACTTAATTACCCCCAATTTAAATGCATTTAAGTTAATGTTAAATGTTTATTATTGAGATATGCAATTACTAGATCTTGATAACAATGAAATACAAGCTTTTGTGATAGGGTTTATTTTGTCATTACAATTCAATATATAAATTTAATCACTTTTGTTAAAATCATACCAAATATTCAACATATTATCTTATCATTATATTTATCATTGATTTATCTTTATACTATATATCCCTTACTTATCATATCCTATGTACCAAACTATACCAAAAAGTATAAAACGTCCTCGATTTCGGAATATGGTGTGATTAGCTAGAATATGCAAGAGGCCCATAACACTAAAAAAAATGATAAGAGGTGGGTAGGGTCCCTACGATGCATGTGAAGTGTTTAAATGAGGGGCAATATGTTTTCTTCATTCCTGAAGAAGAGGGCATGCATCCCTCTAGCCCTCAACCCCCACCCCCACCCCCACCCTATCCAATCAATATTTTTTTGGAGTGACATACATTCATGCTGCTTGTGAACCTTCAAGCATAGCCTATTTATGGACTTCTAAACTTACCTACACCCCGTGACAGAGCTAGATTTTTATGTCTACTCGGACCAGAATTTTTTAAGCCAAAATTGAGGTAGTATTGACAAACTGAGTACCCGAGCAACCGGAAAATCGGACAATTTTATGTATAAAAGTGAGAGGGAAAAACTGAGCAACACATGGTTCCGTCCGTGCCTACACCAGTCGGATGTATGCATTGGTACGAGCGAATCCAAGATTGAGGAATACAATTTAATATATCAAGGGAGGGAGAGAAAAATTAACAAGGGACGATTTATTATTATACTACTTGTTTAGATGCGTGAAACTTTTATATATATTTTTAAAATTTATATAAAAATTTGAAATTCTTCGATCTATCATCTCTTTTTTTGGTTCTCCCTTGGGTGCATATGGAAATAATTTTATGTTGGAGGACGGGCCCAAGGAGACAGTTAGCCCGCTTTGTCCCGGGCCTTGGCCCTTGTAGGAGGGCAGCTGAGCCCAGTACGTACTTTCACATGTAAAAAAAAAAGCCTAAGAATTTAAGAAACTACATGTTTTGTTCAATTCTATGTTACACCACAAATCACAATATTCTTGTTTAAAAAGAATTTTAAATACATTATTGTACATCTCCATATGGTGAGAATTCAGGAAATTTTAGTTATTTCACCTGGTGTGAAAAAAGGTTGAGTAGGTCTCATGTGAGACTGTCTCACGGATCACAATCCGTGAGACGGGTCAACCCTACCCATATTCACAATAAAAAGTAATACTCTTAGCATAAAAAGTAATATTTTTTCATGGATTATCCAAATAAAGATCCGTCTCACAAAATACGACCCGTGAGACCGTTTCACACAAGTTTTTGCCAAAAAAGTTTGGATTAATATTATTGTTAGTACAATGAGCTTCTCGTTTATATATAAAAAAATGTAGTTTTTAGGTTGGAAATGTTTAAAGATTAATTCTTCTGACTCTACTCTATTTTACAGCTCATTTTCTTGAGTTGGTATTATCTTGTTATAACCTACTTATAATTTCTAATAATGATTACGATGTTATAAAGCATAAGAGAAAATCGAGATGGATAGATAAAATTTATAAGAGAAAAGAGAGGATCCATGAGTCAATATTTAGATACAAATCTCATTGAACTCAATTAATTTATTTATAAGGAAAAATAAAATAATACTAATCTTTACGGATATTACATTTCCATATTTATTTCGATCACAACTCTTTCAAATCTAAATAAATAAGAATAATAATATACAATAAGAAATTATACATAACACTCTTCTTAGATGATTATTTGCACAAAAATCGATTTGTCAAAATCTTCATTTGGCAAGATAGATGCTTGAGAACTTCATCTAGACTTTACTGTTTCCTCGTTAAAACCTTGTGGGAAATCTAAATGAAGGAAAAAGAGTACTAAAATATATATTTTCTTTTGATGTCTTCCCGACTGATGTAACTCGGGCGAAACGGATGAGTCGGGTCGGGAACTTTGCCGGGTAAACTATCAAAATATCGAAGGAAATATGAGTTAGACACCGAACTTGGATTGTGACTTCTTGAGCTCCTTTGGAGATCTGCGAACAAGAAAATAACTACGTGAATGGGCGCCGGAGGGGTGTCCGGCGTGGCCACTCCGATTCTTAAGTCAGCAGGGTACTCAAGCAATAAAACCAATGTAGCCGAGTGAAGGCTGTGATGATTGGTGTGTGGTAAATGAGAGTATTAAATGTTAGTTAATATCTGAATAGATAGTAAATGCGAATAAAGGACCTGGTATTTATAATAGGAGAAGTAATGATGATCTCGTTCTTCGTGTGAGAGCATTAATTATAATAGGGTGGCTGATTATACCCTATTGTTCTGACATGTCAAATCGCACACTTGTCAAATCTAGGCCACTTGATTTATTGACCACTTGTAATAATGTCAGAGATAGATCGGCTATAAACACTGTTTTATCGGCGGCATTAAATGCTTCACTCATATCGAGGTGGTCAGGGTGAGGTATTTCCCGGGATTTCTCATAAGAGCATAAGTGCATAACGTCTCGGGGAGATTATGTTTCGGGTGCTCACATGGCCTGGCCTCTGAATGACCGATCTTTTCGTGGGTTCCTCCAGCCATCCTCTCGTTATCCCGGGTAATTTCATGACTCGGGTGTTGATCCATCCAATCATTTTATCGGTATAGTTAGAACCTTTTATTTTCCTGACCCGGGCATTAACCATGGATATACTCCATGACCAGGGAAGTCCCAGGGCTTATCTATGACCCGGGATATCTTGGGGCATCATCATTCCTTCCTTAATTAGTCGGGTTAGAGTTATACTCGCTGTCCCGATAAGTCTTGTGTGCCCGGTCAGGAGAATTGCCTTACCACTTGTTCTTCTCCGAGATAGTTTGTAGCGTATTAACACGTGGGTAATGATGATGTGAACCATAGGGTTTGTCATAGACTCTTCTTTTCCCAATAAATCATTATGGCACCTTGATTCCTGGACCTGTCTTTTCGAATACCTTTACGTCTTTTCAAATACCTTTACACGATTTCCTAAGTAAATATGGACCATTTGATTCATCGTGGATCAATGTTGTGGATTGGTTTACCCTTCCTATATAATAATCTACCTCCTGTCCAAAGATATCAACAAACTCATTATTCAAGGAATTTTAATGGCCGGCGCAAGCGGTTCGTCGTCCCTGGATATGTCTACGTCCTTGTAATGCCCGGTTACTCGTACAAATGATAATAATGCGTTTATGTCATTTAATATATAGTTATTTAGCTCATTATGTTTCACGTGTTGATTGAGGTATCAATATTGATATTGAACATGATTTTTATATTTTCTATGGTGTATTGAGAATGAATATGTGTTAAAATAGTGGTAGTAAGAGGTGTAGGTAGAAGTGGTGCAATGAAAGTTTGTATATGATTGCAGGAAATGAGACGAAATTGTGGTAGTTGTTACGGGTTTTAGCATAATGGTTTGAATATTGATCCAAATTGTGTGAGGCCTTAACCATTAGAAAGCTAAGATATAATGCTACAACTTTCTAGTTTTGGGTTTTGTCCAAATCATTGTGGAAGACAAGCCAAAAGTGCCCCAAAGTGTGTCGTGTATACCGTCATTCCTTCACTGACACATGTTAGGAGAATGAGCATAACTTTTTACTCAGACCTCCAAATGACCTGAATCCAGTTGGAGATTCAAGCCAAGACATAGGGCTACAATTTGTAGTTAACCAATTTTTCCGAATATGGACGGAAGAGCCATTTCAGGAGCGATCTTTTAGGTGACAGTGCGTAGAGTTGCGCCCGAGCGGTAATAAATGACCGCCCGAGCGCCACTAGTTCTGGAAATCTGGTCTCGGACAGAATGTTCCGCGCTCGAGCGGTAATTTATGACCGCCCGAGCGCCGCCTTTTATATAAGATGATAAGTTTCGAAGTTCTGAACATTTCCATCAGCTTCCTTCATCTCTTCTTCAGCAAAACACGAACGAAATCAAGAAAACTTCCTCCAAAGCTCCCTTCTTCCTTCCTTCATTATTTTGAAGATAGATCTTAGTTCTCCATCACAAGAACTTCATAAGGGTGTAAGTTTTCTTCTCTTTTAGTTATGGTACATGTAGGTGACAATAAATGAATGATTTTCATCTAGTTTATGCAATAGTGACTGAATTATTGGTATATTTGACAGTATAGGAGCGAGAAACATCGTCTCAAACAAGTATTCGTAATATTGGACAGTAAGTTGGCATGTTCTTGAAGTAATACATGAGTAATATTATGATTTCAAATACTTCCCATTGATTATTGCTATATGTACATTGTTAGTATCTAATTAATGAAAACATAGCACCATATTCCATTGTTATGTATTAAATATGTAAGAAACTCATGAATATTGAAGATGAGTCCTATGTTATGAACATGAACATGTACATGAAAGGAAAATGACTGATTTTTACATGATATAGAGCTTGTTGACATCATGGGTGGTTTTAAGTCCACCAAAGCTATTGGCCAATATATGTTCATGGGGCGTCGGGTTGCCAAAGGTTGCTCCCTTACGTCCAACACAGTAGTAGCTATATAATAAAGCAAGCACGGTAGTACAGGTCAACTAGTGAGGCTCAAGTACAAAAATGAAGATTGAATATATGCTACGGTATGACATGTTTTTAAGATTCATTGTTGTCACGACTTGATATGTATGTTCCTTCGATGCATATTGATGCATACAAGTGCCAACTTATTGAGTTTTATAAACTCACGTAGCTCATGTATTACAGGATCAGGTAGTGAAGATGCGTAGGATGCCGGTTCGCCAATGGATGCTTGTGACGTGCCTTACCTCGACAAGAACCGGGACATCTTATTGTATAGCTTCCGCATATGTATTGTAGTAAATTCTATGTCAGGGTTTGAAACAAGTTCCATGTTATGTATGATGATACAAAGTATGTTTGTGTATGAGAATATGTTTATAAGTGTGTATGAATAGTATTGCTTGAGTTTTTGGTGTATACAAAGTATAGGGACATCATGCCAAATTTTTTATAAACCGTCAAAGTGATGCCTCTTGTTTGATTTACTGGATACTATAGTTATATCATTCAAAACTTATTTTGATTATGGTAATCATGGCAAGTATAGAGTAAGGGTGTGACATTTTTTTGGTAACAGAGCCCACGGTTCTTTGACAGGGACGACTCTGCACTTCATCCATACATGGGGAACTCGGCAAGTAAGTATCATTGTATTTCATAGTTTATGCTAAGTTATGTGTCTATGTATCCTACATTTAGGTTAAGATAAGCGACGATGCCACTGAAACGTAAAGTACATGAAGGAGAGTCATCTAAGGGAAAGGCCCCAGCAGTTGAAGGTGAGGGCAGTGCGCCACGACCGATAGATGACTTCGCTCAATTACTCCAACAACAAGCAAAAGTCCATGGTGAACAAATCCAGCAGCTACTGGAGATGCAACGGACTACTCATGAACAAGCACAATCCCAAGCCATAGTACACAGACATGTGCCTGTTCAGACAGACGTATATGATCGTTTTAGACGTTTGAATCCTCCGGAATTCATGGGAAGCACCAATCCAGCAGTAGCAGAAGAGTGGATTAAGTCATTGGAGTCCATCTTCTCTTACCTTCATATGGAAGATGTTGACAAAGTAACTTGTGCCGTCTTTTTATTAACAAAAAATGCAAGAATATGGTGGGAGAGTGCAAGGGTCGCATTACCGGTTGGACCATTGACATGGAAAACTTTCAAAATCGTGTTTTACAACAAGTATTTCAGTAAAGACGTACGAGCTAAGAAAGCCAGCGATTTCCTTAACCTGAAGTAAGGAACTATGTCAATGACAGAATACATACAACAATTTGAGGCTGGAGTCCAATATGTACCGTATATTGCACAAGATGACACAAGTAAGGGCGAACACTTCATGCGAGGTCTACGCTCTGAAATTAAAAGAGATGTAAGGATGTCGAAAGTTGCTACATACGGGGAGATAGTAGAAAGAACACTTATGGCAGAACAAGATGAACATGACATTGACATAGACAGGCAACAACGAAGGCAGCAGTACTTTCAGAAGAGCCAAGGAACATGACAAGGCAAAAAGACCGATAGCAAAGGTGCTCGACCAGAGGAATCCCGTGGCAAGGGTCCCCCTCCACGTAAAGAACAGGACAGGCCACCTTGTCCTAAATGTGGCAAACTCCATGGCGGGGAGTGTATGCAAGGTTCCAATGTTTGTTATCGTTGCAGAAATCCAGGACATCTCGCCAAGAATTATCTAGGGAGTTCTGAGAAAGTACAGGGACGCCTTTTATCGATGATCAAAGAGGAAGTGGATGCAGATACATCGATGATTACTGGTATGTTCTTGATTTCTGGTATCACTGCTATTGTTTTACTAGATTCAGGAGCCACACATTCCTTTATTTCGGAATCATTTGTAAAGAGACTGGGCATTACAGCAAGTACAATAGAGGCACAACTCGCCATAGCCTTACCTTCCGGGCAAGAATTACAGACAGATCAGATTGTGCGAGGATGTCCAATATATGTCCAAGGTCATCAGATGTATGTTGAATTGATTGTTTTGAAAACGACCGATTTTAATGTGATATTGGGAATGGATTGGCTCTCGAAGTAGAGAGTTACTATTGATTGTGGCATAAAGATGATCAAGTTTGCACCAGTAGGAGCTGAACTATTCACCGTAGCAAGTGCATGTATATCCTTACCTCTTCGGATAATCTCTTGTATGAAGGCTTGTAAATTATTACAGAAGGGGTGTCAAGGATATTTAGCATCTGTTTTAGTTATTGATCCACCAGTTCGTGAACTAAAAGATACAGAAGTTGTGTGTGAGTTTCCAGAAGTATTTCATGATGATGTAACAGGCTTACCCCCAGATAGAGAGATCGAATTTGTAAATGATGTTGTGACAGGAACTCATCCGATCTCAAAAGCTCCTTATCGATTAGCTCCTACAGAAATGAAAGAACTGAAAGTACAATTACAGGAGTTGCTTGATAAAAGGTTTATTAGACCGAGCTTTTCACCGTGGGGTGCACCTGTTTTGTTTGTGAAGAAGAAAGACGGTACTCTTCGTTTATGTATTGATTATCGGGAGTTGAACAAAGTGACAATCAAAAATAAGTATCCACTCCCTAGAATTGATTATTTGTTTGATCAATTACAAGGAGCTGCCATCTTTTCGAAGATTGATTTACGATCAGGCTATCATCAATTAAAAGTGAAGTCAAATGATATTTCTAAGACTGCCTTCCGAACCAGGTACGAGCATTATGAGTTTCTTGTAATGCCATTTGGACTAACGAATGCACCAGATGCTTTCATGGATTTAATGAATAGAATTTTCAAGCCATTTCTAGACAAGTTCGTGATTGTGTTTATAGATGATATTCTCATCTACTCACGAACTGTAAAGGAGCATCGGGAACAGTTGCAATTAGTTTTGCATACTTTGAAAGATAAACATTTGTATGCCAAATGGAAGAAATGTGAATTTTGGCTTGAACAAGTAGAATTCTTAGGCCATATTATCTCAAAAGAAGGCATATCAGTGGATCCAAGCAAGATTGAAGCTGTTATTAACTAGCTACGACCTACCACTGTTACCGAGGTACGTAGTTTCCTTGGGCTAGCTGGTTATTACCGTCGATTTATAGCGGGTTTTTCTAAGATAGCATTGTCTTTGACTGCTTTAACCCGAAAGAATGTGAAATTTGTATGGGACGAAGCATGTAATCGCAGTTTCCAAGAGTTAAAGGCAAAACTGACATCAGCACCAGTTCTTGCTATTCCAGAAGGATCAGGAGATTTTGTGGTATACAGTGATGCTTTGAAACAAGGATTAGGAGCAGTTTTAATGCAGCATGGGAAGGTCATTGCTTATGCCTCAAGACAATTGAAAGAATATGAAAAGAACTATCCTACACATGACTTAGAACTGGCAGCAGTGGTATTTGCATTGAAAATATGGCGCTATTATCTGTATGGTGAACGGTGTGAAATATACACGGACCACAAGAGTTTGAAATATTTATTCACGCAAAAAGAACTGAATATGCGACAACGGCGTTGGTTGGAATTAGTGAAAGATTACGATTGTGTTATTAATTATCATCCAGGTAAAGCCAATGTTGTTGCAGATGCATTAAGTCGAAAGTCCAGTTCTATTGCTGCAATACAAGTACAAGAACAAATTTTATGGGATTTACAGAATTTGAAGATTGATGTTATGCCAAAGGGCACTACAGTCCAATTATCATCTCTCATGGTTTGACCAACACTTGCAGACGGAATCAAGGTCGAACAAAACATAGATAATGAATTATAACAATTGAGGTAGCGAGATGAAGAAAAAGGAAATTTGAACTTTGAATTGAATGGGGAAGGAATATGGACATATCAAGGGAGATTGTGTGTGCCAAAACCAGGAACGATCAGAACCGACATTCTTATTGATGCTCATGCTACTCCTTATTCGATCCATCAGGAGGCACAAAAATGTACAAAGATTTGAAACCATTATTTTGGTGGCCAGGTATGAAAAGGGACATTGCTCAATTTGTTACACAATGTCTAACTTGTCAACATGTCAAAACTGAACATCAAAGACCAACAAAACTTCTGACACCACTACCCATTCCTGAGTGGAAATGGGAACACATCACGATGGATTTCATCCTTGGTTTGCCAAGAACACAAAGAGGATTCAATGCTATATGGGTTATTGTGGATTGACTTACGAAATCAGCTCACTTTCTTCCGGTGAAGACCACATACACGATGAATCAATATGCTGAAGAATACATCAAAGAGATAGTAACGCTTCATGGCATCCCAGTGTCCATTGTATCAGATAGAGATCCCAAATTTGCATTTTGGAAAAGCTTGCATCATGCTATGGGAACTCGATTGTCATTCAGCACAGCATTCCACCCTTAAACTGACGGACAATCAGAACGAGTGAATCAGATCTTAGAAGATATGTTGAGGGCCTGTACTATTGACTTCCCAGGTAGTTGGGACACTAAACTACCATTGACTGAATTTACATATAACAATAGTTATCAATCAAGCATTGGAATGACACCATATACTGCATTATATGGTAGAAAATGTCGCTCTCCAGTACATTGCGATGAAGTAGGAGAACGAAAGTTAATAGGCCCTGAATTGGTACAACATAGAGCTGAATTGGTAACCAAGATCATATAACGAATGCACACTGCCCAAAGTCGACAGAAAAGTTATGCTGATGTGCGACGTCGTCGATTGGAATTTCAAGTTGGTGACCATGTATTTGTAAAGATATCACCATTGAAGGGCATTTTACGTTTTGGCAAGAAAGGAAAATTGAGTCCAAGATATATAGGTCAATTTGAAATCTTGGAAAGAATAGGAGACAGAGCCTACCGAGTTGCTTTACCACCGAACTTGTCAAATGTTCATAATGTTTTTCACGTTTCTTTGCTACGAAAGTATTTGGCCAATCCTTCTCACGTTCTTCATTATGAACCATTGGAGCTTGCATCGAATCTCTCATATGAAGAACGACCGGTCCAAATCCTCGATAGGAAATTAAAAGTGTTACGAGTCAAGGAAATACCCTTGGTGAAACTACTATGGCGCAACCATGCAATTGAAGAAGCAACTTGGGAGCGAGAAGACGAGATCCAACAGAGATATCCTGAACCATATGGTACGTCAAATTTCGAGGACGAAATTCTTTGAAGGAGGGGAGAATTGTAATGCCCGGTTACTCGTACAAATGATAATAATGCGTTTATGTCATTTAATATATAGTTATTTAGCTCATTATGTTTCACGTGTTGATTGAGGTATCAATATTGAGATTGAACATGATTTTTATATTTTCAATGGTGTATTGAGAATGAATATGTGTTAAAATAGTGGTAGTAAGAGATGTAGGTAGAAGTGGTGCAATGAAAGTTGGTATAGGATTGCAGGAAATGAGACGAAATTGTGGTAGTTGTTACGGGTTTTAGCATAATGGTTTGAATATTGATCCAAATTGTGTGAGGCCTAATTCATTAGAAAGATAAGATATAATGCTACAACTTTCTAGTTTTGGGTTTTGTCCAAATCATTGTGGAAGACAAGCCAAAAGTGCCCCGAAGTGTGTCGTGTATACCGTCATTCCTTCACGGACACATGTTAGGAGAATGGGCATACCAGTTGGAGATTCAAGCCAAGACATAGGGCTACAACTTTGTAGTTTACCACTTTTTCAGAATATGAACGGAAGAGCCATTTCGGGAGCGATCTTTGAGGTGACAGTGGCGCCCGAGCGGTAATAAATGACCGCCCGAGCGCCACTAGTTCTGGAAATCTGGTCTCGGACAGAATGTTCCGCGCTCGATCGGTAATTTATGACCGCCCGAGCGCCGCCTTTTATATAAGATGATAAGTTTCGAAGTTCTGAACATTTCCATCAGCTTCCTTCATCTCTTCTTCAGCAAAACACGAAAGAAATCAAGAAAACTTCATCCCAAAGCTCCCTTCTTCCTTCCTTCATCATTTTGAAGATAGATCTTAGTTCTCCATCACAAGAACTTCATAAAGGTGTAAGTTTTCTTCTCTTTTAGTTATGGTACATGTAGGTGACAATAAATAAATGATTTTCATCTAATTTATGCAATAGTGACTGAATTATTGGTATATTTGACAGTATAGGAGCGAGAAACATCGTCTCAAACAAGTATTCGTACGATCGGACAGTAAGTTGGCATGTTCTTGAAGTAATACATGAGTAATATTATGATTTCAAATACTTCCCATTGATTATTGCTATATGTACATTGTTAGTATCTTATTGATGAAAACATAGCACCATATTCCATTGTGATACGAATCTAGCCAGCCACTATGCGTTTCAAGAACCAATCCCGAGAGGACGCTTGAAGATGTTGAAAGTTGCCCTTCATCCAACCAATGAAAGCTTGGAAACAAAGCTCGAAGGGTTCGGGTTGCATCACAATCAAGTAGAAGCTGACCGAGTCTGGACGGACATGCACACGGACCTGTACACGGGGTCCGTGTCTCATACATTCGAGATTGAGATTTACAGAGCCTACACGGACCCTCACCCTGAGGCCTACACGGGGTACGTGTCCTTTACGAATTGGAGAGAATATTTTTCTTAAATTAGAGTTTTAATTATTTTGGTTAGAGTATTAATTATTTTGGCAAGAAGATTTGATATCTTTAAATATGCAATTTTCTATAGGTAGGGTTTGTTACCTATATATATAAGCTAGACTACCATGTAAACTTTCAACTTTTGTTCATTATTGATTTGATATCAAAATTGTGAGATTTTCTCTCAACCAAAAAGCGAAAGCTTTCATATACTTCGGTGTTTTCAAAAATCAAACTTATCAAAAGATTTATCTTTTGTGGCGTTTGTCAATCGAACATCACGAGGGTTGCCAAGGACGGATTCTTTGGAGTTTCTCTTGAACGAGATTGTTTCCATCGTTGATCAATTGTTGCTAGACCGCGTGATCTAGAGGCGATTATCACACCTATCAATTACTTGATTCAAAAGATCGGGAAAATCGAAGATCTCATGGGCGGGATCGCATCACATTGTTATGTATTAAATATGTAAGAAACTCATGAATATTGAAGATGGGTGCTATGTTATGAACATGAACATGAACATGAAAGGAAAATGACTGATTTTTACATGATATAGAGCTTGTTGACATCATGGGTGGTTTTAAATCCACCAAAGCTATTGGCCAATATATGTTCATGGGGCGTGGGGTTGCCAAAGGTTGCTCCCTGACGTCCAACACAGTAGTAGCTATATAATAAAGCAAGCACGGTAGTACAGGTCAACTAGTGAGGCTCAAGTACAAAAATGAATATTGAATATATGCTACGGTATGACATGTTTTTAAGATTCATTGTTGTCACGACTTGATATGTATGTTCCTTCGACGCATATTGATGCATACAAGTGCCAACTTATTGAGTTTTATAAACTCACGTAGCTCATGTATTAGTGGATCAGGTAGTGAAGATGCGTAGGATGCCGGTTCGCCAATGGATGCTTGTGACGTGCCTTACCTCGACAAGAACCGGGACATCTTATTGTATAGCTTCCGCATATGTATTGTAGTAAATTCTATGTCAGGGTTTGAAACAAGTTCCATGTTATGTATGATGATACAAAGTATGTTTGTGTATGAGAATATGTTTATAAGTGTGTATAAATAGTATTGCTTGAGTTTTTGGTGTATACAAAGTATAGGGACATCATGCCAAATTTTTTATAAACCGTCAAAGTGATGCCTCTTGTTTGATTTACTGGATACTATAGTTATATCATTCAAAACTTATTTTGATTATGGTAATTATGGCAATTATAGAGTAAGGGTGTGACAGTCCTTCAGGAAGTCGGCCTTAGAAACCCGAAAGGATGCTATAGAAGATGAAGTTTTCCACAAAATTCTTTGCTACTGGGAAAAGCTTTAAAGATTGAAATTTCTTTACGAGACCGGGGAAGCTAATGCTTCGAGACTGGTGGTAAAGATGGAGGAATACCGGGAACGCCTGCACGTTTCCGAGACAGCAGATCTCTTCAAGGATGACTATGTCTACGAGCTGCTGCTTTACAAAGAAAGGAAGATTCTGACGGACATGGCCAACTCTGATAGCTTTCTCAAGACGTCTACTGGAGGAATAAAGGGATGGATGACCCTGTGGATGGCTTTTGTAGAGGAGGCATATTTTGATGTAGTCCGCAAGAACTTTTTCAAATAAATAAAGATTATCTTTGTTTTATATTTCCGTTGTTTTCTAGCACCTTGGACTGTCATTTGTCGACATATATATTATGTACAGAATAACAGATAAAATTGAACGACCTTAATCAGAGGTAAATAACGAATAATTGACAAACCGAGATGCCGGGATCTCACACGCTCCAGTTTTAGAACGAGGTGCCAGAACCTTATATCCCCGGCTTAAAATAGATCACCGAGCTCTCTCATAGCCCGGAATAAGAATATAGTACTGAGACCTGATTTTTCCCGTGTTGACATGTTTCATTGGTGAGTATTCCCAGGAATTCCACGGGGGTCTGTAGCATGCTCTTAGTATCTATAGGGTAGGAGACCGTTTCATATTCCGAGAACCTGATGATTAACTTGATGATTATAACACATTGATATTCGTGCACGTCTTTTCGTCTACTTAGCTCTATTTCCAAGATCGATCCTGATCGTTCATGTATCCATCCAACGGTTATGATAGATTTTTCTTCGGGATGAGTGGGAAGGCGTTTCAACTGCCTCGAGCCTCTCCCACTTCTCATTACTAAACGTCACTCGTCTATAAATAAGACGATGGGGAGGAAATGTGAACGTTAGTTCAAGATGTCCAGCTCAAGTGATTCCAGTGCTTGTAGCAGAACGGTCTCTTCCCTTGGCGCTCATAGCCGGATGCCGGTTGAACTACGCCCTTACGTGGAGAATTTGAAAAGGACTATCGCAGAATATATTGAAGTGAAGGTGATGTCTACCTGGTACAAGATCCAGGAGATTAGTCTTGCGCATCAGAATGGCCTGGTTCTTACTCGTGCACAGAGGGCGGTGGCGAGGAAATACAGGCGGGAGCTCGGAGTAGCCCGGACTGCAGACCTAGCCAATGATCAAGTTTTGTTGCACGCGATGCTATGGAAAGAATGGCATCATTTGAAAAAGATCTCCACTGCCGAGTCTTTCATCAATCTTTATCTTCAGGAAATGACAGATTGGATAAATGACTGGCAAGATTATGTAGCTTCGAGAATAGCTGTAATACGGCAACGACCATTTCCCTAATAAAATTTCATTTACTGTATGTAGCGTTTCTTTAAGTTTTTGGCAAATGAATTGGTGCTCATGGAAAATATGGACCCACCTTAACGAATGAAGTTAAAACGCTAAGACTTAATATCTTTTGAACTTAACATAAAGTGCCAGGGCTCACTTTTATCCGGATTTGATAACATGTGCCGAGGCCTTGTCACACCTGGATTCAATAGAATGTGCAGGGGTCTCGTACCACCCGGACTCAATAGAATGTACCGGGGCCTCGTACCACCCGGACTTAAGACAATACGCCGGGGCTTAGCCTCCCCTGATCATCTAATGTGATGTCAGAACGACGCATCCCCCTCTGACAAGCTGTTAGGAACTGTTCGTATTCCGAGCAAGTAAATGATTGTGGTTCCTCGATTTATGCACACGTCTTTTCAAATATCCCGCCCAATTATGCGCTCAATTTCCGAGGCTGATCTGGTTCGTTCGATCTGCTTTAGATCAACGGTATAGATCACCTTCTTCCCTTATATATAGTAGATGACTGGTTTTCAAAAATCACTTGCAAATTCCCTTGTAGCGAAGCTCTGCCAAATTTTTCTCTCGAGCCTTTCCGTCACGCGGGTGTTATTCCGGCGATCTTTCCGTTCATCGACAACCGGTCACCATCTCCATCTATTCCTAGTAAGTTTCTTCTTTCCTCATTTACCCCTTTCATTATGTCAAACTCAAACTCCACATCTTCCACGTCCGGGAAGAATATCAGGGGCCGGTCGGAGGATAACTCCCCGACTTCTTCCGAGACCTCCGTTCGTTTTCCAGTAGGTATTCCCATTTCCCATCCCCGACCCCTTAAAAAATCCAAAGCTTCTTCTTCTCGGCCTTCTGGTACCCAGGGCAAAGGAAAAGAGAAGGTCACAGGTCCCTTGTGGTTTTCCACTGTGACTTCTACCCTTCGCCCGGGTAGTATAGGGGAGTTGAGATCTCTGGGCTCCATCCCTTCTACTTATGACATCAAAATCCCCGGACCGAACGATCACCCAGATACCCCTCCCTCCGGATATCATGCTTTCTTTCTTGAGCAGCTCAAGAGTGGTCTCCGCTTTCCGGTACACCACTTCTTCGAAGGAGTTGCCCGATTCTTCAACCTTTCCCTCAACCACCTCCACCCTAACGCTTTTCGCATTATGGCTGCTACTTTTGTGTTGTTCCGTATGAAACAACTTCCCATCAATTCTCCAATTTTTCATTATTTTTATTCTTGCCGGTTTAATGATGGGGTCTTTTCTTTTATGGCCCGGATGCATTACCGGTTCTTGACTGATATCCCTTCCTATCTGAAGGGATGGAAGACAAAATTTTTCTTTCTTCACTTCCCAACTCTCCCTTCAATTGCCCTAGGCTTTCTTTCTGCTATGCCCCCCCAACCTGAGCTTCCCCGGGACTACAAACTCCTCCCCCTTTTTGTCCAAGCCTGGGATGCCTTAGAAAAACAATCTTATCTTTCCTCGGTATTGATTGGGGGGGACAACTTGATTCATTATGGGATTGGGTCCCGGCCTGAAGACCCCATGGACCAGATAATAGATGAGTTCAATCACTCTGGGTCGCAGGCTGGTAAATTATTATCTTACCATTATTTACCTAGACGTATCCTTCACATGCTTGGTCATCTGACATTATGATTTTGTAATGAAGCCGAATACATGATCAGGGCGAGTTTCCAGGAGGCCGCAGCCAAGAGAAAGGCCGAACATAAGAAAGCCCGGGCTGAGAAAAAAGCTCGGGAAACCCAGGAGGAGGAAAAACGCCAAGCCCGGGCATTGGCTGAAGCTCGGGAAATTGAAGGACACCGGGACGAAACAGAAATGATGGTTCGGGAGGAACCCATTCTTCCCCGGGAAGAATCCACCGTCCCCGCTACCGATGAGGATCCGGCTCCTCTTAATCAGCAAAAGAGGAAGGCCATCCAAGAGCCGGTGGTGATAGTAGAGGATGAGGTCGAGGAGGTCGCCCGGTCTCCTTTTATGACCGGTTCTTCTGCCGGGCCCTCTAGGGGAAGGCCTTGGGTTATCCCCAACATCTTTGGGGAAGATATCAGTTCGGACCTTCTAAAAATGATCCGGAGCCTTCTGCGCCCTGACGAGGTGGCACACCTTCAGGGACTCCATCCCAATATGCTTCTCTGCGAGGGAACATCCCGGATTTTTTCTGTAAGTTCGTGAATAGTAACCCCCTCTTCTTCTTCTTCTTCTTCTCTCTCTCTCTCTCTCTTTTTGTAAGCTCTGTAGCTTTATCCCAAATTGGGACGATATTTTCAGGGCTTGCAGATTACATTCTTATGAGCGAGTAGCTAACGTAGCTAAAGGGGCCAATGCTCGGGCTACCTCGGCTCGGGAGACGCATGCTAAACTCTGAGAGGAGGTGGGTCGCTTGAGCGAGCTTCACGAGCATGTGTTGGCTCGGGAGAGGGCTATCTGGGAGCAACAGATGGATCTGGTACGGGAGGAACTTGCAGTGGCCCGAGCAGAGACACAATCGTTAAGGGAGGAAGCCGAGTCCTCTCGTGCCCGAGCTGATGATCTCCAAGCTGCGGTATCCCTTCTTAAGACTGCTCAGGAGGACCAGATGACCAATTTTTTTAAAATCTCCTGAGTTTAAGATGATGCTGGCTAAGAAGGCCTTCCCGTACTTTGAACAAGGCTTCAACAAATGCCTAGAACAATTCGAGGAGGCGGGTTTGGTTCCAGATGACCAGGAAGATTTTTCAGATTTAGAGAAGGCAGCAGCTTCTCTCCCAGACGAGGAGGAGGAGTAGAACAAAGAACAGGATCCCAAATAAACCCAGTTTTTTTTTCGGCGCTCGGGTTCCAGGCACTTTGTAAATATCTTCTTTGTTAATGAGATCTCCCATCGCATTTGATAACAGCTTCTCCGATATTCCCCGAATTATCTCAAACTTTGTATTAACTCTGAATCCGATAATTTTCTTCTTCCAAGACAAAAATCTGCGGGCCCGATGCAACATTAATCTTTACTAAGATCGATAGACGACCTGAGTACGAGTTTCTGGACTTGGAAGGTAACCGGGGTGTGGCGCCCCAAATCTCGCCACGTAATCATGCAACATGTGACGTCATATGCATAAAATTTTTCTTTTCGACGACGTAATAATATAATGCATATACGACAAAAATAGTGCAATCACCACACAATCAACGTCAGTGCAGCAGAAACAGTATAATAAATACACACATACAAATCAAATAAGATAATAAGCTATACTGTCTCTATCTACTATCAACTACAGGACTCTTTGACTAGACACACCTAGTCCTTCACCACTATCCTGTCTCACGCATAGTCTTGTAACCTGCCCAACAGAAACAGCCCCCAAAGGGTGAGCATATACAACAATCATCATGGTAATACATAACAGTTATATTAACAACAACATAAGATATAACTGAAATGATAACAGAAATACCCCCTTCGTACGTGGCTGTCCTCCAGAAGGTCGTGGTGTAAACTGCTGAGGCTGTCGTCCTCCTCTCCCTGAGGATCTACCTCTATCACTCCTGGGATCTCATTGTCCCTCACGACTAGGACACTGTCTGGCTATGGCCCACACCACCACATTCAAAACAGGTGATCTCGGTCTGTGTACACTCTCTGATCAGATGAGGTCCTCCACAACGAAAACATCTCACTGCTCTGGACTCTCCTCTCTGCCCCTGAACAGACTGAGAACTACCCCCACGACTCTCAACACGTCGTGAATCAAATCGACGCTTCCCAAATGATGCTGAAGAAGAAGATGAACCCTTCTGATATTTAAAAGACTGTCCCTGAGGTCGCAATGAATCCCTAGTCGGCTCTGATAATCGTCCCTGAGCCCCATACTCCTGCATAACCAACTCAGCCATCTCAGCCCTCGTCACTGTATCCTCAAATGATACCGGGTTGTTTGATTGCACACGATCAAATAACTCTAACTTCAACCCTCTCAAGAAATGCCTCATCTTAGCATGAACATTCGTAGCAACATGTGGCACATATTTCAATAATGCAGAATACCGAGACTCATACTCCGCAACAGACATATTGCCCTGTCTCAAATCCTCGAATTCTCTCTCTTTCTTCTGTCTGGCTGCTATAGAAAAATATTTATCAAGAAAACGAGATCGGAACACATCCCAATCAACAGTACGGCCCTGAGCTCTCAATCCGGCCTCAGTCGTCTGCCACCACAACAGTACATTCCTCGAAAGTTGAAATGTAGCCAATCGTAACCAAGCAGACCTAGCACACGGAGCGGTCACAAATATCTGCTCTATCCTCTCAATCCACTCCTCTGCTCGCTCACCAGTCTCCGAACTATCAAATCTCTGCGGAAAATAACTGCTGAACTGTGCCAAAGTCAACTCACCAGGTAATAAAGGCTGATCTGCAGGTGTCTGTCCCATAGGAGGAGGTGGCAATGGATTCATCTGTCCAAACCCACTGTCAACCTCGTCCGTTTCTTCGCGTGGATGTACCTGTTCTCTAGCTGTCATCACTGGAAATCAAATTGTTAATAATAACATTTAACAATTACAATCCAGTAATCATCATCACACCTTTCGCACGAAAGCACACACAACTAAAGAACAATCAATCATACCAAGACCAACTCAAATGCACAGACACACACAAATAATATCGTCATCCAACTCCCTCATCACAAACCCAACTCCTAACCATCCCAGACATCTAACATATGCTCTGATACCACCAAATGTGGCGCCCCAAACCTCGCCACGTAATCATGCAACATGTGACGTCATATGCATAAAAAAATTTCTTTTCGACGACGTAATAATATAATGCATATACGACAAAAATAGTGCAATCACCACACTATCAACGTCAATGCAGCAGAAACAGTATAATAAATACACACATACAACTCAAATAAGACAATAAGCTATACTGTCTCTATCTACTATCAACTACAAGACTGTTTGACTAGACACACCTAGTCCTTCACCACTATCCTGTCTCACGCATGGTCTTGTAACCTGCCCAACAGAAACAGCCCCCAAAGGGTGAGCATATACAACAATCATCATCGTAATACATAACATTTATATTAACAACAACATAAAATATAACTGAAATCATAACAAAAATACCCCCTTTGCCGTTTCTGGACAATCAGCCAACAACAACCTCAACAACATCACAATGCAACAACATCGACGATACGTCGCACCCCAACACCGGCGACAGCAATATCGTCGAACGAACAACAACATCGACGATACGTCGCACCCCAACACCGGCGACAGCAATATCGTCGAACGAATAACAACATCCACGATACGTCGCACCCCAACACCGGCGACAGCAATATCGTTGAACGAACAACATCAACGTGACAACATCAACGAGACGTCTCCCAACAACGATAGTCAACAATATCAACAATAATAAACAACAACAAATGTAATATCAAATCACCCAATTCCGGTGATTCATCATCGTTCAACACAATAGTATTCATCAATACTAAACAATAACAACATATGCTCGTACGTCAACACGTACCTGATAATCGAGTATATATAAAATCTGGCTATTTCTTTGATCCCGAGGCTTGTGATGTATCTAAATAATTCAACGACAATATCAGATCATTCACCGTATCAATACAATAATAACAGCCTCAACATATAACATCAAATAGCCCAACAAAAATTAATTCAACAAAATATAAAACTCGATTATAAATTCTTATCGTTCAACAATTCAATATTCTGGTGTATTTAATTCACAATACTACCATCAAATACACCCTAATTAATTAACTTCAAATAATAGGCTATTTTACAACATCCGTCAAATTACGAAAACTTTATATCAACGTGTAGCCTATACTTCGTAGATTCCGAATATATAATCAGAATTAATAACAACTGACAAACAACTCTCCAATATCAATCCAACGATTAAAAATCCCTAATTATAATAAATTAAGAATAATTCAAAACAACAACAAAATAATCTTCTCTACTTCGTTAAAATCATACACTACTCAACAATTTTCAATTTCAGTATGATTTAACAATTTATCGGATTTATTCCAGAAATTGACGAATTTCAAACATCACCAAAACTATAAAATTTATACCTCAAATCGAAGACCTCGTGTCAACGATACCAGAACTGAAGTCGGTTCGTCGATTGGATAAACCGATAAATCGCACGATCGAAAAGAAAATTCAAAATCTATTTTCTCTCGGTTCTCAACTTTCTGTTGAAAATTTCTGGAATATGAATTTCATCACGTACGTATTCATATTTATCTTTTTCCTTTTTATTTTTTTAAATTATATTATATTATATTATTTTATTAATATAATATAATATAATATATAATATTTAACATTTTAACACCGGTATATCCTTTTGGATCAGTCAAACGATCAAATTTATCAAAACTCAAAACATGAAACTTCTATATCTTTGAGTTTTCTACGTCATATCCAAATTTCAAATCATTTGGACTTCATATGACCAAACTATATCATATTTCTCTCTTTAAAAATCATTAAATATTTAGTAATCTCAAATTACTAAATCAACAAATTGTGATATTTACTTCAGTCATTACATTTCTACCCCCTTAAATGAATTTCAACCCCGAAATTAATCAACAACAGTAATAACATGCATAAATAAAGATACGTCATACCATCAGAATAAGTAGGGGTAGAGCTCCCTCATATGCCGCTCTGTCTCCCAAGTGGCCTCTTCGACACCTCTATGCTCCCACTGTACCTTCACCATCGGTATAAGCTTACTACGAAGCTTTCGTTCAGATCGATCCAAAATACAAACTGGTCTCTCAACATAAGACACATCAAGATCTAACTGAACCTCAGAAATATCCAACACATGTGAGGGGTCTGGCTCATACTTCCGCAACATCGACACATGAAACACATCATGAATACCAGATAAAGATGGAGGCAGAGCCAATCGATAAGCCAAAGTGCCTATCCGCTGCAATATCTCATACGGGCCAACATACCTCGGTGCCAACTTTCTTTTCATACCAAATCGTACCGTGCCACGAAAAAGAGACACTTTCAAAAATACTCGATCGCAACTCTAAGGGTCTTCGTCTTTTATTTGCATAGGCGGCCTGTCTGTCTTGAGCTGCTTTCAATCGCTGCTGTATCAACTTTACTTTCTGTTGCATCTCATGAATCATATCAGGACCTGTGACTGCAGTTCGATCAACATCATCTCAGCATAACGGAGATCTACAACGTCTCCCATACAATGCCTCAAACGGAGCCATCTGAATACTACTCTGATAACTATTGTTATACGCAAACTCTACCAGTGGAATAGATGACTGCCAAACAGATTTAAAATCCATAACATAAGCACGCAACATATCCTCAAGTGTCTGAATAGTACGCTCAGTCTGACCATCTGTCTGAGGATGATAAGCTGTACTCAATCTCAACTCTGTCACCATCGCAGTCTGCAATCCTTCCCAAAAATGAGAAGTAAATCGAGGATCTCTATAAGATATAATAGACACTGGAATCCCATGCAACCGTACGATCTCTCGTATATACAACTGTGCCATCGTCAAGTACGCACTACTCATGCTATAGGGTATAAAATGTGCAACTTTCGTCAATCGATCAACAATCACCCAAATAGCATCAATAGTTCCAGTGCTTCTTGGCAAATGAGTCACAAAATCCATCGATATGTGCTCCCATTTCCAAGTCGGTACTTCTAAACTCCTCAATTCACCTCCCGGCCTTCTCCTCTCAGCTTTGATTTGTTGACAATTGAAACATCGCAAAATCAATCACATCACGTTTCATTCCTTTCCACCAAAACTGAGAGCGTAGATCCTTATACATCTTCTTGCCACCAGGGTGCATAGAATATCGACTACAATGTGCACGCCGCAACAGGCCCTGGCGCAACTCAGATATATCAGGAACTACCCATCTATCATTCATCCTCAAACTGCCATCATCAGCCACTCTAAAACGAGTATCTTGTTTCCGAGAAGCCAACTCCTTCCATCGCTGAACTCTCTCATCTGTCATCTGTGCATCACGAATACAACCATATATATCAGGTTCAGCTAATAAGGTAGATACCTGGATAGGAGTCGTCGAGATATCAAAATCATATCCCAAGGAACAACAAGACATCATCATAGCTGATAAGCGACCCACATCCTCTGCCGTACAACTCACTTTACGACTCAGTGCATCAGCTGTAAGATTGGCTCGACCAGGATGATATTCAATCTCACAATCATAATCCTTTAGCAAATCTAGCCACCGTCTCTGTCTCATATTCAACTCTGTCTGTGTAAACAGAAATCTCAAGCTCTTATGATCAGTATAAATCGTAAACGAGGTACCATATAAATAGTGTCGCCATATCTTCAAGGCAAAGATAATGGCTGCCAACTCCAAGTCATGCACAGGGTACCTTGTTTCGTGTGGTTTCAGCTGTTCGAGGCATATGCCACAACATGTCGATCCTGCATCAAAACACATCCCAAACCATGTAATGATGCATCAGTATAAACAACAGACCTCTCGTTTTCTGTAGGAATTGATAACACCGGTGCAATCGTGAGTCGGTGCTTCAACTCCTGAAAACTCCTTTCACATGCTTCAGACCACTGAAATCGCACACCTTTCTGAGTCAACTGTGTCAAAGGTCTAGCAATCTTTGAAAATCCCTCGATAAATCGACGATAATAACCTGCTAAACCCAAGAAACTACGGATCTCTGGTACAGATGTAGGTGTAGACCACTGTAACACGGCTTCGACCTTCGTTGGATCAACAGAAATCCCATCTCTCGATATAACATGACCCAAGAAGACCACTCGATCCAACCAAAACTCACACTTACTGAGTTTGGCATACAACTGTCTATCTCGCAACACCTGTAATACTGAACGCAAGTGCCCTGCATGCTCAGCCTCACTCCTGGAATATATCAATATATCATCAATGAACACAATAACAAATCGATCGAGATAAGGCTGAAATACCCTATTCATCAAACTCATGAACACAACTGGAGCATTCGTCAACCCAAACGGCATAACCAAAAACTCATAATGCCCATATCTAGTCCTGAATGCTGTCTTCTGAATATCCTCCTCTCTAACTCGTATCTGATGATATCCTGACCTCAAATCAATCTTCGAATATACCGAGGTTCCCTGTAACTGATCAAACAAATCATCAATACAAGGGAGAGGATATTTATTCTTAATCGTTACCGTATTCAGCTGTCGATAGTCAATACAAAGTCGCATCGTTCCATCTTTCTTTCTAACAAATAGTACTGGTGCACCCCAAGGCGATACACTAGGACGAATGTATCCCTTGTCCAGCAAGTCCTGCAACTGGGCTTTCCACTCTCTCAACTCTGCTGGTGCCATTCTGTAAGGAGTACGAGAAATAGGAGAAGTACCTGGCATCAACTCAATCCCAAACTCCACCTCACGAGCTGGTGGGAAGTCTGGAATCTCATCAGAAAATACATCAGTAAACTCAGCAACTACAGGTATCTCCTCTATTCCCACCTCCTTCTTCTTCTCTGTCACATCAACAGCATAAATAAGATAACCCTCAGGTCCATGCTCCAATAACAGAGACATCCGGATAGCAGATACCAATGGAACACGGGGACGAGAACCCTTCCCATAAATGTCCAACGCTCGTTCTCATCTGTATAAAAATATACTACTCGCTGATAACAATCAACAGTCGCACAATATCTCTTTAGCACATTAATTCCCACGATACAATCAAAATCGGTCATCTCCAGAATAATCATATCAGATCTCAACTCGTAGCCCTCATAAGAAATAATACCATCTGATATCATAGATACAACTGATATATCAACTCCAGAAGGTGTCGAAACAGAAAGAGGCATAGACAATGGAGACGAGCGCATATGATGCTCAACCACAAACCTCTTCGATATAAATGTATGCGAGGCACTAGTATCAATAAGAAAATAAGCAGGATAAGAACATAAATAACACTTACCCGCTATCATCTCCTCTCGTGTCTCCTCTGCCTGCTCCCGAGTCAAAGCATACACTTGTGTCTGAGGCGGACCAGCTCCCTGCGTACGTGGCTGTCCTCCAGAAGGTCGTGGTGTAAACTGCTGAGGCTGTCGTCCTCCTCTCCCTGAGGATCTACCTCTATCACTCCTGGGATCTCGTTGTCCCTCACGACTAGGACACTGTCTGGCTATGGCCCACACCACCACACTCAAAACAGGTGATCTCGGTCTGTGTACACTCTCTGATCAGATGAGGTCCTCCACAACGAAAACATCTCACTGCTCTGGACTCTCCTCTCTGCCCCTGAACAGACTGAGAACTACCCCCACGACTCTCAACACGTCGTGAATCAAATCGACGCTTCCCAAATGATGCTGAAGAAGAAGATGAACCCTTCTGATATTTAAAAGACTGTCCCTGAGGTCGCAATGAATCCCTAGTCGGCTCTGATAATCGTCCCTGAGCCCCATACTCCTGCATAACCAACTCAGCCATCTCAGCCCTCGTCACTGTATCCTCAAATGATACCGGGTTGTTTGATTGCACACGATCAAATAACTCTAACTTCAACCCTCTCAAGAAATGCCTCATCTTAGCATGAACATTCGTAGCAACATGTGGCACATATTTCAATAATGCAGAATACCGAGACTCATACTCCGCAACAGACATATTGCCCTGTCTCAAATCCTCGAATTCTCTCTCTTTCTTCTGTCTGGCTGCTATAGAAAAATATTTATCAAGAAAACGAGATCGGAACACATCCCAATCAACAGTACGGCCCTGAGCTCTCAATCCGGCCTCAGTCGTCTGCCACCACAACAGTACATTCCTCGAAAGTTGAAATGTAGCCAATCGTAACCAAGCAGACCTAGCACACGGAGCGGTCACAAATATCTGCTCTATCCTCTCAATCCACTCCTCTGCTCGCTCACCAGTCTCCGAACTATCAAATCTCTGCGGAAAATAACTGCTGAACTGTGCCAAAGTCAACTCACCAGGTAATAAAGGCTGATCTGCAGGTGTCTGTCCCATAGGAGGAGGTGGCAATGGATTCATCTGTCCAAACCCACTGTCAACCTCGTCCGTTTCTTCGCGTGGATGTACCTGTTCTCTAGCTGTCATCACTGGAAATCAAATTGTTAATAATAACATTTAACAATTACAATCCAGTAATCATCATCACACCTTTCGCACGAAAGCACACACAACTAAAGAACAATCAATCATACCAAGACCAACTCAAATGCACAGACACACACAAATAATATCGTCATCCAACTCCCTCATCACAAACCCAACTCCTAACCATCCCAGACATCTAACATATGCTCTGATACCACCAAATGTGGCGCCCCAAACCTCGCCACGTAATCATGCAACATGTGACGTCATATGCATAAAAAAATTTCTTTTCGACGACGTAATAATATAATGCATATACGACAAAAATAGTGCAATCACCACACTATCAACGTCAATGCAGCAGAAACAGTATAATAAATACACACATACAACTCAAATAAGACAATAAGCTATACTGTCTCTATCTACTATCAACTACAAGACTGTTTGACTAGACACACCTAGTCCTTCACCACTATCCTGTCTCACGCATGGTCTTGTAACCTGCCCAACAGAAACAGCCCCCAAAGGGTGAGCATATACAACAATCATCATCGTAATACATAACATTTATATTAACAACAACATAAAATATAACTGAAATCATAACAAAAATACCCCCTTTGCCGTTTCTGGACAATCAGCCAACAACAACCTCAACAACATCACAATGCAACAACATCGACGATACGTCGCACCCCAACACCGGCGACAGCAATATCGTCGAACGAACAACAACATCGACGATACGTCGCACCCCAACACCGGCGACAGCAATATCGTCGAACGAATAACAACATCCACGATACGTCGCACCCCAACACCGGCGACAGCAATATCGTTGAACGAACAACATCAACGTGACAACATCAACGAGACGTCTCCCAACAACGATAGTCAACAATATCAACAATAATAAACAACAACAAATGTAATATCAAATCACCCAATTCCGGTGATTCATCATCGTTCAACACAATAGTATTCATCAATACTAAACAATAACAACATATGCTCGTACGTCAACACGTACCTGATAATCGAGTATATATAAAATCTGGCTATTTCTTTGATCCCGAGGCTTGTGATGTATCTAAATAATTCAACGACAATATCAGATCATTCACCTTATCAACACAATAATAACAGCATCAACATATAACATCAAATAGCCCAACAAAAATTAATTCAACAAAATATAAAACTCGATTATAAATTCTTATCGTTCAACAATTCAATATTCTGGTGTATTTAATTCACAATACTACCATCAAATACACCCTAATTAATTAACTTCAAATAATAGGCTATTTTACAACATCCGTCAAATTACGAAAACTTTATATCAACGTGTAGCCTATACTTCGTAGATTCCGAATATATAATCAGAATTAATAACAACTGACAAACAACTCTCCAATCTCAATCCAACGATTAAAAATCCCTAATTATAATAAATTAAGAATAATTCAAAACAACAACAAAATAATCTTCTCTACTTCGTTAAAATCATACACTACTCAACAATCTTCAATTTCAGTATGATTTAACAATTTATCGGATTTATTCCAGAAATTGACGAATTTCAAACATCACCAAAACTATAAAATTTATACCTCAAATCGAAGACCTCGTGTCAAGATCCCAGAACTGAAGTCGGTTCGTCGATTGGATAAACCGATAAATCGCACGATCGAAAAGAAAATTCAAAATCTATTTTCTCTCGGTTCTCAACTTTCTGTTGAAAATTTCTGGAATATGAATTTCATCACGTACGTATTCATATTTATCTTTTTATTTTTTATTTTTTTTATTTTTTTTAAATTATATTATATTATATTAATAAAATAATATAATATAATATAATATATAATATTTAACATTTTAACACCGGTATATCCTTTTGGATCAGTCAAACGATCAAATTTTTCAAAACTCAAAACATGAAACTTCTATATCTTTGAGTTTTCTATGTCATATCCAAATTTCAAATCATTTGGACTTAATATGACCAAACTATATCATATATCTCTCTTTAAAAATCATTAAATATTTAGTAATCTCAAATTACTAAATCAACAAATTGTGATATTTACTTCAGGCATTACACGGGGTACAGGTCCGTCGGGCAAGGGTACGGTTTCCTAGGCTTGAAAGTATATCAGGGGTACGGGTCCACCGGACCAGGGTACGGGTCCCTGAGCTTTGTAGGGTACGGGTCCCTGAGCTTAGTAAATAACCAGGGTGCGGAGCCTCGGGCCAAGGTACGGGTCCTTGGACTTAGTAAATAACCAGGGTGTGGAGCCCCGGGCCAAGGTACGAGTCCTTGGACTTAGTAACCAATTTCCTGAATCCATTTCTTTATTTGATGAAGAAGCAATAAATACATGTGCTTTTAAACATAATATTTCTTTAAATGAAAAGCATTCCACGGCCTCTTGAGGGTATGCCCCTGAGAGTCTTCGAGGTAATAAGCTGATCCTGAGCTGACTCTTCGAATTATTTTGAAGGGTCCATCCCACTGGGCTTCTAACTTCCCCACATCACTCACTGGTTTGACCTTTTTCATGACCAAGTCTCCTATATGAAAGTCTCGTGCTCGTACATGCTTATTTTAAGATTTCATTACCCTGCTGCGATAAGCTTCCATCCGGATGGCTGCTCTATCTCTCTTCTCTTCAATCAGATCAAGTTCAAGGGTCCGGGATAGGTCATTGTTGCTCGAGTAAGATTCTACCCGAGTGGAAGATTGCCCGATCTCCACCGGCAAGACTGCTTCTGAACCATAGACAAGGCCATACAGGGTTTCCTGAGTGGATGATCGAGGTGTAGTTTGATAATCCCATAAGACACTCGGTAATTCTTCTACCCAATTTTTTCATTTCCCATAGAGTCGAGCTTTTAAGGCTTGCACAATGATCCTGTTAGTCACTTCAGTCTGGCCATTAGCTTGAGGGTAGGCTACTGAGGTGAAAGATTGCATAATCTTCGTTTCTTGACACCAGGAGGTGATCTTTTTTCCTTGGAATTGTCTCCCGTTATATAAAATTAATTTCCTCGGGATGCCATATCTGCAAACAATGCTCTTCCACAAGAATTTCATGATCTCATCTGCAGTGATCTTAGCTAATGGCTCTGCCTCTACCCACTTGGAAAAATAATCCACAACCACTAGGAGGAATTTTTTCTGGGCACGAGCTATGGGGAAGGGACCCACAATATCCAAACCCGATTGGTCAAAAGGACATGATGCAGAGATTGGTTGCATATTTGCGGTCGGGCGATGGTGAAAATTAGAATGATGTTGACAACCCTGAAATTTTTGGAAGAATTGAGCAGCATCCTGGCTCATTCGAGGCCACCAGAATCCAGCCAAAATAGCTTTCCGAGACAGAGCCATTCCACCAAGGTGTTCCCCACAGCATCCCTCGTGTATTTCTCGGAGAACATGCTCTGTCTCTTATTCTAAAAAGCACTTGAGTAATGGGCCCTAAAAGGATCGCCTGTACAAAACATTGTTCAAAAAGACGAATCTAGGCACCTGTTTTTTAATTTTTATAGCCTGTGCTCGATCTTCTGGGAGCTTATCATGTCTTAGGTATTCCATGATAGGAGTCATCCATGAGTTTTTCTGGTCCGGGGGTGTTTCTGCTTCAATAGAGAGCACTAGTTGGGTAAAACAGAGAACCTCCCGGGTACTTATTTCTGTCATGGAAGCAGCCAGTTTGGCTAAAATATCGGCCTCTGCATTTTCTTCTCGGGGAATTTGCTCGATACTCCAGTCTGTCAAGGACGACGCTTGAGCAGTGATAATCTTTAAATACTTGAGCATTTTTTCGTTCTTGACCTCGTACGCTCCCTTAATCTGTTGGGTAGCCAATTGGGAGTCAGAATAGATAATGACTCGGGAAGCCCCAACTTCCCGGGTAGCTCGTAACCCTGCAAAAACGGCTTCGTATTCTGCTTCGTTATTTGTGACCCTAGAGTCAATCCTCAAAGCCAGTTTGATTTTTTCTTCTAATGGGGAGATCAAGACGACCCCCACTCCACACCCTGACAGGTTTGATGCGCCATCAACAAACACCCTCCATACCTCTTCTTCAGCCGGTTGAATCATCTATATTAAGAAATCCGTTAATGCCTGTGCTTTTATTGCAGCTCGGGGTTTGTATTCAATGTCGTATTCCCCGAGCTCCACAGTCCATTTTACCATTCTCCCGGAGATTTCAGCGTGAGTCATGATTCTCCCAAGGGGAGAGTTGGTGAGGACTGTAATAGGGTGCGAGAGAAAATACGGCCTCAACTTTCAAGCGGTCATTACCAGGGCTAGTGCTATCTTCTCCAACTCGCTGTTCTTCAATTCTGCTCCTCGAAGGGCGTGACTAACATAATATATGGGCTTCTGATCGGTTCCTTCTTCTTTGATGAGTACGGAACTAACAGCGAATTCAGTCGCGGAGAGATAGACCCATAATTTTTCCCCGGGCTCAGGCTTGGACAGAATAGGTAAATTGGCCAGGTGTTTCTTCAGATCCTGAAAAGCCTGTTCACATTTGTCGTCCCAGCCAAATTTCTGCGCTTTCCTTAGGACCTGGAAGAATGGATAACTCCGATGGGCCGACCGAGAAATGAAGCGTGACAGGGCAGCAATTCTCCCAGTTAATTTTTGCACATCTCGAGCAGATTGAGGAGAAGGCATATCCATTACTGCTTTGATTTTCTCAGGATTAACCTCGATTCCCCTGTCTGTTACCAAAAATCCCAAAAATTTACCATTCTTGACCCCGAATACACACTTGCTCGGGTTGAGCTTTATTCCGTATTGTTTCAAAGTAGTGAAAGTTTCAGCCAAATCATCAATGACGTGAGAGCCTTCCTGAGTTTTGATTAGAATGTCGTCCACATACACCTCCACATTCCGACCTATTTGCTTTTGGAAGACAAGATTCATGAGGCGCTGGTACGTAGCCCCCGCATTTTTTAATCCAAAAGGCATAACAACATAGCAAAATGTGCCCCCGGTGGTAATAAAGCTGTCTTTATCCTGATCCTCCAAAGCTAGAGGGATTTGGTGATACCCTTGATATGCATCCAGAAAGCTCAATAACTCACATCCAGAAGTGGAGTCTACCAGCTGGTCAATCCGGGGGAGTGGATAACAATCTTTTGGGCAAGCTTTGTTTAAATCCCTGAAATCAACGCACATTCTCCATTTTCCTGCTGATTTTGGGACGAGAACCACGTTTGACTGCCAGGTAGGGAATTGGACTTCCCTGATATGCCCGGCCCTTAGCAACTCCCCCACTTGCTCTTCGATTATTTTATCCTTTTCGGGGCCGAAATGTCTCTTCTTTTGCTTCACGAGCCGGGATCCCGGAAGGACGTTTAATTTATGCTTGGCCACTTGGGGCGAGATCCCGGACAATTCTTGCTGTGACCAGGAAAAAACATTGATGTTAGTTTTTAAACATTGCAAGAGATTTACTCGAGTGGTCGTGCAGATGTCTCAGGCCACCCGGACGTTCTTTCCTGGCTCAATTTCCACCACTTCCTGTTCTTCCTCAGCCACAAAGTGCACTTCTCTTTCCTGGGTCTCCTCCTGACGTTCTTTCTCCTTCCCTTCCCTTTTTGCCTTCTTTTGATCTATCCTGACTGCCTCCCCATAACACCTTTGAGAAGAGGGTTGATCTCCTTTAACTTCTCCAACCTGTCCTCGTACTGGGAATTTGATTTTTTGGAGATAGGTCGAAGCCACGGCTTTCATCTCATTCATGGCCGGCCTTCCCAATATGATATTGTACGAAGATGGGGCATCCACTACTATAAAAGCAGTCATCACAGTCTTTCTTAAATCTCCGGTACCCAGGGTCAAGGGTAGAGTGATTTCTCCCTCCGGATATATAGTGTGCCCAGCGAAACCAAATAAGGCAGTCTCAACCACATCTAGATGATACTCCTGTAGATCCATTTGGACCAAAGCTTCCTTAAAGATGACATTGACCGAGCTGCCATTGTCAACAAATATTCTCAACACATCGTAATTAGCCACTCGGGCTTGAATGACCAGAGCGTCATTGTGAGGTAGGCTCACGCCTCTGAGATCCTCTGGTCCAAAGCTTATAACCGGTTCATCCCTCCTCTTTCCATCAACCTCCAAACATTCCCTCCTACTCTTGGCCTTCCTGGCCCGGTTGGAATTGTCATCGGTAGATCCTCCCGAAATCATCTTGATCAGTCCTCGGCTTGGGGAGGGGTCCTTTCTTTCTGCCGGCTTGATTCTTTCCTCCCGAGTACTCGCTTCTCCCTTCCTATTTCCGCTTGGGATGTTCACTGTCTTCGGGGGGATATTAGGTCTAGGACGTCTAGACAACCAGGGTGGCTGTCTAGACTTATCTCGTGGAGGATGAGGTGCTGACATAGGACGCCTATTGGAATTCTCCCCAGGATCCGACACTCATTGGTGTTGTGGGAACAATCTTTATGGAGGGTACAATACCCTTTTGGTTCTGGCCTTGATGTCCTCGCTACAGAATTGGGAGGAGGGGCTTCATCTGACCTGCATTCTTGAATATCCCTGTCCCGGGCAACTCTCAAAGGTACATGGGAGAAACGCCCCGAGCCGTTCTTCTTGGGGGCTCTTTCTTCGATTTTGACAGCCCGATCTCCTCTTGCTCTCTTCAAGGCCTCTCTTTTATGGTTTTGCGCTTCTTCCATATTAATGTACTTCTCCGCTCGAGATAAGAGATCTTCGAAATTCTCGGGCAGTTTTTTGGTCAAGGATCGGAAAGAATCCCCTTCCCATAGCCCTTGCATAAACGCTATGGTCTTCGTCTCGTGTGCACAGGTCGGCACATCCAGGGCCACCCGGTTGAACCTTTTAGATATGCCCTCAGGGTTTCATCTTGCCTCTGCTTCACCTCAAACAAACTGAAATCAGTCTTCTTGTACTTCTTGCTGCTGCTAAATTGATGCAAGAATACCTTTTGGAAGTCTTCAAAGCAATGGATGCTTTGTGGTGCCAACCCTTCAAACCAACTTTGTGCAGAATCGACCAGGGTGGTGAGGAACACCTTATATTTAATTTGGTCCTCATAACAATGTAACATGGCCATATTTTTGAAACGAGCGAGGTGCTCCTCAGGATCAGAACTCCCATCGTAGTCCTTGATTTTTGCCGACTTAAAATGCCCGGGAAGTGGTTCCCGAACAATGATGTTAGAAAATGGGCAACCCTTAACAACGGGAACACTGCCCTTAGAACCAACTTGCCCTTCTCACACTTTTACTTTCTTCCTCAACTCCTCCAATTCTTCCGCAACAGTGGGAGACTTCGAACCTGCGCTTGACTCTCTTTCCTCTTCCCTTCTCTCTTCCTCTTGCAGCTACTCACGCTGCTGCTCGGGATGACTGGCCTGGTGAGAGGTGGCCTTCTTTGCTGTAGCCATCTTAACAGAGTCAGTTATAATCTTTTGCAATTCCTCGGGAGTTAGATGAATAGTGGGCTGAGGACCATTAGGGGGAGGACCGCCTGCACCAGAAGGACGAGTATTGTTCTCCTCCTGAACTCGAGAAGTGTCTTGGTTGGCTGTCCTTCTGGTAGGAGCCATATCAACGCCTTAGAACTCAGAATTTCCGACAGACGGCGCCAATGATGTAACCCGGGCTAAACGGATGAGTCGGGTCGGGAACTTTGCCGGGTAAACTATCAAAATATCGAAGGAAATATGAGTTAGACGCCGAACTTGGATTGTGACTTCTTGAGCTCCTTGGGAGATCTGCGAACAAGAAAATAACTACGTGAATGGGCGCCGGAGGGGTGTACGGCGTGGCCACTCCGATGCTTAAGTCAGCAGGGTACTCAAGCAATAAAACCAATGTAGCCGAGTGAAGGCTGTGATGATTGGTGTGTGGTAAATGAGAGTATTAAATGTTAGTTAATATCTGAATAGATAGTAAATGCGAATAAAGGACCTGGTATTTATAATAGGAGAAGTAATGATGACCTCGTTCTTCGTGTGAGAGCATTAATTATAATAGGGTGGCTGATTATACCCTATTGTTCTGACATGTCAAATCGCACACTTGTCAAATCTAGGCCACTTGATTTATTGACAACTTGTAATAATGTCAGAGATAGATCGGCTATAAACACTGTTTTATCGGCGGCATTAAATGCTTCACTCATATCGAGGTGGTCAGGGTGAGGTATTTCCCGGGATTTCTCATAAGAGCATAAGTGCATAACGTCTCGGGGAGATTATGTTTCGGGTGCTCACATGGCCTGGCCTCTGAATGATCGATCTTTTCGTGGGTTCCTCCAGCCATCCTCTCATTATCCCAGGTAATTTCATGACTCGGGTATTGATCCGTCCAATCATTTTATCGCTATAGTTAGAACCTTTTATTTTCCTGACCGAGCATTAACCGTGGATATACTCCATGGCCGGTGAAGTCCCAGGGCTTATCTATGACCCGGGATATCTCGGGGCATCATCACCGACGATAGATCCACCTCGTTAAAACCTTTTCAGGACAAACCCAGTAGGACAAAATCCTAGCGAAGGAAAAAAGAGTACGTCATCTCTCGCTAATTGTCAATTGCCTCATTCAAAACCTTGTCATGAAAAGCCACATGAGAAAAATAATGGCGAGGAAAAAAGAGTACAACCTATTGCAAGCATTACTTGAAATAATCAACTTTTCATATTCTGATCTTGTATACTAATTTGCCAAAAGTTGATATATGTGATAACTTTGTAAAAAAATCGCTCATATTATCTTCAGTTGTTGCTAATCTCTTTATGTAAATCCATAGTATGTTTGAGATTGTGAAGAAAACAAGACATATTCCTTACTGGTTGTCATTGTCTTCGAGTTGGAGAAAAGATGTATATGTTCATTTCATAATACTTGAGATAGATTTCAAAAGTATTCATTTAGATTCTGTTTTCTTCCATAAATGCTGGAAACATTGTTTTATAAGAATGACGAATGAGATTTTGTCATAAAAATCTCACTGCTCATAATATTTGATCATAAGATTCAAATTATTTTATACATATTTTCCATCTCTCTAATAATTCACTGTGGTACATTTGTCGCACAACTATTAACTTTAAACACAAAGTTTTGGCTCCAAACCAAAAAACAGAAATGAAAGCATTCATTATAATCACTTGGCATAATATTGTCATAACATCCAGAAATATGTCGCATTTATTCTCAAAATAAATAGTTTTAATAGTTGATTTGAGGCAAAATAAATAAACTAAACCAACATATTTATAATCAGAAAAATGATATGCTTATTCTTTTTTTAATCAAGCTTATCTTGATTATATATTCTAGAAATTTTTCGCAATAAGCATTTTTGCAACTTTAAGTTGCGATTTGTGAACCCATGTTTATCATTGCTTATTCATTCTAGATAATATGGGGATTTTATGCCAATTTGAGCTAATAATAGTGCTATCAAAATTTAGTAAGCTAGAAAATAAAAATTCGTAAAATCTTAGAACCGTCTGAATCTTTGACTAAAAAAATCTTTAGATTTATCGATCCAAAAACTTTTGGTTCCCTCATTAACATATTTGTGCGCTATCAATAGTTTGTTAACTATTTCTATAATTTGTATACTCAAGTCAATCGATTATGCCAAACTATGAAACATTTGTATCAATGACACTGTTATAGGTATAAAAACCCCTGGTTTACAATACCAATATGAGTGGGTCTCATGTGAGACCGTAGCATGGATCAAAATATGTGAGACGGGTCAACTCTACCCATATTCACAATAAAAAGTAATACTCTTAGCATAAAAAGTAATATTTTTTCATGGGTGACCCAAATAAGAGATCCGTCTCACAGATACGACCCGTGAGATCGTCTCACACAAGTTTTAGCCTACCAATATATCTTTTGGTTTACTATTAAGGTTATGCAAAGTACAATAATAATATTATTCTTTTCCCCTATTTTTTTTGTAAGGAACAATGTATATTACTTCTTTGGAACACTATAGCTCTTCTATAGTCATTGATTTGTAATATCATATTTTTATCAAATCAATATTGACATTAGATTCACAAATCAATTTACTTCAATATTTATCACTATTTTATTGTGTCAAGCATATCATCTTTTTTTCCATTGTCAATCAAATGATCTTCTAAATCCCTAATACATTCATATTAACATACGATGCAAATATAATTTGGGTAGAAATCATCGGCTTCCACAAATTTTATAGCGGTCTTTATATATATATATATATATATATATATATATATATATATATATATCAATAAAATCCATTTACGTACTTCAGGTACGATATCGTATAAATAGCGATATGAAAGACCGATGTACATTTAGTACAATACTTGATTAAGACATGTATCCCAATATTTTTTTGTCAATCTTATAATTCATATATCACTTCAAATGAGGTAATATATTCTTCGTCTTTGAAGAATTACTCAACCATAGTGTATCAACTACTTCATTGACACTCTCACATTCGCTTTAGAGAATGAATCACGTTAATTATATAATTTTCAATATTTGTTTATCTTTATTTTATTTTGAATCAAGAAATATTATAATTAAAATATTTATTCATTATTTTGAAAGAATTAAAATTGTGAAATTGGACGTATCTTTTCAAATTCTTACGCATATCAAATAGGTAATTTACCTTCAACAATACCATTCAATATATCATGAATGTCATTTCATATTGAATTTTTGTTCTTACCTTTGCCAAAAATATAAGACAATAACATTTAATAAAATACTTTATCATTCATTGGCACTTTAAAATAAAGACTATTTTTAATAATTTTTTTTTTCAAACTATTCAAAATTTATATCCACACTCAAAATATAATCAAAATTCAGGAAATAAAGATTAACAACTCAAGATGTTCTTAAATTAAAAAAATCCTAATAGAAAAATTATCAAAAATTGCATAATAAATTAATGTAATATTCCATGCAATATAGTGATAGAATAAATTTACAAAATTTATAAATTATTTATGTCACAAAATAATTTATGTGAATCAAAATAAATACATGCTAGAATTTTTCAAAATATAGTTGAATCTATTAATTCCCTATAAAAACTCAAGGCATTTAGGGAATAATAAGAAAACCAAAATATAAATAAAAATAAATTAGTTTAATAATTAAATAAATAAAATGACTCAAAATCGTCATAAATCACATGTTATCATCGTACGCTACTTTCATGTTCGTTTTTCAATATAGACGATGATATCAATTTATTGGGTTTATCATTTATTTTCTTTTTCGGTTGATGAAGTTTCGATCTCATGATCTCGAATTCATAATTTTTATTCAATAGCATGTGCAGTTCACCATTGAACATCAAGTCACTATTAACAAAAAATAGTGAAAATAACAGATCATGCTTCTTCTAGAAAATGAATAAAAAATATATGTTTTGAATCGTTATCAAGCCAATATCCTTTGATACATCTTATATATTTGATCATATTCTTTAAGTGTGTGTTTGGTTGGGTGGATCAAACAAGGTTAGATAAATAATAATCAAACATTTATATAATGTTTGGTTAAAATTTTAAAATACTTTAATAATCACTTTGACCCGGTTTAATACTCAATTTTATGGATAATTATATGATTATTAATCTAATAAAACAAGTGGGATAATCATAGACGTGATTTTTACATGTTTTATTGCATTTGTTTGTGTGTGGTTGCATCGTGCATGCGTTCATTTCATTTACATTTTGTTCACTTTAGAGTAAACATTTGCATTTGATCATGTCTCAGTTGTGTGTGACAAATTTGTAGGAAAAATGACCGGAAAATCGAACATGGAGCAAAGTGCGCAAGTCAAGAAGAAAATGGAGGAAAAAAGGCCGGCGCCCGAGTGGTGAATTATAACGCTCGGGTGCGAGAGGTGATCCGAGCTGTAGAGTTACAGAAGACTCGGCGCTTGGGCGGTAATATTCCACCGCTCGAGCGCGAGAAGTGCTTTCCAAGAAGTATTTTATAGAAGACTCGACGTTCGGGAGGTAATATTCTACCGCCCGAGCGCGACGGCCGCATGTCCCAAGAAAAATTACAGAAGGTTTGGCGCTCGAGCGGTAATATTCTACCGCCCGAGTGCCACTTATTTTTGGGAAGATTTCTTGTCTGATTCCTTACCTTATTTTTGGGAGAGGGATGATATGAAAAGGTAGAAGGGACGTTTTGGAGTGATATTCAGACATATTTCACAGCGGCCACAAGGGAGAGAGAACTTTTGCGCTTGGAGTTGAAGATTCAAAGATTCCGGGCGTCGTTCCTCGCATTTTCGTCACCCATAGCATTTCTAATCTAGTTTTTATCATTCAAACATTGTTTTGTTTATTCTAACATGAATTCGAGTAGCTAAACTTTAATATTTGTTGGGATTTAAGGGGATCCTACCCCGAACTTTGATTTGAATTAATTTATATTTCGATTGTTGCGTTATTCTTGATTATACTATTGTTTTATCGTGTTGTTAAAGTGTAGCTAACTTTAATAACGATTTTATATTGCGGGTGAGTTCGAGAGAATAACTTGTGATAGGAACGAGTAGTATAATCTGTGGATCTACAATTTTCATAGAGATATGAAATTGGATACGCGCGATAGTCATAGTCCTAAGGGTCGAAAACTAGGGGATTTCATAAATCGACATGCAATTCACTCTTGATAAATAATTAAAGACATTTAATTGCTTCATTGAGTAGAATTAGTTTGACATAGCTCGAGAGAGTATGCTCAATTGAATAGGAAATCATGTCGGAAGTATATAATCATTATCGAACGAATTAATTAATTAACGAGGGATAGGTGAACCGATATTCCCAACAAATTCATTTCTCATTGAATTTTTATTCAACCATTTTAGATATTAGATATCATTAATCAATTCTTGAATAAGTTTATTTGCATGTTTATTTGATCATAGTAGTAATAAAACAACCAATCAATTTTTCGTTGCTAAAGATTAATAACTGAAAGTAATAATTGTTAAACACAGTCTCCAGTGGAACAATACTCGTATTCATGTACATTATACTATTACTTGACATCGTGCACTTGCTATTAATTTTTGAGCAGACAAAATCATATTTTTATTGAGGATTCCACAGTGCAAGTTTTGCTCGATCAAGTTTTTGGCGCCGTTGCCGGGGACTGTTAATTCACAATTTTATTATTAGTTATTTTCTTTAGCATTGTTTCATTTTATTAAATTAACACTCCATATTCTGTTACAAATATCTCGTCCAGTGCATGCCAAAGTCACTTGACGTGGAGCTTGAGCAGTTCGACCCTGAAATTGAAAGAACTTTCCGTAGGAGAAGACAGCAGCTGAGACTGAAAGAACTGACGGAGAGGCACGAAAACGATCGTGAGGAGGAACATCGTGAAGATAGCCATGTTGAGATTCCACGCCGCATACCAATGCTGGAGTGTGCCCAAACCTCTTTGGATGGAGCACTCCACAGCATTGTGAGGCCTATTGTGCGGGCAAACCACTTCGAATTCAAACCAGCTATAATTCAGATGATTCATAACACAGTACAGTTTGGAGGATCTGCAGTAGATGACCCAAACAAGTACATCACAGATTTTCTCGAAATTTGCGATGCTTTTAAATTTAACGGAGTTTCTGATGATGCGGTTAGATTGCGTTTATTTCCTTTCTCATTACGTGATAAAGCTAAAGCATGGTTGAATTGTTTGCCTGTAGGTTCTATCACCACATGGGAGGACATGGCGAAAGCGTTTCTCATTTAATACTTTCCTCCATCTAAGACCATGAAGCTGCGGGCAGACATAACCACTTTTGCTCAGTTCGAGCATGAATCTTTATATGAGGCGTGGGAGCGATTCATGGATCTATTACGAAGATGCCCTCATCACGAACTGCCACTTGGGTTAGTTGTTCAAACCTTTTACTATGGCTTGCGTACTCCTAATCGTACTATGACAGATGCTGCTGCATGTGGAAACCTATTGAGGAAGACTGCTGAAGAGGGATATGAGCTGTTGGATGAGATGGCTTCTAGCAGCTATCATCCTCAATCTGAAAGGAACAACCAGCGGAGGAGTGCAGGAGTCCACCAGGTAACTGACCTTTCTGCTATTACTGCACAACTTGATGTTTTGAACAGGAAACTAGATGGCTTGAACATGGGTGGCACAGCTATGCGTTTTCAAGAGATATTTTGTGAAAAATGCGGAGGAGAACATTATGTTAAGGACTTTCAAGATGGAAATCCCTTTTATGTGCAAGAAGGGGCACCAGTGAATCAAGTGTGAGTCCAAAACCGTTCAAGGAATGATTCGTACTCCAACACATATAATCCTGGATGGAGGCAACATCCCAACTTCTCTTGGGGTGGTCAAAACAGCCAGAATCGACCACAAGGAGGACAACCATATGGGAAACAACCGATGCACAGATCTGATCCTCCTAGAGAAGATAAGTCCAATTTGGAGCAGATGATGTCTAAGTTCATCTCATCTACCGAAACTAGACTCCGCAACCAAGATGCTTCGATAAAGGGGCTAGAAAATCAGATTGGACAGTTAGCAAAGATGATAGCAAGTAGAGAGCCGGGCACCTTGCTAAGTAACACCGAGACCAATCCAAAAGAGCAAGTGAAGGCCATTGAGTTGAAGAGTGGAACAATTTTAGAGTTGAGAGAAAAAGAAAAAAATCAAGTGCCAGATGAATTGACTGAGACATCAAAAGGTAAGTCTTCTAACTCTACACCAGCACCCACTGCACAATCTAAAATTGTTATTCCTCCACCTTTTCCTGCAGCAATAAAAAAGGAAAAACTTGATGCACAATTCGGTAAGTTTCTTGAGGTATTCAAAAAATTGCATATCCATATTCCTTTTGCCGATGCTTTGATGCAAATGCCTAGTTATGCTAAATTTTTGAAAGATATATTATCTAACAAGAGGAAGTTGGAGGATCACATGACGGTGAACTTAACGGAAAATTGCTCTTCTTTGGTGCAAAAAAAAAAATCCCACCGAAATTAAAAGATCCAGGGAGTTTTTCTATTCCTTGCATGATTGGTGATGTTTTTCATAAGCCTTTATGTGATCTTGGTGCAAGTATTAATCTTATGCCCTTATCTGTATTTAGGAAGCTCGGATTAGGAGAACCTAAACCAACACGGATGTCCTTGCAACTAGCAAATAGATCTGTCAAATACCCGCGAGGGGTCATAGAGGACGTCTTGGTAAAGGTGGACAAATTCATATTTCCTGCAGATTTTGTGGTACTTGATATGGAGGAGGATGTGGAGATGCCTTTGATTTTGGGGAGACCGTTCCTTGCGACTGGCAAGGCCCTGATTGATGTTCAAGAAGGGAAGTTGAGATTGAGAGTGGGCGAGGAAGAGATTACTTTTGATGTTTTTAATGCACTTAAGCACACACTGCATTCTGATAGTTGTTATAGAATTGATGCTTTTGATGCTCTTGTGTCTAACTATGTGCAGGATGCTCTTAGGGTCCTTTGGAGGCCACTCTCATTACTGAACTGAGAGAAGATGACTTGGACGAAGAGAAAGCCGAAATAGTGGCATACTTCAATGCCAACCAGCCATGGAAGAGGCCAATAAAGATGAGACTAGAGGACTTAGGAGATCGAAGAGATTTGATCCCTCAGAAGTCAAGCCTGGAGGAGCCACCGATGCTTGAGCTCAAACCATTGCCTCCACACCTAAAGTACGTATACTTAGGTGAGAATAACACTTTACCTCTCATTATTTCTGCTGCTTTGACAGATGTGATGGAGGACAAATTGTTGGAAGTTTTGAAAGCGCACAAGAGTGCTTTTGCGTGGTGGGATTACTGTGATCACAAATGAAAAAAATGAATTAATACCCACTAGGACAGTTACGGGGTGGCGAGTGTGTATTGTCTATAGGAAGTTGAATGATGCCACCCGTAAGGACCACTTTCCCCTTCCTTTTATCGATCAAATGTTGGAGAGACTGTTTTCTCGATGGGTATTCGGGGTATAATCAAATCACTATAGCACCTGAGCACCAAGAGAAAACCATTTTCACTTGTCCTTATGGAACTTTTGCTTTCCATCGTATGCCTTTTGGCCTTTGTAATGCCCCTGCTACATTTCAACGTTGCATGACTGCTATATTCCATGATATGATTGAAACTTTTCTCGAAATATTTATGGATGATTTTTCTATCTTTGGTGCAATGTTTGATGAGTGTTTGCAGAATTTGAGAACCGTGTTGAAGAGGTGCGAGGAGACGAAACTGGTGCTTAATTGGGAGAAATGCCACTTCATGGTACAAGAGAGAATTGTGTTAGGGCACAAGGTTTCGGAACAAGGGATTGAGGTGGACAAAGCTAAAATAGAAGTCATAAAGAACCTACCACCATCAGCCTGATCAGTAAAGAGAGTTAGAAATTTTCTAGGACATGCCGGTTTTTATAGGCGATTTATCAAAGATTTTTCAAAAATTGCCAAACCTCTATCTTCCTTAATTATGAAAGATGTACCTTTTGATTTTAATGATGATTGTTTACAGGCGTACGAGGATTTGAAGGAGCGCTTGGTGACGGCTCCTATCTTGGTGGCACTAGATTGGGATCTGCCCTTCGAGATCACGTGTGATGCCAGTGATACTGCGGTAGGGGCTGTGCTTGGCCAGCGTCAAAACAAGGTATTTTATACAATTTACTACGCAAGTAAGACCATTGACGAGGCTCAAGTAAATTATGCGACAACTGAAAAGGAATTACTTGCCGTAGTATTTGCGCTTGACAAATTTCATTCATACCTTGTTTTGTCCAAAGTAATTGTTTACACAGATCAATCGGCATTGAAATATTTACTTGCTAAAAAAGATGCAAAGCCACGCTTACTTCAGTGGATTTTATTATTGCAAGAATTTGATTTAGAAATAAAGGATAAGAAAGGTGTCGAGAATGTGGTAGCGGATCACTTGTCTAGGTTGGAGCTGATTAGTAACGAAAAGCAATAAATGATTGGTTTCCTGACGAGCAGCTATTTGAGGTGAGACACTGCCCTTGGTATGCAAATTTCGCTAACTTTCTTGTCACAAGCACACCACCACCAAATCTATCATTTCACCAATGAAAGAAATTCTTCTCTGACGTGAAATACTATTTTTGGGAGAAACCATTTTTGTTTAAGATTTTTGCAGATTCCATGATAAGAAGGTGTGTTGCAGAGGAGGAGTTTGGTCAAATCCTCAACCATTGCCATGACCGTAAGGTAGGTGGTCATTTTGGACCAACAAGGACGACATCTAAGGTACTAGGATGTGGCTTTTATTAGCCAACCCTCTTTAAGGATGCTCGTTCTTATGTGCTAACCTGTGATAAATGCCAACGTACAGGTAACATCTCTAACCATCATGAAATGCCATTAAATAATATTCTTGAGTGTGAGGTTTTTGATGTGTGGGGGATTGACTTCATGGGACCATTTCCCAGCTCATTCACAAAAAAATATATCTTGGTTGCAAGGATGGGACATTTACGGTCAATGCCCAGCGACTGAAGCACTACATGGGTGGCACAGCTGAGCCACAACTTGGAATCATCCGGTTCCAAGACAATCCGAACTAAAACTGATCGACAGTCAAGCTCTCGACTATAAATTGAGAACTACATCTTTTTCTCTTATCTTGCATTTAATTCGATATCTTGGTTATGATAGATGTGTTTTATTTATTTTTATTTTTATTTTTTTTAAAAAAATGTAGGGTCAATTTTCCAGAGAGCTCGGCGCTCGAGCGGTAATTTTTTACCGCTCGAGTGCGAACATTCATTTCGCAAAACAATTTTCCAGATAGCTTGGCGCTCGAGCGGTAATTTCTTACCGCTCGAGCGCGCTTGCAAATAAAAACGCGTATCCCCTTTCCCCTTTCTCATTATGAAACAACACCAAATCCCTAACATCCTCTCGCCCCCCTTTGTCGATTTTACTGTGCAGGCAGTTCAATCTCCACTCAATTCTCCGGCAACGAGGCACAATCTCCATTAGGAAGCAAGAACACCTCTCTCCGGTCATCTTCTCCATTCAAGGCACCTTCTCCATCAACACCCACATGGCTCCCAAGAAACAACGAGGTAATCCCGGTTCCTCCTCTTCATCTTCATCCTTTGATAGACACCGGTTTGTGAGTGAGGCGGCTAAGGCTAGATACGATCATGCTAAGATTCACAGAAACTCTATAGCCAAGAGGGGATTCCGTAGACAATTTGAGGACAGACATCTAGGGCCTCGTGTGGATTTGGAACGGCATGGATGAGAACAATTTGGGACTCAACCCAAGGCGGCGGTAGTTTCAGTTGTTAGAGAATTCTATGCGAATGCAACGGAAGGGAAATATGGTAGGGTCTTGTTAGGGGTCGACTACTCGCGTGTGACTCTATTACGATCAACGCACTATTAGAAACGACGGAAGTTGATGACTCTCAATTCGAGGCATTGGGCGCCGACCCTGATTATGATATGATCCTCGCAGAGCTGTGCCACTCGGGCACGATGTGGAAACCGTTGGACTAACCGCCAAACTGCTTTGACGAGAAGTATTTGAAAGCGGAAATTGCCCTTTGGTATCTATTTGTGGCCCGAAGGATGATGCCGGTCTCGCATATGAGGTAGGTGCAAAAAGAGCGGGCGGTGCTCCTGTATGCTTTGACTGCTGGATACAACATAAATGTGGGCAAACTAATAAATTCTCAGATCATGTTTAGTGCCCACAATAGTCATGTCGGTCTCTTTTTCCCCACCATCATCTCTTAATTGTGTGCGAGGGCGGGAGTTGTATTCCGTGAGGATGAGGAGTGGTTGCAGTCGATGAAGGCGATTTGTGTAGATGACTTACAACGGAAGAGGGCAAAACGACACGTCGATTTCCCCACTCAGGAGGAGGAGGCAGGTGGATCAAGCAACGTCATCCCTCGTCATCGACTACCCCGCAGGCGCACCCAGAATGACAAAATGGAAGAGAGCCTTGCCTTCATGGCTCATCAGGAGCACGTCAACGCCAACGTCACGACACATCTTGCCCATCTCGACTCCATGATGCGCACTATGCTCCTCCACGGGGGCGTAGATCGAGGGACCATACCACCACTTCCGCCGTTCATTCCTCCCTACCAGTTTCAGTATGACTATCTTACGCATGGGGATGCCACTGGAGTTCCACCACCGGAGCACGATGAGGAGGAGCCTTGATCATGGGAGTTCACTGTTTCCCCTTTCTTTGCATTTTTATTTGAGTTTCTTTTACTGCTTTATGTTTTGATTTCGTACCATTATTTTAGTTTAGCATGTAGTTTACATTTTATACTGTGTTTTCATTCCTGTGTGCACTTCAGTGTTTTGTGTTTTTTTTTTGTGCAATGGGGACATTGCACACCCTTAGTATGAGGGGGTCGTTGTTCGTATTGGTCTTGCATTGGTGTGTCAGCCGACAGTGTTTGAAATAGACTTGTTAGCCAATGATGATTAGGAAGTGATGAGACATGTCCTGTCTGTAGTGTACTTGCACTTCTTTAGCACCTACTGTGGTAAAGACATGAAGTTTTATTTAAAACGTTGAACTTTCTTTGCACAAATGTTAGAACTAGAAGCATGCATGATAAGATGGTGAAAATTTAAAACTAAAGTAGGGAACAAAGATGTTTGAATGTGTAAATTGAACTCGACGATATCCTCTTGAATCGAGGTATCTATCAGCAGCGTTAAAAAAAAGAGAAAGTTGGAGATGTAAGGTGTTGGGGGAGCCGAATAAAGGAATGAAATCCTATTCAAGTCCAATTGTCGAGCTCTGAGTTTGACAACCTTGAGTTAAATTCTCGAGGTTTATTGTTTCTGTAATTTGTTTCGAAAATCCGAGTCCTCACATGTTTGTTGCTGTGAGAGCTTTGAATTCATGCAAGGTGACATAATTGCTCAACAAGGCTCTTGAATCATCAAACAGTCGGATTAGAGGGATGAAAAAACCTACTGATTGCTTTTAACTTTGGATCATTGCTTTCAGAATATTAAACAGAATTACAGACCAGTTGATCTTCATTTCTACGACGATGGCTGTCATCACCAATAACTTTTTCTGTGGTGAAGACATCAAAAGAGCCCGCATGAGTCAAAATAGTATTGACCACCACATCAGCCAGCAATTGCTACTCTAGCTTCATTTCTTTCTTCTTTCCTGATGCCTTGATCAGATCACTAGAAGCAGAGAACTTCAACTTCATATCATCAACGGCTTGCGGAGGCACTTCAGAGAAGTTAGTTATCTTTTCAAAGGGAAACTGTAATAGGGTTGAGAAGAAATCTTGCTCAATCAGCAGGTTGTCCTCTCTATCTTTCAATCTTCGATGAATTTCCCTCTCGCATAGAAGTTCTTCATCTCAGCCACATAGATATCCAAAGATGAATTGAGAAAGGTCTTGAGTAGTAAACTGCCATGAATACTTGAGTAGTAAACTGCCATGAATACTTGAGTAGCTGCAACATATTACATAGAATAAATCGATTCTTGAGTAACAACAACATCTTCCATAGAATAAATCGATTTGGAAAAATATTTTGATCCGTTGCAGTTAATTACCAAAAATTTATTAATCAATACCTTTTTGTTTAAATTTAAACATAAACATCAATTTTGCACGAAAGTTGGATCCATAAAGGGAGGATAATAAATTGAATGGTTATATAAGATATTCTATTAAGAAATGCGAAAAATAAATTAATTTGCAAAAGATTGTACAATTGCCAATGTTTGAATGGATGAATAATATGGTCAATATTAAGCAGTCGAACTTGGCGAAGTAGCGGCGCTGCCGGCTTCTGTTTCCGTCGATGTTTGAGGAGGAGCTGCCGAATCTACACTAATAAAATCATAATTAATTAATATTATAGATATAAATATAAAGTGTGATTTAAATATAAACCTGACAGATAAAAATTCCAAGTTAATCTAATATGGCAAAAACTTGTGTGAGACGGTCTCACGGATCGTATTTGTGAGACGGATCTCTTATTTGGGTTATCGATGAAAAAATATTATTTTTTTATGCTAAGAGTATTACTTTTTATTGTGAATATGGATAGGGTTGACCCGTCTCACAGATTAAGATCCGTGAGACGGTCTCACATGAGACTCACTCATCTAATATAGGTATTTTTAAAAATTTTGACTCGATAAAAGTTTAGGTCCACACGACAAAGTGCTGCGTGAACTAAAATCAACTCCAGAAATAATACGAGTTACATCTAAATTATGTTTTTTAAAAAAAAAAAATAAGGACGATAAAAGTTTAAAAACATCAAAAAAATTATATTTGTGTTGTTACCTAGAACAATTGACAAGTGACCCTTTGACCAACGGGAGATTTGTATTCTCAAATTCGATATCAATTCTATATTTAAATTGAGGGATGCAAACAATCACATATAAGAACCAAAATTGTTGCCAATTCTAAAAAAAAAATGTTGCCTAAATTTGTGTGAAGCGCACATGGTGTCACTAGAAGTTCACAGTCATGCCTCACTGTTCCCCCTTTGACCCATTTTTAGGCACCAGAAACCCCTAAGCTCATCTCACGTGCTTGGACTGGTAACTTAAATATATACTACTACACCGATCCAACGCGTAATATTTTTTATAATTCATTCGATTTATATTTAAATGAGGATCAAAATATAATTATAATAAATAGTGAGTAACTACACTGTAATTTTGATATATAAATTAAAAAATAAATTGAAAAACAAAAGAATAAAAAAATTATCTCAGTAAAAATTGAACATATAACCTAAATTCAAAGAAACAATGACTATATCCGCTGAATTACAAATAACTTACATTATTTTATATATATAATAAAATCTCTCAAACAAATAACTAAATGACGATTTTAGTACACGAGAAAGAAGAGTGACTCGAACAAATCTCTCACGTGATTCTACCATTATCAGGCTAAGGATGCGTTTGTCTCAATTTGTCAAACACTAGTGACTATTTAATTTAGTACACAAGAAAAAGGAGAGAATGAACCTGGAAACGACTAAAACAAAAGGGATGAGACTGCAGACTGCTAAAAACATATTTATAGAGAAAACTAATTTTTAGTCATTTTTATTTATATGCGATTATATGTGAATAATTATGTGTTGTGAGTTGTCTATTAAATTAAGCCTAAATTAAAGTGATCAGTTACAGTTTTGGCTATTGAGTTCTAATGTATCTCATAGGTTGACATAAGTGTAATTCTTTTTTAATGATGAGCTAAAACAAAAATATCAGAAGATAATGTTAGATATTATATATATATATATATATATATATATATATATATATATATATATATATATATATATGTCATGTTTCCCAGATCGCACTGCATCACATATCCTATTCTCTTCTCCATTAAGAAAATAGTCCAGAAGATAAAATTAAAGGATTCTCTTAAGAAAAGAGAGCGTAAGTCTGGAAGACTACAAAAAAAAAAAAAGAGAGGCTAGCGACGGTTTTAACTGTCGCTAAAATCGTCGCCTAAAAGGTTAGTCGACGGTTTGGTGGTCCGTAACCGGAGGTCGCGTCGCCTTCTATCACCGACAGTTTCTCAATAACCGTTACAAATTAGCGACAATTTTGTTGAAAAATACTGTCGCTAATTTAGCGACAATTTATTTAAACCGTCGCTTATATTAGCGACGGTTTGTATATTTAAGCAACGGTTATATACAAACCATTCCTAATAGTAAGCAACCATTTTTTAAAAAACCGTGGTTAATGAAGCGACGATTTTTAATCAACCATCGCTATATTTAGCGTCGGTTTTTTCTAAAACCGTCTTTTTTTTAAAGTTTCCTTATATACGTAGTGATATAAAAATATTTTTTGTCTAGTATAATTGAAAAAAAACTAACAACAAAATTTGAGAAATGTAATCATATTAATAATCTACAAATAATAATACAAGTATTTGGTACACATGTCGTAAAAAAAATCAGAAAAAAACGTGGCTACGGTGACTGGGTCTCGTCATCGTCGTCATCTCCATCCCCGTACCCTGCGTCGGAGGAACATAACTCTATGATAATTTGTGGGTACGAGATGAAGAAGAAACTGCTGCGCCACGGGATCGACCCCTGTGAGAAGTGCTTGGTCCAAGCAGTGAGCGGCCTGATGTATGCGCAGTAGCTCCCTGTGACATGCCTGCAACTAGGACTCGGAGCTGCTCATCTCTCAGGCGTGACCGTCTATGGATGATGGTCACTGGTCCTCCAGCCGTGAATGGTCCGGCGGTATAGGGTGGCAGTGGTACGGAACCACAAGTCCCGTACCTGAGCATCAATGTCAGCAGCCCATGTATACCTCGTCTGCAATATTTTTTATTTAAGTAAGTTAATTGTTTAATAAAAATTGAAACATTTTATTGTAAAAATAATTGTTTTAATAAAGACTTACACAGAACTGCTCCCAGTACCACTGCTGCTGCTCAGGTGTCACATACCTTCACGACCAGCCAGGATCACATGTCTGCAGTGAGAACTGAGCCGATATGTATCTCGAGACACGGCTATTATGTGGGAAAAATCTATAACTAGGAAAACATGTCGTTGTAATCTTTTTTCTAAAAGTATTCAATAATTAGAACAAAATATTTTCAAACAATTACTTTAAGTTTAAAAAAAAAAATATTTACATCTCATCCTTGATGGTGAGCTCAATCCTGTCATCAGGCGGTGGAGGAGGCGGGGAATCATCGTGATGTCCAGACATAGTGTGTAAACTGCAAATCCAAAAGTTTTGTTAATATAAAGATTTCTAATAATGAATAAAAGTTTTGAATATGCAATACACAATATTAAACATTTGGTACACGAAAATTTATATTAATCGTTGTGAAACTGGAAGTATGTTGAACATTGAACATGCAATACACAGTATTTAAACATTTGGGAAACATTTCGACGTCTGCTACGCATGTACCGAGGATGTTGACAAATCTTACACTTTGTCAACGAGTCGTCTTCCCCCCAATATATTATGCAGTTATTTTGACATACATTTATTTTCTCGACTGGAAGTCCAAGATCTTTAATAAGTTTCTTTGTCGCATAAAAACTCTCTGGCACTGAGTTATTGGAAGGACATAGCTCAGACATTAACTGACACATATCATTGTAATTTCGCTCAGACGTGTTATGCTCTTGTTTCATCTTCAATAACCGAGCTAACACAGACAACAAAGAATGGCCGTTTGGATTTCCATGCCAAATTTCTTTCTCAGCAGACTTAATCATTTCGTACAGAGATTTTATAGGACTGTTTGGACTTTGAGGATCATCATTGCCAGAGTCTGTACGGGGATTTTCTTCGGCAAATTCATTCGTTTCATTCTTATTTGTGTCATCGAAGTATTGGTTTCCATGTTCAGGATTACAGAAGTATTGACCAGATTGAATCGGTCAATGAATTCTTGTTGAGTTGATCTGTTTACGAAACAAGTAGATGAAGAAGGAGCCTCCATATTGAAGTTTGGAAAACAGATCAACTCAACAAGAATTCATTGACCCGATTCAATATGATCAATACTTCTGTAATACTGAACATGGAAATTAATACTTTGATGACACAAAACAAAATGAAACGAATGAATTTGCCGAAGAAAATCCCCGTACAGACTCTAGCAATGATGATCCTCAAAGTCCAAATAGTCCTATAAAATCTTTGTACGAAATGATTAAGTCTGCTGAGAAAGAAATTTGGGATGGAAATCCAAACGGTCATTCTTTGTTGTCTATGTTAGCTCGGTTATTGAAGATGAAACAAGAGCATAACATGTCTGAGCGAAATTACAATGATATGTGTCAGTTAATGTATGAGCTACGTCCTTCCGATAACTCAGTGCCAGAGAGTTTTTATCCGACAAAGAAACTTATTAAAGATCTTGGACTTCCAGTCGAGAAAATAAATGTATGTCAAAATAACTGCATGATATATTGGGGGGAAGACGACTCGTTGACTGAGTGTAAGATTTGTCAACATCTTCGTTACATGCGTAGCAGACATCGAAATGTTTACCAAATGTTTAATATTGTGTATTGCATGTTCAATGTTCAACATACTTCCAATTTCACAACGATTAATATAAATTTCCGTGTACCAAATGTTTAATACTATGTATTGCATGTTCAAAACTTTTATTCATTATCTGAAATCTTTATATTAACAAAATTTTTGGGTTTGCAGTTTACACACTATGTCTGGACATCGCGATGATTCCCCGCCTCCTCGATCGCCTGATGACATGAGTGAGCTCACCATCAGGGATGAGATGTAAGTAATTTTTTTATAAGCTTAAAGTAATTGTTTGAAAATATTTCGTTCTAATTATTGAATACTTTTAGAAGAAAGATTACAACGACATGTTTTCCTGCTTATAGATTTTTCCCACATAATATCCGCGTCTCGAGATACATATCGGCTCAGTTCTCACTGCAGACATGTGATCCTGGCTGGTCGTGAAGGTATGTGACACCTGAGCAGCAGCAGTGGTACTGGGAGCAGTTCTGTGTAAGTCTTTATTAAAACAATTATTTTTTACAATAAAATGTTTCAATTTTTATTAAACAATTAACTTACTTAAATAAAAAATATTGCAGACGAGGTATACATGGGCTGCTAACATTGATGCTCAGGTACGGGACTTGTGGTTCCGTACCACTGCCACCCTATACCGCCGGACCATTCACGGCTGGAGGACCAGTGACCATCATCCATAGACGGTCACGCCTGAGAGATGGGCTGCTTGGACTGCTTCCTGGAAGCAACAAGATTGGCAGGACAGAGCCGCAACGAACAAGGCCAACAGGAACAGCGAGCCTGCAAGGTGAAGGTACAGGGACGACGAAGCACATTGCAGGTGCGAAGACGTACAGTGCTCATGGACATGATCTGGAACTTCTTCCAGTTTAATACTTTTCATTTGTACTTTAACACACACACACACATATATAAATGTCAATGTTTTACAATTAATGAATTTATTTTAGCGAGCAACGACATGGCAGAGATCCGACGTCATGGGAGCTATACGTTCACACACATCGACCTGACGATGGATCGTTCGTTGACATGCGATTCCGCCTGCTTCACGTAAGTTTATGAAATATGGTTATTCACATTAACGTTACATTAAGAAAAATCGATTTGATTCATTTTTTATCAACATCACAGGAGGAGATGGAACGCTACATGGCTTGAGTCGATGACTCCCGCAGATGATGGATCAGAGCCTGCTATCCCCAGCCCACAGTCGGTGAACAGCACGTTCAAGACTATGGTTGGGGGGAAGAATAAGGGGAGGATGTACGGGTGTGGGTAGATGGCTAGCACCTTATATCCAGATAGATGGCTCCGGGTCGACGTGGTGGGTCATCGGGTGTCAGTCAGTCGTCTGAGTCCCAGCAGATGGCAGACATGCAACAGACTCTAGACTCATCGTTACGCCGTAACGATGAGCTTTGCGAGAGGATGCAGGCTACATAGGCGGAGAACGCCATGCTGAGAGATCGCATGGCGTCACTAGAGGAGCAGGTTCGAGTCCTAGTTGCAGGCATGTCACAGGGAGCTACTGCGCATACATCAGGCCGCACGCTGCTTGGACCAAGCACTTCTCACAGGGGTCGATCCCGTGGCACAACAGTTGCTTCTTCATCTCGTACCCACAGATTGTCACAGAGTTATGTTCCTCCGACGCAGGGGTACGGGGATGGAGACGAAGACGATGACGAGACCCAGTCACCGTAGCCACATTTTTTCTGATTTTTTTTACGACATTTGTACCAAACACTTGTATTATTATTTGTAGATTAGTAATATGATTACATTTATCAAATTTTGTTGTTAATTTTTTTTCAATTATACTGGGCAAAATATATTTTCATATGACTACGTATTTAAGGAATTTTTTTTAAAAAAGAAAGCGACGGTTTGATTAAAAACCGTCGCTGAATATAACGACGGTTGATTAAAAACCGTCGCTTCATTAAGCTACGGTTTTTTCACAAATCGTCGCTTAATATAGCGACAATTTTGTTAAAAACCGTCGTTGTCATTCAGCGATGGTTAAACTTAATCGTCGCTTAAATTAGCGACGGTTTGTATGTAACCGTCGCTAATTTGGCGACGGTATTTTTCAACAAAACCGTCGCTAATTTGTTAAGGTTATTGAGAAACCGTCGGTGATAGAAGACGACGCGACCTCCGGTTACGGACTACCAAACCGTTGCTAGCCTCTTTTTTTTTTTTGTAGTGCTTTCATGTTCATAATAAATAATTAGGAAACATCATCAAAATTGTCAAGAAATTTGGTCTATTGTGAGTTTTGTTTCTTTAATTAGTTAGGATATTTGGTGTTAGTGTAGTAAGTTTGAATTTTATTCTCTAGCTTTCAGAACGTCAAATTTCGACCAAGTATTGCCATTTACCTGATGCCAAATATTACTGACATGATGTTGAACATTGCTGGCATTCCTAACACCATGTTAACATTCCGGTAAAATTAGATTAACAGTGAAAATCCAACTCACCGCACTAAAACCGAATCCTGACCACGTAAAGGACCAAAACCCTAACTCATAGGATGAATTTGAAATAATTTTCCAATGTGTCACATATCTTAAATAATGTTAGTTCTATTTTCTATCATGTTTCTATAATTATAAAGAACAAAAGATGCAGCAAATTAAATAAATAATATTTAGGTGAAGAATTTTACCAGTGGTGGATGAGAATGAAAGCCTAGGGGGTTGCAGTAAAGGAAGTGGAGTGGGTGCAGAATAAGCAGAAGAAGGGCCTTCCAGCTGCGTCTGCGTAGGATAGTATACATAAGACGGTGCTTGGAAACGTTGCGCCGGGGGTACAGGATATGATCCCCTTGGTGCTTGTACAGAATATCCATGGTAATACGGATTACCTATGGCTGATGAAGAAGCCCCATATAACTGATTATAATAACTCATTTGTGGAATTCGTGGTTGGTTATACATAAACATTGTCTGTCAAATTAAAATAATAAATAAATATAAATAAATAAACAAACATATACCTTTTTTATTTATATTTTCGTATTTTTTAAAAAAATCGCAACATCGACGAGACGGTACTCGGTACTCGTTAAACCAAATGAGTTGGTCTCTTGTGAGACGGTCTCACAAATATTTATATGTGAGACGGGTCAACCCTACCGATATTCACAATAAAAAATAATACTCTTAGCATAAAAAGTAATACTTTTTCATGGATGACAAAAATAAGAGATCCGTCTCACAAAATACGACTCGTGAGACCGTCTCAGATAAGTTTTTGCCAAACCAAATTTGGAAAGAATTTAGAGTACTGAGATTGGTTTGATTATTGTCGTAAGATGTTCGAGTGTTTGTTCATACGACTTACTCGATTTTAAATAATTTTTTTCGCGCTTAGGACGATCTCTTTGTCATGATATTGCAGACTTGATGCCAATTTATGAACAAATTAGAGTGTTTTGATAGAAACGATGGTTTAATAAAGTGGAAAAAGAGGTGTAAGGGAAAGAAAAATAACCTGGTTGAAACCATAATCAGTTGGGTAAGGAGCATACCTGAAATATGAAATATATGCATCAATGGATTAAAATTAAAAGTAAGCTATCTTCCTCATTTGAAAAAATAAAAAATAGATAAAATTTATTGTGAATGTTTCGATTAATTTAGTCGACGTAAGTATTTGTGTTGATAATTGTGATGGATTTTAAACGCATACAACATCAGCATCGATCAAAATCTTTTCTGATATAAAATATCTTCCGTCAAAATATATATAATATCTTCCATTTCGTCCTCGCAATTTTTTTTAACAAAAAAAACACCAAAAGTACTCGATCGAATATTTCAAAAAGCAAATTATTGTTATAAAATTGCTATTATTTAAAATTTTGGGGCATTTTAAAGAATAACATTGGTCAAATTCCCCCGATTTTTAACATTGACTTTTTTATTCTTTACCTTCAAATCTGCAAAAACTGCATGATGCTAAGTCTAATAAAATGTTTAGAAACTATAGACACCTGTTTTAATGCATGAGACAACGTTTTTAAATAATGAATCTATATTTTGAAAATGATAATTAATTTATAAATAATCATATACTAAATTTATTGTTCAAAATTTTCTCATAATGCATGTAAACTGTCACATGACGCTCAAACAAGTTGTTGCATGTAGGTATAGTGGCCACATACAATCGATTACATTATAATATGAGACATCGTCTTAAACTTAATCTCAATGACATAAAAAAAAACTCAAATTTACGTGAGTATTTAAATTAATAACTTATAAATTTGAAATATTAATAATTTATGTCTGAAAAAAAGCTCTTAGAAGGTTTTATAGTTAAGCCACTATTATAATATATAAATTATATCATATATATATATATATATATATTTAATCTATTATATATATATATATATATTCCATTTTTGTATTTTATGTCTCGCTCACAAATCTAAATAAGTAAAATATTAAAAAGAGTATGTTTTTTGAACGATTTTATCTTGAGACGGCACCGTATCTCACAAAAAGTAATAGCATAAAGAATACTTTTCATGGATAATCCAAATAAGAGATTCGTCTCACAAAATACGATCCGTGAGACCGTCTCACACAAGTTTTTTCCTATTAAAAAGAAGTAGTCAACATAGCATTCAACGCTTATTCCCTTATGTTACGCCATCAACTTGTTTATGGGTCATCTGCCAATAACGACTGCATTCAATACAATCCACCATTTATTTTATTTTATTTTATAATTTTTCTTCTATATTTACCATCCTTTATTCACCCTTATTATTTTAATTGTCGATATAAATTATTTCTCCTAAAAAAAATCGTGGCTATTATTATTATCATTATTTTAATTAAAATAGAGGGCTCGGGCCTTCGATGATTCTATCCACGATTAGTACTGTTACCCCACCGCATGTTTGCCGTATATACTTTTCATATTAGTCTTCCATGGACCATATTATTATTTCACATATCAAAGAATTAAAAAGAAGAAAACGTACCCATACGGCGGATAGATAACCGGAGTCGGCAGTTCCGGCGGCGGAGGTGGTGGTTGTGGTAGCGGAGGATAGGATGACGATGACCCCCCTTGTGCTATTCCACCTACTCTTGGATATAAATTTCCCCCTTGATTAGCGCCTATATTATTCAACACAACCAACTAATTGTTATAATTAATTCAACAACTTTTTATACAAAATTTAAAGGGTTTTTTTCTTTAAACAAAAATTTGAGATATTTGAGATATCCATAATAATTCAACAAATAAATGATCAAAGTTAACAACTGAGATGACACCAAAATAAAAAATATTAGATGAATTTTCGAATTCGAGATCAAATTATAACAATCCAGTTTTTCATTCAATATTTTTTTTTTCAATTTTTTTTTTAAATTTGGGTACCTACCTCTAGGCGGAGAAGGTCTTGGTCGGCCCAATGAAGCAATGTTACAGTTAGCTCTTCTTCCATCGATTACAGGATTCGGATCAGCGCAAGCTCTTTGCGCTGACTCGGGATCTTGAAATGTCACCTGTAAAAATAGAATGAAATAAACTATATATTAAGAATTCATATATATTTTTTTAAAGAAAATAAATACAATGCTTACGAATCCGTAGCCTTTGGATTTGCCAGTATGCTTGTCAGTGATGATCACAGCTTCAAGAATCTCACCAAATTGCTCGAAATGACTCTGCATTACTTCCGTGTGGGTCTCCCAGGCGAGCCCCCCAACGAACACCTTCGTAAACGTCGTGTCCCCGAATGGCGACCGGTAATGCTGATACGCCATGATATCTGATAAAATAAAACCCTGTAATTTTATCTGTAAAAAAATTAAGAATCCTTTCTCATATCTTCATCAAGATTCCAAGACCCAATGCGGGATTTCCTGTTGTACTAATTTCTTCAGTCCACCGACGAACACCTTTTGATCTTGTGTCAAAACGGTGGCTGCCGCCGTGTGTTGGCGGAGGAGGGGAATATGGTGGGTTTATTTGATATATGTGGATTGTTAAGTAGAAGTGATTTGAGGAGAGAAGGGATCCGACAGTTGCAATCTCGAATCTGCTGTACATGAGAAATGAAGGGCCAAGTCTATGGATTTGTGGCTTTGTGCGCTCCAATGACAGCTGCGTACGATGTCCTCCCTGTCGTCTCTTCTTTCTGCATTAATATATATTAACCAATCATATAATAAATATGTGTGTGTGTGTGTGTATATATATATATATATATATATATATATAGAGACAATTTAGAATATTCACATAATTACTAGATTCATATCGGAGTCTCGAAGTTTAGAGGATGGTATTTACTAGAAAAGAAGTTTGAACTTAAATGTGATCTGACGCTGATAGCAAAATTATTATTGACTGATACTGATTACACAAACATGCTATGTACTTAAATTCGAAGATCTGAATTTGGCGTCATTGTGTGTGCAAAAGATGCACGATAAAATTGAAACAATGTCATACATACTTTTACATGTCTACTATTGGAAGCATTATATCGCTACCAAAAAAAAAAAAAACAGGTTTGTGATAGTCAATGCGACGGTTTTGAACGCCGTCACTATATCGGTCGTCGTTGATCATTAGCGACGGTTATAGTGACTGCGTTCAAAACTATTGACGGTTTTTGAAAATTCGTCGCTAAATTTATAGCGACGGTTTTTATTTATTTTAAATTATATTTTTGAAGTTTAATAATTAAATTTTTAATAATGAATATTTTTTATATATATAATTGTATGTATCAATATGTTTTTTTTTTTGAAAATTTTGCTATAATGTTTTTGAATATTTATCGAATATAATAAATTAAATTAGAATTGTTCAAAAAAAAAAATAACATTAAACTAATATATATGCACCTGAATCCGATCGATATATTAAAAAAAATCAAATTCGACTGATACTTAAACTAAAAATTATAATAAGTATCATAAAAAAAAAATCATACGGTGTCTCGGTCTCGTCATCGGCGTAACAGTCGTGGTCGTCGCCATCACCATCGTCGTCTCCACCATCATCGTTATTGTATTGGACCCAAGTCATGTGATGACCCGATATACTGTTGTGAGTAACAACGTTCATGTAAGGATCTATGCCCGTATGATGATCTGGTGACAAAGCGGCTGCTGTGTGATCCTCCTGCTGTGAAGCAGCCACTATGTGATCCTCTTGCTATGAAGCGGTCGTTGTGGGACGAGCTGCATGGGTGGAAGGCACTGTCGTATGGATGCAAGGGTGGCTGCATATGTGCTCTTTGAGACATATCAGCGACGAGTAGACGTACTTGTTCTTCGGAAGAGGACATTCGAGTCCTCAACAACTCGTTCTCCTTCTTGGACTCCTGCAACTCTATCGCTAGTACGTCACGTCAACCATCTCCCCAGGATAAATCGCAGAAGTCATGGATCTACAACCATATATCCACCATTTTTTCGATTCACCTGTAACGCCCAGACATTCGTATGCATATGATGTAAGGTAATGATTATGATTAAGTATGGTTATTATTTCTTTTATGGTTTATTATGATAATCGTTCGGGGATATGTGATGTAATGGTGATGGTTTATGGTTTCAAGATGTGATATGAATGGTATTGAATGATTTAGAATGAAACCGAGAATGTATGGGTAGAATAGAAAGTTGATCTTTAGCCAAATAAGTAATAGAAGTGCTAAAACGGTATGAAACTGTGGCAATAGTTGTGGTTTTTAACATAATGTTTTGTATATTGATCCAAATAATGTGAGGCCACTTTCATTAGAAAGATAAGACATAAGACTATAACTTTCTTATTTTGAGTTTTGTCCAAATCATTGTGGGAGACTAGCCAAAAGCGCCCCGAAGTGTGTCGTGTGTATCGTCGTTCCTCCAGTAACACATGTTGGGAGATTGAGCATAACGTTTTACTCAAACCTCCAAATGATCTGAAATTTGGAGGGATTCAAGATAAGACATAGAGCTACAACTTTGTAGTTTACCATTTTTCCAAATTATGCGGGAAGAGGCGTTTCGAAGGCGATATTTGAGGAGGCTGTGCGCAGAGCGGCGCCCGAGCGGTAAGAAACTACCGCCCGAGCGCCATTGGTTCTGAAATTTTGGTCTGAGACAGTATGGTCCGCGCTAGGGCGGTAATATATGACCGCCCGAGCGCCCAGCACAATACAAAAAACGTGTTTTGGGTGTTTTAAGGTATAAAATCGGTTGAGACACAACTTTTCCTCATTTCTCTTCTTTTCTTTCTCTTCACCAACGATTCCAAGCTAGGGTTATGCATTTTCTTCTTATCCTTTCTTTCAATCAAGCAAATTAATCTTCAATCCGGAGTGGGAACTTCATCTTTTTAGCGAAAGGAGCAAAGGTAAGTGAATTTCTTCTTGTTCTTGAGTTATGAAGATGGCGAAGTTAGGGCATGATGGTTGTCATAGATGTATTGGGTTAAATGTTCATCTAATGTTATTATTTTGGAGTTGATGGTTAGTTATTGGGTTTATTGTTGTAGGATTACCATCAAGATTTAGGAAAACAAGTGCTCCAAGTGTTGTAAATGGAATCATTTCTTCAATGCATCACATGATCCTATATGTATGTGTTTTTTGATGATTTTATGATGTTAACTCATTTCAAATTCCATTCATGATATATATATATATACATATATGTGTGTGTGTAAATATGTATATATGGTAGTGTAATTATATGCATTTTGAATGAAAGGAGTTAAACTTTTCGAGATGCCTCTAATGTGTTTGATAAAATGCTTGAATGAAGTTTTATATGATTGAATGATTGGATTGATAGTGATAGTAACGGTGTTGCCTCTGGCAATTCTATGTCCGCAATGTAATTGGCCAATTAACGATGAAAACATGTGCTCTCTTATAAGATGCATTTTATGCAGAGGTACGTGTCCCTCCTATAAGATTCGTTTTTACGAAGAGGGTTAGCAATGAATGAACTATCTTACAAGAACTATCAATTCTTCAGTTGATCAATGAAATGAATATCATCCCTATGTATTGTTGTATTATGATTCTTGACGGATGATATTAATGGTGATTCGACGTTTATGAAATGAGATGGATAATGTTTTCAAGAAAATGAAATTGAGGCTATCCTTTTATGTTTTACAATAAAATGATATATATGTATCTTGTTAGTATTGATTCCATTTGCTGAGTTTTTTTACTCATTCCAGTTATGTTCATGTGATGCAGGCACATGTAAGAAAGACTGATCATCCCTGAGTTGTCGAAGCAAGAGAAGGGAATATGCCAAACTTTGGAGATTTTGAATGGATGTTATTTTGTTATTGTCAAGCTTTTGGCTAGTTTGGAAAACATTGAAAATCTTGTTTTGCGCTTTGATTTTGGCAAGATGTGTAGATACTTTACTTACTGGTATCTAATGTATATGAAAATCTTTTGCTTGTGTATTATGTGTTGTTTGAGACAGGTGGCATGTCCTATTTATGGGGAGATGCTGCCCAAATTTTTTTTAGATTAACACATTTTCTCCAAATATATTTTAAAGCTTCCGCACTAATTACGCATTTTAGTCACGAGTGTTACATCACCTGTCACCAACTTGAACATTGCGTTGAACTCATGTGTACTAGGATTTTTCGGAATCGTCCCATCTCCCTACGACGTCAACGACTTAGCTATACATGTCTCCATAGCTTCCTACAAGGAAGGAAGAATATAATTATATTACTTATTTGAATTATAATTATTTTAAGAATTATTACATAAGATTACTTCAATAAATTTAGAAAATGAAACTTACATTCACACGCTATGATCGCTCAACAAACATCCCATCTGCATGCCTATGAGTATGTACATACAACTCCCATGATGTAGGGTCTCGCCAATACTGTTGATGCTAGGGGTGGGAAAAATACCGAATTACCGAAAAACCATATCGAAAAAATACCGAACTTATCGAAAAAATCGATATACCGAAAATTTCGGTACGGTGAAATTTTCGGTATCGGTACGGAATTATTTTTTTCGGCACCGAAATACTGAAAATAATTTTTTATTATTATTATTTTTAAAATTTAAGTTCGGTATACCGAAAAAATGTCGGTATATCGACAAAATTTTCGGTGTCGATACGGTATCCGGTATGAACTTTTTTCATATCAAAAATTCGGTATACCAAATTTCCAGTATCGGTATCGGTATGGAATTTATACCGATATTTACGGTACGGTATACGATACCGTAGTTCGGTACGGTATACCGTACCAGACCCACCCCTAGTTGACGCTGCATTCAAAATTGAATAACAATAATAGTATTACCTACTGTAATAAGTATGATTATACGATATACGTGAAAGAGATCGATTTTAGGGTGTTCAAATGCGCAACGGAAGTTCAAAATTGTTTTCTTCACATGAAAACCGAAATTTTATAAAATAAATTTGAACACCACATGTACTAGGATGTAGCATATACAATAAAACACAAAAATATTCATAGTGTGTTTTAGAGATTATACCTATCAACCTCTTGAGGTTGATGATGGCTCCAACTTTGTTGTCAAACAACAAAGCTCTTGAATGAGATGGCAATCTACAACCTCTCCTTGTCCTCCTTTCTTCAAAATCAAGCCCACCACCAACTAGGTAGATCCCCTCATATTTTGCACTAGAAAATTAATAATGTTTATGAAAATCACAATTTTCAAATATATTATTCACTTGGCCTACTTTTAATTTAGGAACACTTCCATAAATTAAAATTTACATTTTTCTCATAGAAGTCATACTTTTATTTTTCCTTACGCTTATAAACTCATTTATAAGCCGTTCACTACATTGAACTATTTTAACTTCTCAACGAGATCTAGAAAGCTAGCACTTGTGTGGCCCTCAATGGTTCATTGATACAACCAGCTGTGGGTTCACATCTCCATGTGATTCGGACTAAACATGTCATTATATGAGCATACCCCAATTGCTCCATTCTTACTTATCAACTCCTTGATAACAAGAACGTCAGAACTCAAGTCTGATAGTACCCAACCTATCATGTTAAACGCCTAGCAGCATCGCTTACATGATTCCCTAGGTATCAAATGATAGTGCCTGCAAGAACCATTCAATTATGGTTAGCGTACAGTACGGTCCCTTCAACTCATATATCCCGATCGATTCGACAACCATTGGTTTATCGAGAGTTGTCAATGAATCGATACTATGTGTCATGTTGTAGTTGCATCGATGGTGTAATATATGAAACCCCTTTCATAATTACCACCATATTCTGATCAGAGATTTCATACTACATACACATAGGATATCCATACCCGAAGGTAAGCGGTGAATCCCCGACTACAATGCATCGACTCCTATATGTTTGACAAAACACTCAACCTTGCCACCTGATGACCTCTTGAGAGTCGGTAAACAAGACAAAGTGTAATGCTAGCACATAGAGTCTCAATGTTGTCCCGGGTCATAAGGACTAATGGTGTACAACCATAAACCATTACGTTTCCACTCGATAAGTGAGAACCACTTGGAAAGTCCTTTTATGGAGGGTTGTTCAGTGCACTCTACAAGGAGCACCTATCTGCATGTTCGGAGATCACAATGTCCCCTACCAATGAAACATGGTACTCACATCGCAAATACTAGTCTCGAACTCGAGCGGCCTATATCCTTCTTAGTGGCGGCTGAATCGACTAGGAACCGTTTAGAATATACAGTATTACAAATATGAGTTTCATGATACTCATCATATGAGCATATCATATTCTTTCTACTATTTGTATATTCAAGGCCTTTATCTATGCAACTAGCATGGGTATACAGATAAAGATGTGCCAAAATAATAATTTCAAATATTATTAAAATAAAGATTGCTCATACATAGAGTTTCATTGTGAACACTCGGCCAACACTTGGCTCGACGGACACCTACTCTAACAATCTCCCACTTGCACTAGAGCCAACTACCCATATGATTCAAACCCATTGATTCGCGATGCATCTCGAATAATGGTCTAGGTAAAGGCTTAGCTAGTGGATCAGCAACATCATCTGCGGAGCCGACTATGTCAAAAGACACTTCTTCCTCTTTCCACAATCTCTCCGTGGATGTGGTACTTTCTCAATACATGTTTGGACTTCTGATGAGACCTTGGCTCCTTTGCTTGAGCTATAGCTCCCGTGTTTTCACAAAACACCGGGACAGGAGCAACTCCATTAGGAATGACGCCCAACTCTTGGACAAAATTCCTTATCCAAACAGCCTCCTTTGCTGCATTGATGCAGCAATGTATTCGGCCTCTATGCTGGAATCCGTAGTATTGTCTTGCTTAGAACTCTTCCAAGAGACAGCAGCACCATTGAGCATGAATACAAACCCAGAGGTTGACTTTGAGTCATCGATATCGCTTTGGAAGCTAGAGTCGGTATAGCCTTCCAATTTCAGTTCTCCACCCCATAGACCAAGAACAATTTATTGGTCCTTCTCAACTACGTGAGGATGTCTTTCACAGCTTTCCAGTGTGGAAGACCAGGGTTCGATTGATATCTACTCACTACACTTAGTGCGAAAGCCACCTCAGGACGTGTAGATATCATCCCATACATGATGCTACCAATAGTAGATGCATAAGGAATGCTTGTCATCGCCGCTATCTCTGCATCAGTCTTGGGAGACAGACTTGGACAGGGACACGCCATGACACATTGGTAGATGTCCTCTCTTGGACTCATCCATCGAGAACCGCTTCACGATGGTATCAATGTATGTGGACTGGGTGAGACCAAGCAATCTTCTTCATCTATCTCTATAGATCTGTATTCCCAATACAAAAGATGCTTCATCCAAGTCCTGTATCGAGAACTTACTTGCTAACCATATTTTAGTTGATTGCAACATTCCTACATCATTCCCAATGAGTAGAATGTCATCAACATACAACACCAGGAATGTCACAGCACTCCCACTGACCTTCTTATACACACAGGGTTCCTCAGGATTCTTAGCAAAACCAAACTCTTTGATTGTACTATCGAATATGAGGTTTCAACTCCTAGATGCCTGCTTTAGACCATAAATAGATCTTTGAAGTTTGCATACCATATGTTCACTTCCGATAGATGTAAACCCTTCGGGTTTGAGACATGTAAATCTCTTCCTTAATATCCCCATTAAGAAAGGTTGTCTTAACATCCATCTGCCATATCTCATAGTCATACCATGTAGCTATGGCTAGCAAAATCCTTATGGACTTGAACATTGCAACTGGAGAAAAGGTTTCCTCAAAGTCAACTCCTTGTCTTTGAGTATATCCTTTTGCCACCAATCGCGCCTTGAAGGTCAATACCTTCCCATCCGCCCAAAGTTTCCTCTTGTAAATCCATTTACACCCTATGGGAACAATTCCCTCAGGTGGTTCCACGAGATTCCACACTTGGTTCGAATGAATGGAATTCATCTCAGATTCCATCGCTTCAAGCCACTTGGATGAATCGGCATCAGATAACGCATCCTTGAAAGTCCTTGGATCACATCCAAGGTTAGGCTCATCATGGCCCTCTTCAAGAAGCAGACCATACCTCATAGGTGGTCTCGATACTCTCTCGGATCTTCTAGGAGCTTGTATCTCCTCTCTTGGCTCCTCGGGTGTGGGTTCTACAACTGTGGGTGTCTCTCGAACCTCTTCGAGTTCTATCATCTCGCCTTTTCTATCTAATAGAAATTTCTTTTCCAAAAAGGTTGCATTCCTAGAAACAAACACCTTTGTTTCTTGGGGATGATAGAAATGATATCCAACTGAATTCCGTGGATATCCCACAAAGTAACATAAAATAGATCGACAATCCAATTTATCTCCCACTACCTGCTTCACATAAGCAGGGCACCCCATGTTCTAAGACAAGAATATTTGGGAGGCTTACCCATCCATATCTCATATGGTGTCTGCCTTTGAATGGGCATTTAGTGGAATATCTTTCAATTTTAAGTTGTAGAGATCGTTTTCAAGTTCTCCAGTACCAATTAAACATTCATTCTTGTAAATGTTGCAAACACCTTTACTAAATAAACAAGAATATCCATCTTTATCAACATAGAAATAGAAACAATGTTTTTCACAAAATTAGGTACAAACAAAACATCTCATAAAATTAACTTAAAATTATTGTTCAACAATAAGTAAACATCTTCAACAGTCTTGGCAGAAACTCTTGCTCCATTGCCCATCCTCAAGAAGGTCACACCTTCCCTAAGCTTTCTACTTCTTCCCATCACCTGTAAATCATTACAGAAATGTGAGCCACAACCGGTATCTAATACCCAAGAAGTAGAGTTAATTGGAATGTTTACTTCAATTGAGAACATACCGTTTCCAGAACTCTTCTAGGCAAGATATTCCCTGCAGTTACGCCTCCAATGTCCAGGCTTCTTGCAGTGATGACATACATCAGCAGTCTTGTCAGCCTTAACTGGTGTGGCTGCCTCAACGGGATTCGGAGATTGCCTCATCAAGGGCACGTTCTTCTTGGGACGTTGGAAAGAACGCTTCTTTCTCTTCCCATGTGGATCAATCTTCGTACCAGATGAAGAACCCACATAAAGAACCAACTTCTCTTTCTTGATGGTTGATTCAAACGTAACAAGCATATTCACCAACTCCTCAAGGGTCGGCTCCATATTATTCATGTTGAAGTTTACCACAAAAGGATCAAATGAGCTAGGCAATGATAACAGCAACACGTCGGTGGTCAACTCCGAAGGAAAGATCAGATCCATGCCAACGAGCTTGTCCACGAGCCCAATCAACTTCAGGCCATGCTCATGGACCGAGGCCCCATCTCGCATGAGTAAAGTGATCAGCTCCTTGACGGTAGCATGCCTAAGAGGCCGTGTTTGCTCACCAAAGAGCTCCTTGAGATGCAAATGAATGTCAGCAGCACTCTTTGCATCCTCAAAACGCCTCTGCATCTCATCATTCATAGAAGTCAGCATATAACACCTGGCTATCAAGTCATGGTCACACCATTCCTTGTAAGCCTGCAATTCCTGAGGAGTGCAGTCAGTCGGAGCCTCAACAGGGGGCGACTCAGTCAGTGTATATGCTACCCTTTCCGAGTTCAAGATGATTTTCAGGTTTCTTAGCCAAGTGATGTAATTAGATCCAGTTAATATGTGTTTGTCGAGTATTGCAGATATCGGATTGCGAATCGAAGACATTGTCAATTTGTACTGAAACGTAAAAACAGATAAATGTCGATGACTATTTTAAAATATTTAGTAATATATGAAGTTTGGACTTTTACTTCATAAATATTTGCTCTCACTGTTTTGACATCTTTCAATACCCTCTAGTGAAAACGGGAAACTCCTTTCCTCAGTAGGTACGTAAGGTCCAATTAACGAATTATGATCCCGAATAACTCAGCCAATCACAATTCCTAAAAGGTAGTTTCCAATTGCATCACAATCCAACACTCTACGTAAACTTTTGTCTCACGTTTAATTAGGACCCAATAATATGACGTCGTACATCTTCACGTGTCAAGCCTTACCCATCGATGTTGAACCTTAATGGACGGTCGCCATGAGTTCCCCCAATAATATGAGCCGAAATCATGGGAGTTCCACGTAGTTCACATCACCATGTCAATGGATGTCACAGTTTTCCGGCACCCAGGGTCCCCCCAATAATATGAGCCGAGCCCCGAGTACAGGGTAGCGTTCATCATGCACCCATTGTCGATGGAAGACATGGAAATTATAAATAAATTTATAACTCCCTTTTCGGGCTTGATATTAATTTTGAATCTTCAAAATAAGGGTTTTTAATTTTGAAAGGTCTCATCATTAATTTTATTTAAAAGCTCGCCATGTTTGATCGTATGTTTGCCGGATTCATGCAACTCTATTATTATCATAATAATAATGCACATACTCATTATTTATAACATATCATGCATATATTATAAACAGTAAACAAACAAGGATGATCAATCGCCCCAATACTAATGGCCCATGTAAGCTAAACACGGGCCTAGGTCCAATCCTAGGGAAATGCATGGGATGCAAATGCAACTATTACATTAGCTTCCAATATTTACATGTCTTCGATCTTCATAATCATCATGGCCACCATCTTCCAATCTTGATCATCCACTATACTAATATTTACAAATAAATATCCATGGAAAATAGGAATACATCTCATGGGGGTGGAAACGGGCCATAAGCCAAGCCCACTTTATAAATTGATAATTATTACAATCATTCAACACAAAATATCTTAGCATACACCTAGCAAATTGGGATTGGGCTTTTGATCATCCTTCATGCATAATATCACATATCATACACCATCAATTAATTATCACAATAATTAATTGATCCAATATTATATAAATTGATCCAATCACTAACCGCCACGATTATAAACTAAATTAACAAAGTATACAAACACCTTGGTCAACTTTCCAATTAATTTATTTATAACCGAATTTCTTATAAATCACAATTTACTATAAATAATTAAAGTTCAACTTCAATTATTTATTTTATGTGAAAAATTTGCAACTTTTGTAATTTTAAACTTAAGGGCCCAAAAACTTATTTTTTTTACCAAAAACATTTTGGCTCATTTAAAATTCACAAATATGTTAGCCATCTAATGGCCCAACAACTCAAGGCCCATGACAATTTGATAATCCAAAACACTTTTGGAAACCCTAGTCGTCATCGCCGTCGCCGGAGCTCCGTCGTCGGATTCCGGCCAACTCAAAAAATATTTTTTTTATTATTAAAATGATAAGGCTATTCGGGCAGCCCAAGGCCCTTGCTGCCCGAAATGGGCAGCAACATGCTGCCCAAAATTGGCCCGAAACCGGCCTTGATTTTGTTGCAAAACTTCACCTCATGCTGTTAGAAATTGACCTAAATATAATATCATGTATATGCTACACGAAAACTAGTACCCTTAGCTCATGATACCACTTTAAAAGGGATTGGTTACGGTGACCGAATGCACAACGGAAGCTCAAAAATTTCGATTTTTACATGAAAAATTCGGCCACCCTAGTACTAGGTGTAGCATATACAAAATCTAAAAAAATATTTTTTTTATTATTAAAATCATAGGGCTATTCAGGCAGCCCAAGGCCCTTGCTGCCCGTTTCGGTCAGCCGCTCGGACAGCCCAAGCTGCCCGAAATGGGCAGCAACATGCTGCCCAAAATTGGCCCGAAACCGGCCTTGATTTTGTTGCAAAACTTCACCTCATGCGGTTAGAAATTGAACTCAATATAATATCATGTATATGCTACACGAAAACTAGTACCCTTAGCTCATGATACCACTTAAAAGGGGATTGGTTACGGTGACCGAATGCGCAACGGAAGCTCAAAAATTTCGATTTTTACATGAAAAATTCGGCCACCCTAGTTCTATGTGTAGCATATTCAAAATCTCAACTTTGTCATACAAAGGGTGTTGAGAAAATCATTACCTATGTATGACAAAGTTGATATTTTGTATATGCTACACCTAGTACTAGGGTGGCCGAATTTTTAATGTAAAATTGAAATTTTTGAGCTTCCATTGCGCATTCGGTCACCGTAACCGACCCCCTTTCAAGTGGTATCATGAGCTAAGGGTACTAGTTTTCGTGTAGCATATACATGATATTATATTGAGGTCAATTTTAGGGTGTTCAAATGAGCAACGGAAGTTCAAAATTGTTTTCTTCACATGAAAACCGAAATTTTATAAAATAAATTTGAACACCACATGTACTAGGATGTAGCATATAAATAAAACACAAAAACATTCATAGTGTGTTTTAGAGATTATACCTATCAACCTCTTGAGGTTGATGATGGCTCCAACTTTGTTGTCAAACAACAAAGCTCTTGAATGAGATGGCAATCTACAACCTCTCATTGTCTTTCTTTTTCTTCAAAATCAAGCCCACCACCAACTAGGTAGATCCCCTCATATTCTGCACTAGAAAAATATGAGGATTTTTCTTTGAGAAGTAAGTGTTTTTCAACAATTGAAGAATACAAAAATGGAGAAAATGAGGGAGAAAATTTCGGCCAAGTGAGTGGGAGGAGAGAAGGGGGAAGACTTTTCTTGGTTTGTGAAAAATTAGTGTCCACCTTTTGCATGCAATTTTTTTTTAATAAAAAATATTCCCCAACTCTTCACCTCCCAAGCATGCTTTTGACTTGGGCTTGTAACAATTACAGGGCCCATGGACTTTTATTTAAATGTCCCAAACATATTTGAGCCCAATTAAATCTTACTTGAATTTACTCAAGCCCACTAGTTTAATATTTATTTCTAATTTGGGCTCTACAGGGCCCAATGTTATTTAATTAATACAACCCTTGAATTAATTTAATTATTTGGACTCTATTAGGTCCACTAGTGATTAATTAATTCAACACTTGAATTAATTTAATTTAGTCCATAATAATGTTTATGAAAATCACAATTTTCAAATACATTATTTACTTGGCCTACTTTTAATTTAGGAACACTTCCATAAATTAAAATTTACATTTTTCTCATAGAAGTCATACTTTTATTTTTCCTTACGCTTATAAACTCATTTATAAGCCGTTCAACACATTGAACTATTTTAACTTCTCAACGGGATCTATAAAGCTAGCACTTGTGTGGCCCTCAATGGTTCATTGATACAACTAGCCGTGGGTTCACATCTCCATGTGATTCGGACTAAACATGTCCTTATATGAGCATACCCCAATTGCTCCATTCTAACTTATCAACTCCTTGATAACAAGAACGTCAGAACTCAAGTCTGATAGTACCCAACCAATCATGTTAAACGCCTAGCAGCATCGCTTACTTGATTCCCTAGGTATCAAATGATAGTGCCTGCAAGAACCATTCAATTATGGTTAGCGTACAGTACGGTCCCTTCAACTCATATATCCCGACCGATTCGACAACCATTGGTTTATCCAGAGTTGTCAATGAATCGATACTATTTGTCATGTTGTAGTTGCATTGATGGTGTAATCTATGAAACCCCTTTCATAATTACCACCATACTCTGATCAGAGATTTCATACTACATACACATAGGATATCCATACCCGAAGGTAAGCGGTGAATCCCCGACTACAATGCATCGACTCTTATATGTTTCGACAAAACACCCAACCTTGCCACCTGATGACCCCTTGAGAGTCGGTAAACAAGTCAAAGTGTAATGCTAGCACATAGAGTCTCAATGTTGTCCCGGATCATAAGGACTAATGGTGTACAACCATAAACTAGGACGTTTCCACTCGATAAGTGACAACCACTTGGAAAGTCCTTTTATGGAGGGTTGTTCAGTGCACTCTACAAGGAGCACCTATCTGCATGTTCGGACATCACAATGTCCCCTACCAATGAAACATGGTACTCACATCGCAAATACTAGTCTCGAACTCGAGCGGCCTATATCCTTCTTAGTGGCGACTGAATCGACTAGGAACCGTTTAGAATATACAGTATTACAAATATGAGTTTCATGATACTCATCATATGAGCATCTCATATTCTTTCTACTATTTGTATATTCAAGGGCTTTATTTATGCAACTAGCATGGGCATACAGATAAAGATGTGCCAAAATAATAATTTCAAATATTATTAAAATAAAGATTGCTCATACATAGAGTTTTATTGTGAACACTCGGGCAAAACTTGGCTCGACGAGCCCCTACTCTAACCATACGCACAATATATAACATTGATAATAAACAAGAGTTACTAGAGTATCTCCATATTCAACGTATGACCCGATTCTGTAATATGCTTGGTTGTGCTAGTCCCTGGTGCTGCGGTCTCCCTGTTTCTGTTGTCGTTGTTCTTTGAAGCCCTCGCCTTCCAATCTTCATTTTTCAAAACAGCATTCCAACTCGCCCATTGTCCATCGCTCACAGTTTAAGGATAGCGGCCAGAATTTTTCCAAGAGTGTATGTTGTAGCGGTAAAGGATACCACACTACCTAAATCATATATTTCTAATTGCCTCGTCATCTGTTTCGGTCCACTTATACTTTTTATGCAAAATTTGAAGTAACATTTGTAAGTAACTTTAATTAAATTAAGAAACTAAAGAATTTAAAAATAACAAAGTAAAGTTTCAATATTATAGTATTTACGACGAACTCCTCCCATACCACTGCCTCTGCTCAAGTGTGACATACTTCCACGAATGACCACTAATGAAGGTCTGTAATGCGAATCTAGAAGTATGTATCTCGAAACCTTTCTATTATGCTGCTTAAATCTGTTATAGATAATTGAATTAAATCTTATAATAAAGTAACAAACTACAGTATTATGTACTAATATAATACTATTTATTTTGATAAATTATTTAACATAATAAAACATGTTGGAAACCAAATTTCGGAGTTTGACAAACTGAAGAAATTAACTGAACTATGAGACAACTGAACATTTAACAACTGAAAGCAGCTGAACAAATGAAGAAAACTGATCAGATGGAAACCGATCAGTTAATACACTCAGCCGCAAACATATCTCAACTGAATGGTTCTCGGGAAAGAACAATCAACCGACAAAAGGACATAGTAAACAACAAAAGAATATGGAAAGCCACACCTCAATCATTACAGCATAGAACAACGTATTTCGGCTATTGCAATTAAGACGCCGTATGACAATCAATGAAGAGAACATTGCCCAACAAATTATAAAGTGGCAATCAACATATACTAGAATTCAAATTTATATCGAAGTAACCGTTGAAGAGAAGTATAAATATGACTGAAGAATAGCAGAAGAAGTAGTGACGATTACTCAATCTTAAGCTTGCTGTTACTCTGTCAAAATCTTAGCTCACTTTCATTTGAATTACTTGTAGCAATCAAGGCTACAATCTGAGCTTGTTAGCACTCTCTAAAAGCTGTTAGATTCAATTGTGCTAATATCAGTTACGTACTGAGAATATTGTGTAGAACTAAGAGTTTCAGTTTTGGCAGTTGTAATTCCAAACTGAAGTGGGTCTGTACAAGTGTTGTACTTGATCAAAGTCTTTTATTGTATATCCTATCCTTGCGATAGAAGGGGTGACGTAGGAGTAATTAAATTTTCCGAACATCCAGAAACAACTCTTGCATATTTCTTTCAGTTTCGTATTCTATCTCTCAGTCAGTTACTTTCCGCAACTACTCCAGTTTAACTGATTGTTATTGACCAACAAGATTCCGAGATTCAGTTTGTCACTAAACTGAACTCAAGTATCGTTAAAGAACAAATTTTAAGTGTAAGTGTTTATTCAACCCCCCCTTCTAAACACTCTTGTTACGACAACCGATCCTATCAAGTGGTATCAGAGCAGTTGAATCTTGTTCTTGAATACTTCTGATCTATAAATCTGCTAGCATGACTTCATTCAATAAAATTCCTATGTTCTCAAGAGAAGATTTCGATGACTGGAAAATCAGAATGCAGGCTCACTTAGCTGCACAAGAAGATGATATGTGATATGTCATAACAGACGGACCCATGAAGATTCTAAAAGCAAACACAGCAATAGCCATAACTGAAGGGGCACCACAGAGAATTCAAAAACCCAGAGAAGAGTGGACAACTGAAGACAAAAGAAAGCTAATCTTGACAATGTGGCCAAAGATACTCTATACAAAACACTGGACAAAGCAACCTTCAACAAAATAAAGATGTGCAAAACAACAAAAGAAATTTGGGAGAAGTTGATTCAGTTATATGAAGGAAATGATCAAACAAAAGAAAATAAACTCTCAGCTGCTGTCCAGAAATTTGACAATATCAAAATGAAGGTTGGAGAATCAATGAACGAGTATGATGAAAGGGTGAGCAGTATTGTGAACGAATTAAATGAACTCGGAAAAGTGTATACCAACAAAGAGGTTACACTAAAAGTGATGATAGGTCTTCCAAAGGAATGGGATGTCAAAACTATGGCTATGAGAGAATCTAAAGACTTGAACCAGATCGAACTTCATGAACTATTTGCTGACTTAAAAGCTTATGAATTTGAATTGCAAAACAGAGAAGGAGAATCATCTACTCCTACAACTACAACTGCTTTAGCAGCTGTCAGAACTGAACCAACTAGTTCAGTTGAAAGATCTGCCGATCAGTTAAGCAATGATGCTATGTCAATATTCATCAAAAAGTTTGGGAGGTTCATGAGAAAGAACCAAGGAAACCTTCAGAAGCAATACCAGAGAAATAATTCCAAAGAAGAAACAAATGCTTGCTATAATTGTGGCAAAACAGGTCATTACATTGCTGACTGTCCTAAACCTAAAAAGGACAGTCAAGGATCAACTGATAGAAGAAAGAAACCATATGAGCATAAGAGAAGACCCAGAGATGATAAGAAAACCTACAGAAAGAAACACGAAGTTTTATTAGGTGAAGAGAACAAATCCAAATGGGCAGAAACTGATAGTGACGAATCAGAACCAGAAAGCTCATATAGCTCAAGTGATGAAGAGGAAGTCAAATGTCTAATGGCAAATGATACTGAAGCAGAATCTACAAGTCAACAGGTATTTGATTTCAGTTCAACTGATTTTACACGAGAAGAACTCATTTTAACATTGCATGAAATGGTAAATGAGTACCAGAAACTTGCATCATCATTTGAGGAAATAAAGTCAAAGCAAAATGATCCCATGGACAACAAAACCAAAACTGATAAATCAGTTGATAGGTTGAGTCTAGAAAGGGAAATTGCTGAGCTAAAAGCAGAGAGAAAGAAAGATCAGTCACTGATCCCCAAATTGATCCTTGAAAATTCAAAACAAACTGAACTCATTCAATCTTGGAATAAGTCGTCTACTGCATTGAATAAGATGCATAATTCACAAAAATCAGTTTTTGATAAAACTGGTTTAGGGTTCAGTAATCAAGGAGAAACGTTTTCAAATGATACTCAACCAAAGCTGACAATGAACAAAGGGAAGTACATTCAATTTGTCAGATAAATAGTAGAACAAGAGAAATTTGAGCCCAGCAAACTGAATGAAAAACCTATTGAGAATATGTATAAAGCCAGAAGACATGGAGTTGGTTACAGTCCAAAAATCTCTACTGACTCAGAAAATAATTCATCAAAGAGATTCAGCAAGAGATATTCAAATTATTATAACTGCAAACCAGTCCAGAAAAGATACAGACTAAACAATCAGTTGAACCAAGCTAAAATACATACTGTATCATCTGTACACTATTCACCAAGCACACAAAGATCGAGAAAAACCATTTGGAATACAGCTACTGGAAAGTCAGTTAGACTAATCCAAGTGTGGTTTCCAAAGAGACTAATAAGCTTTGGACCCAAATAAATATGGGTACCAAATCAAATTATGTGTGTGCTTGCATGTAACAAGTACAAATAAAAGTTCAATATGGTATTTGGACAGCGGTTGCTCACGACATATGACAGGAGATGCAAGTATGCTATCTCAACCAATCAAATTTAGTGGTCCAAACATCAGTTTCGAAGATAATTCCAAAGGTAAAACCGTGGGTAAGGGTAAGATTATCCATGGTAACTTTACTATTAAAGATGTTCTATTAGTAGAGAATCTGAAGTATAACTTGATTAGTATCAGTCAGTTATGTGACAATGGATTCTCGGTACAATTTGATAAAAACTCATGCTTAGTTAAAACATCAACTGATGAAATCATACTAACTGGCAAACGATGTGGAAACACATATAAAGTCAGTTGGAATGAACAGCCTCATGCACCAGTCTGCTTCATTGCTTCAAAATCATGTCAAAACTGGTTATGGTATAAAAGGTTAAATCATTTAAATTTTAAATCCATTGCTTATCTGAGTAAACATGAACTTGTAACTGGTTTGCCCGAAATAAATTTTTCAAAAGAAAAACTTTGCTCAGCATGTTAGTATGGAAAACAAGTACGATCTTCTTTAAAAAACAAGGGCTGTAAATCTTCATCCTGATGCTTAGAACTATTGCACATGGATCTCTTCGGTCCAATACCAGTCATGAGCTTAGGGGGAATGAAATACACCTTGGTGGTCGTAGATGATTTTTCAAGATTTACTTGGGTTATATTTCTTAAATCCAAAGACCATACAGCTGCACAACTGATTAAACTCTTCAAAAGACTTTTAAATGAAAAATTAGTTGGGATTGATCGAATCAGATCTGATCGAGGAACTGAATTCATCAATCAAACACTTTCCAGTTTTCTAGAAATGCTGGAATCAAGCATGAGCTCTCAGCAGCAAGAACTCCTCAGCAAAACGGTGTAGCTGAGAGAAGAAATCGGACCCTTAAAGAAGCTGCTAGAACAATGCTTGCTGATTCTGGCATTTCTCAAAGATTTTGGGCAGAGGCAGTAAACACTGCATGTTATACTCAGAACAGATAAATGATTAATAAGAATCATATGAAAACACCATATGAGATCTGGCATGGAAGAAAAAGCATAATCACTTATTTCAAAATATTCGGCTGTAGATGCTTTATTCACGATAATGGTAAAAATTACTTAAAAACATTTGACGCCAAATCTGCAGAAGGAATATTCCTTGGATATTCATCAGTTAGTATAGCTTATAGAGTCTTTAATAAGAAAACTTTAAATGTTGAAGAATCTGCGCATGTTGATTTCGATGAAACTGTACTAACTGATAAGCCAACTGATCAAGTTGAGCTAGCTGATCGATTTACAGATATCAGTTTGGAAGATGATGACAAAGAAGAAAGTCATAACAATCAAGACATCTTTCAAACACCAGAACCAGAAATATTGGATCAATTAAATGAGCAGGAAGTCAATGATGACAATCAGTTATTAAAGCAAACTGATAACATTCAAATACCAGCTGACGAGGCATCAACTGAAGCTGAAAATTTCATTCAATTACCAACTGAAGCAGTTGCTGATGAAACAAATGCAGAGTACAGATGGAGAAAATCACATCCACCACATCTAGTAATAGGAAATCCATCTGATCCAGTAAGAACTCGCAATCAAATGTTAAATTTATTTATTCATTCAGCCTTTGTTTCACAACTGGAAACAAAGAAAATTGATGAAGCTCTTGCTGATCCTAACTGGGTAAATGCTATGCAAGAAGAGCTGAATCAGTTCACTCACAATAGTGTCTGGAACTTAGTTCCAAGACCAACTTCAAAAACCATTATATGTACAAAATGGGTGTACATGAATAAACTAAACGAGGACGGTTCAGTTATACGCAACAAAGCAAGACTAGTAGCACAAGGATATAAGCAAGAAGAAGGAATTGACTACGATGAAACAAATGCTCCAGTTGCAAGATTGGAAGCAATCAGAATATTTCTTACTTACGCATCTCACAAAAACTTCAAAGTTTACCAGATGGATGTGAAGAGTGCATTCCTAAACGGTCAGTTACAAGAAGAAGTATATGTTGAACAACCTCCAGGTTTTGTAAATCATAAACTTCCTGATCATGTATACTATTTGAACAAAGCATTATATGGTCTTAAACAAGCTCCCAGGGCTTGGTACGAAACTCTTTCAAAATTCCTAACTCATCATGACTTTTCAGTCGGATCAGTTGATAAGACCTTGTTCAAATTTACTAAAAATAATCATATTCTATTAGTTCAAATTTATGTTGATGATATAATTTTTGGGTCAATTAACCCCAAATTGTGCGAAAAGTTTGCTAAGTTAATGCAGGATAAGTTTGAAATGAGTATGATGGGTGAACTGACATTATTTCTTGGACTGCAAGTGAAGCAACTGGAAACTGGTATATTCATTAGTCAAACAAAATATACAAAGGAGCTGCTAAAGAAATTTGGTATGGAATCATGTTCAGCCGCAACAACTCCCATGAGCTCATCAGTTAAACTAGACACTGACGAAGGGGGAATATCAGTAGAAGCGACATTATACAGAGGGTTAATAGGTTCATTGTTATACCTAACAGCCAGTGGCCCTGATATTGTTTTTGCTGTCTGTATGTGTGCCAGATTTCAAGCAAACCCTAAGCAATCACATTTCTCAGCTGCTAAAAGAATTCTGAGATATCTTAAGGACACACAAAATGTTGGGCTATGCTATTCCAAAGACTCCACCTTCAATTTAGTTGGATACTCAGATGCAGATTATGCAGGATGTAAGCTTAATCGCAAAAGTACAAGTGGATCTTGTCAGTTCTTAGGAGATAGACTGATCTCTTGGTTCAGCAAGAAGCAGACATCCATAGCTACCTCAACAACAGAAGCAGAATATCTTGCTGCTGGTAGCTGTTGTGAACAACTGATCTGGATTCAGCAACAACTGAAGGATTATGGAGTAACATCAACTGAATCGCCCATATTTTGTGATAATACCAGCACAATTGCCATCACTTACAATCCAGTTCTTCACTCAAAGACCAAGCATATAGATGTCAGGCATCACTTCATCATGGATCATGCGTTAAAGAAGGATATTCGACTAGAATATATTTCAACTGAACAGCAAGCAGCTGACATCGTCACAAAACCATTACCCGAGGCTAAGTTTTCTTATTTTCGAAATATTCTTGGTTTAATTGATTTATCTTAGAAATTATTAGTAATATTGCTTCACTCACAGAATTATACGAAGAAAAAAAGAACACAACAAATTAAAATTAACACTTCATTAAGAATACCAACGTTCCCATTTTACATCTGATATCATGGCATCAACTGAATCTAGCCACGCCCTAACCCAATCATTTAACTCATAAATTCGAACTCTAGCAAATGCCCTAGATTTCGAAATCTTATCAACAACTTGCCACTCCTTCCATAGCATCGCCTCCAAAAGACATTTGTCTTCAACCAAATCTCTAACATGTCTAACTTCAAAACGATCAAGGTACTTCAGTGCTCTTGCCTCCTGAGCACGAGTAGGAATAGCACCACTGTTACTCACCCTCTTCAATTCATGAATCTTTTCCCATGTTGATAACACCTTCTGAAAGACATATTGAAATATTTTTGAACTGATGTTGCATCACATCTGTATCATTATCATCTTATTTATAGGAAAATAACGTTGGAGAAACTGAAGAGTCTCACGACAATTAATGTGTCTTTCACATTTGCCGAGGATTTTAAGTTGTCAGTTGTTCATAGTCAACTGACACCAGTTCGAATTCTGTTAATAATTGTTTAATAGTCCCAGTTCATAATCAACATATGACAGTTAGTTTCTGATTAGTTTATGTCACAACTGATAAAATATATCACTTGCAGAAAAACAGAGTTAAAATCAGATAAATATTTCATTACTTATAAATGTTTGTCTGGATTACATCATCATACAATTTCTCCACAACAATTATCCAAAATTTCAGCCAAACAGATAGAAAAAGAAGGAGCAGTCATGAGAAAGCTGTGAGAATGAGCTATGCGCCTCAGGATCTTCAATTCCTTGCGGAGCATCAGCTGATACATGTGACCATCCTTGAAGACGTCCACCCACACAGCAATATTCAAGTGTTCTCGCACTTGATTCAGTTCTGCCACCAATTCAGGAGTAGTGGCCTCCCAAGAATTGTACAAGAGCTCAAGCTCCTGCAATCGCTCCCAGTAATGCAAACTTTTATAGAAGACTTCGTCTTCAATCTCAGCCTTCCTGGCCTCTACAGAAAAGGGAGAAAGACTTGAGTCACCAGTATCAGACATCTTTTGAATATTTTGAATGATATGTCTCAAAACTAACTGAGTGATTTCTATTTATAGGAGAATATCAAGAAAGCTGAAGAGTCGTCAATGGTTCAGCAAGACAAATAACTTCTCGCACTCTTAAAATTATTTTATAGCACTATTTTAATTACGTTATGCACCAATTTAGGGGGAATATTAATTTTAAAAGGTTAACTGAGAAGACAGTTGTTTGTAACTTCTCAACTGAAATGAATCAGTTTCCCAACTGATCGTTCAGTTGGATTGTTTACAAATCTTCTCACATACGTTAACTAATTAAAAATTATTATATTCTAAATCAATTGACGTGACTGCAGATTGACGACGTGGCTTACTCTAAAACCGCTATTCTTTATACACACGATTACAGCACACGTACACCTATTTTTTATTCAAAATTTTCATGAACTGACACGTGTCCAGAATTTGAACAGTCACGCTCAAATGTACTATGCCCGCTTCAATTCAGTTCTTCTCCTTCACGCATACAATCAGTTCTAAGAGTATACTAATTTCCAAAGCTTATTTTCTACGAATTTCAGATCATTTTACCTTCCGAAATGGCTAATCAGATCCCTGCTCACGTGATGAATGCCATGGCAATCGATTTTGACTCAGTCTTATCCATTCAAGAAGATGATATCCAAAAATGTCTTTCTGAAGATTGAATCTGCTGGACTGAGGATGTTCTTGGGACAATCTTCACAAGAAATATACTCGAAGGAAGTGAATGAATTCTATCTGAAAGAGTATGTTACTGTTGAAGGAAACATCACTGTCACTATCAATGATCAATTGCTGATCTTATCTGAAGAAAACTTTGGAGAAATATTTTCCTTGCCGACTGATGGATATGTCAGTTTCTCTGAAGTTAAAACATTTGATATTGAGCAAATGCAATCCTCATTATCTGCTGATGGGCGGAAAATCAAAGTCTCCGACCCAAATAAAGAACTGAAACCAGAACTTCAGTTGTTGGCTGATATTGTAGCAAAAGGAATTCTAGCCAAAGCTGGCTCATATGCAGCTCTCACTCTTGAGAAATTCCAGGTGATGACAATCATCATGGGTGAGAAGAAATCCAACTGGAGGTACATTATTTTCAGCATTCTAAAGAATATGCTTCAATCAACAAAACAGTCCAGGGAATTTGCTATTCCAATCAGTTATATTCTGAAACTCAAAGGACTGGTAGCTAACAATGCCGAAAAATTCTCCAAATTCAAGATATTCACTGCCAAGAATATATTGCCACAAAAAACCAAGATGGATCTCTCGCCTAAACAATTCGTAAAAGTCAAGAAGGAGATTGGGATACAGCAAGCTGCTCCTAAATCAGTCAAAAAAGCCAAGACGCTGGCCCAACTGAAGGCTACAAAGAGAAAACTGATTCTCAGTGAAACAGATTCTGAGAAAACTCCATCTCCCAAACTTATCAAGAAACCGAGAACACAAAGAACCAAAACAATATCAGCAGTGAGACCAACCATTACTGAGAAACTATCTCAGTCAGCTGCTGAAACACCTATTCAGGCTATTCCATTGCAGGTCATCCCTCCTGATGATACAATTCCAACTGAAAAAATACCCACGAGAGTAAAAGCTCCCTTCACTAGTGTAAATCAACCCACTATTTTACCTCAAGCTAGACCAAAAGGCGTCACATTGAAGGAACCAGCGGAGTCTACAAAATCTGGCTTACAAATTCCTCATATTCTAACCACGGAGAAGGGAAAAGGCAAGCTTGAGGAGGAACCAAGGCCATCTCACTCCATTCAAACTCATATCGATCTAATTTGGGAAGAGGTAAATACATTTGCCACATCAAAACTCACAGCCTTTGACCGTTGGAAAAGCTTCAGGACTGAAATTTTTGCCAAGAAACTGAAGCACAAATCCAAATTGAAGATGTTTATTAAACTAGAAAAGATAGTTTTTAGGGTAGTTAAAGCTGCTACCATTCTTCAAGCACTGGAAAGGAGACAGTATTTCTTTGATCAAATACGGGCTAATCAACTGACTAAGATGGTTAGACAGTTGAAAGAAAACTACAACCCCACAGGGCCAACTGCATATCAAGATAGAGCTGTGTTCACTCAACTGGATGCAGATCTTAGTGGTCTACAAAGGGAAATAAGGTTTTGGGAACAAGATCGAGAACTTGTTTTTCCAGAAAAATCTTCAGGAACAGAGGAATACAAATCTTCATCACCTCAGAAGAATGAATTTTCTGAAGAACTCATTGCTGAAAAATCAGCCCAGGAGGTTCCACAAACAACGGCCGGGGATCAACATATGTACTCTGAGACTGAACTTACCTTCGCCAATATCGATGAAATCATTCAGTCAGTTGCTCAGGAAGCTCAAACTGAAGCACATAATCTTGAATCAGTTGATCCTCTGACTGAACAAAAAGAACAAGAAGTTCTGGTTACATCTGAAGACCCAGTTTAAACTTTTATTGCTGAAGAACATATTCAATTCTCTGATAATGCAGAACCAACTCAATTTTTTGTTGATCCAGAAACAGTTCAGCAAGTAACATCTGAAACTGAAGAGGAAACTGAAGTGCTCACTCAGAACCAAGAGGAAACATTCACTAAATCTGTGGAAGAGCAATTGCCTAATGTTGGAAACCTTCAAACTAGAGAACCCCCTCAAGTTTCAGCTGTTGATCAAACAGAAGAACAAGGCCATGACTCTTCAACAGCAGTTCCCACATATAACCCTGTTATTATAGAACAAAGTGTTTCTGATGCTCAGAAGCAGCCTTCTTCATCTCAAGGTCAAGAAGAGGCAGTTGATAGCACTATGATAATTTTCACTCCTCCAGAACAAGTGCCAGATCATGAAGATATAGGAGTCATGTCTCCTGAAATCTCAAATTCAGAAGCACTGTTCAATGAAATCAACACCATCAAGACAAATATGAATCAAATAATGGATGCCATCAAATCCATTCAGTCAACCCAATACTATCATTCTGTAAAGCTGAATGGATCCGAAGATTTTGTTTTTGCAAAGCTGAAGAATATTCAAGAAGTTGTAACTGAACTTTCAGTTGCCATAGAACACAAGCCGAACAAAGCACAACTGCTGCTCTTTTCGTTGCTCAAGATGTGATCAACCAACGAGTTGAAAGACTAGAAACATCTGTTGCAAACAAAATAGACTCACTGCAAACCTCAGTTTTTACTGCCATCTCCAGTATTTCAGCCAATGTCGGAATCTTATCTACTGAAGTTCGACAATTATCTCTTCACATGGCTCAGTTTGACAAAAAGGGGGAAGTGTAGTATGACTCAGATTTAGCAGTTCATTTTGAGACAGTTTTTGAGAAGCAGTCTATAAAAGTTCAATCCTTCAGTTAATATATGCTTAGTTTTGTCAAACACCAAAAAGAGGGAAATTATTGGAAACCAAATTTCGGAGTTTGACAAACTGAAGAAATTAACTGAACTATGAGACAACTGAACATTTAACAACTGAAAGCAGCTGAACAAATGAGGAAAACTGATCAGATGGAAACCGATCAGTTAATACACTCAGCCGCAAACATATCTCAACTGAATGGTTCTCGGGAAAGAACAATCAACCGACAAAAGGACATAGTAAACAGCAAATGAATATGGAAAGCCACACCTCAATCATTACAGCATGAAACAACGTATTTCGGCTATTGCAATTAAGACGCCGTATGACAATCAATGAAGAGAACATTGCCCAACAAATTATAAAGTGGCAATCAACGGATACTAGAATTCAAATTTATATCGAAGTAACCGTTGAAAGAGAAGTATAAATATGACTGAAGAACAGCAGAAGAAGTAGTGACGATTACTCAATCTTAAGCTTGCTGTTACTCTGTCAAAATCTTAGCTCACTTTCATTTGAATTACTTGTAGCAATCAAGGCTACAGTCTGAGCTTGTTAGCACTCTCTAAAAGCTGTTAGATTCAATTGTGCTAATATCAGTTACGTACTGAGAATATTGTGTAGAACTAAGAGTTTCAGTTTTGGCAGTTGTAAGTCCAAACTGAAGTGGGTCTGTACAAGTGTTGTACTTGATCAAAGTCTTTTAGTGTATATCCTATCCTTGCGATAGAAGGGGTGACGTAGGAGTAATTAAATTCTCCGAACATCCAGAAACAACTCTTGCATATTTCTTTCAGTTTCGTATTCTATCTCTCAGTCAGTTACTTTCCGCAACTACTCCAGTTTAACTGATTGTTATTGACCAACAAGATTCCGAGATTCAGTTTGTCACTAAACTGAACTCAAGTGTCGTTAAAGAACAAATTTTAAGTGTAAGTGTTTATTCAACCCTCTTCTAAACATTCTTGTTACGACAACCGATCCTATCAAAACAAATTACATGCCATCATGTACTGATAAAGCTATATCGTTATGCACAGGTGAGCTGTCTGGTTGCTGTGAAGCCATACATGCTATATATCTATAATGGAAAGTAAACAAACTACATGCAAAAAATTGTGGTATTTCAAGCATCAAACTGATATGTCAATACTGAAAATTAAATCTTTACAACTTAAATATTACATTAAGTAAGTTATACAGAAGCAACCATGTCACTAGAGCATTATATTACACGAACAAATACATGATACGATTAAAAAAAACTAGCAGAATTAGAGAAAATAAATTGATAAGTCTAATCCTTACCACTGTCGTTGTGCAAGACATCGTCGCTTGAAACTCGAACATCATCTCTATCACTATCAATGTTGTTCACATGAAGATCATTATCGTAAAGAACCACGAAATCGACCAGATCTTGCGATGTAAGCGAATTGAGTTTCGATGGACGATTCTGACTTTCATTGTTTTGAAAAGCATCAACTGTTGCATGAACTACATTTACACTAACTCCATATGTGTAACATATCCTCTTTTTATTAAACTTCTCACGAACAACCAATCTGAATTTGCTCTTTTGCTTGTTTGGTAATTCAAGTAAACAACTTGTGAAACTTGTCTAGCAATCACAAATGGTTCGTAAAAACCTAAATTTCTTTTCTGATTAATATCAACAATGTCATACTTCTTGTGTAGGTGTGTCCTTAATCTACGGTGAGTATCAAACCAAGAACATTTAAGAATTACTGTTTGTTCTAGTGGCAAATCTGAGTACTCAACCTCAATTATCTTGTCAAGGTGACCATAAAATTCGGTACATTCACCATGACTTGAATGACCATGAACTTGAAACCCTGAATTATTGATGACCTTGTACGATTTATCATTAACAGTGTAATTAAACCCATTGACATAATAACCTCGGTAAGTATTTACTTTCTGCAACGACCTGAATGCAACTTGGTTAATGATAGGAGAATTGAATTCAGTGTTTTGCAATGTTGTCTATGACCAAAATGAAGTTAGTTGACGTATATATGGTTCAATGATTACAAATAATTAATTATATAATCTTACATAGCTTTTGAACGAGAAAAAAAAATGTCTACAACAGATCCTCAAGACCAGAATCGCTTGTATCTGGCATTTGTGCATGCATGGTATTCTAGTACATACTGTGATACAATAAATTTCATTATGAAATTGTTTACAAATGTTGGAACTTATAATTGTTAATTAAAAAAATGAATCTCCTTGATGGATTAACTTTTTGTACCTCACAAAGATCTGCATTTCAACACAATTTAGTAGAACATAAGTAGTAATAGCGTGATATTCCTCATTTGTAAGCCATCTAAATTTTGCAGTACCAATCGATCGACCACGATGTCGAAATATTGTTAAAATATCTGAGTTTTGATCATTGAAGTCTTGAAATTATTGTTGCCAAGTTTTTTCCCCTGGTCGTTAATGAATATTGAAGTAACATTGACAAAACATATATGGCTCTCTAACCAAGTAATCATTGCATATGGATCATTCGACTCGTGCCTTGTTATGTACTGTGTTCTTCAACTTGCACAGAATATTTCAAAAGGATACATTCAGCTAAATTTCATGGGTCCCGCAAGACTAGATCTGCAAAATTAAACAAAAAAACAAGTTATAATAATTTCAAATCAAGAAATTTGGGGAAAAAAGGCAAAAAATCGTCTCTACCAGAGAGAAAATGTGAAAAACGTTGAAATAAATGAAGTGAAATGGGGGATATATATAGGCGTAACTAGAGACAATTTTTTATTTATAAAATTCAAAATTGCGACGAAACGTAGGTTAAATAATTCCGTCGCAAATAGTGACAGATTTTTTGACAAAACTATCGTTATTTTATAAATGCTATAGTTTTGATATTCCGTCGCTAATTTTTCGACGATTTGTATAATTCCGTCGCTAAATTAGTGATGGTTTGAAAATAAACCGTAGTTAATTTGGCCACGATTTCAAAATATCGTTGTCTGATCAGGAGAAGCATAAGAAAATTTGGTTATCTCAACAACGGGCTCGTGGATAAGGACTAGGCATCTTAGGACGTGCAAATAACTTACTAGGGTAAGTTACAGTAGGTCCGAGCACGAAGTTTTATGGTCGGGAGCGAGGAAACGATTTGGACAGAGTTACGAGAATATATTGAAAAAAGCATGAAACAAAAAGTATTTATATTTAAACGCAATAGATCATGGTCACACGAATAAAATTAATCAGACGGTAGGAATTTAAGCAAGAATCCGAACCATCATCTCAGGAAGCGTTACAGAAGCAAGATCATGGTCGTCCGTATGTATGCACATACATCCATGGGTTGATCTACAAAGATATCAATATCAACCATCCATTACCTTCCAATTCAATGGCTCAGATGAACACTATCAAAAGCAAACATGAAGGAAACACAATTTAGAAACAACAGGATTTTAGGTTCGGGTCAAATAAATTAATAAAATACTTGACCTAAAATCCATGCTTCTTTTAGACCAAAAAAGGAGAGGTACTATTGATAGCCTCGTAATTCTGACCCAACCCAGACTCGAGATATAAGCTTAACGGATTGGTGTCGCTGCCCATTAGCTAGAGTAAAGGGCCTATATTAAAACCAATTAAGACTGGAGTAGGGCCAATATGCCATTTGGTGTCCAAATCATGACCCCCTGCTCGGGGATCAACATAGAACAATAAGCGCTAAACATCACAACATATTTTGGTAGACCAACCAAATTATTGGAGCGCCAACTCAAAGGTGATAGAACTCGTGCTGTTCACATGTGCCCGACCTGATCACCTCTGCTCGAGAGTAATTCCTCGATAAAGAGCTGGTCAAGCAGTTTAGTTCGTGATAACTAATAATCCGACCCAAATATGCACCAACCCGAATACATTTTTTGTTATAAGGAAAGAATCCCGAGGAATTCGGGATATATCATTAGAATTTATAAATTACAAAAGATAAGATCAACATAAATCTGATATTCAAGATAAATCACCAGACTGAATCCAAGGTACTTGAATTTTGTGGTATCTTCAGATTTGTATATTATGGTTGAGGATTTTTCATTTTTAAAAAATAATGCTAATCAAGTTTCCTAAGAACATAAACACATGTCATCATCATGCTAAACACTCTATAAATGCGAGTTGGATCCGTGTAAGTATGTGTTAATAATATAACTCATCAAATTTATAATAAAATTTAAAAGTTTTTTTTTCATAATAAAGAAACAAAATAAAAATGATAACATATATACAAACATATGCTCATCATTCTACTCAAGCGCTTTCCGATACTAAGAGGAGATAGAGCGAAGATCTACCACATGTAGTCAGATTTTTAACCACCAATGTTGTCAGAACAAAAAATCCTCTGACCACTAGCTATATATCCTGGGCTTAATTAATAATTTGTTTTCTTCTCCCTATGAAATTTATGATAGCTCTTGGTTTCAAATTCATGCCTTTTTTTTTGTCAAAACCATGGTTATAAAAAAAATCCTTCACCCCTTTTTATTGTTGAATGAATCAGTTCGATCTATTGCGTACATGTGTGTCTGTAAAATCCACAAATTGGTTCTTCAAACAAATGATAACAATCAACATCGAAACTACTATTGCATTAAATTTATTATTATTTAAAGTTCTAAATATAGATTCATAGTTGCCACACAGATTGATAATCATATAATTATTTAAAGTTCTAAATATAGATTCATAGTTGCCACACAGATTGATAATCATATAATTCCATCATACTGGTTTATTTTATTTTAAAAAATATTAACTGATGCATTTGTTTCTAAAATTATTTTTAATGGTATTCAAAAACACCTTACAAATATTATAGAACAAAACATTTAAATACTTTGAAATGAGATAATAGAGCTAAAAACATGATGATTTAAAATGAGGAAAGAGAGCTCTGTTTATAGAGCTCTCTCGTTCATGTGAAACTATGTGTCCGTCATTTCCTTCGTCAATCTTACTACCGACCTTTCAGAAGAAAATAAGCAACTGTTCACATGTCACATCTAGTTATTCTTAAGTTGCTGACCAACTCTCAAATATTCATTTAGCTGACATTTATACTACTTGAAGATGTTTTTGAGAAAAAAATATATCTCCACACATCATTTATATATTTCCATTATCCGTTGCTTTACGTTTCTACTAGGTCGCTTCAGGATCTAAACTACCCAAAACTTTTCAATGTTCACTAGCTTGATCATAATATCAGCTATGCTGTATTTTGTATGGATCTTCTGCATATCCACACTTCTTTCTTCTACTACATCTAGCAAATATTGAAATTGAACTCCGATGTATTTAATCATAGAATGAAATGTTGGATTTCTTGTGATGTGCAAGGCACTCTGACTCTAAAAAAAAGGAACATTTTCTTGTTTGTGCTCGATCTCCTCCAATAAATTTTAAATCTATATTACTTCCTTGAAAGCGTGGGTAGCTGTCATATATCATGCTTCCATTGTATATAATGCCACAACTATTTGCAGTTTTGAAATCCAGCTTACTGCTCCAAGTGTAAACACATAACAAATAATAGATTTTCTCTTATTAGGATCACGCATAATCTAAATTGATATATCACCTGAGTGTATAATCCGATCCTCCATAACATAATGTAGTAGTTGAGGTGCCCTTAATATATCTAATGATCCTCTTAACAGTACTCCAATGCTCTTGTCCATGATTCTCCATGTACCGACTAACTTCTCCCATTGCTTGTGCAATGCCCGGGTCTTGTCCAAATCATGGCGAATATCAAATTTCCCACTGTTGTTGCATATAGTACTCGAGACATATCCACCATCTCTCCATTATCAGGACACATATGAGAGGATAATTTGAAGTTAACAGGAAGAGGGTCGAGATTGGGTTGATATCTTACATGTTGAAGCGTTGGAAGACTTTCTTCAAATAATTTCTAATAAAGCCAAATCTTTATGTTACTTCTGTCTAACTAAACTTGTATCCCTAGAGTTATTTTTGCTGGTTTCAAGTTTTTCATATCAAATTCCCTAACCATTTGTGCTTTCAATCTTTGAATCTATCTTTATTTGGGCTTACTACCAACATGTCGTCCACATACAACACAAAATGATATAATCATCACCAGACCTCATGAAAATGTATAAGGGTCTGCACTAAGTCTTTTGTATCCAAAATTTATGATATATGAATCAAATCTTTAGTACCAACACCTCGGTGCCTGTTTCTGACCTTACATAAATTTCTTCAACTTGCAAATCAAGTTCTCTTTGCCTTTTCTGAAAAACCTTATGGCTGTAGCATATATATTTCTTCTTCAAGATCTCCATGAAGTAATTCAGTTTTCACATCTAGCTGTTCTAGATGTAGGTCAAACACCGCACAAAATGCCAACATTTCCCTGTTGTAAGTCAAAACACATGAGAAAATATCTAATTGAAGTCAATACATTCTTTCTGAGCATGCCATTTTTACAACCAATCTAGTATGATAACGCTCCACTTGGTTATTGCCATAATGCTTGTTCTTATAGACCATCTGTTACCAATGATTTTCTTCCCTTGTTGTAGTGTAACAAGATCTTAAGTTTTATTTTTGTCTATTGTCTTCAATTCTTCCTGCATGATTTCATCCACACGGATACATTCGAGCTTTGAGTAGCCTCACGAAAAGTCGATGGCTCACTATCATCTGTTAATAGACAATATGCAATATTTATTTCACTGACATACATTGGAAAACTGACTTGATTACATTGGAAAACTCAGACGCAACATGTTCGCGTTCCTCATGCTCTTGTATTTATTCACAAAAAATTTGATCTTCGTCTGTTTTATTCCACATGAATTATAGTATTTCTGAGTTCAGTGTGTCTAATAGCCGAGCCTGGTGTACGGTACGGTTTAAGTTTTCGTATGTTATGGATTTATTGATTAAGTTTAAGTTTAGTTGTGATGTTAAGAGTTGTGATTATGGGCTATAGTATGGTTGATTATTCTTGTTTTGTGGTGTTGTTGATGTTCATGGTTGGTGGTTGTTTTGTATCAGCGTTTCGGTTAGATTTTAGTTGCTTGAGATTTTGTTTCTGCCGTGACAGCACCGCACCCGCTCAGTGTAGACCCGGTCTGAATTATTGGAATTATTGGTGTTTTGCCGTAGCTTCACCGCACCCGCGGTATAGTGAGGACCGCACCCGCGGTGTAGACCGTACCCGCGGTGATTGCAGGACCGCACCCGCGGTCGTCGATTTCAGAATTTTGGTGGAGTGCCGTGAGCTTACCGCACCCGCGGTACAAGAGTAGCGCACCCGCGGTCGCGCATTTCGGGTTACTGTTCGAGATTTTAAGTGGGTAGTTGGCTTTACTTTACTCATTCTCTTCCCTTCCATTTCGATTTTCCTCTCTAGAGAATAGGGTTTTCTTCATTTTCTTTCCTTCTTATCTTTGATTCAAGCTTCTAGTTGGATTTCGAGTTGAGGTCGAGGTTCTTGGTTGCTCTAAGAAGCTAAGGTAAGCTTTTGATGTTGTTATTTCTTGGTTTTGGAGGAGAGATGATTTGGGTTTGTTGTGTTTGTTGGATTTATGGATTATTTGGCATGGGTTCTTGATTATTGAGTTGATGATGGTGTTATTTATGGATTATTGTTGTAGGATTTCAACCAAGGAGTTAGATTCAAGTGTTCTTGTGGTTTGTAAGTGGAATTTCATCCTTTGTGCTCACATGATGTATATGTATTGTATTTCAAAGATTTTAATGTGTTATTCCCTTCATTGGCTTCATAATTATGTATTGATTCACTTGTATATCTATTGGAGGCATTGTATGTCTCAATTGTATTGAAAAGGGAATACAAAGAGTATAGTTTCCAAAGTGTTTGATAAATGTCAAAGAGAGATAATTCAAATGTTTTATGGATTGATAGATACATAGTCAGAGATTGCATGCAATTAGTTTATCAACGACCACAGGCTTATATCCCTCAGAGTTGTCGATTTATATCGATGGGATATAGGTAACCAGAGCCAGAGATACTATTGATATCAATCCATCAGAGAAAAGAGAAATACCATCTTATTGCTATATTATTGCTATGATATTCATGTTTCAGAGTTGATGGTATTTATGATTTCAAAGCTATGTTTTACAAGAGTATGATATGTTCATTGCTATGTAAGAGTTCCACTTGCTGAGTTTTATACTCATTTCAGTTATTTCATGTGATGCAGATAAGAGTGACGGGCCAGGACGTTGACTGTGGATTGGAGTCATATGCATACGAAGATTGGAAGGAAAAAGTTTGTTTTGCAAGCAATATTTTTGGACATGATCATTAAAATGATGTTTTGTATTTTGATGTATCATTTAGTTGATCATGTTGATACTTTTGATGATATTTGGAAATGTATTTTTAAACTCCTTCCATTTGAAAGAAAATTTTAAATTCCGCTGTATTTTATTGTAATCGGGTCGAGGTGTCACATTTAGTGGTATCAGAGCACCGTTCTTCGGACCAATGCATATGACTTCGTCTACTTTCAACTGTCCGGGTATGTTTTCTTTTGCATCTATTCATTGTTATCTATTGATTTACTTTTGTGAGCACATTGTAGAGTATGCCTCCTAAGCGTAAGGCGTCAGAGGGTGAGGATAGTTCTTCCTCGAGAGTTGTCGACGAGTTCGGCAAGTTGCTTAAGGAGCAGGCCAAAGTCCATAGCGAGCAGATTCAGCAGCTGCTTCGATTGCAAGGATCAGGACAGGGTAGAGGCCAAGTGAGAGGCCAAGTAGCTCAGGCAGTTGGCACTGATGCCGTCTTTTCTGCTTTTAAGAGAATGGATCCAACAGAATTCGCAGGTAGCACTGATCCGTTAGTGGCTGTCGAGTGGGTCAAAGCGCTTGAAGCAATTTTTGACCATCTCCAGTATGAGGTCAAAGACAGGATCAGCTGTGCAATATTCATGTTGGTAAAGGCTGCACGTATCTGGTGGAATGCCACTAAGGTTGGTGTCGATGTTTCAGCTTTGAAGTGGCAAGAGTTCACAGACCTGTTCTATGACAAGTACTTTCCCGACGCCCTTCGAGCTAGGAAGGTGACTGAGTTCTTGGAGCTTCGACAGGGAGGCATGAACGTTGATGAGTACATTCTCAAGTTCGAGGAGGGTTGTCTATTTGCTCCGTATATTGCTTCAAACGACAAGGACAGAGGTGCTCATTTCATTCGAGGCCTTCGTGCAGAGATCAGGAGAGATATCAACATGTCCAAAGCTGTGACTTTCAAAGAGATTGTGTCCAAGGCGTTGTTGGCCGAACAAGACGAGAAGGATATCGCCAGAGAGAGGCAGGAGAGGCATCAAGCTATTGCTCAGAGAGGCCAGGGCTCGAATCAGAGAGGCAATGATCGTTTCAAAGGGAAGGGCAAGGTGGAATCGAGTCCTAGACCACCGTCAGTTCCAGTTGATCCCGAGAAGCCACTGTGTCCTAAGTGCAGCAGACATCATCGAGGAGAGTGCAGATTTGGCACTCATAGTTGTTATCGTTGCGGCACTGCAGACCACATTGCTTAAGATTGTCCAAGGGGAGAGAGCAAGGATAAAGTGCAGGGTCGTATCTTTTCGATGACCAAGGAAAGTATAAACCATGATTCTTCTGTGATCTCTAGCGCTATTTTAATTTCAGGCAGAGTAGCTACGACTTTGATTGATACAGGTGCTACTCATTCTTTTATGTCTGAATTGTTTTTGAGATCGTTGAGTATAGTTCCTTCTGTTCTTCCCCTCCAGTTCAATGTTGTATTGCCTTCGGGAGATGTGTTGTGACCGACGTCGATTGTGTATGCATGCCCTGTTCGTATTGGGGAGCGAGTTGTTTTTGTTGATTTGATTGTTATCCCTATGGTTTCTTTTGATGTTATTCTTGGCATGGATTGGCTTTCGACTTATCGTGCAGTGATTGGTTGCGTTGCTAAGACGGTGACTTTTGCAGATGATGGCAATAAGGGAGGAGTGCTCGCCAGTGCAGGTACTTCGCTGGTCCTTCCTTTCATATCTTGTCTTGAGGCTGAGAAGTTGCTGTGTAGAGGTTGTGATGTATTTCTGGCTTCGATTGTGGATGTGGATAGAATGATTAAGTTGAATATTGATGATATTGATGTTGTGAGGGAGTTTGCTGATGTGTTTGAGGAAGATGTGCCGGGTTTGCCGCCGGACAGGGATGTTGAGTTTGTGATTGATCTAGCTCCAGGTACGGTTCCTATTTCTAAGGCTCCGTATAGGATGGCCCCTACCGAGATGAAGGAGTTGAAGACGCAGTTGCAGGATCTATTGGACAAGGGTTTTATTCGACCGAGTTCTTCGTCTTGGGGAGCTCCGGTTCTGTTCGTTAAGAAGAAAGATGGGTCTTTACGTCTTTGCATTGACTACAGAGAGATCAACAAAGTGACGATCAAGAACAAGTATCCGTTGCCACGGATTGACGATCTATTTGACCAACTTCAGGGTGCCACCGTATTTTCGAAGATTGATCTTCGATCTGGCTACTATCAGTTGAAGGTTAGGGAGTCTGATAAGACGGCGTTCCGGACCAGGTATGGTCATTATGAGTTTCTTGTGATGTCTTTTGGTCTGACCAATGCTCCTTCAATCTTTATGGACTTGATGAACCGTGTCTTCAAGCCGTATTTGGATAGTTTCGTCATTGTTTTCATCGACGACATCTTGATCTATTCCAAGACCAGAGAGCTTCATTCAGAACATCTCAGAGTTGTTCTTCAGTTATTGAGAGAGAAGATGTTGTTTGCCAAGTTGAAGAAGTGTGAGTTCTGGTTGGAGCAGATTTCTTTTCTAGGTCATGTCGTTTCGAAGGATGGCATTGTTGTTGATCCGTTGAAGATAGAGGCAGTGCAGAAGTGGCCTATTCCTACTACTGTTTCTGAGGTACGCAATTTCCTTGGTTTGGCAGGTTACTATCGTCGCTTTATTTCAGATTTTTCCAACATTGTCTTGCCATTGACCAATCTGACGAGAAAGGCTGTGAAGTTCGAGTGGTCCAATGATTGCCAGAGTGCATTTCAAGAGTTGAAGAATAAGTTGACGACAGCTCCTGTTCTTTCATTGCCCAGTGGTTTAGAGGATTTTGTTGTGTATACCAATGCGTCGAAGAAGGGTCTTGGTGCAGTGCTGATGCAGCGAGGTAAGGTTATAGCCTATGCTTCTCGCCAGTTGAAGGATTACGAGAAGAATTATCCGACGCATGATTTGGAGCTGGCAGCTGTGGTTTTCGCCTTGAAGATTTGGAGACATTATTTATATGGCGAAAAGTGTGAAATTTTCACAGACCACAAGAGTTTGAAGTATCTGTTTTCCCAGAAAGAGCTCAATATGCGGCAGAGGAGGTGGTTAGAGCTTGTCAAAGATTATGATGTGACTATCAGTTACCACCCAGGGAAAGCGAATGTTGTAGCAGACGCTTTGAGCCGTAAGTCGAGTTCTTCCTTGAGTTCTTTGATTCAGAAGCCGTTGTTGTTGGACTTGCAGCGAGAGGAGATTTATTTGGTAGTTCCGGGAACCATTGCTCGCTTTTCAGCGTTGGTCATTCGGGCTACTTTGACGGACAGGATCCGTAGAGAGCAGACTGTTGATGTTCAGTTGACAGAGTTGAGAGCTAGAGCAGAGGAGAGAGGTAACTCATAGTTTGGATTGAATGAAGACGGTTTGGTGACTTTCAGAGGCCGTATTTGTGTTCCCGCTGGTGATGATATTCGGCGAGACGTCTTGACAGAGGCTCATACCGCGCCATATTCGATACATCCAGGTAGCACCAAGATGTATCAGGATCTTCGTAGACTCTACTAGTGGCCAGGTATGAAGAAAGATATTGCTATGTTCATTTCTCAGTGCCTAACTTGTCAGCAGGTGAAGATTGAGCACCAGAGACCTGCTGGGACATTGCTATATTTGCCGATTCCTCAGTGGAAGTGGGAGCATATTACGATGGATTTCGTGACTGGTCTTCCCAAAACGCAGAAGGGTTTCAATTCCATTTGGGTTATTGTCGATCGATTGACCAAGTAAGCGCATTTTCTCCCAGTTAAGACGACGTATTCCATGAATCAGTACGCCGAGGATTACATAGCAGAGATTGTTAGACTTCACGGTGTCCCTGTGTCAATTGTGTCTGATCGTGACCCTAGATTTACCTCAGAGTTTTGGAAGAGTTTGCACAGAGCTATGGGTTCACGGTTAGCTTTCAGTACAGCATATCACCCTCAGAGCGACGGTCAATCAGAGAGAGTTATTCAGATTCTAGAGGATATGCTCAGAACTTGAACTATTGATTATCCTGGTAGCTGGGATTCCAAATTGCCTCTTGTTGAGTTCACGTACAACAATAGCTACCAAGTGATGATTGGGATGGCACCGTATGAGGCACTTTATGGCAGGAAGTGCAGATCTCCTTTGTATTGGGATGAGGTTGGTGAGAGGAAGATGTTGGGTCCAGAGTTGGTCCAACAGACTGCGGATGTTGTTGCTGTTATTCGAGAAAGGATGAAGACAGCGCAGTCGAGACAGAAGAGCTATGCAGATGTATGTCGTAGACCTTTGCAGTTTGAGGTTGACGATCACGTTTTTCTGAAGATAGCACCTCTCAAGGGTGTGATGCGGTTTGGCAAGAAGGGCAAGTTGAGTCCGAGATTTATTGGTCCCTTTGAGATTTTGAATAGAGATGGTGATCGAGCCTACAGGTTAGCCCTACCGCCAGATCTTGACAGAGTCCACAATGTTTTTCATGTATCGATGCTCAGGAAGTATATTGCGAATCCTTCCCATGTTATTCGCCACGAGCCATTGGACTTGACGCCGAATTTGACGTACCAAGAGATTCCGGTTCAGATTCTGGACCGCAAAGTTAAAGTTTTGAGGAACAAAGAGATCGGCATCGTTAAAGTTCTTTGGAGGAATCATTTGATCGAAGAGGCCACGTGGGAACCGGAGGATGAGATGAGAGAGAAGTATCTTGAGTTGTTCGTGCTGTGACGTCAATTTCGAGGACGGAATTCCTCTAAGGAGGGGAGATTGTAATAGCCGAGCCTGGTGTACGGTACGGTTTAAGTTTTCGTATGTTATGGATTTATTGATTAAGTTTAAGTTTAGTTGTGATGTTAAGAGTTGTGATTATGGGCTATAGTATGGTTGATTATTCTTGTTTTGTGGTGTTGTTGATGTTCATGGTTGGTGGTTGTTTTGTATTAGCGTTTCGGCTAGATTTTAGTTGCTTGAGATTTTGTTTCTGCCGTGACAGCACCGCACCCGCGCTCAGTGTAAGGACCGCACCCGCGGTCTGAATTATTGGAATTATTGGTGTTTTTCCGTAGCTTCACCGCACCCGCGGTATAGTGAGGACCGCACCCGCGGTGCAGGACCGCACCCGCGGTCGTCGATTTCAGAATTTTGGTGGAGTGCCGTGAGCTTACCGCACCCGCGGTACAAGAGTAGCGCACCCGCGGTCGCGCATTTCGGGTTACTGTTTGAGATTTTAAGTGGGTAGTTTGGCTTTACTTTATTCATTCTCTTCCCTTCCATTTCGATTTTCCTCTCTAGAGAATAGGGTCTTCTTCATTTTCTTTCCTTCTTATCTTTGATTCAAGCTTCTAGTTGGATTTTCGAGTTGAGGTCGAGGTTCTTGGTTGCTCTAAGAAGCTAAGGTAAGCTTTTGGTGTTGTTATTTCTTGGTTTTGGAGGAGAGATGATTTGGGTTTGTTGTGTTTGTTGGATTTATGGATTATTTGGCATGGGTTCTTGATTATTGAGTTGATGATGGTGTTATTTATGGATTATTGTTGTAGGATTTCAACCAAGGAGTTAGATTCAAGTGTCCTTGTGGTTTGGAAGTGGAATTTCATCCTTTGTGCTCACATGATGTATATGTATTGTATTTCAAAGATTTTAATGTGTTATTCCCTTCATTGGCTTCATAATTATGTATTGATTCACTTGTATATCTATTGGAGGCATTTTATGTCTCAATTGTATTGAAAAGGGAATACAAAGAGTATAGTTTCCAAAGTGTTTGATAAATGTCAAAGAGAGATAATTCAAATGTTTTATGGATTGATAGATACATAGTCAGAGATTGCATGCAATTAGTTTATCAACGACCACAGGCTTATATCCCTCAGAGTTGTCGATTTATATCGATGGGATATAGGTAACCAGAGCCAGAGATACTATTGATATCAATCCATCAGAGAAAAGAGAAATATCATCTTATTGCTATATTATTGCTATGATATTCATGTTTCAGAGTTGATGGTATTTATGATTTCAAAGCTATGTTTTACAAGAGTATGATATGTTCATTGCTATGTAAGAGTTCCACTTGCTGAGTTTTATACTCATTTCAGTTATTTCATGTGATGCAGATAAGAGTGACGGGCCAGGACGTTGACTGTGGATTGGAGTCATATGCATACGAAGATTGGAAGGAAAAAGTTTGTTTTGCAAGCAATATTTTTGGACATGATCATTAAAATGATGTTTTGTATTTTGATGTATCATTTAGTTGATCATGTTGATACTTTTGATGATATTTGGAAATGTATTTTTAAACTCCTTCCATTTGAAAGAAAATTTTAAATTCCGCTGTATTTTATTGTAATCGGGTCGAGGTGTCACAGTGTGCATTTGCCTCCCTTTAATTTATTTTTTCTCAAATATAACATCTCTGTTAATGACAAGCTTGTGAGCAGTAGGATCCCACAAGAGAAACCCCTTTATTCCATCAACATAACCCAAGAAGATACACTTTCTGGATTTTGAATCCAACTTCGATTTGTCTTGATCATTGTATAAAACGTACACATGAATTACAAATGTATGCAAATAAGAATAATCAACTAGCTTCCCCGTCCACATCTCCATTAGAGTCTTCAGATCAATCATTATTGAAGGAGAACGATTGATTATATAAATAGTGGTCTTGAATTTTTATGCCCAAATTGACTTTGGTAGACCCAAAGTTCTCAACTTGGCTCTTGTTCTGTCCAACAAGGTATTGTTCATCCGCTCTTCCACTCCATTCTGTTGAGGTATGTAAGTCGTCGTGAACTATATTTTGATGCCCTCAAGCTTTGAAATCTTTGAAGATCTAGAAAATATCTTATTTCTTCTTGATTGGATACATCCAACACATTTTAGAAAAATCATCAATGAATGAGCCAAAGTATCTTTCTCCTATTTGTGATAAAACCGGTGCTTGATAAACACCTGAATGAATCAACTCCAATATGCTTTTGCTTCTGGTAGTAGAATCACCGAATTTTAATCTGTGTTGTTTACTTGTATCATAATGCTCACAAAAGGGTAGAGACACTTTTATAAGTCTCGACAGCAGCTTCCGTTTTGAGAGAATTTTCAACATTCGTTTTGAAATCTGCCCGAGCTTTCTATGCCATAACAATGTTAATTTTTCCCTTGCACTAATTGATACAACCGCCAGTTCTGCCTTCTGTATTTTTACAACAATTTTTTTCGTCTTCATAACCACAAGTATGTCCTTCACAATTTTTACGATATTGTTTTCTATACATGTTTTACATCCGATATCATCCATTTGCCTCTATGAAAAAAGATTTTTTGTAAGCTCTTTCACATGTCGTACCTCTTGTATGGAGCGAATGGTTCCATCAAACAATTTTATTTTGATGTTACCGATCCCAGAGATTTGCAAGGCACGCTAATTTCCCTTGAATACAGATCCTTCTGAAACTGGTTCATACGAATCGAACCATTCTCTCCAAGATGCCATGTGACACATCGATCTTGAATCCATAATCGATGAGTCACAAAATTTGTGTCAGCTTTTTCAATTGTTGTTGCTTTACTGAATAATATTTCACGACCGCTTGAATTACTAGCTACATTTCCTTGAGAACCTTTTTGATAACCGTATTGTAATGACCCGAATATTTGTTTTGAATGAAGTATTAATTAAGACATAATTAATGAGTTGTTAATTAAGTATTTTTAAGGAATTGATAATTCGGGATTAAGCTGTTGGTATCCACCGAATTTTAAATGGATAACCCGACTTACTTCGGATTACATTATCTCGAGAAATCCAACTAGACCAATGAGATTCTGACACGTGGTAGATAAGATTGGTTCGGATTTTCTGAAATATTGCGGATGCAGCCTATAAATAGAAACCGATTCTTTTGTTTCCTTCACCGCATTCTTCAGAGAGAGTTCTAGTTATACCATAGTTTCTAGTCAGTTTCGAGGGCTTTTTGGTGTCGGGAAGTTTCGGAGCTAGTATCGACTCGAGAAGGGGTCGGTGAACTGAGATCGAGACATCATCAGCGGGCTGACGACGGACGCAGGTATAATCCTAAATCCTTAGATAGTGATTTAAAGATCATTAGGGAGATATTTGTAGCATGTTTGATCTGGTTTGTTAGTGATTTCTTTATGTTGGTATTGTCTAGGTTCAGAGCTTTCTGTCTGATTGTTTTAGTGAGGTACGTGATGTACAGACTGAGATATCCAAGCGTAGTATACACACTTATATGCTGCATATTTATCTGTTGCATGATACATGTTTTACTGCTTTGGCATATTATGCATGACATATCATGTTGAGCCTGATATCTTTTGAGATATAACTCGTTTGTTAGGGCCGCTCAGCCCTATTCTGTTTTGTGGACGATGGGGCATCGAGAGCTACAGTGTCCGACGGGACCCGCGGGTTCTGATGACCTGGACATTGCAGGTCCACGTCTTGATGACGAGTGTGGGAGCCAAAACATGCCTAGGGCAGATCAGAGACTACACACTTAGGCGCCTCTAGACTGAGCATGAGATTCTTGACTTGATCCTTGATATCCGAGCATATTGCATTCACATGCATCATATTAGTTTGTATACTCGTACATTCTCGTATTGGGCGATTGTCGCTCACGTCCTTGTTTTCATCTTGGGCACCACATTCCATGAGGCAGGTCTTAGGTTGGACAGTTCGAACGACCAGGGCAGTGGCTAGAGCAGTTGGGTTTTCGGTGGTGATCCAGTGGAGGTTTTCTGTGGTTTATCGTTTGCTCGTTCAGAATCATGTATTTGTTATGGTTGTATTAATGTTTAAGATTGCTGTTATTGTTTTGTTTTCGTTTGGGTTGTAAGATGATTAAGTATTTGGTTTCCGCTGTTTAATTGTTGGTATTAAGTTTAGTGTTGCATGTTTATTAGTCTGTTTAGTGGTAGCTCGGGTAAGGGCTCTACACGTTTACTCTTTCTTTAAGTGTCATTTGATGTTACATTTAAACAAGTAAATATTTTTGTTCTCGCATCTCGATTTTGATTTACCTCGCCTTTGGCTCTCACTAGAGTCACGGTCCATAAATCTTCCTTTTATCATCAATAAAAGCATCTGCCTGTTTTGAAGTTACCAATATATCTTCCTTATTCTCGCATCGAATTTCTTCTCTTAGAACCGAAGTTAAGACGCCATCAAATTTTAAAGATCTCATAAAGATATTGTTGGTTAAGTTGATGATAAATTGATCCTATGAATTTGGTAGAATTTAAAGTAGAAGCTATGCACGCTCATTTTCTACCCCATAATAGAGCATTTAGTGTATTGATATGGTCGGTCATCGATAGGGATTCCGTCATTCGACGTCTCAGTATCCCAAATATATTTTGCAGTATTTATCTCAGAGATACTTGACAATACTTCGTCTGTAATAATCAAGTGTAAATTGACAACAACATTATTATTAATCTAATTTCACTTTTTATCATCTGTCATTTCCCTCGCTCTATCTTCGATTGCCGCCAAACAATTCTCTTCTTTTAAAATTGCTAGTATGTTTATTTTCCACAACATAAAATTATATCAAGTATGTTGATATAATAAAGTTAGTTAATATTAGATAATCGAGTTTAATAATATATTAATATATGTTATAATATTATATTTGTGTGATTGTTTGTGGTGGCTTCCTGTATCTTTGACCGAAGAAGTAGCTGACCTCCAAGAATTCTCCAACAATCTGGACGAGCCGCGCACGTTTGTCACTGTGCTACGGACGACCTAGAAAACAAACTGTTAACTAAATTGAATTGGCATCCAAATAAACTAATTAAGGAACGGCAATACATTTTCGTCTCCCCATCCATAAATGTCTGTCGTTGTTTCTTGATTTGTGACTCGTGAAATGCAAGGAGTAGTTTCAGTCTTTGCTACACTGTAATGATGGTCTCTACAACACAACATTGCAATTGCAAAATCTTTTTATTTTAATTCTATTTTAAGAATTTTCTAACATGTAATTTGTCATTATAAAAAAAACTAATTAATATAGCATAAAGGTCGCCACGTCTTTCGAAGACATTGACAGCAGAGAGAGATGATGAAGATATATATATGGTGTTGTTTCTTTATATATATATATAATAATTAATAAATATAAATATATAGTGTTGTTTAGAAGACATAAATGTACAAGTCTGTGAAGTTATGGTGGGTGTCCTCTCCCACGTGGGGTCGTGTCACCGATGCAGTTCAATGAGCTGGATTTACTTTTTTTTTTAAAAAAAAATTAAAAAACTTCTTTTAAAATTATAGGGTTTTCAAATTTATTACTATTACATTGGTGTGATGTGATCTGTTAAAGTGAAGTTCATAATCTAAAATGATCGGTTAATGTTTTGGTTTTTAGACTTTAATATATATGATAGGTTGGGAGGTTTTAATGTGTAGAGACAAAATATATTTTTTGTTTTTATGATGAATTAAAACAGAAATATCAAAGAATAATAATATTCATTATTTATATAATAATTATGGTCTTCGGATCGAGTGTTATCACATTTCATATTTTCTAACCCATTTTAGGAAATAGATATGAAGAGAAAACAAAGTGATTTTTCTAGGAAAGAGCCCGAAGATCTTGAAGATCAGGACTTTGTTCTTAAGGCGCAAGGGTTATGGCTTCAGATACATTTCCTGTTAAGTTTATAATCAAATTCTTAATGATTTAGCATGATGAATTATGTGATTTACATGGATTTTCCCCAATAAATAGTATAGAATCCATTCATGTGCAATAATTGAGATTTGTTTAAAGTTTTTAGATATTATTTGGATCCACACTAGGAAAAGAAAATTTTGTTTGAAATTATTTTGAAATGACTTCAGATCTAGAAAATATTTTGGTTGAAAACAATTTTTGATGATTCGTTAAAGTTATTTTGGTCGAAACTTTTACGTTTTTGTTATTGTATTTTCGAGTTTTCCGTCCAAGTTTTATTTTAAAAAGTGGAAAATTCAAAGAACATGGTAAAATTGTCGCAACAATTTCAGTTTTGAGGTTTCAGTTTGTGCACGACACACTTCAAAACACGGAGGAATGCATAGTCACGTGCCACAGAAAGCTTGACAAGACAGGGCCCCAACCTGCACTCTCCACATGTCTAGCAGGGCAATTCGCGCCTGCGCGCGAGATCTTTAGGAATTTTTCTATTTTTTTACGATTTAGTTATTCGATTTAAATTTAAATTTTCAATTATTCAAATATTAATAAGGTATGTATTTTGAAATGAATTAATTGAAATAAAATGTTTCCAGAGTGACATCTTTTGTGGAATTAATTTATTTTGTAATAAAAAAAGATTTTTTGATATATGTAATCTGTATGATATTGTTCAGCCCAAAGGAAGTTCAAAATTTAATATAATTACATATGCACATGTGATGATAAATACATCATAGTTGTTCATCTTTTTTATGTGAACAAATCTGCCCAAAAGAAAATTGTTATTTGACATGATGATTGATATCGATGTTTGACTGGCACTAGGATATCACTTACAAGCTAATCTTTTGTACAAAGATAAAACATTAATGGAGTGTTCGGTATCCTGTTATGGGGTATACATTATTTGAATTTTTTGATTATTTTATATGAATATTTGTTGAGCGTGTATATTGTGGTTTTGTTCTCTGCTCAGATTTGATTTATGCGAATATTCATTCCAACATTAGTTATATTCCCATGTTAAATGATCGGATTTCAAATCGTGGCAAGGGAATTTACTGATAGCTCTTGGACTAATGGATTTATACCTTGTGATAAAGGTTGACTCTCTTCCCGTCATTATGGATAAGAATACCTCTATGAAAAAAAAGAAAGTTGAAAGGTAGGAGAAGTCGAATCACATGTATATGATGATCATGAAGAGGGTCATTCTAGAAACATTCAGGGGCATAATGTTTAGAAACATTTCTACAACTAAGGAATTCCTTAAGGACTTCGAAAAGAGGTTTGCTAAGAGTGAAAAGTCCGAAATTGGTATCCTCTTGGAAAGCCTAGTTTCAGTGAGGTACAACGGTAAGGGAAAAATATGAGAGTACATTATGGAAATTTCTCATCTTGATTCAAGTTCGAAAGCACTGAAGATTGATTTCTCTGAGGACTTACTAGTGCATTTATTTTTTATATCTCTTCCTTCTCAGTTTAACTAGTTTAAGATGAGTTATAACTATCATAATGAGACTTGGTCTTTGAATAAGTTCATCTTATACTGTATTCAGGAAGAGGAAAGGTTGAAGCAAGATAAGATATAAAGTGCTCATTATGACTCTACCTCGAAAGATGAAGGAAAGAAAAGATAAGATAGAAAGTACTCATTATTTAATTTTTGTGGTGAAAACTATGATACATATGACAGTTCAAGTGAACAACTTCCAGGACCTTTCGCTAGATCTAAGAGGAATGTGGTATCGTCCCAAAGTACACTATGCAATGTTTGTTCACCATGAATAGTATTGCTGAAAGATGAAAATGAACGCTTAAAGACATAATGTGGAGTATGATTAGTTATTTTACATTACCAGAGTCACTCTAGGGAGAAGCACTAAAGATTGTAGAATATATTCTTAACAAGGTTCTAACTAAAGCAACGACCAAAAACCCTTATGAACTTTGGACAGGAAAGCGTAGTCTTAAGCATTTGCACATTTTGACTGGGGCAAGGTCGTATCAGCCTAACAAAAATTAATTGGATTCAAGGACTATTAATTGTTATTTTATTGAATATTTTGAATTATCTAGGGGTACAAGTTTTATGATCCCATAAGTAAATAAATTTTCGAGTCAAATGCTTGGTTCTTTGAGATAATGAGTTTGTGGGGGGACATTCAGATAGGGATATTATCTTTGAAGAATAATATGTAAACATTCCCTCATGTGTCTTGGAAAATGATCATGATCATTTTCTCACCTTGACCAAGAAATAATACAAGAAGACAATATTGGATATCCTCCTATTATTTCAGGTGAACGAACTCAAGCACCTCCAGAACCTATGCCATTAAGAAGACCCACTAAAGAACGGAGAAATGAAATTCCAAGTGATTTTGTATTTCTTCAAGAACATGAGACATAAATTGGAATTATAGAGGATGATCTTATCAACTTCCCTCAACTCATGGAAAGTTATAACTCTGAAAAGTGAAATAATGTCATGAATGAGAAAATAAAGTCAATGGACAACAATGATGTATGGTATATTCTAATTTCCTAAAGATGCAAAGCTCATTGGTTGCAAATGGATATTTAAAATCAAAAGGGATTTGAAAGGTAATGTTGAAATATATAAAATTTGTCTTGTCACTAAACTCTTTACATAGAAAGAATGCATTGATTATAAAGAGACTTTCTCTTTAGTTTTTTCGAAAGACTCTTTAAGGATTATAATTGCTTTTGTGGCGCATTTTTATCTTGAGCTTCATCATATTCATGTAAAGATTGTGTTTCTAAATGGTGACATTGATGAAATGATTTATATGATATAGCTAGAAAATTGTATCCAAAGACTCAAATAATATGGTTTGAAAACTCAATAAATCCATCTGTGGTCTCAAGCAAGCATCTCGACAATCGTACTTCAAATTTTATCAAGTTACCATCTCATTTGGTTTTGACATGAATTTGGTCGATGAAAGATCTTGGTAATGTATCTTTTGAACTAGGTATCCAAAACAATGAGATCATTCTCCAGGTATTCTTGGATTATCACAAAACACCTATATTGAGAAAGTTCTCAAACGATATGGGACGCAAGACTGTAAACCAACAGATCCTCTTCTGGATAAGGGAGAAAAATTTAGGCTCAAATAGTGCTCCAAGAAAGATTTAGGGGGAAAATAAATGCAAAAGATTCTCTATGCGTCTGCAGTGGAGAGTCTTATATATGCTAAGGTTTTTAATCATCCAGATATTGCATACATGACATGAATGTTGGGCAAATATCAAGTAATTGTTGGATCAGCTTGAGGTCATTGGGTATAGTGACTCCGATTTTGCTGGGTGCAAATATAGTATAAAATATACGCTGAGCTACATCTATATCCTTGGTGTAGGTGTTTATGTCATAGAAGAGCGTTAAACAATCTCTTACAGAAATTTCCACCATAGCAGCTGAGTTTGTAACATGTTATGAGGCAAAAAATCATGGAACATGTCAGCAAAATTTTGTCACATGAATTCACATTGTTGATGGTATTGAAAAAACATTAGGATTACATTTTGACAATAAATAAGCAGTCTTATATTTCAATAACTACATGAGCTCGACGAAGTCAAAACATATTGACATCAAGTTCTTGGTTGTTAAAGAAAGAACTCAGATTGGGCAGTTGTCTATTGAGTATATCGGTACAAACTCCATGGTTGCAAATTGTCTTACTAAGAGACTACCATACATAACATTTCATGCTGCTCGTATGAGATTGTTGGAAACTTAATTCCGGTGCTTTGACAAAAAGACTTATCAACTGAACTTAACAACTGAACTGCTCATCAACTGAACACCAACTGAACTTAGCAACTGAACTGCTCATCAACTGAAAACGTCAACTGCTGAACTCAGTCAACTGTTCTATACAACTGAAGTTTATTCTCGGCAACTGATTCGTTACCAGCTGACCTCTCAGTTGTACACGTCATCAGTTGAAAGTGACAACAGACAAAATAGTACATATACATGCAACTAGTAGTGGAACGCCGCATTGCAGAATGAACTAGTGTACGATTGTCAGAATATATCGACGTGGCAATCAACGGTTAGAATATTCAAACATTCTTTAATGTTACCGTTAAGAGAAGAGCCTATAAATAGTCGAAGAACAGCAACTGAAGAACCCCCAACTTTCAGTTATGCTATTCTACTTGCTGTTACGCTGAAAAAATATCTACTCGCAATCAGAAATCAAAGCTCACGCTTATTAGTCATATCAGTAGTATTCAAGACTACATTCTCGAGCTTATATAGCACTTTGTAATCTTTAATAGATTTTCTAAGTTGTGCTAAGATCAGTTACGATCTATAAAAGTGTTGTATGCTAAGAGTTTCAGTTTTGGCAAAGTGATAAGTCCAAACTGAATTGGGTCAGTACAGTGTCGTGTATTTGATCAAAGTCTTTTAGTGGATATCCTATCTTCGTGATAGAAGGGGTGATGTAGGAGATATTCAATTCTCCGAACATCCAGAAACTTACTGTGTCATTACTTCAGTTACCATTTTCAGTTAGATACTCTATCCTTCAGTCAGTTAGTTTTCCGCAACTGTTTTATTCAGTTTAACTGATTGTTGTTGACCGATGGGATATTTAGTTTCAGTTTGTAACAGAACTGAACTCATATTGTCGAAGAATATTTTAAAATCGATCAGTGTTTATTCAACCCGCCCTTCTAAACACTCTTTATTCGTTTAACCGATCCTATCAAGTGGTATCAGAGCTTAGTTATATCCTATCAAAGATTATCTTACTTAAATTGTTCACTATGTCTTCATTCAACAAGATTCCTATGTTCTCAAGAGAAGAATTTGACGATTGGAAGATCAGGATGCAGGCTCATCTAGCTGTACAGGATGATGACATGTGGTACGTTATAACTGACGGACCCATGAAGATTTTGAAAGCCAATACAGCAGTTGCAATCACAGATGGGGCACCGCACAGAATTGAAAAGCCTAGAGATGAGTGGACTGCTGAGGACAAGAGGAAAGAAAATCTAGATAATGTAGCAAACGACATATTGTACAAAACACTGGACAAAGTAACGTTCAGTAAAAACAAGATGTGCAAGACAGCCAAAGAGATTTGGAGAAGTTAATTCAGCTTTGCGAAGGCAACGAAAAAACCAAAGAAAACAAACTTTCTGTTGCCGTACAAAAGTTCGACAACATCAGAATGAAAGTTGGAGAAACAATGCATGAATATGATGAAAGAACCAGCTGCATCATCAACGAACTTAATGCACTTGGAAAGGTGTATTCAAACAAAGAAGTTGCATTGAAAATAATCAGAGGTCTTCCCAAGGAATGGGATGTGAAATCCATGATAATGAGGGAGTCTAAAGATCTAAACAAAGTTGAACTCCATGACCTATTCGCTGACTTGAAAGCATATGAGTTTGAACTACAAACTCGAGAGGGAGAACCATCTACCCCAGTAGCTACTACCGCCTTAACTGCTTTAAGAACAGAACCAACTGGTTCAGTTGAGAAAGCTGCTGATCAACTAAGCAATGATGCCATGTCATTGTTCATTAAGAAGTTTGGAAGATTCATGAGGAAGAATCAAGGGAATTTTCAAAGAACTATCAAAGAAACAAATCCAAAAAAGAGTCAAATGCATGCTACAACTGTGGCAAACCAGGTCATTATATTGCTGACTGTCCCAAACCCAAGAAGGACAGTCAAGTTTCAACTGAAAGAAAGAAGAAAGTGTATGAGCACAAGAGGAGATCTAAGGATGACAAGATGCCTTACAGAAAGAAACATGAAGTACTCCTAGCTGAAGATAGCAAAGCCAAATGGGCAGACACTGACAGCGAGGAATCAGAACCAGAAACTTCATGCAGTTCTAGTGACGATGAAGAAGAAGTAAAATGTCTGATGGCTGCTGATACAGAACTGGAGTCCAGCAGTCAACAGTTATTTGATTTTAGTTCAACTGATTTTACCAGAGAAGAACTTATTTCGACATTGCATGACACGGTCAATGAGTATCAAAAGCTTGCTTTATCGTTTGAAAAAGCCAGAGCGAAGCAAAATGATCCCAAAGACGATAAAACAAAACTGATGAATCAGTTGATATGTTGAGTCTAAAAAGGGAAATTGCTGAGCTCAGAAATGAAAGAAGCAGGGATCAATTAATGATTCAAAAGTTGTTGCTTGAAAATTCAAAGCACACTGAGCTTATTCAGGCTTGGAACAAATCGTCTGATGCTTTAACTGATATACAGAATTCTCAGAAATCAGTTACTGATAAAACTGGTTTAGGATTCTGTAGTAAAGATGATTCGTCTTCCAAAGATACTCAGCCAAAACTGAATATAAACAAAGGGAAATACATTCACTTTGTAAAATCAGTTATGGTACAAGAACAAGCTGAGCCAAGTAAACTGATTGAATAGCCAAATCAAAGTATGAACAAGGGCAAAAGATATGGAATTGGTTATAGCCCAAAAGTTGTGACTGACTCTCGAAATCAGCAACCGAAAATTTTCAGCAAAAATTACTCTAATGGCTACTCAAATTACTACAACAGCAAGCCAGTTCAGAAAAGATACTGGCTGAACAATCAGTTGAAAAAGGGCAAATCACATGTTGTATCTCCTGCACACCGTACATCAAGCACACACAAACAGGGAAAGACTATCTGGACAACAACTGGACGGTCAATTAGATTGATCCAAGTCTGGATTCCTAAAGGAATAATCAACTTTGGACCCAATTAGAAAAAAGGGTACCAGAATCTTATCTTGTGTGTGATTGCAGTTAACAGGTACGAGCTTTGAATCTATATGGTACTTGGATAGTGGATGTTCACGCCACATGACAGGAGATTCAAATTTATTGTCTCAACTGGTCAAATACACTGGACCAAACATCAGTTTTGGAGATAATTCTAAAGGTAAAACTGTGGGTAAGGATAAGCTTATCCATGGTAATTTCACCATTAATGTTGTATTATTAGTTGAGAATCTTAAGTATAATCTGATCAGTATCAGTCAGCTATGCGATAATGGATTCTCAGTTCAGTTTGACAAACATTCTTGTTCAGTCAAAAACTCAACTGAAGAGATCATTCTAACTGGCAAAAGGTGTGGAAACACTTACAAAGTCAGTTGGAATGATCAACCTTATGCATTAGTATGTTTTATTGCCTCAAAATCTTCTAAAAACTGGTTGTTGCATAAGAGATTAAACCACTTGAATTTCAAGTCTATTGCATATTTGAGTAACCACGATCTTGTTACTGGACTGCCCAAAATGGATTTTATCAAAGACAAAATTTGCTCAGCATGTCAGTTTGGTAAACAAATCAAATCTTCTTTTAAGAACAAGGGTCGTAAATCTTCTTCCCGATGCTTAGAGCTGTTACATATGGATCTATTTGGTCCAATACCAGTCATGAGCTTAGGGGGAATGAAATACACCTTGGTGGTTGTAGATGATTTTTCAAGATTCACTTGGGTTATATTTCTCAAGTCCAAAGACCAAATTGTTGCTCAACTGATTAAGCTTTTCAAAAGACTATTAAATGAAAAATCAGTTGGAATTGATAGAATCAGACCTGATCAAGGAACTGAGTTTATCAATCAAATTCTTTCAAATTATTTAGAGAATGCCGTTATTAAGCATGAGCTCTCAGCAGCTAGAACTCCTCAGCAAAATGGTGTAGCTGAAAGGAGAAATCGGACCCTTAAAGAGGCTGCTAGAACAATGCTTGCTGATTCTGGTATCTCTCAAAGGTTTTGGGCAGAAGCAGTTAACACTGCGTGTTACACTCAAAACAGATCAATGATTAATAAGAATCATATGAAAACACCTTATGAGATCTGGCATGAAAGAAAAAGTGTGGTTTCCTACTTCAAAATATTCGGCTGCAGATGTTTTATACTTGTCAATGGTAAAAATCATTTAAAAGCCTTTGATGCTAAATCTACAGAGGGAATATTTCTTGGTTATTCTTCAGTGAGTAAAGCGTATCGAGTCTTCAACAAAAATACTTTAAATGTTGAGGAATCTATTCATGTTGTTTTTGATGAAACTATACTAACTGATAAGCCAACTGATCAAGTTGAGCTAGCTGATAGATTTACAGATATAAGCTTGGATGATGATGATGAAGAAGATATCCATATCACTCAAAGCAATCTTCAAACACCGGAACCGGAAGTATTGGTTCAACCAGAAGAACCAGAAGCTGTTCCAAATGATCAGTTATTAGAGCCACCAAATGACATTCAGTTACCAACTGAAACTGCTCCAGCTGAAACTGAAAATGTTCAGTTACCCACAGAAGCAGTTGCTGATTCAGAAGCAATAAATGCTGAACTCAGATGGAAGAAATCACATCCTCCAGAGTTGGTAATAGGTAAACCATCTGATCCAGTAAGAACAAGAAATCAGATGCTCAATCTATTTATTCATTCAGCTTTCGTATCACAACTAGAACCCAAGAAGACTGATAAAGCTCTTGCTGATCCAAACTGGATAAATGCTATGCAAGAAGAGCTAAATCAGTTTGTCCATAACAATGTCTGGAACTTAGTTCCAAGACCAATTTCGAAAACTGTTATAGGTACAAAGTGGGTGTACAGGAACAAACTGAACGAAGATGGTTCAGTTGTGCGTAACAAAGCAAGGCTAGTGGCACAAGGCTATAGGCAGGAAGAAGGAATTGATTATGATGAGACATATGCACCAGTTGCAAGACTGGAGGCAATCAGGATATTCCTCGCCTATGCATCATTCAAAAACTTCAAGGTCTATCAAATGGATGTGAAGAGTGCATTTCTGAATGGCCAGTTGCAGGAAGAAGTCTACGTTGAACAACCTCCAGGTTTTATCAATCATAACTTTCCTGATCATGTATATCATTTGAACAAAGCCTTATATGGTCTTAAACAAGCTCCAAGAGCTTGGTACGAAACTTTTTCCAAATTTCTAACTGATCACGATTTTTCTGTTGGATCAGTTGATAAGACCTTGTTCAAATTTTCCAAGAATGATCATATTCTACTCGTTCAAATTTATGTTGATGATATTATTTTTAGGTCAACTAACCCCAAACTATGCGAGAAGTTTGCTAGGTTAATGCAGGATAAATTCGAAATGAGCATGATGGGTGAACTGACATTCTTCCTTGGTTTACAAGTGAAGCAACTGGATTCAGGAACTTTTATCAGTCAAACTAAATACACTAAGGAATTGCTGAAGAAATTTGGTATGGAATCATGTTCAGCTGCAAGCACTCCCATGAGCTCATCAGTTAAATTAGACACTGATCAAGGGGGAATATCAGTTGAGACGACACTTTACAGAGGTTTAATAGGTTCATTATTGTACCTAACTGCTAGTCGTCCTGATATTGTATTTGTTGTATGCATGTGTGCTAGATTTCAAGCAAATCCTATGCAATCACATTTTACTGCTGCCAAGCGTATTTTGAAATATCTTAAGGGCACACAAAATGTGGGATTATGGTATTCTAAAGATTCATCTTTCAATTTAGTTGGATATTCAGATGCAGATTATGCAGGATGCAAGCTTGATCGAAAAAGTACAAGTGGATCATGTCAGTTTCTTGGAGACAGACTGATCTCTTGGTTCAGTAAGAAGCAAACATCCAGAGCAACTTCCACAACTGAAGCAGAATATCTCGCTGCTGGAAGCTGCTGTGCTCAACTGCTCTGGATTCAGCAGCAACTGAAAGATTATGGTGTTGATGCAAAGGAATCTCCTATATTTTGTGACAACACAAGCACAATTGCTATTACCTATAATCCAGTTCTTCACACCAGGACTAAGCACATAGATGTCAGACATCACTTCATCAGAGATCATGTCCTGAAGAAGAACATCAGACTGGAATACGTATCAACTGAGCAGCAAGCAGCTGATATCTTCACCAAACCATTGGCTGAGACTAAGTTTTCTTATTTTTGCAATATACTTGGATTAATTGATTTATCCTAATCAGTCGTTATTTTTGTCTTGGTTCTTAATCCATTCTTCAGTTTTGTTGTCACTTACTGACTCCTCAGTTAATTGTTTAATTCTATAATTCTCAACTGATGTCAGTTGATCTTCTATTAGTTAGCGTTTTATCAGCTCATATGTTTGCATAGTATCTCACAAAGCTCATTACGTGCAGGAACAAGAAAAACGACGATAAACCAAAATAAACATTTTATTCAACCATAAATATTCGCCAGGACTACATTTTCATATTTTTCTTCTATATCAGCTATCCACATCCTCAACCAAAAAGCTAGAGCTGAGGAAGATGTCTTGCAGAAGCTGTGCGAAGAAGCTATGCGATTGAGAGTCTCCAGCTCCTTTCGAAGCATCAGCTGGTAGAGATGACCATCTTTGAAGACGTCCACCTCCGCAGAAATGTCTAAGTGCTCCCGCACTTCTCTCAGTTGTGCCATCCGTTGGAAGGTGGTAGCCCTTCCAGAGTTGTACAGGAGCTCAAGCTCCTGTAACTCTTCCCAGAAGGGAAGACTATCATAGAAGACCTCGGCTTCAATAGCAGACTTTCTAGCCTGCAGAGAGAATGGAGAAACGTTTGAGCTACTTGCTTCTTCCATATTTTTTTCTGATATCCTTGTGACTAACTCTTTAACTCTTAACTCTTATTTATAGACCAGGTCGAGGAAGATGAAAGGACAATTCTTAATGATGATTGCTCTACCAAGCATCATGATTTTCTTAATTAATCTTGCTTATATTATCTTCATTTTCTTTAATGCATTTATTAAGGGGGAATAATGGTGTTTAAGAGGTTAACTGAGAAGACAACTGATTAGTCAGCTCTCAACTGAAAGGACACAGTCTGACAATTGATCGTTCAGTTGAGCGTCTCACTAATCTTCTCATATACGTCAACTAGTTAAACCTATTATATTCAAAATCAAGTGACGTGATTGTCTTTCAAGCATTAAATGCTGTTTTTTAGAAAATGATTAGTGTCAACGTGGACACCTTTAAAACCGTTCAAATACACACGCATTTGGCACACGTACACACGTTGTAATTCAGAATTTCTATGGACTGACACGTGTCCAGAATTTGAATAGTCACGTACATATGTACCATTCGCCGCTTCATTTCAGTTTTACTTTGCGTATTATCCACAGATTCTTGAGAGCAAAAACTAGTTTCATCCTTCAATTTTTCTTTCAGGCATTCAATCAGTTCGAAATGGCAACTCCAGTTCCCGCTTACATGCTCAATGCTATGGCTATCAATTTTGGGTCCATCTTATCCTTCGGTGATGAGGATGTCAAGAAGGTCTTTCAAACACTGGAAGGTGCTGGATTACGGACGTTTTTGGGTACATCATCTCAAGAAATCTACCCAAAAGAACTTCAAGATTTCTATTCCACTGGTAAGGTCGACTCTGATGGCAACATAATTTCCACGGTCAATGATCAGTCTTTGACCATTTCTGAAGACTCCTTTGGAGAAATTTTCTCTTTACCTTCTGCTGGTTTGGCACAAATCTCGGATGTTAAGGCATCTGATATTGAAGAGATGCAAACCGCACTCTCTGCTGATGGACGGAAGATCAAAGTTTCCGATCCAAAGAAAGAACTGAAGTATGAAGTTCAGTTACTTGCTGATGTTGTAGCCAAAGGGCTTTTGGCAAAAGCTGGATCATTTGCTGCCCTCACTTTGGAAAAATTTCAGGCCATTTCTGTTATTATGGCTGATCATCAATGCAACTAGAAGCACCTTATATTTACTGTTCTGAAGAATATGTTTCTGTCTTCTAAAAAATCCTAGGGAATTGATGTGCAACTTAGTTATCTGCTGAAATTGAAAGGGTTAGTGGCTGATGACTCAGAAAGACCATCAAAGTTTAAAGTCTTTAATGCGAAGAACACTAAGCCACTGAGAACCAAACTAGACATCTCTCCTGCTCAGTTTGTCAAAATCAAACAGGAGATTGGGACTGAGAAAGCAGCCCCGAAATCAGTGAAGAAATCCAAAACTTTGGCTCAACTGAAGATGGCTAAAAGGAAATTAATCTTGAGCACTTCTGACTCAGAGAAAACTCCATCTCCACAGATTGCCAAGAAACCGAGAACCCAAAGGGTTAAATCAACAACTGCCGAGGTATCCATTCCTTCTGATGCAATTATTCCTTCAGATGCTCAGCAACCAATAGAAGCAGTTCCTTTGAAAGTCATTCCACCAGAAGCTTCAGTTGGTGCCAAAAAGTAATCAGTTAGGACCAAAGCGCCTCTGATTCAAATATCTCGCCCTGCCACTATGGCACCTGCTCGACCCAAAGGAATAAAATTTATAGATGTGGTGGAATCAACTCGAACAGGATTGGAAATCCCTCACATTCTGAGCACTGATAAAGGCAAGGGTAAGCTGATTGAAGAGCCCAGACCTTCGAATGCCATTCAGACACATATTGACCTTGTTTGGGCAAAGGTTAATGGCTATGCAGCTTCAAAAATTAAGTCATACGATGCTTGGACAGCCTTTCGCACACAAATTTTTGCCAAGCAACTGAAAAAGAAATCTCAGCTGAACACCTTCATCAAATTGGAAGCTTATGTTCTCAGAACGGTGAAAGCTGTCACAATTGCTCAAGCAATGGAAAGGAAATCTTATTTGTTTGATCAAGTGAGAGCTAAGAAGTTGGCTCGAATTGTCAGCAAATTGAAAGACAACTATGTTCCAACAAATCCTACTGCATTTTCTGATCAAGCAGTAATTACCCAGCTTGATACCGATTTTCTTGGATTACAATCTCAAATCAGATTTTGGGAAATGGATCAGGAATTGGTTCTTCATCAAGGCAATTCAGATACTGATGAAGAGGATACAGTTGAACAAACATCCTCAGGACAGGCTTTGGTTCCAACTGAAAGGTCAGTTCAGGATATGCCTCAACCATCTCCTGCTGAACAGCAACTGTACACCGAAGCCGAGCTTTCTTTTGCAAACATTGAAGAAATTATCCAAGCAGTGGTACATGATACTAAATTGAGTGAACCTTTGTCTAATCCAGTTGATCACTCTGCTGATCAAATCCATCCAGAGGTCACCATTTCATCAGAAGAACCAGTTCAGCAAGATCCAGTTGCTGACCAAGCTATTTCGACTGATGTTCCAATTGTTTCTCACGTTCATTCTTTAGAGGCACCTGTTTTGATCTTATCACCATCTGCCACTCATCTATCCAGTTCTTCTGCCGATCAGAATCCACCCTCACCGCCTCCAGTTCAAGGAGAAATTATTGTAACTGATGTTCCAGTTCAGAATGTTACTGATACAGTTTCAACTGAACTAGCCTTAGTCATTTCTGAGCAGACGACAAAAGAACCAGGAACATCTCATCAGTCTCCTCCTCCATCTTCATCAGATATTGATCTTATTTTTGAAGAAGTTCAGCATATGCAGGAAAGTATGCAACAAATTATCACTGCCATATTGAAAATTCAGAACACTCAGCTATCTCATACTCTGAAGTTGGACTCTTCCCATCAGTTCAACTTAGCAAAACTGAACGCCATACAAGCAGCTGTTACCTCTCTGACTTTTGCAGTTGATGATATACAGAAAAACAGAGGGATATTTTCCAGTCTCACTGCCACTCAAGACTCTATCAACAAACGAGTCGACAGTGTAGAATCTCGTGTTTCAAGAAAAATCGATTTACTTCAAGTTGCCATGACTACTGCTATCAGCAATATTTCCGACTCTGTCCATCTCCTCTCTATTGATGTTAGAAAATTATCTTCTAAGATAGAGATGTTTGACAAAAAGGGGGAAGAGAACTGATTTTATTTTAGAAAAGCAGAACTAATCTTAAATTCTTGTATCCATGAAGAATATGAGTTCAGTTGAATCTACATCTTATTTTATCTACAAGAGTTCAGTCATTCAGTTATACTTTATTCTGAGTTTTGTCAAACACCATAAAGGGGGAAATTGTTGGAAACTTAATTCCGGTGCTTTGACAAAAAGACTTACCAACTGAACTTAAAACTAAACTGCTCATCAACTGAACACCAACTGAACTTAGCAACTGAACTGCTCATCAACTGAACACGTCATCTGCTGAACTCAGTCAACTGTTCTATACAACCGAAGTTCATTCTCGGCAACTGATTCGTTACCAGCTGACCTCTCAGTTGTACACATCATCAGTTGAAAGCGACAACAGACAAAATAGTACATATACCTGCAACTAGTAGTGGAACGCCACATTGCAGAATGAACAGTGTACGATTGTCAGAATATATCGACGTGGCAATCAACGGTTAGAATATTCAAACATTCTTGAATGTTACCGTTAAGAGAAGAGCCTATAAATAGTCGAAGAACAACAACTGAAGAACCTCCGACTTTCAGTTATCCTATTCTACTTGCTGTTACGCTGCAAAAATATCTACTCGCAATCAGAAATCAAAGCTCACGCTTATTAGTCATATCAGTAGTATTTAAGACTACATTCTCGAGCTTATATAGAACTTTGTAATCTTAAATAGATTTTCTAAGTTGTGCTAAGATCAGTTACGATCTATAAAAGTGTTGTATGCTAAGAGTTTCTGTAATAGCCTAGCCCGGTGTACGGTACGGTTTAAGTTTCGTATGTTTATTGGGTTATTTGATTTAGATGTTAAGAGTTGTGTTTATGGGTCATAGTATGGTTCGTTATCTTTATTTTGTTGCCTTGTTGATGCTCATTGATGGTGGTTGTTTTGTATCAGCGTTTCGGTTCGATTTTAGTTGCATTAGATTTTGTCTTGGCCGAGAGGGGCCGCACCCGCGCTCTTGGTAGCCACCGCACCCGCGGTCTTGTGCTTCTGAATGTGATGGTTTTTCCCGTAACTTCACCACACCCGTGGTGTTTATGGTACCGCACCCGCGGTGTAAGCAGCGCACCTGCGGTAAGTTAAGGACCGCACCCGCGGTCGTCAATTCCAGATTTTTGGTCGGGAGGCCGTGAGCTTAGCGCACCCGCGGTGCAAGGGTTACCGCACCCGCGGTGTTGAACAGTGAAGTCGTGTTTCGAGATTTTAAGTGCTTAAATGGATGAGTTGGCTTACTTTCCCTCATTTCTTTTCCTCTCCATCTCGATTCCAACTCTTGGGAAACTAGGGTTTCTTCATTTTCTTCCTTTCTTTTCTTTAATTCAAGCTCTTAGTTGGTGTTTGGTGTTGAGATCAAAGTTCTTCTTGGTTCTAGGAAGCTAAGGTAAGCTTTTGGTGTTGTTTATTCTTTGTTTTGGGGTGATAGATGATATGGATTTGTTGATTTTGATTGTTTTATGGATTAATTGACATGGGTTTTTGATTATTGGGTTATTGATGGTGTTATTTATGGGTTATTATGTAGGATTGCTATCAAAAGAGTATAGGATCTAGGTTTCAAGTGGTTGTAAGTGTAATTTCATTCTTGTGCTCACATGATACTATATGTATTGCTTTTCAATGGTTTTAATGTGTTATTCCCTTCAATTGATTCATATTTATGTATTGATACACTTGTTATATATATTGGAGGCATTTTATGTCTCAATTGTAAAAAAGGAATACAAGAGAAAAGAGTTTGCAAAGTGTTTGTTTAAATGCCAAAGAGAGAATTCAAATTGATTTATGGATTGATAGATACATAGTCAGAGGTTGCATGCAATTAGTTGATCAACGACCATATGCTTATATCCCTCAGAGTTGTCGATTTATATCGATGGGATATAGGTAAGAGACAGAGATACTATGTAGTATCCCGATGCCTAATTTGAGTTAATTATTGGATTAATTGTATTTCGGTGGGATCGGAAGGACCGAACCGGGTTCGGATCGTCCGAAGTTGGTTCGGATCGTCCGAAGTGGGTTCGGATGGACCGTTCTGTTCGGAGTCAGACGAGTCATGTCATGTCAGAGTTCGGATCGTCCGATCAGGGTTCGGATCGTCCGAAGACAGGTGGCTGGACACGTGGAAGACATGCAATGTTCGGATCGTCCGAAGTGGATCGGATCGTCCGAAGTGTACCGGATCGGAGCGTCCGAAGTGGATCGGATCGTCCGATCATTGTCTATAAATAGAAGCGCGAGGCTTCACTTTTCACTCGCCAATTCCGAGAGTTCCAGAGCGTTTTAGTCGTTTCTGATGGGTTTCTAGTCTTTTCCCGAGGTTCGGGCACTAGCGGGGAGCTACTGGTTTTGTAGCGGAGCTGTGCTCTAGTTGGGGGCTAGCGGCATCAGTGGGCTGACTACGGACGCAGGTATAGTTCTGGGTTCCCTTTGAGATTTGGGAGTATCTATTAGTCTAGTTAAGGCTTTTAGATGTGGTTTAGTGATATGGTATCACTTGGATTGTAGGCTTGATTCTAGGGCTGATTGCTAGGATCTACTGATTTGAGGTACGAAAGTACTATCCGAGATAGCAGGATTGAGTATGCTTTACTATGTGTTGCATGTTTATATGTTGCATTATTATCTGTCATATGATGCATGGTTTATTATGCGGCATTTGCATAATCATGTTGAGCCTGATTATCTTTGAGATAGCCTGTTGAGAGGGTGCTCAGCCCTCATTTGTTGTGGATGGTTGGACCCCGTTGGCCGACGGTGGTCAGGTCACCGGTATATCCACAGGTTCATTTGGTATGGGAGCCACCTCCTGGTGCGACGGCGCAGAGTGCTACATACCTTGACGTCATTTGTCTGAGCAGTATTTCGATATACCCAGATCCTGGTATCCAGTACATTTTGCATACATGCATGTCATAGTCTTGTATACTCATGCTTTCGGTACTGAGTGTTTTATGCTCACGTCCTCGGTTTATCTCTGTTTTGGACACCCTATTCGATGGGGCAGGTCTCAGGTTAGACGGTCCAGGAGGGAGTGGACAGGGAGCTGGCAGAGGTTGACCTGTAGTTGTTGGTATTTGTTCTTGGAATTTAGTTCGAACTGGTTGTTTAAGTATTTTGTACTTACAGATTCGATTGGGTTGTATTATTGTTTTTCCGCTGTTTACCTGATTCAGTTTTAAATGTTAATTTTGCATGCTTAAGTTCTGATTAGTAGGTGATTCTGGAACGGGTCACTACATTTATGGTATCAGAGCATGCATTGAGATTTTGGGATTTAGAACTGTTCTTTTGGGTTTAATCTCTGGTAACTTTTGTAGCGAGAGATGTCTGGTTATGACGACGATGCTAGTAGTCATGGCAGCGTTGGACGCTGGGGAGACCGCGACGATCGGGAGCGTCGCCGAGAGCATCGAGAACGTCGTCAACACCGTCGTGATGAGCCTCGGAGTTTTAGTATGCATCGGTTCTTGCAGATGGGGCCGAAACCTCTTTCGAGCGGTGAGACTCCGGATGTTGCGGAGAATTGGCTTGAGAGGATGGAGAGCTGCTTCAAGACTTTTCAGTGCTCGGCGGAGCAGCAAATTGATACCCTTGATTTCTTGCTGGAGGGTGGTGCGCGTAAGTGGTGGAGGTCTACCTCTGCACCGATAGTTCAGCGACAGGGTCGAGTTCTTTGGGCCGATTTCCGAGCCGCTTTCATGTTGCTTTACTTTCCGCCAGCTCTTCTGCAGACCAAGGCGATTGAGTTGATCAATCTGAAGCAGGGAAGTTTGTCTGTTGATGAGTATCAACAGAAGTTCTTTGAGTTGCTTCCGTATGTTCCACATGTCAGTGATAATGCTATGGCCAAGTATAACCATTTTCTCCAGGGCCTCAATCAGGAGATTTATGATCGGGTTGTTGTCTGTGATGATCCGACATCGTATGAGGGTCTTGTGAACCGATGTCGCCAGGCTGAGGGCAGTTTGCTGAGAGGTCGAGCCATGCAGTCTGCTCGTCCTACTAGTTCTTTGGGTCCCCGCGCCCAAACATTTAAGAAGGCTGGATCTACTTCTTCTTCCTCTGGATCTGGAGGAGTTCACCATTTTGGGAGGAAGAAAGGCCCGTGTCTTAATTGCGGGAAGGATCATCCGACGGAGCGTTGTCGCAAGGTTGCGGGTGCTTGTTACAAGTGCGGTGAGATGGGCCACATGAAGAGAGATTGTCCACAGACGGGCGGAGGATCAGGATCTGGTTCTCAGGCTTCAGTTCATCAGAGGCCACAGCAGGGACAGTCTACTCAGGGTTCTAACCTCCGACCGCGTACTCAAGGGCAGGTCTTTGCTCTTAACCAGGATCAGGCGGCTGAGGAGAACGAGAGAGTTATCGCAGGTGTGTTTTTATTATGTGGATTACCTGCTTACGTTCTCATTGATACTGGTGCATCGCATTCATTCATATCTGCGAGATTTGCTAAGCGTCATAAGTTACCTTTCACTTCTTTGGACGTTGTGGTATCTGTTTCCACGCCGATGGGTCATTCGGTGCTAGCTAAACGTCTAGTTTTGGGTTGTCCTCTAGAATTTGAGGGAAATATTTTAACTGCTAATTTGATGATTCTTGCGATGGAGGATTTTGATTGCATTCTGGGAATAGATGTGCTGACTGTGTTTAGAGCTACTGTGGACTGTTATCAGAAGTTTGTGCAGTTTCGTCCAATTGAGGGCGACAGTTGGTTTTTCTATGGAGAGGGAGCGCGACCCCCGATGCCTGTGGTTTCTGCTCTGAAAGCCTGTCGTGCTTTAGAGTCGGGCGGGGAAGGCTACCTTATCTATGCTATTGATTCGTCCGCAGTTAGTGTCGGTATCAGTGACATTCCAGTGGTTTGCGATTTTCCGGATGTTTTTCCCGAGGAGATTCCTGGTTTTCCTCCCGTTCGGGAAGTGGATTTCGGCATTGATTTAGTGCCAGGCACGGCACCAATCTCTAGAGCTCCTTATCGTTTAGCTCCATCGGAGATGCAAGAATTGAAACAGCAGTTGCAGGATCTTCTTGACAAGGGGTATATTCGACCCAGTGTGTCCCCGTGGGGAGCACCAGTTCTTTTTGTCAAAAAGAAGGATGGTTCTATGCGGCTCTGCATAGATTATCGGCAGTTGAATCGTGCTACGATAAAGAATAAGTATCCGTTGCCACGGATTGATGATTTATTTGATCAACTGCAAGGTACCTCTGTATATTCCAAGATTGATTTAAGGTCTGGTTATCATCAGCTTCGAGTTCATCAGGGAGACATATCGAAGACTGCATTCAGGACCCGGTACGGGCATTATGAGTTTCTGGTTATGCCTTTTGGGGTGACGAATGCACCAGCAGTTTTTATGGATCTGATGAATCGGGTATTTCGGGATTTCTTGGATAAGTTTGTTGTGGTGTTTATAGATGATATCTTAATCTATTCGCATAATCAGCAAGAGCACGTACAACACTTAAGGATTATTTTGCAGACACTTCGCGAGAATCAGCTTTATGCGAAGTTGAGTAAATGTGAGTTTTGGACTGACAGAGTTGTATTCCTTGGTCATGTCATTTCTAGCAAGGGAGTTTCAGTTGACCCGAGCAAGGTGGAAGCGGTATTGAACTGGTCGCGTCCAACGACAGTAGCCGAGATCCGCAGTTTTCTGGGATTGGCTGGGTATTATCGCCGTTTCATTGTCAACTTCTCTCAGATTGCTAAGCCACTCACTCAGCTCACTCGGAAAGATGTTTCATTTGAGTGGACATCAGAGTGCGAAGAGAGTTTTCTGGAACTTCGCAGACGTTTGACATCTGCGCCTGTTTTGGCTTTACCGTCTGGATCTGGTGGTTTCAGTGTCTACACCGATGCTTCTTTGCAGGGACTAGGGTGTGTTCTGATGCAGAATGAGCATGTGATTGCTTATGCGTCGAGACAGTTGAAGTCTCATGAGGAAAACTATCCTGTTCATGATCTGGAATTAGCAGCGATCGTTTTTGCTTTGAAAATCTGGCGCCATTATCTGTATGGTGAGCGATTTGAGATTTTCACTGATCATAAGAGTTTGAAGTATCTGTTCACTCAGGCTGAGTTGAACATGCGTCAGCGTCGTTGGATGGATCTACTCAAGGATTATGATTGTGAGATCAAGTATCATCCAGGATCTGCGAATCTCACGGTCGATGCTCTTAGTCGGAAGGTGAGATTGTCTGCTCTTCAGACTTGTGCTGTATCTGAGATTATTCAGGATTTCTGTTCGATGGGATTCAATTGTAAGCATCGGAAGGGAACCGACGGTATCCGTGTAGCTACTATTTTGTCTGAGCCAGTTCTGTATTCTCGGATTAGAGATGCTCAGATGTCTGATTCTAAGGTTCAGAAATTAGCTCGGTTGGCTGATGGAGATAATACTTCTGGATTCCACTATCAGTCCAAGGGTCTTTTGTGTTTATCTGGTCGTGTTGTTGTACCGGAAGATGACACTTTGAGGGAGGAGATTTTATCCCAGGCTCATCGTAGCAAGTTGAGTGTTCATCCGGGGAGCAACAAGATGTATAAGGATTTGAGGACTCGATTTTGGTGGAAAGGTATGAAACGTAATGTTTATCAGTATGTCTCCAAGTGCCTAGTCTGTCAGCAGGTGAAGGCTGAGTATCGACGACCTGGAGGGTTATTGCAGAATCTTCCTATTCCGGAGTGGAAGTGGGAGCATATCACGATGGACTTCGTGACTCACTTGCCTATGTCTATGGGGAATAGAGATGCTATCTGGGTGGTAGTGGATCGGCTTACTAAGTCTGCCCATTTTCTTCCGTATAACAGAGATTTCACTTTCGATCGGATGGCACGGTTGTACATTCAGGAGATTGTACGGTTTCATGGTGTGCCCGTGAGTATCGTTAGTGACAGAGATCCTCGTTTTACATCTAGATTTTGGGGCAGCTTTCAGCAAGCTTTGGGCACTACCTTGAGTCTGAGTACTGCATATCACCCAGAGACTGACGGTCAGTCAGAGAGGACTATTCGTACTCTTGAGGATATGTTGAGATCTTGTGTGATGGATTTCGGGCCAGCTTGGCAGGATCATCTGCCACTGATAGAGTTTGCATACAACAACAGTTTTCATAGGAGTATTGGTATGTCTCCGTTTGAAGCATTGTATGGTCGACGTTGTCGTACTCCTTTGTTCTGGGAGGAAGTCGGAGAACGACAGGTCGAGGGTCCGGAATTGATTCAGCAGGCCATGGACAAAGTTCTTGTGATCAAACAGCGGATTAAGACTGCTCAGGATCGACAAGCAAGTTATGCGAACTCCAAGTGCAGACCTCTTCATTTTGATGCAGGCGAGAAAGTGTTTCTCAAGGTATCACCTTTTCGGAGGATTCTGAGGTTTGGACTCAAGGGTAAGCTATCTCCGAGATTCATTGGCCCTTTTGAGATCTTAGAATGCGTGGGAGATTTGGCCTACAGATTAGCTTTGCCACCGTATCTGTCTAGTGTTCACAATGTGTTTCATGTGTCCTTGTTGAGACGATACGTAGCGGATGAGTCTCATGTTTTGCATCCAACAGAAGTTCAGCTGAATCCGGATTTGTCTTTTGTGGAAAGACCGGTTTCGATCTTAGACCGGAAGGATAAGGTACTGCGGAATAAGACTATTCCTCTTGTCTTAGTGCAGTGGCAGCGCCGAGGTACTGAAGAAGCTACTTGGGAGCTAGAGAGTCGCATGCGGTCAGAGCATCCAGAGATGTTCTAGTTGTAGTATTTTCAGTTATGATTGTAATTTCAGTTGTGCTTTCAGTTGTAATTCATTCTTAAGTTGAATGTATTGTTGTTCAGAATTGTCATTCTTCAGACTCGATTTCGCGGACGAAATCCTTTTTAGAGGGGGAGAATGTAGTATCCCGATGCCTAATTTGAGTTAATTATTGGATTAATTGTATTTCGGTGGGATCGGAAGGACCGAACCGGGTTCGGATCGTCCGAAGTTGGTTCGGATCGTCCGAAGTTGGTTCGGATGGACCGTTCTGTTCGGAGTCAGACGAGTCATGTCATGTCAGAGTTCGGATCGTCCTATCAGGGTTCGGATCGTCCGAAGACAGGTGGCTGGACACGTGGAAGACATGCAATGTTCGGATCGTCCGAAGTGGATCGGATCGTCCGAAGTGTACCGGATCGGAGCGTCCGAAGTGGATCGGATCGTCCGATCGTTGTCTATAAATAGAAGCGCGAGGCTTCACTTTTCACTCGCCAATTCCGAGAGTTCCAGAGCGTTTTAGTCGTTTCTGATGGGTTTCTAGTCTTTTCCCGAGGTTCGGGCACTAGCGGGGAGCTACTGGTTTTGTAGCGGAGCTGTGCTCTAGTTGGGGGCTAGCGGCATCAGTGGGCTGACTACGGACGCAGGTATAGTTCTGGGTTCCCTTTGAGATTTGGGAGTATCTATTAGTCTAGTTAAGGCTTTTAGATGTGGTTTAGTGATATGGTATCACTTGGATTGTAGGCTTGATTCTAGGGCTGATTGCTAGGATCTACTGATTTGAGGTACGAAAGTACTATCCGAGATAGCAGGATTGAGTATGCTTTACTATGTGTTGCATGTTTATATGTTGCATTATTATCTGTCATATGATGCATGGTTTATTATGCGGCATTTGCATAATCATGTTGAGCCTGATTATCTTTGAGATAGCCTGTTGAGAGGGTGCTCAGCCCTCATTTGTTGTGGATGGTTGGACCCCGTTGGCCGACGGTGGTCAGGTCACCGGTATATCCACAGGTTCATTTGGTATGGGAGCCACCTCCTGGTGCGACGGCGCAGAGTGCTACATACCTTGACGTCATTTGTCTGAGCAGTATTTCGATATACCCAGATCCTGGTATCCAGTACATTTTGCATACATGCATGTCATAGTCTTGTATACTCATGCTTTCGGTACTGAGCGTTTTATGCTCACGTCCTCGGTTTATCTCTGTTTTGGACACCCTATTCGATGGGGCAGGTCTCAGGTTAGACGGTCCAGGAGGGAGTGGACAGGGAGCTGGCAGAGGTTGACCTGTAGTTGTTGGTATTTGTTCTTGGAATTTAGTTCGATCTGGTTGTTTAAGTATTTTGTACTTACAGATTCGATTGGGTTGTATTATTGTTTTTCCGCTGCTTACCTGATTCAGTTTTAAATGTTAATTTTGCATGCTTAAGTTCTGATTAGTAGGTGATTCTGGAACGGGTCACTACATACTATATAGATGTCAATCCATACCAGAGAAAAGAGAAATACCATCATTATTATTATTCATGCTATGATCTTCATATTTCAGAATTGATGGTATTTAATGTTTTCAAAGTCATGATTTTCAGAGTATGATATGTGCATTGCTATGTAAGAGTTCCACTTACTGAGTTTTATACTCATTTCAGTTTATTCATGTGATGCAGATAAGAGCGACGGACCGGGACTTTGATTGTGGGCCGGAGTCATATGCATAGAGAGATGGAAGGGAGAAGATATTTTGATGGCATTTTGGACATGATCATAGGAATGATATTTTATGTTTTTGTTATATCATTTGAATGATCATGTATTTATTTTGGTTGTAAATGTTTTATGGAAATGTATTTTGAATCCTTTCTCCCTTCAAGTAAAAATTTTAAATTCCGCTGTATTTTATTAAATTGGGTTGAGGTGTCACAGTTTCAGTTTTGGCAAAGTGATAAGTCCAAATTGAATTGGGTCAGTACAGTGTCGTGTATTTGATCAAAGTCTTTTAGTGGATATCCTATCTTCGTGATAGAAAGGGTGACGTAGGAGTTATTCAATTCTCCGAACATCCAGAAACTTACTGTGTCATTACTTCAGTTACCATTTTCAGTTAGATACTCTATCCTTCAGTCAGATAGTTTTCCGCAACTGTTTTATTCAGTTTAACTGATTGTTGTTGACCGACGGGATATTTAGTTTCAGTTTGTAACAGAACTGAACTCATATTGTCGAAGAATATTTTAAAATCGAGCAGTGTTTATTCAACCCCCCCTTCTAAACACTCTTTATTCGTTTAACCGATCCTATCAGAGATGCTATGTCAATTGAGGATATTAAATTTTAGTGGGAGTTTTTAATTTTAAATGCTTTTCGATTGTAGAAATTTTCAGTTACAGTTATTTTCTGTATAAATAAATTTCATTTTATTCCCACTCTGATTATGGTTTAAAGTGTGATCTCAATAAGATTTAAGGAGGAGCAGTATGAAATAATCATGTTACGATCACATTGCATGAAATTTTCATTTTACAAATCCATTTCATAATCCATGTCATTCAGTTATGTTGGCATATGTGATCATTCATGGGTCGAGTTACCTTACTTTTAGCGAAGAATACTTTGATCCTATGTTGATGTGATTGATGTACCAGATTGGTTACAGATATATTTCAGTAATGACAATAATTTGAGCACATAAGGTTATTTCACAAAACATAATTATGAGGTTACACATATAGCCCACGTGTGGAGATTGTTGGGTCAATTTCAATTAAATGAACTTATACATGAATTATAATGTGATGTAAGTTGTTTATTAAGATGAATCCCAAAATTTAAAGTGATCTGTTAAGGTTTTTGTTAATGAGCTTTAATATATCTGATATGTTATGGGCCTTTAATGTGAAAGAAAAAATATATTATTTTTTTTTATGATGAGTTAAAACAGAAATATCAGAAGACAATAACAGACATTATCTATATAATGTCCATAGTGCCTGGATCACGCGTTATCATGTTCCATATTCTCTATCCCATTATAGAAAATAGATTTGAAGTGAAAACAAAAGGATTTCCCAAGGAAAGAACGCGTATGATAGGATCGGTTAATGCAGTTGGAGTGTTTAGAAGGGAGGTTGAATAAACACTCTGACATTTTGCAATTTTTGTATATGAATCAGTTTTTTAATTGAACTGTTCCTGAAATCTTGTTTGTTGATATAAATCAGTCAGTACGGAATTAGACTGAAATATAGATTGAATTAGGGGTGGGCGTCGGGCGGTTCGGTTTGGTTTTTCTCTATAATGGTTCGGTTTTTCGGTACTCGATTTTGAATATATCTGGTCCAAACCCAAACAATTTTATTACGGTTCGGTCCGTTTTTTTGTAATACGGTTCGGTTATATGGTCGGTTATATAATATTTTGTTAAGAAATAAAATTGTACATCACTTTATGCTTGATGGATGCAACACATATAAAAGAAATAATGATAGTAGATGAGTAGAACATATATGATTAGAATACATTTATGACTTAACAATCTAAGCTTCAATAACAATTTGAAATACAATTTCAAACAATAGCTCTTCAATAGAAAGATACATAGTCATTAAATTCCAATTCTCAGACTCCAAAATGCGCATAGATTTTGCATCTTAAATCTAAATACATTTAACAATATGAGCTTCATTAACAATTTGAACTTCCAATTGTCGATATTGGACTTGTCGCATGATCAAGGCCTATTTATTAGCTCATTATACAAAAAACCTTATAGTTAAATATAATATAGCCGGTTCGGTTATTTCGGTTTTTTGGGTATCAAAACCCTAAACCGAACCAAAAAACCGAATTTCTTTAATTTTGAAACCGTAGCTGGCCGAAAAACCGATAAAACCAAACCATTTAAACCAAATTTTAGGTATGTTCGGTTATTTCGGTTTTAACCAAGCTATGTCCACCCCTAGATTGAATAAGAAGGGTTGAGGTATTGTAAAAACCGAATAGATAACAAAATAAAATGCACAATTTTTATGGATGTTCGGAGTCTTCAAATGCTCTTACCCTTTATATCTCAAGGATATGTTTTTCACTAAAGACTTTGATGTATTACAATAGATTGTAATAATCTACTTCAATTGGACTTACACAGTGTCAAACTGAAACTCTTAGTTTTTCAACACCTTACAGTAAACATACTTATTTGTATTGTTTAATACCTTGGAATTCATTGATTGTGTATGCTTATTCTATTGATTTATAGAAAAGCAGAGAATAGAAGATAGATATCGAGAAAGAGTCATGGGCGGATGTGCCTAGTCTTTGGCGGAGATGCCAAGTCTTTGGCAGTGGTGCCAAGACACATGATGTTCGGTTTATATCGATGTTGCTTAGAAGTGGATCGACTTCTATTGTGGAGATTCGATATAGTATGTCAACGTTTGAGAACCGGGATCCCTAGACTTGACTAGATCAGAGCCGAGTCAGAGATATGAGTTTGACTTACAGTTTTATATCATTTCATTTTTCAGATTGATACATGTTATTGATGATTGTTATGTTTCTTATATGCTTTTATATGATTGCATGTATACATTGTTTACACTGGGAATATTATTCTCACCAAAGTTATCCGGCTGTTGTTGTGTTTGTATGTGTGCATGACAACAGGTGGGACGTGATTAGGGTCAAGACGAGGATGAGAGATTATATTTTAGCGTGGAGATCCGGACCCAAAAGTAGAGTTATTTTCATTACTTGATTTGTAGTGAAAGAACAATAGTTTTTATGACGTACTGCTGTACAAGACATGTACTTTTACTTTTGACATGTATATCAGACTGATTATGTTATGTTCCGCATTTGTAAATAAAAAAAAAATTTAGACCCAGTTTAATTAATTGATCAAATTATTCCCAAAGATGATTAAGAGATGAATTGGCGTCCGGGTCCCCATAGTTTGTCCAATATGTTTCTCACCACTCTTCTTCGACTGAATCGATCAGCTATATGTAGTCTTTGATTCCAACGGTCATATTGAACGCATCTAATGACTAATATCAGTTGAATCGTCTTTTAGTCCAAGGAAATGACTCTATCTGACAGTAGTACGAAGTAGCACACTGTTATGCTCTATTTCATCTGTTCTGCTTTGGTACAAACTGTCAGTTTGTCGGATGATACCACAACTGATTACATGGCTAACTGATCAAGAGTCAACTGGTTGACAGATCAATTCAACTGGACAACATCATTTCTAACTGATGTCATTTCAGTTTTGAATACTTTAGTTGATAAATGTATTTCCAGTTCAGTTACACAAATTCTTCAGTTCTAATTACCAAATTGTTTACTGAAATCCGTGTCATCGTTTTAAGACTTGTTTATACTTATAAGAACTTCAGTTCTTAATCTATTTAATTTTGATAAGTCTTCTTTCAGCTACGATCTCTTGATTACGTCCGTTTAGTTAGGTTTTTCAGTTCTCTTGCGTATTTATTTGTCAAAGTCTGAAACGCATAATATTCCAGCAGCGTAGATCTTGAAGATTAGGAATCGTTCTTAAAGAGTAAGATTTATGACTTCAGGTACACTTTGGTTAAGTTTACAGTCAAAATTTGAATGATTTAGCATGATAGATTTTGTGGTTTATATACATATATATATATATATATATATATATATATATATATATATATATATAAAGGTACTCTCGGCCCATGTTGATACAATTAAAACAGAATAAAAACCAACATCTAACATGGAACCAGAGCTAATCTCAGCTCGAAAAAATGTTTTGTAAGGAGGGAAGGCTCTGATAGCCGATCTCATATCATGGGTAGCCTACCAATGCGAATATGAAGTAAATATAGATAAAGTATCCTAAACGTAAAACACATGGACAGATCTTTTATGATAAGAAAATAATCTCGAAGATATCAAGATATATTGTCAAAATTCATAATCCACTAAAGAAAATAAAAAATCAGTACAAATCTCGTATTTCAAAGAATTTTTCTTACCAAAGTTATTTCCATATAAGATATCTATCAAATCTTAAATCTATAAATACTAGGTACTTCTCATGGTTTTATATATTCACACATAGCTATCACTCAACACTATTTTTTTGCACTCTTAAGTTTTTCTCCAATACCGACTTAGACATCGGAGGGTGTTGGAAACATAATTTCGGCTGTTTGAAAAACTATATATTTATTGGACTAACTGATCAAGAAATCGAACTACACAATTCAACTAACAGTTTGCCTAACTGAAGAGTAGCGCATATTATTAAAGGTAACTGATAAGTGATACCAGCTGAACTGAATCTACAACTGACTGATCAGTTGATTCATTCAGTTATGAGCTTACCAGCTATTGCTTATCAGCTGATCATTCAGCTGTACACGTTATCGATGGAAAAGGACATTCAACCGTTCAACCGATAGTAGTACAAAGCAGACTTCAACTCGTAGTGGAACGCCGCATTTCAGAGTCTATAGTGTACGAATGTCAGAAGAATAGTGACGTGGAAATCAATGGATATAAGATTCAAATATTATTTAATGTTACTGTTGAAAAAGAAGCCTATAAATAGGCGAGAAGAGCAATCAAGAATAGACGACATACGCGAACTATTTTCAAAAACCTTGTTGTTACTCTGCTGAGATTTAGTATAAAAAGCTCACGCTTATAAGATTCATTTGTAGCAGTTGAGGCTACCTTTCGAGCTAACTAGCACAGGCTATTTTGTATTACATTCGATCTTTAAATAGACCAGTTGTGCTAAGATCACTCGTAAAACTATGAAAATTGTTGTTAACTAAGAGTTTCAGTTTTGGCAGTGTTTAGTCCAAGCTGAAGTGGGTCTGTACAATTTTTGTATCGATCAAAGTTTTTTAGTCCATATCCTATCCTTGTGATAGAAAGGGTGACGTAGGAGTATTTAATTCTCCGAACATACATAACTCTCTGTGTGTTATCGTTTTAGTTACTTATTCTATCTGTCAATCAGTTTATTTTCCGCAACTGTTATCAGTTAAACTGATTGTCATTGACCGACAAGATTCTTGTTTCAGTTTGTCGCCAAACTATTATGTTGGAAACAAAATTACGGCGTTTGACAAATTGCCAACTGATTATGCGAACCAACTGAATCTAGTCAACTGAACTCAGCAACTGAATATAGTAAACTGATCTACGCAACTGAAACGTAACTCAATTATTCTCCTCACAGCTAACTGCCCAGCAGCTGATTAATTCAGCTGGACACGTCATTAACAACTAACAGATAGTACCACTACAGTCTGCAACTATTAGTGGAACGCCGCATTTCAGAGGTCACAGAGTATGGTTGTCAGAAGAATAACGATGTGGCATATCAACAGATATAATATTCAAACAGCAGTTAATGTTACTGTTGAAATGGAAGCATATAAATAATTGAAGAGAGCAGCTAAGAAACATACATCAACCAACAACAAAATTCGAATATCTTTGAAGCTTGCTGTTACGCTGCAAAATTCTTTACTTGCATTCAAATATCGAAAGCTCTCGCTTACTTGATTCTATCAGTAGCATTCAGGCTATACATTTGAGCTTACTAGCACTTTGTAATATCTGCTAATTCTTTAAGTTGTGCTAAGTTCAGTCAAGGACTGTAAAAGCGTTTGTAACTAAGAGTTTCAGTTTTGGCAGTGTTAAGTCCAAACTGAAGTGGGTCAGTACAAGTCTTGTATTTGATCAAAGTTTTTTAGTGGATATCCTATCTTCGTGATAGAAGGGGTGACATAGGAGTTATTCAAGTCTCCGAACATCAAGAAACAATTGTGCTCTTTTACTTCAGTTATCATATTTCAGTTAGATATTCTATCTTTCAGTCAGTTCATATTCCGCAATTGTTTCCTTCAGTTTAACTGATTGTCATTGAGTGACGTGATACCTAGAGTCAGTTTGTAACAGAACCGAATCCAAATTTTTGAAGAGATATAAAATTCGTGAAGTGTTTATTCAACCCTCCCTTCTAAACACTTTTCATCCGTCTAACCGATCCTTTCAAGTGGTATCAGAGCAGTTGTATCTCGTCTCAGAATATCTTACTCAAGCTGTTCAGTATGTATTCTTTTAACAAGATCCCAATGTTTTCCAGAGAGGACTTTGATGACTGGAAAATAAGAATGCAGGCTCACTTAGCTGCACAAGATGATGATATGTGATACGTCATAACTGACGGACCCATGAAGATTTTGAAAGCCAACACAGTTGTTGCCATTACTGATGGGGCACCTCATCGTATAGAAAAGCCCAGAGAAGAATGGACGAAAGAGGATAAAAGAAAAGCCAATTTGGATAATGTGGCTAAGGACATACTACACAAGACGCTGGATAAAGTAACCTTCAGCAAAATCAAAATATGCAAGACATCCAAAGAGATTTGGGAGAAGCTGATCCAGCTTTGCGAAGGGAACGAACAAACCAAAGAAAACAAACTTTCTGTTGCTGTTCAGAAGTTTGACAATATCAAAATGAGAATTGGTGAAATGATGCATGAATATTGTGAAAGAACCAGCTGCATTATCAATGAATTAAATGCACTTGGAAAAGTGTACACAAACAAAGAAGTTGCATTGAAGGTAATCAGAGGTCTTCCCTAGGTATGGGACGTGAAGACCAAGGCAATGAGGGAATCCAAGGATCTGAACAAAGTTGAGCTTCATGATCTATTTGCTGATTTGAAAGCTTACAAGTTTGAGCTGCAAACTCGAGAAGGAGAATCTTCTACTCCAGCAGCCACGACTGCCTTAGCTGCTGTTAGATCAGAACCAACTGGTTCAGTTGAAAAAGCTGTTGATCAACTAAACAATGATGCCATGTCATTGTTCATCAAAATGTTCGGAAGATTTATGAGGAAAAGTCAGGGAATTTTTCAGATTAAATATCAAAGAAGCAATTCCAAGGAAGAATCAAACGCTTGCTACAACTGTGGCAAACCAGGTCACTTCATTGCTGACTGTACCAAACCAAATAAAGATAGTCAAGGTTCAACTGAAAGAAGAAAGAAACCATATGAGCACAAAAAGAGATCCAAGGATGATAAGAAGTTCTCTAGGAAGAAGCATGAAGTGCTCTTGGATGAAGAAAGCAAATCAAAATGGGCAGAAACTGACAGCGAGGGGTCAGAACCAGAAACTTCATGCAATTCCAGTGACAGTGAAGAGGAGTGAAATGCTTGATGGCTGGTGATACAGAACTGGAGTCCAGCAGTCAACAGGTATTTGACTTTAGCTTAACTGATTTTACCAGATAAGAACTTATTTCAAATCTGCATGATATGGTTAGTGAGTATCATAAGCTTGCCTTATCATTTTAAAAGGCTAGAGCAAAGCAAACTGATCCTATAGACAATAAGACTAAAACTGATGAATCATTTGATATGTTGAGTCTGAAAAAGGAGATTGCTGAACTCAATACTGAAAGAAGCAAGAATCAATTAATGATTCAAAAGTTAATGCTTGAAAATTCAAAGCAAACTGAGCTTATTCAGGCTTGTAACAAATCA